>NC_138357.1:68863578-69463578 GCF_046562875.1 Panthera onca
TAGTTTAACTGTGATAGTCTCTTTTTCATGCCTCTCTCACCCTTAATATTTTTAAAGTTACAAGGCTCCTCATTTAAGCATGTTTTCTGTACTTAAAAGCATCATACCTCAATATTTCTAAAGTAGTATCTTGAAATCCTGGAAAGTATTAGAAAATGGAATTAGCCAAGCAGTATTATGGATAAGAATGTGCTCTCTGAAATATTGCTGATTCTGTCATCCATGATACTGACTGAAGTTGAACTTGGAAAAGTCAGACTAGACAGAGGTTGCATAGGTTAGCCTGGAAACCTTCTCTGGACCTGTTCGCTATAGCAGTCCCATCTCCGTGCTCCATTTCAGTCCCTAACTACACTTGTAGATTCCCCATCTATAACAACTTCTGGTCAGTTGTCTCCTTTGCAGTATTACAGCTAAGATCCTTGTCAAATTCATTATCCATGTTGGACCTGATGATTATTCCTTACCTTGTTTTATTCTCATGAAGATCTTGGTATCCTTATTTCTGAGGCTACTCTGGCCAGGAATCAAACAATCTCTAGTGCTCCTTTTATTAACTCCTGGACCTCTCCTTTCTCTGTATATACTGACTCCTGCCCAATTCTCACCTGCCACTTCTAAATTATTTTCCACTCACCTGCCACTTTTAAATTATTTTCCAAACACACCCCTGCAGTTCTCAAATCTAACATCTCCTTTCCATTCCTATTTCCTCTTTCTTAATTCTAATCTTCTTGACTTCTTACAACTGAACATTGTCTCCTAACCTATTTCCCTACCTCTGGTTTTTCCACTTTCACTGGTCCTAATGTCCTACTCAAAACCATTCAGTGTCTTCCTGGATTAAGATTCAGGTGGCCTCCACAGTGTAGCTCTTTTCAGCCATATCCTCTTGTGTGTACCTGATATTTCAGCCAAATGCTTACTGTTCCCCGAAATCTCCCCCCAGCTTTTCGTATGATTCAATATTATTGTTTAATCAACTTTTACATGATACATACCATGTTCTAAGCACTATGTGTGAGCTACGCCCTGCGGAGGTGAAGGGAGCTTAGTCTATTGAGGGAATCAGATATAAAGAGGTAATGCTTATGTAAGGTGATAGACACAAAGGGGATCAATGTTATTTGGGAATGCAGAGAGGAGACTAATTTTGTTTGGGTGGGGCGAATCAAGGAAGGTGTCAAGAAAAAGTTGAGTAGGGAATAGAAGAGGGAGGTGAAAGGGAGGCTTGAAGGGGTAGGAATGGGAGAGGGTGTGGGGAGGCGTTCCAGACAGAGGGAATATCAAGTACAATATGCCTGGAAGCAAAAAATGCTCTAGCATATTAAGGGGGCAGACCTGGCTAGAATATTTGGAAGTATAGGGAAAGATAAACAGAATGAAAGGAAAATACAACTTGAGAAGTTGAAGATTGATTGAGAAGGGTGTTGTATGCAAGTCAAAACAAATATTTAGGGCAAGTCGTCAGACCTATAATTCTGTATCAGTTGTTTAGAGATTAGACTAGAGTGGGGAGAGACTCCTGGCATCTCATGAAGATCCTTCGGCCTGGAATGCCTTTCCTCTATACTTCTCCATCCTCACCTCCTGAAAGACCATCCAAGAAGGTCCATCTCAAATGCTGCTGCTACTGGTAAAGCCTTCCCTGATCTCCCTCCTCTCTAGAGGTGGATTAGATCTATTCATTTGGAACTCCCATAGAAATGTTTTGCTTCTCTTTCAGCATACTATACATTTATTAGAAAATTTTTATGGCTTATTTACCCCCAATAGACTCTTAGCACCGTAAGAACATGGATCTAGTTTCATTCACCTGTCTTTTCCATGGCAGTGCCTGGTACACTACCGTTACCACCGGTGGTGCCTAGTCAATTTGTTGAATTTATTTAAACTGGTATCCTAAAGATCAGCACTACTCAAACCCCAAAGGTTATGTTGTCTTTATTTATTTTCTTGCCTTGATTTTTCCTTTTTTAGTTGGAAACGCCAAGAACAGCCCTTCAACACAAATGCTAGGGTAGGTCACTTAGACTCTGAGACCTGAGGCTTAAAGGCCTTTGGGGAAGAACATAGCAGCCTACTGTGACAGTATATATGAACCCTTTACAGGCCCAACTGAGGGGAAAGGCAGGTGAGAGGGGTTGCTTTTCCAGTTTAATTGAGCATTTCCTTGCTTCAAAATACCTATCTCCATGCTAATGTTATTTCAATACCATTACACTGATGATTTACCATGATCAGCAAAGCAATTTGTTGTACATAATTCCAAAAGTGCTAATCAATTTTAGCTCAAAATAGGTTTTTAAAACCCCACAAAATTTGTTGTCCTAAAATGCTGATCAGTCGGTAAAAGCTAAAGCAAGCCAAGAACTGTTTGTATTACAACCATACAAAATTAAAATCCCTCTCCCAAATCATTTTTATAAGCAGCCAAGATATAAATAAATAAAAATGTGAGAAAATATATGCCTTTGGGTTGTCTCGCTTAGAGCTGAGCTTTGAAAAGACATAGGAAAGGACCACAGGATTATCTATTCAGGGTTTAGCCTTCTAATTCTGCAGAACAAAGGCCCAAATAATTTATAATCATTACATTAATATCTATAATACTTAGTTTTACCTGTTGAAAAAAAATGTGAATCTAATAAAGCCAACCTTACAAGATAATTATAAGTACAAAATGAGATAATTTCTGTAACCTGGGGGGTATTCATGCATTCTCTTACTTTCCCCTTCCAAACTCAATAACCTCCCATACCCATCTCCATTTCTCCTTTATTTCTTGCTAAAGTATATTTCTTCTATTCTCAACCCTTTAAGATTCCATTTAATTTAGGGGTGCCTGGGTGGCTCAGTTGGTTCTGTGACCGACTTCAGCTCAGGTCATGATCTCACAGTTTGTCAGTTCAAGCCCTGCATCGGGCTCTGTGCTGACAGCTCAGAACCTGGAGCCTACTTCAGATTGTATCTCCCCCTCTCTCTACCCCTCCCCTGCTCATGCTCTGTGTCTCTCAATAATAAATAAATGTTTAAAATTTTTTTTAAAAAAGATACCCTTTAATTTAGAGCCATAAATCCTGGGTGCTTGATCTGATTTTCTATTAGAGGAAAATTATGTGCTTTTTTATGTTTATTTATTTTGAGAGAGAGAGAGAGAGGGGGGGGGAAAGAGGAAGGGAATAAGAGAGACAGAGACAGAGACAGAGACAGACAGACAGACAGACAGACAGATGGGAGAAGGGCAGAGAGAAAGGGAGAGAGAGAATCCCAAGCAGTCTCTGCGCTTAGCACAGAGGCTGACTTGGGCTCGATCTCACGAACTGTGAGATCATGGCCTGAGCCAAAATCAAGAGCTGGATGTTTAACCACCTAAGCTACCCAGGTGCCCCAAGGAAAATTATGTTCTTACAATAATAACATCCCAGAATAAAGTTACAATGACATTAATATGTCCCCTGACATAGTGTCCTTGTCTTGTGTGACATTGTATAATTCTTCATATTTAAGTATATTGCTCCTGCATATATTTTATGGTACATTAATTTTTACTAATAATTACTACTTGTCTGAAGCAGCTGTTCTTTATTTTATTACCTGAAAGAGGATGGAAGTATATAGATCAATAACATGTGGAAATTTGTATTTCTATATCTTTCTTTTGGCCAGGGGTCGGAGGTGGTAAGAATTATAGAGAAAGCATTTTATGTTTTAAGAAAAAATACTTGGTCTCTTGATCAGGAGACTTGAGGTTTTTTCACAGATCTGCCATTAGGTTTTTTTGAGACCTTATTTTCTTTTTCTGTGCCTTGGTCTTCCTGGTGATAAAAATGGACTTCCTTGTAATTAGCCTTAGGCATAAGGGGCAAGAAGATACCAAATTATTGAAACCTACAAATAATTTGACTTTTATGAAGTCCCTGCCAAGATGGAGTTAGTTAGGCGGTGGTTAAAAAAGAGTAAAATGATACCTGAAGTTCAGTTGAGTTTCTTAAAAAGAAAGTTGCACAGAGAAATCCATCATGGCAGTATGATTCCACATGACCCATATGATTCTCTCTGAAGCAGAAGCTAAACCATCTGATCTGTTTATTCATTTCTACCACAAATGAGCCCTTCTTGCCAAGCGGTGGGGACTTTGACATTGTTAGCCTCTCCTCTCCACTTATTTTTTTATTATTTTATTATTTTTTAAATTTTTTAATGTTTATTTATTATTGAGAGACAGAGCATGAGCATAGGAGGGGCAGAGAGAGGAGGAGACACAGAATCCGAAGCAGGCTCCAGGCTCTGAGCTGTCAGCACAGAGCCTGACACGGGGCTCAAGCCCACAAACCACAAGATCATGACCTAAGCCAAAGACGGACACTTAACCGACTGAGCCACCCAGGTGCCCATTCTCTCCACTTTTTAGAAATCTTCAGCCCTTCTTTTTGTGTAAATACAACAAGTAAGCATATCTTTCCTTTTTTCCCTGGCACCTTGGTTTATTGGCTACTCTCAAATCAGGCCTTGTGTAAGTAGAAAGTTTGGCAATTCTGATATATAAATGTTAGGAGAAACTCAGGGCCATCTAACATTTTTAAAACTAGATGATTGCCTAATACGGACTTATTATTTTACAGATAAGGAAATAGGTAAAATAGTATAGAGACTGAATCATGTAAAACTCTGCTTACTGCTTCTTGTTCCCTCAATGCTGGTCCTACCTTTTATAGTATATCCATGTAGTAGGATAAATGAATATACTCTTGAGATTTTTGTAACAGCTGCTTGGCCATCAGCAGTCTGTGCTTTTTAATAAAGGGATGGATACTTGGCTGAGAAGAAGGTCTAGGAAAAGGGGGGTTGTGAAAAAAGGATTTATAGATTTTCTGATAGCATATGGTAGATAACTCCATCTCAGATGGCCTTGTCTTCTACTGTTTTGCATATACCTACCACCCAAGTAGGCGGGCAGGAGATAAGGGACTATAGATATGTATTCTATGCCCTAAAATAGATGATGTAGGGACTTTTCAGAAATTTAAGCTCTTCTTTGTAGTAACATTTTAAAATCCTGCTGGGCTTTGAGGAATATTTGTCATTAACAGAGTTAAGATCATGAAAGTTGAGAAACCAAGAAAAGAATTCTTTACCTTTTTCCATCCTTAGCAGTCAAATTTTAAGGCAGAGAGAGAGAAAATCTGAGTGTGATATATATGTGTGTGTATGTATGAATTGCCTTGTTTTTGAAGAGCTTTAGATCTTCTGAGGTGGAAATGAGGCAAACAAAAATAAAGCCAATCTTTACATGCATACATTCCTTCTCTCATGTTACTCTGGACTCTACTTTGCATCCTTTCTAACTGTATGGCCATGATTAGGTTAAATATATTCCTATCTGGAAGAAGGCATAAGTCTGCCTGCTTCAGATTTCTATTATAAATAGTATGGTGGCCTAGAGGGGATAGAAGGATCTAGGGTATAAAGTATGAAACAAAAAACAACAGTGGTGATGAAGCCAGTTTGGAAACAGGTAAATTACAGTGAGCCTTTTAAGATCTCTCTAGCTGAAATAACCTTAAAACAGAGAAAAATATATATTTAATGACTAACATTATATATTTGAAATGTGCAGGTTGGACAGAATTTGGACTTGGAATGAAAAAATAAGAGGTTACATTCATGGATAACCAACAAGATAAGGCTGTTGTTGCCTCAGCCAATGGAGAAAACACTCTGATTAATGGGGTCAAAGAAAATGGTAAGAGAATTTATAGTATATACTATCTCTCCTAGTGGTCCTTTGGTGTTACTACACCAAATAGATTTTTAGTATCTACAAAGTTGGAGCAGGTTAAGTCTTTGAGATTGATATTAAGCCTTTGAGATTGATATTAATCCTAAATTTTATTCCACCAGATTTCTAACTGAGCTAGAAGGGTCTCCAAGAGCTATTTAATCCAACCACTGTGCTCTTGCAAATCATCTCTGTCAGATGAATAAGTTCCTCAAAATTCCTAGTGAATTAGGCTTGGAACATCTAGATTCAGAGGAGCTGCTAGAACAGAGGTCTGATTGATAGGACTAAGCATTATAGATTGAAACCATAAATATCCCATCTGAGCATTTTCCCACCCTGGAAGCCTTAACTTTCCAATTGATCAAGCAGTCCAATTATTTCTCTGTTTCTGAGGAGAGAGCTCTGTGTCTAAAGAACAAGCTGAATCTAAAGAAATACTATTTTTCACTTTCATGAATGTTCAATATAAAATCAGCGTTGTTCTTTAACTTTGTAGTTTCTAGTTCTAAAGCTAGAGAAGCTGAAACTTAGTTTATATAAGATCAAGTACCAGAAACTGATCTAGGGAAAGAGTGTTCTAATGAGTAGTGGTCTAAGACCTTTAACTTTATTTCTGTCATTTCTTTCCCTTTTCTCCAGATTCAGAGGACCAAGATGTGGCAATGAAGTCATTTGCAGCTCTAGAAGCTGCTGCACCAATCCAGCCTATACCAGTGGTTCAAAAAGATACCCTAATGTATCCCAGGGGTCTCCTGCCTCTGCCTTCTAAGAAACCCTGTATGCAGAGCCCCCCATCTCCTTTGGGCCTAATTGAAGCACCTGAGCATGCTGCTAATAGTGCTTCTGTGAATGCCATCTCCCTTACATCTGGTGTTACAAAAGGCCTGCATACATGGTCACTGCCCAGTGAATGTGAGAAAGCTCCATTTGCCATAATGGAGCCTGCAGGCATGTCAGCTCTGAATGGGGACTGCCTCATGCAGCCAAGTCGGACTTGTTTGGGCTGCTTCATGGAATCAAAGGATGCAGTAGATCCTGAGCCAGGGATCAGTCTGAAAGTTGGTGATCTAAATAAGGATTATGAAACCTGTGCAGTCTCTGATATAGGGATTCAGTGTATTAATGCTGGAGAAAGCATGAAATATGGAGAGCAGCTGCTTTCAGACCAGCTCCTAGGCTTCCCCCTGCACAAATCAAGGGCAGGGGAAAAACGAGAAGCTGAGAAATCTGACATCGACTTGGAGGATCCAGCTCAGAAAAGTTATTATGAGGCATTACTGTTAGACAAGTGTAATACAGAAGAGGCTTTGCTGGCAAATTCCAATCAAGATTGGGGTTACTTTGAGACTTTCATTAGTGAGAGTAAGATTGAACTGCTTGACCTCTGTTCCAAAAATGAGCTGTCTGTCAACTTATTCTCTGAAGAAGATGTGGATAACTACATGTTCGATGATGATGAGTCAACACTGGGCAGTGATGTCTGTTCCTTGAAAATTCGATATGAGTCCTTCCAGGACAATGTTCGAGACAAGACCACCCTTCTAATGCAGGAGGATGCCCAATTCAACTTTTTTCCCAGTGTCTTTACTACTTGCCCCAAACGGGAGTCTAAGAGTGGGGTTTTGAAGCAGAACAGCGATCTTTCCCAATTCAAGGTTCCTGATGTGAACATCATCTGGGGGGAGGAGGATAAAAACTTGGACAAGAAGAAAGGCAAAGAAGAGGGACAGGAAGACAAGGGTGTAGAGAAAAAAGATGAAAAGGATAATGGAGAAAAATCTGCCTTAAATAAACCATGCAGTGGGACTGAAGTAGGGCAATTTAAGAATCCAAAGCAGGGCCATCTTGCTAATTCCTTGGAGGCATCAGGGAATTTCAGTGATGACAGTTCCTTCATTGAGGTCTCTTATGATGTCATGGGGGAGATCAAGGACTGTAGCCGCTATATGGCTCGGGACACTAATTCTGGCAACTCCTTCTCCCAGCAGAACTATGGTCTACGAGCCAAGAGAAAAGTCAGGTACAGTGAAGATTATCTATATGACGTTGACTCACTAGAGGGTGAAAAAGTAAATGAGAGGAAGGAATGGTTGCCAGGTGGTTCCAAAGAGGAAGATGATGATGAATGGTGTCCCAAAAAGAGAAGAAAAGTAACCCGTAAGGAGCCCCCTGTTATTATCAAATATATCATCATCAATCGCTTTAAAGGTGAGAAGAACATGCTGGTGAAGTTGGGTAGGGTAGATTCCAGTGAGACAACAGTGAATTTGAGTGAAAATCAGCTCAACAAATATGCCAAGCTTGCCCCCTTGAAGGGCTTCTGGCAAAAGAAGAAAAAACAGAGAAATAGCAACATTGACTCCAACAAGACACCCTTATGCCAAAAACAAAACTTTGAACCAGGTAGCTTTGAAGCGTCATTCCTGCCACCTGCTCGCAAACGAAAATCTAAACTTGGCAACAGGCACAGGATTCAAAGAATCCCATCTGTGGAAACTTCAGTAAGTGGTAAGCAAATTTCATTCTGCAGTGATCAGAGGCAAGCTTGTACTCGTAAAGAAGATGGAGCCATGAAAGGTACACTAAAGTCAGCACCTCTGGCTGTCCCCAGCTGTGCAAATGGATCACATCTAAATGACATTACAGGCCCTGACTCAGTGAAAGTCAAAGCCCAAGATGCAGGATTTAAGGGGCCAGAGAGGAAAGTGCTCAACAAAATCAAATTTAAAAGTGAAGCCAGGTTAAAATCCAAGAAAATCAAAGCTGGTCAAGAAAGCAAGTCAGTTGTTCAAATGAGCCCTCTTTTGGAAGATCAATCATCTACACCTAATTTAAAGAATGAAGCTACCCCTGGGACTTTAAACAGTTCTCATCTATCTGAATTTCATGAGGCAAAGGTTGCCAAGAATTCTACTTTCTTACCAACCACCTGCTCTTCTGAAATGCCTCTATCATCTGCTAATGTTGCCACCAATATACCTGTTATCCCTGGAGGGTATCTGCAGACATTGTTAGATGCTTCTGACTTGTCAAATAATACTGGTATATCATACTTTGCTCACCATTCTCCAGAGCAAAATGAAAGCAGCCTCACTCAAACAGAAAAATCATTTGTGCCTCTTCAGCCTGCCCAGGACTGTGTGCTTTCCTCACCCTCTGAGTCTGAGCTACAGCAGTCATCCCAAAACTTCAAAATGGAATCAAACAACTATGGAAATGTGTGGCCCAACAAACCTACTTCTGGCCCCCAGGAATTCATGGCTGAAGTCTCAAGGGAGATAGCTCCAACACAATCTAATGAATTTGGAGTCTCCCAAGTACTCTCCATGGAAAATAACCTCACATCTACAACATACAATCGAATCTGCCTCAGTAGTGGTGGCAGTAATTGCAACAAGGTCCTATATGCCTCTGTGCAAGACACTCAGCTCCCATCTGATGACTCTTATCAATTATGTCACTTTAATAATGGAGAGATATGCTTTCCTTTCCAGCAGGGCCAAGCCAATATGGATGATGATCGGCTCTTTAGCTTTGATTCAATGGCCCAACTCTCTGTCAACTCAAGCAATTATTGTTCCTTAAGCTTGAAGTCCTGTGAAAAGGATGGTGATGATGATATTACTGATGACTTCCTGGCCCATTGCAGCCCCAAGCTGGTTATCCAGCAGAGCATTGATGAGATAACACCATTAAAGGAGTCCACTGACCTCCTGGATATCTCCAACTTCACTCCTGACAAATTCCGCCACTCTTCTCTTTCAGAAGTGTCCCCACCTGACACCCCCAGTCTTTCCCCTCAAATTACCAGATGTGAGAGTATTAAGACACTGGGAACACTGAAGGGGTTTCAAGAGGGTGTCCCAGGACCATTGGGCAACATGGAGAAAATCAAGTGGGACTGCAGTACCCTTTCACGGCAGGTCCAAGTGGATGATGGATTTACTTTAAATAACCATCAGTTTCAGTTCCATATGTTCAATGATGAGGATTCTGTCAGTCTTCTCCAAAAAACCCCTTGCTTATCAGCATTTAATGATCCATCTGGTCAAATGAGTACTAACAACAAAGTGTCAAAATCAAGAAAGAAAAGTTCACCAGGCAAGAGTGGGGCTCTGAACCAAAGCTCTTCTCAGAAAAACACCAGGAAAAAATCTCTCAAAGCCAACAACAAAGGAATTGAAAAGCCACCTGGCAAAACCTCCCGCCAGGCCCCTAAGTCAACAAAGAAAGGGAAATACATGGCTGCAATCAATGGAGAGAAAATGCAAGTTGGCATTGGCCGTGGAGGAGGCCAAATCAACAACATATCCTCCACAGGAAAGACATTGACCGAATGTATCCAACACGGTGGCCCTGTGGCCTCTATGAAGATGCCAACTCAAAAGGGACTTTCTGGAGATTGGGCTCTGGGGAAGGAGAGTAACCCAGGATGGAGCGACATGAACATGAGCACGAACACCAATAGCCTCCTTGATGACGACCAACGGGAATTTCAAGAGCCTTCCTATATCTTGTCTAACATTGCCTCTGGTATGGCAGATGTGCAGAGGTTCATGATGGCCTCCATAGAGCCCCTTTGGGAACCCATGGAACACCATGGAGACCCCAACATATTCTACTCCCCTGAGTCCAATAGTCTAAAATTAAAAACCCTTAAAATATTGGCTGGGACACCACAGGAATCTAAGAAAAAGGTCAACAGTGGGTCCCCAGGAGGCACTAAGAATCACAGGTCCATAAAGGGTGTGAGTAAAAGCAATGGAAAAGCAGCAATAGGTGATCCTGGTCGTGCAAACATGCATGGTTATGAGGACTCTCGCTCTGCCTTCTTTGATAAAAAGTGTAATAACCTGAGCACTTTAGGCAATAATGGACCGACACACAAAAAGTTATATCGTCACAAATCCAGCTCTAAGGCCCTGAGAGATGAGAAGTGTAAGGGAAAGTGCGTGGAGCGAGAACAGGTCCACAAGGATGAGGCTGGGACAGCTTCTTTTGAAAAACTGAGGTAATACTGCACCAAAATGACTGAGATGATGTACCCTTAGCTTTCCTACTACCTGCTAAGCCCACAGTCCCTCATTTTTTCCCTCTTGAAAGCAAAAGTTTGCATGAAAGAAACTGTCACATTCCCTTCTTTTTCAAATTAAAAAGAAAAAAAGTGCATGAAAATCCCTATACCTTTAAGCCACACAAAAGATTGGGCAATTTTGTTGTGGCTTAGCTAGGGATAAACTCTAACAAGTCTACTTTTTCTGCTATTCTGCATTGGTTTTTACTAATTGAGAAAATAGAACTAAAATATGCTCTTGAGTGATTTTGGGAAGGGAAGGGCTTTGCAGTAAAAAAAAAAAAAGTTTTGAACAACAGAATCAAAAAGTCATATAGACAAAAGGCCACGATCATTTAAGCAAAAAGAGCATAATTTGGGGGGAAAAACAGTCTCATTGTGTGGCAATTAGGAGTGCTTTCTAGTGCCCCCTGCTATTTGTATCTATCTATCTCTGCATTATACAGCATTTAGTATGATGTAAACAAATTTAGATGGTATGATCCCTTTGTGGGACATACACTAAAGCTAACTAAGGTGGCATAAATTGTTTGGTTTTTCTGCAGGGATTCCGACTACAATCTCCTAAAAGCAGAAACAGCATTTTGGGTTTTACCTGTGTTTGAAGAAGAAACTCACATTTTCCAGAAAGACATTTGATGTTTGTGTTTTATTTCTTTCAAAATATGCCTTGTGGTATGTATGTTGACATGTAAGTGCTTAAAGAAGAGATTTTTGAAGTGTGGGAATAAGTATTTGGAAGCAAACTTTAATCTGATGTTCTATGTAAAAGACTTCAAAAAGTCATACAGTTGCACAAGTAGTTTATGCACTATTTACCCAAGGGAAAAAAAAAAGGAAAACATTGTGCCAAACTACAAACAAGTGACTGTATTGTATATATTTTTACTTCTATATCAACATTTGTTTGTATTTGGGGAGCTTGTCCCTCTTGATTTACTAGAAACATTCCAGTGATTCTTGCTATTAACCACCCCCACTTATGTGGATAGCACCTATAGATCACAGTGGAAAAGATGTTGTGTTACACAATTTACCAAAACTTAAAGGATACTGTTTGAAATGTGCCAAATTTTCTTACCTCATCTCACAGATTCACCCCACAGCTTAAATCTCATTAATAAATTTAAATATATATATATATATATATATATATATATATATATATATATGCACATATATTATTTTGAAATTTTAAACTCTACTGTCCTGTGTGGAAACATGAGCAATTAAATAAGGCACAATAAAGTTTTGTTTGTTCCATCGTCTAATGGTTAAATTGTTGGAAAAGTCTGGAAGTCATAACAGCTAAGTCCATCAGGGACCTAATATATGCATTTACAGAACCTTTTACAAGGAAACAAAACAGCTGCTTTAAAGTTTGTTTTCTAAAAGCAAAATCTGTAGCTGAAAATTATTTAAAGTGCAAAGTTATATTGCTGATACTTTATATCTCAGTTTTATATATTTTATAATAGTCTGGGATAAATTATAAAATAGCTATAAAATCAACACTAATGATAAATGAAGTACATAGATTGCTTTTATTTAAGTACTTTCATAAATGTTCATAAATGTGCACTCATATCAAGGCTTTAGTGTTCTTTAAGTGTTTAATCTTGCAATGCCAATGTCATTTAAAGAAAATGTTAAGGCATCTCAGTTCAACTCCTATGAGTTACGTACATATATTAGATAAGCTGAGCAATTTGTGGTAACAACTAATCAGGGCCATATATACTGAGTCTGAGGGGGACTAGTATTTGATGCCAAACACTAAACTTAAATTTCAATTTTTTATATAAATTTTTGAAATCACATTTTTATTTAGCCCTTCCCCCTTTTGTCTTTAATTTCACAGCTCCAACATCCCTCAAGACTAGCTTTTTCTTCCCCTTTATTCACCACTTGACTTCTAACATTTGATCTATTTTCCTTGCACAGTTGAAGGCCTATGTGTCTGATGACTGATGCATTATGGCACAGATGAGATAATGGATGTAAAAGCGCTTTGTAGATCGTAAAGTGCTATACAGATATAGAGGATTAATATTATTAATGTTGTTGGTTGTTGTTGTTGTTACTCTTACTATTCTTACTAATACTGTTAACTAACCTATTATCTTGTGAATATATAGGCTGTGGGTGGGAGGGTGGAGAATAAGTGGGTGGGGGAAAGGGAGATTTAAAAAAAAAACAAAGGAAGATGTTTCAAAAGGAAACATTTAAGCAAAATATAAACCTACCTAGTCATTGCCACATATTCACAAACAGAGAAGCAACATTTGAAAGTAGTCAGAGAGAAACGGAAGGAAGCCTGTCACTTATATAAGTATACACACTTCCCAGTCCTTGATTCCTTTCACCAGCCTGCTCTACTACTTATAGCTAGGTAGTAAAATGAACAAGCCTGTGTTCTTGATGGTGTGATTGTGTGTGTCTATGGGGATGAGTGGGTGAGGAGCATTTTGTGAGGCTGCTTCAGGCCTGTTCCTAGGTTTTGATGCTCTGTGTGCAGTGAGTCTTAGACAATTACTTAGTGGAAAGGCACCAGATGAAACATGTCTCCTACTCTACAGCTGCCATCCAGAAGGGAAAATAATCAAACTGGAACACTTTCTTCTATTTCTCCACTCTGATAGCTAGCTGTTTATACTTAATGCTATGGCTGGTTCCTAGGAACTAGTTTTTGTTTTGTATTTGTTTTTGTTTTTGTTTGTTCTGCTTTGCCGCTAAATTTTGGTTTGGAATCTCTATCTGTATTATGATTCCCCAAGACTCCAGACCTCAAAATCACTTACAGGAATGGAGTGCTCTCCTCTCTATGTAACCAAAAGGTGGCAATTAAAGAAGAAATAAATAAAATGTTCCATGGGTACAATGTGTTTATAAAATAAATATGGGAACAGTTGTCCCAGTTTTTCTCAGTATCAGTTCAGCTTTGGAAAATGGGGTAGGGGTGGGATAGAAGGACAGCCTGAAATTTTGGAAAGAGTTTCCTTGTCATAACTTGCTATTATGAGTCCTTTGGAATGGATACTCTTTTAGTTGCTCCTATGGAGCCCATTAGGGGCCAATTCTAGGGCATGGTTCATCCCTTTCTCTGAAGAGAATTGACATTTTAAAGTACCGTTTTTACTGACTGAAGAGAACTGACATTTTAAAGTACCATTTTTAATGGCCTACAGTGCATTATATGTTTTTAACACATATATTAGTGACTTGTAATCAATCATTTTGTACTAACACATAACAAGAAACTGAGTTTGATTAATGAGCAATAGGACAAAGCAGAAGATGCTTATTCTCTTAATTTCACTTAATATCCTCTCAGTACATTATGTGCTGAGCTCTTCAGTTTTTATGGCTTTTTTGGTCCTGTCACTGCTCACAATTTTTTTTTCTTCCTGTCACAACATAGTAGGCCTGAATTTTGGAGATCCCTTATTCGACCATCTGCCTTAGTGGAGTGAGGACCACTGAAACAAAAATAGTGTCTTGCCGTCACTGATAATTCAAGTCAGATGTATGAAATTTTCCTTGGTCTGAAATTCCTGATTGTCACTTCCTTCTAGACTCTCCTCTCTGGTTCTTATTACTGCCTCCTCAACATAATCCTATTTAATCTTTACTTTCCTGGAAATGGTATTCTCCATTATTCTTTCTATCTAATTTCAGTCCTTGGTCTTAGAATTTTTCTTATTTTATAATCTTATATTCCACCTACCGAAAGTGTCAGAGTTTAAGAACCTTAGCCAGGCTACTTCTGGAATTTCAGAGGGCAGTCTTCTCAATCTTAATACCTTTAATTGTCTTGACCACTTTCAAATCTAATTTTAAATACACACACACACACACACACACACACACACACACACACACACATAGACGTAATTATATCACATGACTGAGGAAAGTTGGAAATGCCTTTTCCTTGAAGGTAAAAATCTCTCTGATCCCCTTTCAGTCCTGGTTAGGTGCTAGACTATGTGGAGCAGGGTGCTGAAACAGTAGCCTTGACCAAGATTCTTCGAGACTTTGGGGGTTATGTTTGGGCTGTGATAACTTGCTTAAACCAGTGGCCTCTCCAGCGTCTCATATACCAGCTTCCTCACATATGCTGCTTCCTCTCAGCTTTCTCTTCTGACTTCTTGTTATTCTGTGCAATTATGTGTTAAGGCCTTACCTTATCCTAAATCTTTTCAAACCTCCTGCACTACCTTGATCATCACTTCTTTAGCCATCTCCCTGAAGTCTTTGGTGCTAGGTGGGCTTTTGTGACAACTTTCACCTTCTCTGACCTTTTTCCTTGCTGAGAAGCATCTGTATGTGTGCAGGGGGGAGGGAGGGGAAGGGAGGGGATTAAGCATGTGTGTAAGAGAGAGAAGCATAAAGGATGCTTCAAAAGCTGTAAACAGCTCTGGATAGCACCCTATGTCCTGTTATGTGAGGTTTTGCAGTTCTAGTGAATTTCTGTTTTACTGGGTCCTAATGAGCATTTACTCCCTAAAGGAGAAAGACCACATTCAAGGACCTCTTAACCAAGCTTGCTCTTACCAAGCTGAGTCAGTCTGATGCAGATCTGCCATATCTTCAATTTACAGATGCTCTCAGAACAGTTCCAAGAATTGAAGAGAGCTGAGTTTCTTCCCCAAAGAGGAGAATGGAGCACTAGCTAGTCCTAACTAGTGCTATAACTGTGTTTGTTTTCTCCCGGATTTTTAAGAAGTTATCTAATTACAGGTGATTTTTTTATTTAGGATTTTTCAATGATTGCTTATTATAGGAATATGTCCTTTTTATGAAATAAAACTAATATGAGATTTACTTTCCAATCATAAAATTCACGAAGCCCACCATTATGTTTAGAAGGTTTAGTACCAAAATAAAACACTTTAGTAACTAGGGATAAATAAGGATCTTGTCAACACAATGTAGGCCAGGAATTTTTGTATAAGTTTCTCAAGGACCCAAATAAAGAAGAAACAATTTTAGCTGGACTGTTTAACTTGGGAAACACTGTCATCAACTTGAAGGTCCTCAGCCAGCATGGGATTATTTTGATGGCAGTACACAGGCTACCCTGTAAGGTACATTTTACTCAGAGCATTAAACAGTAGCTACATTCATGAAACAGAGTTCCCATTGCAGCTATGTGATACTTGAGATGTACTCTTGGTTTCAGAATCATAACTAAGAGATGAAACATTGGAGAAGGACAATGTAAAAGAAAGAGGCTTAGTACAAAGCTTACGGTGTGAATGAGGCTTTAAAAATCAGTATCTGGGTAAATAAAAAAGAAACACTCAATATGAAATGGAAAGAATGTCTATCCATCTGTCAGGCTCTGGTTTCTGAGTGTTCAACATCCTCTTCAAAAGGAAGAAAGGTATTTAAATCATTCTGCCTCTTTCAGAGAAACCTGGTTTTACAGTACAAAAGGAAAGGCCTAGAATGAAAACTAGAAGAGGCCTTTTGTTTTTTACTCCCAGTGAGGAGGGTAGAAAGCTTAAAATGCTCTACTGGGATACCTGTAGCACTGACTAGAGTTTGCTGCCTACAGAGTTTTGAATGTACTAGTCCTTAATTTAATTTCCATAAAACTTAATGCACCTCTTTAGTAAATTACTGATTTATGGTGCTAAAGAAACTATTGTCTCCATTTTCTCCTCTCCCAAGCCCTTTAAACATTTAAGAAAATTTAAAATAAATATGTTAGAGGCCCTTTTTATGAATGTAACCTAAGTTTTTGTTTGACATATGACACTGCAACTTTAAAATGTTAGGAAATTGTTTGCCTTTTTTTCTTTCAGAGTTAAGCTTTATAAATAATCTGTAGAGTCAATTGAGGTATAAAGCTTAAGGATCACTCTTAAGACGCCTACAAAATCTTGTATATTTTTAAGTGTGCCAATTTGTAACATATTTTGTAAGTGTATATTTTTCTTAGAAAAGTGCTGTGAAGTGTCTGTATGTGAGAGTTTTCCTTTTTCTGCACCACTGGGTGCTAATAAAAGGATATTTACTTCAAAGTTTCTGGTTTTAGAAACCATAATACAAAGAAAAAATACACTTTTGTTGGGAATTTTGTAACACAAAACATGTTGTGAAAGAGTATAGTGATCTTGTGCAAATGAAAATGAACATTTGTGAGCTTCTTGCTGTTTTATAGATTTTCTTGTAAATTATTCTTGTAACACCTCTGGTTTTGTTGTTCTTGTTGCAAAGGTTTTAAATATTTGTGACTGAGTGTATGGTGAAACTGTCATAATGTACCTAGCTGAGTTTTGTTATTGTTTATGGAATAAATAAAAAGAAAAGTTTAAAAAATACTGCTTTGGAATCGTATGTAATAGAAATCAAACCATTTCTAAATAAATTCTATGTCCCAAATAAAAAGTTCTTCATTGCCTAGAAATTGATGGAGCTAGAGAGTATTATGCTAAGTAAGTCCATCAAAGACATATACCATATGATTTCACTCATATGTGGAATTTAAGAAACAAAACAAATGAACAAAAGGGGAAAAGAGAGAGAGGCAAACCAAGAAACGGACTCTTAACTATAGAGAACAAACTGATGGTTACCAGAGGTTAGGTGGGTGGGGAGATGGGTTAAATAGGTGATGGGGATTAAGGAGCACACTTGTGATGAACACCGGGTGATGTATGGAAGTATTGAATCACTGTATTGTACACCTGAAACTAATATTACACTGTATGTTAAATAACTGGAATTTAAATAAAAACTTTAAAAAAAGTTCTTTGTTGTCTAGAGCAGTGTTTCTCAAACTATCCGTGGTGAAGGACCAATTTTTTTTTCTCCATCCATCACAGACTGATACTAGTATAAAACAAAATAGGAATAAATTTCTTTAAAATTGAAATGGAGAAAAAGATATACAAAATAAAAACTCTAATGTGTTTGATTCAAAATTTAAAATTACATTTCAAAGCAAACATAACAGGGAAAATTGCAAAGACTTAGTACCCTATTTGAGACAAGTCCACTGATCATGTCAAACAGGCATAGAAAGCTCTAACCATGCTTTGAGTAACACTTTGAGTAGGAGCAACAGCATTACTATCATCTGGAAACTTGTTAGGAATGCTGTATTCCAAGTCCTACACCAATTCTACTGAATCAGAATCTGAACTTTAACAAGATTCCTAGATGATTTATATACATGTTAAGGTTTGAGAAACACTGGGCTAGAGATTTTTGCAGGAGATTCTTCTGCCCTCAAATTGGGGAATCATTTTCTAGTGTGTCCTGCCTTCAAAGACCTTAGAAAAATTGGTGTCCTTGTTTTGCGGTCCAGATGGATTCTTTAGAGATGTAGTCCTCTCAAAGTGTTAAAGCTGTTTATTGAAAATAATAAATGCTAATTTTCTTGGCACCCCAAAAATTTCAGATTTTCTATAATTCCCTACAATTCCTATGTCATTTTACTTACCACACATCCAAAGACCCTGTCTCCTTTAATCAGGACTTCCTCAAGCTCTATACCCACTGTGCTCAGTATTTTAATATTGGCTGTGTCTAGAAAAACTAGACTTTGCTCCCAAGTGCCCAGATCATGTGATCCACCCATCAGAGCCTGGAGCCCTGACTAACCATAGGAAGGCCATTGTGGCACACACAACTCAAGAGCCACTTCTTGGTTTTAAATATCACTATTCAAAGAAATTGAAAAATGTGTATGAGAGAATAACCCTCTATTCTCACTGGATGATCTCATTCACTTCTACCACTTCAACTACCTCCTAGATTTTTACAAATCTCTCCTGAGTTCCTAGCCTATATTTCCAGCTATAGGCTGGCTGTCGCCACTTGGACATTCTACGAATTCCTCAGACTTACCTATTCAAGATAGTTTCATAAACCTTTTACCCTCTGAGTATGCTTTAGCTCAGTGAATTATGCTGCCATTCATCCAGTGACCCAAGCCAGAGAGCAAGGTTCACCAGCGACTCCTTTATCTCCCATCCTCACATTCAATTGGTTACTCTTAATTCTCCTGCCTTTCTATCCCCAGTGGCACTGCCTTAATTTAACCTTCATGGTATTTCACCTGGATTATTGCAAAATTGTCTTAATTCAGTGATTACCAGACTTAGATTTCATACCTGGACATTTTCAAGTAAGGAGAAAAAAATGGAGTCTCTACAGAGCTGCCAACTTTTTATTTTGTTCAATAAAGTCACTTTTAAATCTATGAAAAACTATTATCAATTCATAGAAGATCATTTTAATACCAAAATACAATGAGGCAGTGCTTTATTAAATATACACTACGTTCTCTTTTTCTCTTCATCATGGACCATAAGAGACTGAAACCAATCTCTCAACCCCTTACTTTAAAGAGTAAAAAGAGGGGCGCCTGGGTGGCGCAGTCGGTTAAGCGTCTGACTTCAGCCAGGTCACGATCTCACGGTCCGTGAGTTCGAGCCCCGCGTCAGGCTCTGGGCTGATGGCTCAGAGCCTGGAGCCTGTTTCCGATTCTGTGTCTCCCTCTCTCTCTGTCCCTCCCCCGTTCATGCTCTGTCTCTCTCTGTCCCACAAATAAATAAAAAAACGTTGAAAAAAAAAATTTAAAGAGTAAAAAGAAATTTTGAGTTTCAGTGCTAAAGGAGTGGGGGAGGATAAAGAATGAGGGGCAGAACAGTTAAAGCCCCCAGAATTGGACCCCTCTAATGTTGTGAAGCTTTATTTTTCCCAATTTCAATGAATTCCTTATGTGATGAAGATTAAAAGTGTATATTCTTCACTCTGTGCATGATTCAAAAGTGTATTCCGGTGAACATGGCCCTAGAGAAAGATTTTTCTTGAACTAAACTAAAATAGCAGGGTTGGAGTAGTTGAGTGGTTCCATTTTTTTCCCAGTAGGTTTACATCCCTTTTTTTCTTTTTTGGCCAAAGTTGAGAAAGTACCAGGACTTAGGGGGAAGAGGGTAGGTCCTTTGACTAAAGACATTTGATCTGGGGTGCCTGGGTGGCTCAGTCAGTTAAGCATCTGACTCTTGATTTCAGCTCATGTCATGATTGATTTCAGTCAGTTATGGTCCACTCATGGTTTGTGAGTTCGAACTCAGCGTTGGGCTCTGTGCTGGCAGTGCAGAGCCTGCTTGAGATTCTCTCTCCCTCTCTCTCTACCCTTCCCTGCTTGCTCTCTCTCTCAAAATAAATAAATAAATTTTTAAAAAATTTAAAGACACTTGATCTGTCTTGGAGTTGAGCTTTTGATGGACTTAGTTTAGGGGAGGAGTGATTATGACACTGTTTTAATACAGTATTCTATTTAAAGTACTTGGATTTGTGGTTATTAAACTTTTCAGGATACATACCACTTGGATAATCTAATGAAATCAATGGGCCTTTGCCTCAGGAAAATTAACATACTCAAATTTTTTCATAAAATTTCCAAGGACTCGCAGATTAGGAATTTCTCTATGAAGAGCATCAATTTCCCAAAACGTCATCCCCACCTTATAATGGGGTTTCTTAGTATATCTCCTCTTCTCCACTGACCCCAGATAATATTATCATTTATTTATTGCCTACTATTTGCCAGGCATTTCACATGAATTATAATTTCCCACAACAAACCTGCAAGAGAGGTAACTTTCCTATTCTACATTTAAGTAAATTGGGACACAGACAGGTGAAATAAACTTTCTCAGGATACCCAACAGTTCTCAAAGATCTTCGCTACAGCTGACCTCCATGCTTGCCCCATCACAAGCCCATGCCTCCAACTCAAGACATTTATTTCTAGCATAAACAATGTTGTCTATAACACTTCAAAAATATGATGATAAGTTTCAATAAATGAATATTTTTTACTCAATAAATATTTGACTCTGTATCAGGTATTGCGCTAGATGCTAAGAAAACAATAAATAAATAAATGTAAAGCACATGACTTTCCTTTTATGAGCCCACAGATAAAACATAGAGGTACAATTTAATAATTGAAATAGAAAAACACTCACTGATCAATTTAAGTTGAATAATCACATGTAAAGTAATGATTTGCTGTTCTTAAGCACTTGAGAAGAAAAAATCCTCCATCCATTGTTATAGAGGAACTAATATCACAAAATGTGACTCCCAGTAACCAATATCTCACCTTCTACCTTTCCCTTATTCTGGAATCAGAGTTGAGTGTGAGCCTAGATCCACCACTTACCAGCTATGTGATTTGGGACAAATTATTTAAGTATATTTGTACCCCAGAGTCTCTGCCCCAAAAAACCCTAGTATAACAAGACTATTGCTCCCATAGTTAATTTTTAATATCATACTTGTGAACTCTTGGCACCAAGTGGGCAGTTGGGTAATACTTAGCACTCACTATTGTTTAACAGATGTGAAGAGCATTTTCCTAATAGCTCCTATTTTGATTCCTTAGAAATGACTCCAGCTTGCTACCCTGAAATGTTTGTTTTTTTATTAGGCTACAAACTAAGAAAATGAGTAAACTTGTAGCACAAAGAGCCTTTGATCTTTATTTGGAGAAAGATGTCATTTTAAAGATAAAATTAAGAGTCATTACATTTAACATATAATAATATGTTTAATAATTGCATGTAATAGATATAATGATATGGATAATAGTTTCTTCATTAGATTTAATTTATTATCAGTGGCAGAGTGAGGTAGTTAAAAAGTTATAAATTATTAATCAAGATACCTGGGTTCTATTCCTGGCTTTGCCATTAAATTGGTTATAAGAACTTGGACAAGTCATTTCCCTTCTGGGTCTCAATTTCCCCATCTGGAAAATAGCTTAGCATTTAAGAGCATGGAGTGTGACGTAGACTGCCTGGGATTAAATTCAAGTGTATCCTCTTGCTAACAATAAGACCTACCTCAATTTCTCCATCAATAAAATGAGAATAATTATGATACCTATCTCAAAGTACTTGAGGGAGAATTAGGTGAGATAATACATTAAAAAAAACATTTAAAATAGTAGCTGGTACATATATAAAATGCTCAATAAATATTAGCTATTATTATATTGCAGGACCCTTCCTTTTAATTTAAAACCCATGATTCAATGTATCATCTGGGCTGCTGTTACAAAAGTAGAAACTACTGAATTAACTATGGACATATGTTCATGAATCAATTCATTAATTCAACAAACTATTATTTAGCACCTACTATGTGCCAGGAACTGTGCTGGGTACTGAGAATGTCATAGTAAGCAAAATGGGACTTTGACTCTCTCTTCATAAAACATGTTATTAAAAAAAAATCACTTGGATAATGAACATATATTTTAAAACTGAAATAAAAACTCTGAAAGAAAGGAATATACTTTTTTGTGAGAATCACTGACAAAAAAACTTGACTCAATACTGGGACTGACACCCTAAGGATGAGTAGGATTTACCCAGTTCAAAAGGAAGATGGAGGTGAGAACAGGGCACATCCCAGAAGTGCTACTGAAAAGGTCGTTTGGCAAGAAGATGGAAATAGAAGACTGCCAGTGTTGCTAGAAAACAGTAGAGAGATGAAGTCAAAAAGCAATGCTCCATGTGTTCCAATTTGGTCGCATTTTATAGAAATTCTAATTAGGCAAACTTCAGATTGTACAATACAAAAAATTGAGAGTTTGACTACGTGCAACTTTTTAAATAGTTCAGATAAAAACTTTATTAGAAAAAGCATAATTAATTTCAAAATGGACAGGTATGTGAAAAATAGGCTGTTATGTCATTGCCACATTTCAGTACCATTTTAGACATTAAATGGAAATGCCTTCCATTATGTGTAAGAACTATAACTTTGAATTATGCTAAACCTCTCACAAACACATTCACATAAAATGCAGAGAGACCTCACTTATCTTTGGTTTTGAGTTAATATCACTGGACCTCATTAGCATCCTCTCAAAGTTGGCCCTCGAAGTGCCCTCCTAGCTCAGGCATTGTTTCTAACTTTAAAATGCATAAACATTGGGGCGCCTGGGTGGCTCAGTCGGTTAGGCGGCCGACTTCGGCTCAGGTCATGATCTTGTGGTCCGTGAGTTCTAGCCCTGCGTCGGGCTCTGTGCTGACAGCTCACAGCCTGGAGCCTGCTTCATATTCTGTGTCTCCCTCTCTCTGACCCTCCCCTGTTCATGCTCTGTCTCTCCCTGTCTCAAAAATAAATAAACGTTAAAAAAATTTAAAAAAATAAAGTGCATAAACATTTATGTACAATAACTTAAATCAGTCCAACTTAATATATAAAACTATGCTGAACCTTATAATATTTAAAATATGCATCTGTTTATATTTTCTCAGAGAGTTCCGGAAAAAAATAAAACTATCACTTTGCATTTTACAAGAGAATTACTCAAATAACAACTTGATCACTAGGGCCCTCAAAAATTTGAGTGTTGAGGATTGACTTTGCCTCAGATTCTTAGAAAACAAACACATATTCCTTTATATGTAAAATTTAAATTTAAAGGAGAAAACATATTCTCACTACATAAGTTCATGTTATGCAGCTACGAGTTTGCAGATATCAAAAGATCTTTTTACCACTTCAAATTTAAACTGCTTACAAATAGTTTTAAAGTATTAAAATTACTCATTGAGGAGGATATCAGCTGTGGGTTTTTCCTAGGTGGACTTTATTATGTTAAGGTATGTTTACTCCACCACTACTTTGATGATTTTTATCATAACTAGATGTATTTGGTCAATTGCTTTTTCTGCATCTATTGAAATGACCATATGATTTTTATCCTTTCTTTTATCAATGTGATGCATCACACTGATTTGTGAATATGGAACCACCCTTGCATCCCAGGAATAAATCCCACTTGATCATGGTGAATGATTTTTTTAATGTATTGTTGCATTCAGTTTGCTAGTATTTTATTGAGGATTTTTGCATCCATGTTCATCAGGGATATTGGCTTATAGTTCCCCTTTTTAGTTGTGTCCCATATGGTTTTGGTATCAGGCTAATGCTGGCCTCATAGAATGAATTGGAAAGTTTTCCTTCCTTTTCTGTTTTTTGGAATAGTGTGAGAAGAATGAGTATTAACTCTTCTTTAAATGTTTGGTAGAATTCCCCTGTGACGCCATTTGGCCTTGGACTTGGTTGGGAGATTCTTGATTACTAATTAAAGTTTTTGCTGGTTATTAGTGTGTTCAGGTTTTCTATTTCTTCCTGTTTCAGTGTTTATAGTTTATATGTTTCTAGGAATTTATCCATTTCTTCCAGGTTGTCCTGGAAGACAAATGTAGGCATATAGTTTTTCATAATATTCTCTTATAATTGATTGTATTTCTGTGCTGTTGGTTGTTATTTCTCCTCTGTCATTGGTAATTTTATTTATTTGGGTCCTTTAACTTTTCTTTTTGTAAGTCTGCCCAGAGGTTTATTAATGCTATTAATGTTTTCAAAGAACAAGCTCTTGACTTCATTGATCAGTTCTACTGTTTTCAGTTTCTATATTGTTATTATTTCCCTTTCTCTGCTGTCTTTAGGCTTCATTTATCATTTTTTTTCTAGGTCCTTTAGATGTAAGGTTAAGTTGGGATTTTCCTTGCTTCTTGAGTTGGACCTGTATTGCTATATATTTTCCTCTTAGGACTGCTTTTGCTGCATCCCAAAGGTTTTGGATCATTGTGTTTTCATTTTCAATTGTTTCATGTATTTTTGTATATTAGTCTTTGATTTTTTGGTTGACCCATTCATTATTTAGGAGCATGCTGTTTAGCCTCCATGTATTTGTGGCCTTTCCAAATGTTTTCTCATGGTTGACTCCCAGTTTCATAGCATTATGGTCAGAAAAGGTGCATGGTATGAACTCAATCTGTTTGTATTTGTTCAGACCTGTTATGTAACCTAATAGGTGATCTATTCTGGAGAATATTCCATGTGTGCTTGAAAAGAATGTGTATTCTGAGAAGGGTGCTAAAATTATGGTGTAGTAGGAGGACCCTAGGCTTGTCTTATCCCTTAAACACAACTAAATAACTATCAAATCATTCTGAATACCCAAGAAATCAACATGAAGACTGACAGAACAAATTGCAAAACTAGAGGAAGAGAAGAGGCCACAACAAGAAAGGTAGGAAGTTTGGAGACATTGTTTGAGGGAGAAAGAGATTATGTCTGCTGTGGAGGGAAGGGGACCCTGGCTGCAGAGAAAAGTGAGAGTAAAACACACGGGGATACACACAAGGAGAACACTTCCTCAAAGCCATTGGCTGGAGAAATAAGAGGTTCAGCTTTTTGTGAGTTTTTGTAACCAGTGGGGCTCAAAGACTTGAGTTTCATTTTATTTTATTTTATTTTTGGAAAGAGAAGAAGAAAGCGAGCATGGGAGGGGCAGAGAGAGAGAGGGAGAGAGAGAATCTTAAGCGGGCTCCACACCCAGCACAGAGCCCAATGTGGGGCTTGATCCCATCACCATGAGATCCTAACTTGAGCCAAAACTAAAGGTTGAGTGCTTAACGGACTAAGCCACGCAAGTGCCCCAAAGACTTGAGTTTTAAAGGTCAGCAGGCTTAGCTGGGATACAGCCCTACTCCTGGAGAGAAAGCAGGCAAACAATCCTGGGGCCAGTGGTGTGATCGGAGGATCATCTAAGGCACATGGGGAGAAACTTTTCACTCTTCTTGGGGCACATTTATAAGAGGTAGAGTTCACAGAGATGTCTCTCTGGGAACAGAAGAGCCATTGGGCACCATTTCCCTTCCTTGCCCTTTGGCATAAGCGCAGAGACACCTGCTGAGGGTAGCTAACCTGGACACTGCCTGTTTAGCCTGCTTTGTTCCAAATCACATGCCCTTGTGCTCTGGTGGAACTATCTTTCTCAGGCAAAGCTGCATCTGTCCCAGTGCAATGAGACACTACCCCCAGAAAACCAGCACAAACACAGCAGGCAAGCAACTCAGAGACTATGCTAAAACAGCAACCTGAAAAATACCTGGAATGCACAAGGAGATATTATTTGCTTTTCTGGGAGTGCGTCCCTTAGAGCAGCAAACACAGAGACTCCTCTTCAGGGAAAAAGGAGCTTGTTTGTGCCATTTACCTCCCCCATCTCAGAATAAGCACAAACCCACCTGCAGTAACTAGCACAGCACTGACACTGGCTGCCTGACCTGCTTACACCAAGTACCCTCCCCCCCCCCCCCACCTCATGCTCTGCTAGCATGGCTTTTCTCAGGCAAGTGTGCCTCAGTCCCTGCACAGGAAGCCTCTTCCCCAGAGGTCAAGTGGAAACCCACACACACATCATGTCTACTGACCAAAGGGTACTGCAAGGATTCAGTTCTAGTGGTAGTAACATCAGGCTTCATTTAACAAGCACACCAGAGGACACATAGTTAAAATTCCTCACACTCTGGCCAAGGTCCAAATACTGCCCACTGCAGGCAATGAGGGCCTTTGCAGACTACTGGCCTGAAAGATAGAGCAACCAAAACATAGCAGCAGATTGCACACATTACACATCAGAGACACTCCCCTAATTGCAAGGCCCTTGGCTCTATATGACCTCTTCTTCACAAAGCCATTACTCTGAGAAGCAGGAAACAACAGGCTTTTCTAACACAGAGAAGAAGATGGGGACTTAGACAAAATGCTAAGACTGGGGAATTCATCCCAAAAGAAAGAACAAGAAAAGGTTATAGCAGGAGATATAATCAAAACAGATATAAGTAATATGCCTGATGGAGAATTTAAAGCAACAATCATAAGGATAATTTCTGGGCTTGAGAAAAGCATCAAAGACATCAGGGAGACACTGCAGAGACAAAAGACTTAAAACACAAGCAGAAATGAAAAAAATGCAATAACTGAGAATTGAAATAGACTGGATGTAATGACCACAAGATTGGAAGAAGGTGAGGAATGAATAACTGATACAGACAATAGAATAATGGAAAATAATGAAGCTGAACAAAAGAGAGAAGGAAGAATTATTGACCACAAAAATAGACTTAAGGAACTCAGTGACTCCATCAAACATGATATAATTCATATCATAGGAATCCCAGAGGAAGAAGAGAGAAAAGGGGGCAGAAAATTTATTTGAGGAATTAATAGCTGAAAATTTCCCTAATCTGGGGAAGGAAACAGACATCCAGATCCAGGAATCATAGAGAACTCCTATAAAAATAAAAGCAGGCCAACACCAAGACATATTGTAGTAAAAATTGAAAATATAGTGACAAAGAAAAAAATCTTAAAAGCAGCAAGACAAAAGAAGTCTATCTTACAAGGGAAGACCATAATACTAGCTGGGGATTTCTAAACAGAAATTTAGCAAGCTAGAAGGGAGTGGCATGCTATATTCGATGGGCTGAATGGGAAAAATATGCAGCCAAGAATAGTCTATCCAGAAAAGCTATCATTCATAAAAGAAGGAGAGATAGAGCTTCCTAGTCAAACAAAAACTAAAGAAGTTCTTGAACACTAAACAAGCCCTGCAAGAAATATTAAAGGTGACTGCTTGCATAGGAAGGAAAGACCAAATGTGACAAACACTAGAAAGGAAAAGAGAACATCACCAGAAGCAATGACAAAACAACTAAAATGGCAATAAACACATATCTATAAAGAATTACTCTGAATGAGGTGTCTGCTTGGCTCAGTCACTTAGGCCTCCAACTCTTGACTTCAGCTGAGGTCATGATCTCATGGTTTACAGGATCAAGCCCCATATAAGGCTGCATGCTGAAAGCATGGAGCCTTCTTGGGATTTTCTCTCTCCCTTTCTCTCTCTTTCCCTCTCTCTTTATCTCTCTTTCTCTCAAATTAAATAAAAAATATTAAAAAAGAATTATTCTTAATGTAACTGGACTAAACACTCCAATTGAAAGACATAGGGTGTCAGAATGAACACCCTATGAACATAGGGTGAAAAAACAAGACCCATCTATATTCTGCCTACAAGAGACTCATTTTAGACCTAAAGACACCTTTAGACCAAGAAATTGAAAATAGGGATATGGAGAAACATTTATCATGCAAATAGACATCAAAAGAAAGCCAGACTAACAATAATTATCAGACAAACTAGATTTTAAACCTAAGATGGTAACAAGAGATGAAGAAAGGCATTATATCATAATAAAGGGGACAATCGAACAAGAAGATCTAGCAATTGCAAATATTTATGCACCCAACATGAAAGCACCCAAATACATAAAACTATTAATAATAAACATAAAGCAACTCATAATAATACAATAATAGTAGGGGACTTTAACACCCCACTTACAATAATGGAGAGGTCATCTAAGCAGAAATCAGCAATGAAACAAGGTTTTGAATGACACACTGGACCAGATGGACTTAACAGATATATTCAGAACATTTCATCCTGAAGCAATAGGATACACATTCTTTTCAAGTGCTCTATTCTTCAGAATAGGTCACATATTAAGTCACAAACCAGGATTCAACAAGTAAAAAAGATTGAGATCATACCATGCACCTTTTCTGACTACAACGCTATGAAAATGGAAGTCAACCACAAGAAAAATTTGGAAAGACCAAAAATACATAGAGGTTAAAAAACATGCCACTAGGGGCACCTCGGTGGTGCAGTCAGTTGGGAGTCCAACTCCGGCTCAGGTCATGATCTCGCTGTTCCTGAGTTCAAGCCCTGAATTGGGCTCTGTGCTGACAGCTTAGAGCTTGGAGCCTGTTTTGAATTCTGTGTCTCCCTCTCTCTCTGCCCCGCCCCCACTCGTGCTCTGTCTCTCAAAAATAAAATAAACATTAATAAAAAATATACCATTAAACAATGAATGGGTCAACAAGGAAATCAAAGAAGAAATAAAAAGTCATGGAAACAAATGAAAATGAAAACACAATAGTCCAAAACTTTTGGGATGCAGCAAAACACAGGTAGTAACCTCGTTGACACTGGTTATAGTAACTGCTTACTAGATATGTCTTCTGAGGCAAGGGAAATAAAAGCAAAAATAAACTATTTGGGACTGTATCAAAATGAAAAGCTTCTGCACAGCAAAGAAACGATCAACAAAACTAAAAGGCAACTACAGAATGGAAGGAGATATTTGCAAATGACATATCTGATAAAGGGTTAGTATCCAAAATAAATAAAGAACTTATAAAATTCAAAACCCCAAAAGTGAATAATCCAGTTAATAAGTGGTCAGAAGACCTGAATAGACATTTTTCAAAAGAAGACACACAGATGGCTAACGCACAGGAAAAGATGCTCAACATCACTCACCATCAGGGAAATGCAAACCAAAACTATAATGAGATATCACCTCATGCCTGTGAGAATGGCTTAAACTCAACAACACAAGGAACAACAGGTGTTGGCAGAGATGTGGAGAAAGGGGAACACTTCTGCACAGTTGGTGGGAATGCAAACCTATGTAACCACTGTGTAAAACAGTATGGAGGTCCCTCAATAAGTTAAAAATAGAACTACACTATGATCCAGCAATTGCACTAGTAGGAATTTACCCAAAGATACAAAAATACTAATTCAAAAGGATACATGCAACCTGATGTTTATAGCAGCATTATCTATAATAGCCAAATTATGGAAAGAACCCAAGTGTCCATTGATGAATGGATGAAGAAGAGGTGGTATGTATATACAATGGAATATTACTCAGCTATGAAAAAGAATGAAATCTTGTCATTTGCAATGACATGGATGGAGCTAGAGTATTATTCTAAACTAAATAAGCCAGTCAGAGGAAAACAAATCCCATATGATTTCACTCATATGTGGAATTTAAGAAACAAAACAAATGAGCCAAGGAACAAAAAGAGAGAAAGAGAGGCAAACTATAGAGAACAAACTGATATTTACCAGAGATGGGTGGGGGAATGGGTTGAATAGGTGATGGAGATTAAGGAGTGCACTTGTGATGATTAACCAGTGTTGTACAGAAGTGTTGAATCACTATTTTTTGTACACCATAAAACTAATATTACACTGTATCTTAAGTGACTGGAATTCATTTGTTCTTGGTGTTTGTGAGTCTGTTTCTGTTTGGTTTTGTTTGTTCATTTGTTTTTATTTTTAGATTCCACATATAAGTGAAACCATATGGTATTTGTATTTCTCTAACTTGTTTCGCTTATTGTACCCTCTAGGTACATTCATGTTGCAAATGGCAAAACTTTAGTCTTTTTTATGGCTGAATAATATTTGTGTGTGTGTGTGTGTGTGTGTGTGTGTGTGTGTGTCCTTTTAATGTATTGAATTCAGCTTGTTAATGTTTTGTTGAGGATTTTTACATCTATGTTCAATAGGGATATTGGTACACAATTTTTTTATTTTGTAGGGTTTTTGTTTAAGTATCAGTAATGCTAGTCTTGCAGAATGTGTTTGGAAGCATTCCCTTCTCTTCAGGTTTTTGGAGTCGTTTGAAAAAGATATGTATTAACTCCTCTTTAAATGTTTGGTAGAACTCACCAGTGAAGCTGTCTAATCCTGGGCTTTTGTTTGCTGTGACTTTTTTTGATTAATGATTTAATTTCATTACTAGTAATTGATCAATTCAGATTTTCTATTACTTCCTGATTGAGTCTTGGAAGATTGTATATTTCTAGTAATTTACCCATTTCTTCTAGGTTGCCCAGTTTGTTGGCATATAATTGTTCTAGTGTTGTCTTATGGTCCTTTGTATTTCTGTGGTATTGGTTGTAACTTCCACTCTTTCATTTCTAATTTTATTTGAGTACTCTTTTTTCTTTTCTTTTTGGTGAGTCTGACTAAAGGTTTATAGATGTTGTTTGTCTTTTCAAAGAAGCAGCTCTTGGTTTTATTGATATTTTCTATTTATTTTTTAGTCTATTTCATTTATTTCCACTCTGATTCTCATTATTTTTCTGTTCTTTAATTTTGGGATTTTTTTTTCTTTTTCTAGTTCCTTTAGGTATAAAGTTAGATTGCTTATTTCAGATTATTCTTTTTTCTTGAAATGGGCCTGTATTGCTATAAACTTCCCTCTTAAAACTGCTTAAGACTCCATCCCATATATTTTAAATGTTATTAATTATGTATTTATTTTTGAGAGAGAGAGAGAGAGAGAGAGAGAGAGAGAGAGAGAGAGAGAGATACAGGCAGAGAGAGAAGGAGAGAGAATCCCCAAACAGGCTCCTCATTGTCAGTGAAGAGCCTGATGTGAGGCTTGAACCCATGAACCGTGAGATCATAACCTAAGCCAAAACCAAGAGTCAGATGCTTAACTGACTGAGCCACCCAGGCGCCCCTCAAAATGTTATAATTTAATTCTCATTTGTCTTGAGGTACTTTTTTACTTCCTCTTTGATTTCCTTGTTGACCCATTGTTTGTTTAGCAGTATGTTTCTGAGTCTTCATATGTTTGTGTTCTTTCTGTTTTTCTTCTTGTAATTATTTTTAATTTTATACCATTGTGGTCAGAAAAGGTGTTTGATATGATTTCATTCTTCTTAAATTTATTCAGAATTATATTTTATAGCCTAACATTTAATATATACTGGAGAGTGCTCCATGTGTACTTGAGAAGAATGTATATTCTGTTTTGGAGTGGAAAATCCTATATATATCTATAAAGTGTGTATAATCTATTATGTTGTTTAAGGCCACTGCTTCATTTTCTGTCTAGATGATTTATCCATTAATGTAAGTGTTGTGTTAAAGTCCCCTACTAGTATTGTATTACTGTCATTTTCTCCCTTTGTGTGTGTTAATATTTGCTTTATATATTTCAGCCCTGCTATGTTGATACATAACTGTTTACAAGTGCTGTAGCTTCTTGTTGGATTGATCCCTTTGTCATCATGTAATACCCTTGGTACAGCACCTCTTTTAAAATTTATTTTCTCTGCTCTATGTATTGCTACCCCAGTCTTCATTTCATTTCCATTTGCATGGAATATCTATTTCCAACCTTTCACTTTCAATCCATGTGTGCATTCACACGTGAACTGAGTCTCTTGTAGACAGCATACAGATGGATTTTATTTTTTGTCCACTCAGCTACTCTATGTTTTTTGATTGCAGAATTTAATCCATTTACATTTACTTTTTATTTTATTTTATTTTGTTTTATTTTTTTTACATTTATTTATTTTTGAGAGACAGAGATAGACAGAGCACAAGTTGGGGGGGCGGGGTAGAGAGAGAAGGAGACACAGAATCCGAAGCAGGCTCCAGGCTCTGAGCCATCAGCACAGAGCCTGATGCAGGACTCAAACTCACAAACCATGGATCAGGACCTGAGCTGAAGTCGGACACTTAACCGACTGAGCCACCCAGGCTCCATTTACATTTACATTTACATTTACATTTACAGCCACCCAATCCATTTACATTTAAAGTAACTCTTGATAGGTATGTACTGATTGACATTTTGTTAGTTTGTTTTCTGGTTGTTTTGCAGTCCTCTGGTTTTTCTTTTGCTCTCTTGTGATTTTGTGACTTTCTTTAGTGTTATGTTTGAATTCATTTCTCTTTATTTCTTTTTTGCGTATCTTTTATAGGATTTTTGTTTGTGGTTATCATGAGGTTTGTAACAACATATGTATATAGCAGTTTATTTTAAGTTGGTGGTCACTTAAGTTTGAATGCATTCTCTTCCCTCCCAAGTTTTATGCTTTTAATGTCATATTTTTCATCTTTTTATTTTCTGTATCCCTTAACTAATTATCGTAGATATAATTGATTTTACTACTTTTATCTTTTAACTTTTATACTAGCTTTAGAGAAGTGGTTGATCCACTACCTTACTAACTGCTTACATTTACCACTGATATTTTTTCATATATTTTCTTACTTCTAGTTATGGAAATAACTTTTGCACTTAGAAAAGTCCTTCAATATATCTTATAAGGGCAGTTTGGTGGCGATGAACTATTTTAGTTTTTGCTTCTCTGGAAAACTCTTTATCTCCCTTTCAATTCTGAATGATAACCTTGATAAATAGCAAACGCTCAGTTGTAAGTTTTTCCCTTCAGCACTTTTTATATATCAAGCCACTCCCTTCTGGCCTGCAAAGTTTTGCTGAAACAATCAGCTGAATGTCTTATGTGGGTTCCCATATATGTAACTAATTTCTTTTGTTGCTTTTAAGATTCACTCTTTTCTAAATTTTAGACATTTCAATTATAATGTGTCTTAATGTGGATTTCCTGGGGTTCATCTTGCTTGGGACTCTCTGGGATTCCTGGACCTGGGTGCCTGTTTCTTTCCCCAAGATTAAGGAAATTTTCAGCTATTATTTCTTCAAATAAATTTTCTGCCCCTTTTCTCTCTTCTACTTGGACCCCTTTCATGCATATGTTTTATGCTTGATATTGTCCTAGAGGTCCTTTAAACTATACTTTTTAATAAAAATTATTTTTTCTTTTTATTGTTCAGTTTGGGTGATTTTCACTACCCTGCCTCCTACATTGCTGATCTGTTCTGCATCATCTAATCTGCTATTTATGCCCTCTGGTGTATTTTTCATTTCTGTTGTATTCTTCAGCTCTGATTGGTACTTTTTTATATTTCTAATCTTTTTGTTAAAGTTCTCACTGTATTCATCCATTTTTCTCCTAAGTTTGATAAGTATCTTTATGAACATTGCTTTGAACTCTTTATTGGGTAGATTGTTTATCTCCATTTTCATTTAGCTCTTTTTCTGAGATTTTTCCTTGTTCTTTCATTTAGAACATATTTCTCTGTTTCCTCATTTTGTCTAACTCTCTATGTTTGTATCTATCTGTTAGGTAGTTCAACTACATCTCATGGTCTTTAAGGAATGAGCTTATATAGGAGATGTACTGTGAGTCCCAGAAGCACAATCTCCCTTGGTTCCCAGAGTCAGGTGTTCCAGGGTTGTCCCCTGTGTGGATTTGATGTGTCCTACTGCTGTGGTGGGTCCATGACTGCTGTGGGCACACTGATGGGTGGGAGTGACCCACAGTCTGTCTGGTTGCAAGGCCTGGTTGCAACTTCTGTGGATGCTTTGGTGGGCAGAGTTATCACCATGTTCACTGCAAGCAAGGCTCAGATGAGGTGCAGGATTGTGTGGGACTCTCACTGGTTCATATCAACTCATGTTAGCAGCCTAGAGGGAGAATTCCAAAATGTTGCCCACCAGCACCAAGATCTACATGGGAGAACAAGACAGCAAAGATGGCTGTCACCAGTCTCAATCCCTGAGGCAAGGCCCAGCTGCCTCCTGCTTTGGAGGTGCTCCAAGATTAGTAAGTGAGTCTCCTTCACCTATGCATGAGTCTATTTACTTTTTCATATGGTATTTTGGGGCTGGTTTCCAGGTTGAGTGAGCCTGCACATGAGCCTTTTAAGAGAATGTTTTCCTTTTCCTACAGCCAGAGTTTTCCTGAATGCCTTCCCTGTTGTTTTTCAAAGCCAGGTATCTCCTCCAGGGCTTGTCTCTCCTGTACGGGATATAAGGGTTGGGGTTACTAGAGAAAAATTTTTGCCGATTGGGGACATCTTAACCAAGGGTTCAAACATTGCAGTACTATTATTAGGACAAGCTGACATTATAATGTGCCTCCTGATGAGATACAACATAAAGTACACACTAGGACCTATGAAGTATTCTTGCCAAAAATGTTTATCCTAATCTATTTTCTATCTGAGAATTATCCCATGTAATAAAATACCACAATTTGTTTATCTGTTCCTCTATTAACAGTTAAACATTAACAGTTTCTAGTGTTTGATTGTTATGAATAAATATTCTTTTTTGGACATATCCTTTTTCTTTAATACAGTAGCATAATTTGGAAACCATAGCTTATTTCCTGATTTTTTCATTCTGCTCCTTTTATGGCTGAAGACTGAGCTTTGGTGGGTGAGGATTAAGTGTTAGTAGGTGGTACATTATGTTGTTCTTTACCTTATCCTGAATTATATTCAATGTAAAAGGTAGTGTAATGTGACTCACTTATAGATATATGTGGCTTGTGTGCCATGCTTCTAAGGCCTTCGTTCCCCTACAAGTTCCTGAATTTGTTCTGGTTATCCCTTAGGCAGACCCTAATCCTGGTTGTAGATTTCAAAGACCCGAAGGGTGATAGACTTTATTGTAAACCAGATCAAAAAGTGTGACAGCTATAAACTCATGGGGACTATGGCTACTTGTAAGATTGGGGTAACAGAAAAAGACAATGAAATAAATTATCACAAATCCAAAAGAGAAAATATAACAAAAAAAATAGTGTACTAAAAAAGGACTGTGGCAGTATTGCTTGGCCTTAAGAATCCACTTGGCACAGCAACAGCTTTAGGACTTTGGCAGCAGACAGAGAAACTACAGTATGTTTTAAATGAACACGGAACCACAGCCCAAGAGACCATTTTGACTTTAGAAATGTCATAAAGCAGGGGTGCCTGGGTGGCTAAGTCGGTTAGGCTTCCCACTTCAGTTCAGGTCATGATCTCATGGTTCGTGAGTTCGAGCCCCATGAGTTCGAGTCCCGTGAGCTTGAGCCCCGTGAGCTTGAGCCCCGTGAGCTTGAGCCCTGTGAGTTGGAGCCCCGTATTGGGTTCTGTACTGACAGCTCAGAGCCTGGAACATGTTTTGGATTCTGTCTCCCTCTCTCTCTACCCCTCCCCTGCTCATGCTCTGTCTCTCTCTGTCTCTCAAAAATAAATAAATGTTAATTTTTTTAATTTAAAGAAATGTCAGAAGGAAAACCAGAGGATTATCAAGAAATAAAGGTAGAGAAGGCTTAATATCTTAGAGGTCAAATTCAGCTTACATTAAAAGGAAAAGAAGAAGGAGCCCCCAAAGATGTCCCTAGGCCTAAAAACTGTTTTATATGAGACTAGGAAAAGAAGGATATATTTTCCGTTATTAAGCCAAGGAAGATAACTCAGATCTAAGAGATTCAACAGAAAAGGAAAAATACGAGAGTAAACTAGAATGACCTCCCATCACCCCACCCCCTCCTGCCAGGGAACCCAGATCCAGAAAACTATTTAGGTGCCCTCTGAAAACTGCAAAGTGTAATCAACAAGAGCAGATTACAATCTTTTTGATGACTGATTATAAAATATTCAGAAAAAATTCAAGAGAACAAGATCATGATGAGCAGTGTAGGATACTTCAAGAATTATTTAGTGTGTTTCAGGTGACACAGTACTTGTCATTGGAGAATCAGGAATGGCCTGGACCTGGAGGGAAGATGCTCATGGCACTTAGGGAGTTAGGATTCCAAGGAAAGGGGAGAAAATATTAAATCACCAAAGTAGGATCTCAATATATATGGGTCTGGTCTGCATTAGATAATTGAATGATGCGAAGATACCTCCTGGAAGAAATTCCCTTATTCTTCACAGGGATGTAAAAGTGGGTAAGGAGGTTTTATTTGACCAGCAGATACTTTCTGTAGACCTATAACTTTTTTTTTTTACAGTTTTCACCATGGGAGGGATCCCATAAGGCAAAACCTAAAGAAGTATGTTTGGAAAACAAAGAGAAAGGAAAAAGGACAAAAGACACTATGATCCAACAAATAGTATGACCTTACACATGCTAGAGAGGACACAGGAACTTAAGAAATAAATAAGGGAAAAACAGAAGGAAATTGAAGAACTGGAGGGAAAGCAAGGTTTCAGGAAAGAAGACATGGCTGAAGACATACTGGTGCTCACTGAGGGGCACAACTTTTGGGAGCATCAACAGCAGCTTCAGTTCAGGGATTTGTTGAGGGTGCTTTACTTGTTGAGTCATTTGTGAGGACAAGGGGTGAACCTTTTCTAAAAGGCAGGTTTTTGTAGTCATAAGGAACCTAGAGTGGACAGCAACAACAGCATCAACTGTGGCACAAAACAAAACCCTTAAGAGTGGTTGTTAAGCCAAGTGAGAATGGAAAAAAAAAAAAGATTACAACTGCCTCACCTCCACTCCCTCCCTCAAGGAGGACCTCGTAATATGATTGGCTCAGATCCTTTGAGCCATGTTTGCTAGTGTATTTGGGTTGGTCACTATGGGTTAAAAGATTATATACTGCAGATGGCTTTCTCTTTCGTGTTTTTCTGCCATTTGAGAAATTAAACCACTAAGCCAGAGTCTCCTGCATGACCAGCCATTTTGTTTTCTTGCCTCCTTCACTTGATATTTCAGGTACTTAATAGTTCTTACCAATTCAGTGGTCAATTACTAATAAGATTGGGGCTTGGCAGGAAAAGGTGAAGCCAATTTTGGACCTTCAGCCCAAGTTATATACTAAAAGCCAGCTTTTAATTTTTTTTTTAATTTTTAATTCCAGTAATCATAAAGTAGTGTTTTAATTCCTATCTATCCTTGTCCCTTACATGTATGACTCTTTTGTGGCTCTTATCATAGGAGAGGTAATGAGGTTAAGTCAAAATATGACTATTCCTGAGTCCCTGTCCATAACACCAAATTACTATGATCAAAAACCTTACCCCAGCTTTTAACAGTCAGGACTTGTGGGATCAGGGCTTACAGGACTAGCCATATCCATTAGGATATGATCAAGTAACAGACTATAAATGAGGCAAAATGTGGCTAGTCCCTGGAAACACTGTCACTGATAAACTATTTTCTGATTTCTAATTAAAACGTTCTGTAGAACCTATTTCATCCTTAGTGCATTCATTTTATGACCATTTAGTATCTACCTCGAAAAGTCCCCACATCAGTGAAATATCCCTGTGGAAATGAAGTTAGCTTCTTATTGCTAAGCTGATCAATAGGGGATGGAGGAACAGAGTTGATTTCTCAGTAATGAAATAGCCTCTCTTTGCTATGTCTACTGTTTCTTGTGTCCTCTTCCTGGGGATATGATAGGTGATTTATTTCTTTATATAGGCTTTCTGTATTCCCAAATATTCTATAATATCTCAAGAATCAGGAAATTAAAAAAAAAAAACAGAAAATCCTATAAATTGAAGGGATTTAATTAGGAGAGAGAAAAAGATCTTTACCCATAATTCCAGTCTGATCTTAGAAATCAAAGCCATAGCTCTTGAGGGAGAGTTGTCAATATTGAAATGCTATAATTAAGAATGATACCCATCATAATAAATGACAAATAATACACTATTTGCATATTTCACATTTTTAGATCACCGTATTCCTAAATTGTTTTTTTATTTTTTGTAAAACAGTCAGTTGCTATCTCAACTATCTCTGAAAGAAAAAACTAATTATTAGATTTTTATCTTAGTATCCCTCAGTCTTGGTTGCCCTTTCCACAGGTGATGGGATTTAAAAAAAAGTTATCTTCAATTATCCTGTGTGCTCCTAAGGCAAAACATGGTCGTTAAAAGGTTGATGAAAGATCCCAGATACTGGTAGGGTAGAAGGCCCTGATAATGTCAGGGTGTAAAATAGGAATAATATCTTCCCATAACAGAGCAAGACTAAGTCATACTCTAAAAAGAGTTTTGACATCCAGGAGTAAAAGTTGAATTTGTTATTATCTGTTCTTATGAACATGGAGCAGACTACATCTTTAGCTGATATCAGAAAAAACAATGCTTAATCTAAGTTTGGAGGTCCTCGTTAATGTGGATAAAGAATCTGTTAGCCTTCATTGCATCCCTAGAAGATAGAGTCTCTGGGTGTATTCAGAATTCTTACACTGAGCTTTTGTTTTTCACCAAGGAAAGATGAAGCAGCCCTCACTCTCATCATTGAAGGTAAGAAGATCTCTCTGGTTTGCATGAGGGCCTGTGATATGGTCTTCCCTGTTTTTTTTAATTAACTTAACCAAATTTTTATGTCTATAGTTCAATGAGCATTGAGAAATATATACATACATCCATGTAACTTTCACCCCAATCAAGAAATAGAATATTTCTATCACTCTAAAATATTCCTTCATGCTTCTTATCCAACTCCCAGCCCCAGGAAGCCACCAATCTGTTTTCAGTCATAATTGGTTAGTTTTTTCTTTTCTAGAATTCTGATAAGTGCAATCATGCAGTATTTACTGTTTTGTGTCTGGATTTTTAAACTAAGCATGATTGTTTCAGATTCATCCATGTGGTGTTGTTTTTTTTTCCATCCAAGTTGTTATATGTATCAATATTTGTGCTTTGTAAGAAAAGGTTTGTTAGAGTATTATTTATATACGATGAAATAGATTAACTGTGATACATTCATTTGTTGGAATACCGTACAACAATAAAAAGGAATGAACTAGGAAGAGAGAGGATTTGCCAAGTTCCTCACTCCACCATTCTGAAATTCTAACTCTTTCCATTTCATTATTTTATATTGCTGTATATTTCATTTTTGTATGTGTATGGTGTGAGGTAGAGGTCATGGTTTGCTTTTTCCCCATACAGATATCCAGTTGTCCAGCACTATTTATTGAAAACACTATCAGCTCTCCATTAAATTTCCTTTGTATTTTTGTGAAAAATCAAATGAAAAAAAAAACATTTGCAAATCACATATTTAATAAAGAATATGTAGATAACTTTTTAAACTCAACAGTGAGAAAACAAAGAACCCTATATTCTAATGTACAAGAGATTTAAATAGATACTTCACCAAAAAAGATATACAGTTGGCAAACACAAATGTAATGCCCCCGATTTCAAATCCGAGAGACCACCAAGGAGCTGATACCGATGCAAACGCACGAGGGTTTATTTGCAAGCTCAAGCTTGGGCCCAAGTATACCCAACACAGCGGAGCAGGGACTTGGATCCCTAGGATAAGAGGCGTAGCAGTTTTATAGGGGGCAGTGGCCAATGAGATTGTAACACACACAGAAAGTTGCAGTCATGTCAGTCCACACGCAGGTGGCCAATTGAATTACAATTTACCTTATAGTAACTGTTTGAACTAGCCTAGCACTCTGGTCAGAATTGGCGCACAAGTTTGGCGGCCAAAAGGCGGGGTTTAAGAATTGGCAAGCAAGTTTGGCGGGCAAAAGGCAGGGTTTACATTCTTTGGCAGTTAGGGGTTCCGCATTCCTATATGAGCCGGTTTCAAGTAAGGGTGTGCTCAGTGGCTTGACTAGGGTGGGGGAGTGTCTTAAGCAATAAGTAGGTCATGTGGGGGTTATACATGAGATGGTGGGTGTAGCACAAAATGGAGTTAGTCTTGTTCTGCTTGTCCAGGGGTAGGGGATTTTTGTTAAATACCTTGGGTCCCACACAAGAAAAGATGTTCTACATTACAAGCCATTAGTAAAATCTAAATTAAGACCACAGAGGGGCACCTAGGTGGCTTAGATGGCTAAGTGTCCAACTCTTGATTTTGGCTCCAGTCATGATGTCACAGTTTGTGAGTTTGAGCCCCACATCGGGCTCTGGGCTGACAGTGCATGGAGCCTGCTTGGTATTCTGTCTCCCTCTCTCTCTCTGCCCCTCCCCGGCTTATTCTGTCTATCTCTGTCAAAATAAATAAAAATAAACTTAAAAATGATTACATAAAATGTACAAATGACTATAAGGCACATGTAAACATTAATCAGTTATCAGAGATACAAATAAAATTCACTACATATATACCAGGTGGCTAAAATAAAAAAAAATATATTTATAATGTTGAATGCTGGTAAGAATGCAGAGAATATTGATAAATGTTAAATGCTGGTGAGGATGCATCAACTTAACATCTCTCCTATATTGGTGATGGGAATGTAAAATGGTACAGCCACTTTGGAAAATATTCTGAAAGTTTTGTAAAGTATTAAACAGAGATTACTTCCAGAATGGAAGCATGAAATTTTACATGATCCCTCTTCTCAGCAAAACAACCATAACTGGTGAAAATTACTTAAAAAAACCAACCATTTAAAGTCTCTGGAAATTTTTCTAAGGGTATAGCAAATGAAGAGAGATTTATTCGAGAAAACTTACTAAATCTTGGTAAAAGCAGTGAGAATCTAAGCTCAGTGACATAAGCTCCATTGTGGGCAAGTAAATCCAAGAATATGGGTTTTCTTCCCAAGAGGGGAAGGTAACTAGCATTTCTCATTTCCCCCATATTCATATTGCAGCTCTATTACAACCAAACATGGTTGAGAGGATGGGGCTTCTTTCCCGCAACAAGACTTAACTAATAGTAGAAGCTCTAACCTAGGTGTGGCAGGCCAAAAACACTTGTCCCCTATCACCCTCACCCCAGCTGACTTATAGGATATTTTCCAAAGCAAGAGAGGCAAGGCACTCTCTACTTATAAAGCAAGTGTGCCACTCTGATACAGGCCACTGTTCCCAACCTTAGCTCTGGGGCAGTGACACAGAGAATTTGTTCAAGGAAAGCCATAAGAATAGCGAACTCTGAAACTCTCCCAAAGGGAACTGCCTTTATTTGGAACACAGTGTGGTTAAGTTCAAGCCAACGGGTGCTCTTGAAACACTTGAGATTTTTGTAGTAAGCAACTAAGAGGCTAGCAGCTTCATAAGAACATACTAAACTAACTATAGGCCAATTTATTAGAGAGACTGAGGGAAAGTGACAGCTAAGAAAAGCCCTCTTGGAGTCAGAGCAAAACTCAAAAGCTGGCCTCAAAAACTACCTCTGCAAAGGGGTCCAAGTTTAATTGGATCAGACTGAAGAGCAATTTATGCCACAGGGCATTGTTGAAAAGAGTAGAGCAATTAGCCAGCAATTATGGTGCCTAACAGTTCTCAGTGCTACCAACAAAGACAGACAGCTTAACAGAGAAATCAGGGAAAGAGACAAAAAGAGCTCTTCAAAAACCACTGTCATTTCAGAGTGAATGCTTACATGCCTAAAACTGTGCCTTCTGAGGAATGACATGAGGTCTGCACATTACAGGGGAAATAGACTTTACTAAAATATAGTGCATTTATATCACTAAACAAACAAAAAAAAAAAACAGACAAAAAATACTAACAATAAACCCTGGGAGATGGAGGATCAGTAGAGTTGCTATACTATCTAAAATATCCAGCTTAAAATATAATTATATATTATAAATTTAAAAAGCAGGCAAGTTTAACTTATACACAAGAAAAGAAGCAGAAACCAAAACTGCCAGTGAGAGGGGCTTGGTGTTAGATTTGGGACACAAAGATTGCAGATTTACTATTATTTATTGTCAAATTTGTTTCTATACAACACCCAGTGCTCATCCCAACAGGTGCCCTCCTTAATACCCAACACCCACCCTCCCCTCCTTCCCACCCCCCATCAACCCTCAGATTGTTCTCAGTTTTTAAGAGTCTCTTATGTTTTGGCTCCCTCCCTAGCCTTTTTTTTTCCTTCCCCTCCCCCATGGGTTTCTGTTAAGTTTCTCAGGATCCACATAAGAATGAAAACATGGTATCTGTCTTTCTCTGTATGAGTTATTTCACTTAGCATAACACTCTCCAGTTCCATCCATGTTGCTACAAAAGGCCATATTTCATTCTTTCTCATTGCAAAGTAGTATTCCATTGTGTATATAAACCACAATTTCTTTATCCATTCATCAGTTGATGGACATTTAGGCTCTTTCTATTTAGGCTATTGTTGAAAGTGCTGCCATAAACATTGGGGTACAAGTGCCCCTATGCATCAGCACTCCTATATCCATTGGGTAAATTCCTAGCAGTGCTATTGCTGGGTCATAGGGTAGGTCTATTTTTAATTTTTTGAGGAATCTCCACACTGTTTTCCAGAGTGGCAGCACCAGTTTGCATCCCCACCAACAGTGCAAGAGGGTTCCTGTTTCTCCACATCCTCTCCAGCATCTATAGTCTCCTGATTTGTTCATTTTAGCCACTCTGACTGGCGTGAAGTGGTATCTGAGTGTGGTTGCAGATTTACTATTACAATAAATATGTTCCAAGAACTAGAGGAATTAGTATCCAAAATATATAAAGAACTTATAAAACTCGACACCCAAAAACTGAATAATCCAATTTAAAAATGGGCAGAGGACATGAATAAATATTTTTTCCAAAGAAGACATCCAGATGGCCAACAGACACAGGAAAAGATGTGCAATATCACTCATCATCAGGGAAATACAAATCAAAACTATAATGAGATATCACCTCACACCTGTCAGAATGGCTAAAATGTACAACACAAGAAACAACAGGTGTTTGTGAGGATGCAGAGAAAGGGGAACCCTTCTGCACTGTTGGTAGGAATGTAAACTTGTGTGTAGCCACTATGGAAAACAGTATGGAGAACAGTATGGAGGTTCCTCGAAAAGTTAAAAATAGAACTACCCTATGATCCAGTAATTGCACTAATAGGTATGTGCCCAAAGAATACAAAAATACTAATTTGAAGGAATACATGTGCCCTGATGTTTATGCAGCATTATCAACAATAGCCAAATTATGGAAAGATCCCAAATATCCATGGATTGCTATATAGATAAAGATGTGTGTGTGTATATGTACATATATACATACATACATATATACATACATATACATACATGCATATATATGTATGTATATGTGTGTGTATGTATATATATATATATATATATATATATGTGTGTGTGTGTGTGTGTGTTACATACAGTGAAATATTACACAGCCATCAAAAGAATGAAACCTTGCCATTTGCAATGACATGGCTGGAGTTAGAAGAGTATTATGCTAAGTGAAATAAGTCAGTCAAAGAAAGACAAATATCATATGATTTCACTCATATGTGGAATTTAAGAAACAAAACAAATGAGCAAAGAGACAAAAAAAGAGATAGATGCAAATCAAGAAACAGACTCTTAAATATAGAGAGCAAACAGAGGGTTACAGCAAGGGAGGTGTGTGGGAGGATGAGCAAAATAGGTGATGGGGATTAAGGAGTGCACTTGTGATGAGCACCAGGTGCTGTATAGAAGTGTTGAATCACTAAATTGTACACCTAAAATTGATATTACCCTGTATGTGAACTAACTGGACTTCAAATAAAATTTTTTTTAAAAAGCTAGACAAAACCTCGCTTAATGAATTAAAGGAAAGAATGATGACAATGTCTCAATAAAAAGAAAAATCAATACAAAGAGAAATCATTTTTAAAAATCAAAATTCTGGATTTTAAAAGTACAATAATAAAAATGAAAAATTCACTAGAGAGGCTCTAGTAGATTTGAAACAGAATATATTTAACTGGCAGAGGAAAGAATTTGTGAACTTGAAGATAGATTAATAGAGATTATGCAATCTTAAGAATAAAGAGAGAAAAGAATACAGAAATGTAAATACAGCTTCAGGGACGTGTACAACAACATTAAGTGTGCCAACATATGAATGAGAGAGAAAAGCAGCATAAAAAATACTCAAAAATAATGGAGAACAGAGGGATGATATATTCAAAATGCTGAAAGAAAAAAAATCCTGTCAATCAAAAATTGTATATCCAGCAAATCTATCTTGTAAGAATGAGGCAAAATGAAGACATTTCCAAATAAGCAGAAACAAAGAATAAGTAGTTAGCAGATCTGCTGTACAAGAAATATTAAAGGAAGATCTTCAGGTTGGCAGCAAGTGACCTCAGACAAAACTAACTGGTCTAAAATCTCCTGTGAATATATATACAGATATCCTCAACCAAAAACTAGCAATCTGAATCCAGCAATATATAGAAAGGGTTATATACCACAACCAAACAGGATTTAGCCCAAGAATGCAAGTTTGTTTTATTTACTTTTAAATAATTTACATTTATTTATTTTTGAGAGACAGAGAGAGAGCACAAGTGGGGGAGGGGTAGAGAGAGAATGAGATACAGAATTCGAAGCAGGCTCCAGGCTCTGAGCTGTCAGCACAGAACCTGATGCAGGGCTTGAACTCACAAACCATGAGATCTTGACCTGAGCTGAAGTTGGATGCTTAACTGACCGACCCACCCAGGTGCCCCAAGTTTGTTTTAAATATAAAAATTAGTTGGGGCACCTGGGTGTTTTGGTCAGTTGAGTATCTGACTCTTGATTTCAGCTCAGGTTATGATCCCAGGGTTGTTGGATTGAACCCCACACTGGGCTCTGTGATGAGTGTGGACCCTACTTGAGATTCATTCTCTCTCTCTCTCCCTCTCTCTCTCTCTCTCTGTCTCTCTCTCTCTCTCTCCCTCTGCCCCTCTCCACCACTCATGCTCTCTCTAAAAAAAATTGAAAATTATATATAAAAATTAGTCAATGTAATACACCATATTAATATATTAATTTATTAATAGAAAAAGGACAAAAACTACATGATCCATTCAAGGGATGTTGAAGGGTGCCCGGGTGGCTCAGTCGGTTGGGCATCTGACTTCGGCTCAGGTCATGACAGCTCAGAGCCTGGAGCTCAGGTCTATGCTGACAGCTTAGAGCCTGGAGCCTGCTTTGGATACTGTGCCTCCCTCTCTGCCCCTCCCCCGCTCGTTCCCTCTCTCTCTCTCTCTCTCTCTCTCTCTCTCTCTCTCTCAGAAATAAATTAACATTAAAAATTTTAAAAAGAGAGATGTTGAAAAGCATTTGACAAAATCTAATACCCTTTCATGATAAAAACACTCAACTCATTAAAAATGGAAGGGAGATTCCTCAGTATGATAGAGAATATCTACAAAAAAACCCCATAAGTATCATCATATGTAATAGTGAAAAAATGAAAGCTGTCCTCCTAAGGTCAAGAACAAGACAAGGATGTCCCTCTCATCACCTCTATACAGCACTACAAAGTTCTATCCAGGGCTATTTGGCAAGAAAATGAAATAAAAGACACGTAGATTTAAAAGGAAGAAGTAAAACTAATCCTGTTTGCAAATGACGCAATTTGTATATAGTAAATACTAAAGAATTTTCAAAAAACTACTAGAGCTAATAAATGTGTTTAGCAGCATTATAGGATTCAAGATTAATATACAAAAACCATTGTACTTGTCTACATATAAAACAAACAATCTGAAAATGAAATTAAGAAAATTCCTGTTACAATAGTATTAAAATGAATAAAATACTTAGGAATAAATTTATACAAAAAATGCAAGATTTATATAATGAAAACTACAAAATGTTGTGGAAAGAAATTAAAGAAGATCTAAATGTAGAAAGATGTCCAATGTTCCTGGATGAAAACACTTAAAAATATTAAGATGGCAATGCTTCCCAAGTTGAACTACATATTCAACACAATCCCCATCAAAATCCCAGACTGTTTCTTTGCAGAAATTTACAGCTTGATCCTAAAATGCATGTAGATAGTCAAGAGATTCAGAACACCCAAATTAATCTTGAAAAAAAGAACAAAACAGAAAGACTCACACTTCCTAATTTCAAAACTTGCTACAAAGCTACAGTAGTGTAATCAAGATAGTGTGGTCCTAGCATACAGGTAAACATATAGATCAATGGCATAGAATTGAATATCCACATAAAAACCTTCAAATTTATGGTCAGTTGATTTTTGACAAGAGGAGCAGTAGAATTCAATGGGGAAAATATGTCTTTTTAACAAATAAACTGGGACCATTAGATGTCCACATGCAAAAGAATAAAGTTACATCCTTTCCTCAGATCATACACAGAATAAACGCAAAATGTATGAAATACCTAGATTTAAGAACTAAAATCATAAAGCCCTTAGAAGAAAATATAGAAGTAAATCTTTATGGCCTTGAGTTTGACAAAAGTTTCTTAGGTATGATACCAAAAACACAGACAACAAAAGACAGAATAGATAAGTGGCACTTCAAAATGAAAAAGTTTTGTGCTTCAGGGATGCCTGGGTGGCTCAGTCAGTTGAGCAGCTGACTGTGGCTCAGGTCATGATCTCACGGTTCCCGAATTCAAGCCCCATATCAGTCTCTCTGCTGTCAGCACAGAGCCTGCTTCAGAACCTCTGCCCCCCTCCTCTACCCACCCCTGCTTGGGCTCTCTTCTCCCTCTGAAAAATAAATAAACATTTTTAAAAAACTTGTGCTTCCAAGGACACTTTTTAGAATATGAAAAAACAACCCAGGTAATGGGATAAAATATTTGCAAATCATATATCTGATGAGGAGCTGTACCCAGAATGTATAAAGGAACTCATAAATCAACAATAAAATGATAAGTAACTCAGTTAAAAAACAGGAAAATAATCTGAATAGATATTTCCTCAAAGAATATAAATACCTAATAAGCATGTGAAAAGATGTTCAACATCTTAGTTTTCAGGGAACTGCTAATGAAAACCACAAAGATACCACTTCCTACTGGAATGACTGTAATAAAAAAGATGAACAATTACATGTGTTGGTGAGGATGTATAGAAATGTGAAACCTCAGGGGTGCCTGGGTGGCTCAGTTGGTTAAGCATCTGACTTCAGCTCAGGTCATGATCTCACGGTCTGTGGGTTCGAGGCCCACGTCAGACTCTGTGCTGACAGCTCAGAGCCTGCTTCAGAGTCTGTGTGTCTCTCTCTCTGCCCTTCCCCTGCTCACGCTCTATCTCTGTCTCTGTCTCTCTCTCTCTCAAAAATAAATAAACATTTAAAAAATTTTTAATAAAAAAAAGAAATGTGAAACTTCACAACATTGCTGGTGGGAATGTAAAATGATGTGGCCACTTGGAAAAACAAGTTGTTAGTTCCTCAAAAAGTAAAACATAGAAGTACCATATGACCCAGCAATTCCAAGAGAAACTAAAACATATGCCTACACAAAAATCTGTAGACAATGTATCTGGCAGCATTATTGACAACTGCGAAAAAAGTGAAAACAAGTAAATTGTCTATCAGTTGATGCATGGATATAAAATATGTAGTATCGCTATACCATAGACTATTGTTCAGCCATAAAAATGAATAAAGTGCTGATATACACTACAAAATGGATGGACCTCCAAAACATTATGCTAAGTGAGAGAATTCAGTCACAAAAGACCACATTTGATTCCACTTATATTAAATGAAAGAGCAAATCCATGAAGACAGAAAGCAGATTAATGATTGCCTTGGGCCGGTGAAAGAGAATGGTGAACAAGTAGGATGGAACATGCTAATTAGTATGGTGTTTCTTATTAGGGTGAAGGAAAATGTTCTAAAATTAGTGTTGATGGCTCTACAATTTTGTGAATATACTAAAAACTAGTGAATATTTTAAAAGGGATTATTTTAGGGTATGTGAATTGTATTTTAAGCTGTTATAAACACCCATACACAATGAGATATCAATTATGGTAGGCTAAATAATGCACCCTGCCCCCAAGATGCCTACTTTCTAAACCTTGAAACTTGAGAATATATTACCTTACCTTGTAAAAGGGGCTTTTCAAATGTGATCAAGTTAAGGACCTTGAGTTCAGGAGATGATCCTGGATTATTTGTAAGGGTTCAACATAATCACCATGCTCTTTTAAAGAGAGATGCTTAAGTATTGGAGTTGAAAAAAAAATATGTGACAACAGAAGCAAAAGATGTGCTTTGAAGATGGAGGAAGAAGAGGCTATGCATGACTCAAGGAATGTAAGTGGCCTCCAGAAGATGGAAAAAGCAAGGGAATGGAGTTCCCTTGCAGCCTCCAGAAGGAATACAATCTTGCTGACACATTGATTTTAGTCCCATAAGACTCATTTCAACCTTCTGACTTCCAAAACTATAAGATAATAAATTTGTGTTGTTTCGATCTATTAAATTCATGGTAATTTGTACAGCATCAATACAAAACTAATATACCATCTCACATCCAATAGATAAGTAAATGGCCAGACAAAATTGTTAACCATACTAAATGTTGGTGAGAATGTGGAACAACTAGAAATTTCATATGTTTCTGATGGGGATGTAAACTGGTATAATCACTTTGGAAACAGTGGTAATTTCTTATAAAACATAAAACACATCTACCATATGATCCAGCCATTTCACTCCTACGTGTTTTACCTAACAGAACTGAAAACATAATTCCATACAAAGAATATACATGAATATTCATAGCAGTGTTATTAACAACAGCTAAAAATTAAAGACAACCCAAATGTCCATTAACAGATATGTGGGTAAACAAAATGTGCTATATCTATACAATGGCATACTATTTAGGAATGAAAAGGGAAGGGGGGTTCCGGAAGATGGCGGCGTAGGAGGACGCGGGGCTCACAGCGCGTCCTGCCGATCACTTAGATTCCACCTACACCTGCCTAAAGAACCCAGAAAACCGCCAGAGGATTAGCAGAAGGGAGTCTCCGGAGTCAAGCGCAGACTAGAGGCCCACGGAAGAGGGTAGGAAGGGCGGCGAGGCGGTGCGCGCTCCACGGACTGGCGGGAGGGAGCCGGGGCGGAGGGGCGGCTCGCCGGCCAAGCAGAGCCCCCGAGTCTGGCTGGCAAAAGCGGAGGGGCCTGACGGACTGTGTTCCGACAGCAAGCGTGACTTAGCGTCTGGGAGGTCATAAGTTAACAGCTCTGCTCGGAAAGCGGGAAGGCTGGAGGACAAAGGGAGGGAGAGCTGCTGAGCCCCCGGACGGCAGAGCTCAGCTTGGCGGGGAACAAAGGCGCCAGCGCCATCTCCCCCGCCCATCCCCCAGCCAAAATCCCAAAGGGAACCAGTTCCTGCCAGGGAACTTGCTCGCTCCGCGCAAACACCCAACTCTGTGCTTCTGCGGAGCCAAACCTCCGGCAGCAGATCTGACTCCCTCCCGCTGCCACAGGGCTCCTCCTGAAGTGGATCACCTAAGGAGAAGCGAGCTAAGCCTGCCCCTCCACCCCCCGTGCACCTTGCCTACCCACCCCAGCTAATACACCAGATCCCCAGCAACACAAGCCTGGCAGTGTGCAAGTAGCCCAGACGGGACACGCCACCCCACAGTGAATCCCGCCCCTAGGAGAGGGGAAGAGAAGGCACACACCAGTCTGACTGTGGCCCCAGCAGTGGGCTGGGGGCAGACATCGGGTCGGACTGCAGCCCCGCCCACTAACTCCAGTTATACACCACAGCACAGGGGAAGTGCACTGCAGGTCCTCACCACGCAAGGGACTCTCCAAAATGACCAAACGGAAGAATTCCCCTCAGAAGAATCTCCAGGAAATAACAACAGCTAATGAACTGATCAAAAAGGATTTAAATAATATAACAGAAAGTGAATTTAGAATAATAGTCATAAAATTAATCGCTGGGCTTGAAAACAGTATACAGGACAGCAGAGAATCTCTTGCCACAAAGATCTAGGGACTAAGGAACAGTCACGAGGAGTTGAAAAACGCTTTAAACGAAATGCAAAACAAAATGGAATGCACGATGGCTCGGCTTGAAGAGGCAGAGGAGAGAATAGGTGAACTAGAAGATAAAGTTATGGAGAAAGAGGAAGCTGAAAGAAAGAGAGATAAAAAATCCAGGAGTATGAGGGGAAAATTAGAGAACTAAGTGATACACTAAAAAAAAATAATATACGCATAATTGGTATCCCAGAGGAGGAAGAGAGAGGGAAAGATGCTGAAGGGGTTCTTGAACAAATTATAGCTGAGAACTTCCCTGAACTGGGGAAGGAAAAAGGCATTGAAATCCAAGAGGCACAGAGAACTCCCTTCAGACGTAACTTGAATCGATCTTCTGCACGACATATCATAGTGAAACTGGCAAAATACAAGGATAAAGAGAAAATTCTGAAAGCAGCAAGGGATAAACGTGCCCTCACATATAAAGGGAGACCTATAAGACTCGTGACTGATCTCTCCTTTGAAACTTGGCAGGCCAGAAAGGCTTGGCACGATATCTACAGTGTGCTAAACAGAAAAAATATGCAGCCGAGAATCCTTTATCCAGCAAGTCTGTCATTTAGAATAGAAGGAGAGATAAAGGTCTTCCCAAACAAACAAAAACTGAAGCAATTTGTCACCACGAAACCAGCCCTACAAGAGATCCTAAGGGGGATCCTGTGAGACAAAGTACCAGAGACATCACTACAAGCATAAAACATACAGACATCACAATGACTCTAAACCCATATCTTTCTATAATAACACTGAATGTAAATGGATTAAATGCGCCAACTAAAAGACATAGGGTATCAGAATGGATAAAAAAACAAGACCCATCTATTTGCTGTCTACAAGAGACTCATTTTAGATCTGAGGACACCTTTAGATTGAGAGTGAGGGGATGGAGAACTATTTATCATGCTCCTGGAAGCCAAAAGAAAGCTGGAGTAGCCATACTTATATCAGACAAACTAGACTTTAAATTAAAGGCTGTAACAAGAGATGAAGAAGGGCATTATATAATAATCACAGGGTCTATCCACCAGGAAGAGCTAACTATTATAAATGTCTATGCGCCAAATACCAGAGCCCCCAGATATATAAAACAATTACTCATAAACATAAGCAACCTTATTGATAAGAATGTGGTCATTGCAGGGGACTTTAACACCCCACTTACAGAAATGGATAGATCATCTAGACACATGGTCAATAAAGAAACAAGGGCCCTGAATGATACATTGGATCAGATGGACTTGACAGATATATTTAGAACTCTGCATCCCAAAGCAACAGAATATACTTTCTTCTCGAGTGCACATGGAACATTCTCCAAGAAGATCATATACTGGGTCACAAAACAGCCCTTCATAAGTTTACAAGAATTGAAATTATACCATGCATACTTTCAGACCACAATGCTATGAAGCTTGAAATCAACTACAGGAAAAAGTCTGGAAAACCTCCAAAAGCATGGAGGTTAAAGAACACCCTACTAACGAATGAGTGGGTCAACCAGGCAATTAGAGAAGAAATTAAAATATACATGGAAACAAACGAAAATGAAAATACAACAATCCAAACGCTTTGGGATGCAGCGAAGGCAGTCCTGAGAGGAAAATACATTGCAATCCAGGCCTATCTCAAGAAACAAGAAAAATCCCAAATACAAAATCTAACAGCACACCTAAAGGAAATAGAAGCAGAACAGCAAAGGCAGCCTAAACCCAGCAGAAGAAGAGAAATAATAAAGATCAGAGCAGAAATAAACAATATAGAATCTAAAAAAACTGTAGAGCAGATCAACGAAACCAAGAGTTGGTTCTTTGAAAAAATAAACAAAATTGACAAACCTCTAGCCAGGCTTCTCAAAAAGAAAAGGGAGATGACCCAAATAGATAAAATCATGAATGAAAATGGAATGATTACAACCAATCCCTCAGAGATACAAACAATTATCAGGGAATACTATGAAAAATTATATGCCAGCAAATTGGACAACCTGGAAGAAATGGACAAATTCCTAAACACCCACACTCTTCCAAAACTCAATCAGGAGGAAATAGAAAGCTTGAACAGACCCATAACCAGCGAAGAAATTGAATCGGTTATCAAAAATCTCCCAACAAATAAGAGTCCAGGACCAGATGGCTTCCCAGGGGAGTTCTACCAGACATTTAAAGCAGAGATAATACCTATCCTTCTCAAGCTATTCCAAGAAATAGAAAGGGAAGGACAACTTCCAGACTCATTCTATGAAGCCAGTATTCCTTTGATTCCTAAACCAGACAGAGACCCAGTAAAAAAAGAGAACTACAGGCCAATATCTCTGATGAATATGGATGCAAAAATTCTTAATAAGATACTAGCAAATCGAATTCAACAGCATATAAAAAGAATTATTCACCATGATCAAGTGGGATTCATTCCTGGGATGCAGGGCTGGTTCAACATTCGCAAATCGATCAACGTGATACATCACATTAACAAAAAAAAAGAGAAGAACCATATGATCCTGTCAATCGATGCAGAAAAGGCCTTTGACAAAATCCAGCACCCTTTCTTAATAAAAACCCTTGAGAAAGTCGGGATAGAAGGAACATACTTAAAGATCATAAAGGCCATTTATGAAAAGCCCACAGCTAACATCATCCTCAACGGGGAAAAACTGAGAGCTTTTTCCCTGAGATCAGGAACACGACAGGGATGCCCACTGTAACCGCTGTTGTTTAATATAGTGCTGGAAGTTCTAGCATCAGCAATCAGACAACAAAAGGAAATCAAAGGCATCAAAATTGGCAAAGATGAAGTCAAGCTTTCGCTTTTTGCAGATGACATGATATTATACATGGAAAATCCGATAGACTCCACCAAAAGTCTGCTAGAACTGATACATGAATTCAGCAAAGTTTCAGGATACAAAATCAATGTGCAGAAATCAGTTGCATTCTTATACACTAACAATGAAGCAACAGAAAGACAAATGAAGAAACTGATCCCATTCACAATTGCACCAAGAAGCATAAAATACCTAGGAATAAATCTAACCAAAGATGTCAAAGATCTGTATGCTGAAAACTATAGAAAGCTTATGCAGGTAATTGAAGAAGATATAAAGAAATGGAAAGACATTCCCTGCTCATGGATTGGAAGAATAAATAGTGTCAAAATGTCAATACTACCCAAAGCTATCTACACATTCAATGCAATCCCAATCAAAATTGCACCAGCATTCTTCTCGAAACTAGAACAAGCAATCCTAAAATTCATATGGAACCACAAAAGGCCCCGAATAGCCAAAGTAATTTTGAAGAAGAAGACCAAAGCAGGAGGCATCACAATCCCAGACTTTAGCCTCTACTACAAAGCTGTCATCATCAAGTCAGCATGGTATTGGCATAAAAACAGACACATAGACCAAAGGAATAGAATAGAAACCCCAGAACTAGACCCACAAACGTATGGCCAACTCATCTTTGACAAAGCAGGAAAGAACATCCAATGGAAAAAAGACAGTCTCTTTCACAAATGGTGCTGGGAGAACTGGACAGCAACATGCAGAAGGTTGAAACTAGACCACTTTCTCACACCATTCACAAAAATAAACTCAAAATGGATAAAGGACCTGAATGTGAGACAGGAAACCATCAAAACCTTAGAGGAGAAAGCAGGAAAAGACCTCTCTGACCTCAGCCGTAGCAATCTCTTCCTCGGCACATCCCCAAAGGCAAGGGAATTAAAAGCAAAAGTGAATTACTGGGACCTTATGAAGATAAAAAGCTTCTGCACAGCAAAGGAAACAACCAACAAAACTAAAAGGCAACCAACGGAATGGGAAAAGATATTTGCAAATGACACATCGGACAAAGGGCTAGTATCCAAAATCTATAAAGAGCTCATCAAACTCCACACCCGAAAAACAAATAACCCAGTGAAGAAATGGGCAGAAAACATGAATAGACACTTCTCTAAAGAAGACATCCGGATGGCCAACAGGCACATGAAAAGATGTTCAACGTCGCTCCTTATCAGGGAAATACAAATCAAAACCACACTCAGATACCACCTCACGCCAGTCAGAGTGGCCAAAATGAAGAAATCAGGAGACTATAGATGCTGGAGAGGATGTGGAGAAACAGGAACCCTCTTGCACTGTTAGTGGGAATGCAAATTGGTGCAGCCGCTCTGGAAAGCAGTGTGGAGGTTCCTCAGAAAATTAAAAATAGACCTACCCTATGACCCAGCAATAGCACTGCTAGGAATTTATCCAAGGGATACAGGAGTACTGATGCATAGGGGCACCTGTACCCCAATGTTTATAGCGGCACTCTCAACAATAGCCAAATTATGGAAAGAGCCTAAATGTCCATCAACTGATGAATGGATAAAGAAATTGTGGTTTATATACACAATGGAATACTACGTGGCAATGAGAAAAAATGAAATATGGCCTTTTGTAGCAACATGGATGGAACTGGAGAGTGTGATGCTAAGTGAAATAAGCCATACAGAGAAAGACAGATACCATATGGTTTCACTCTTATGTGGATCCTGAGAAACATAACAGAAACCCATGGGGGAGGGGAAGGAAAAAAAAAAAAAAAGAGGTTAGAGTGGGAGAGAGCCAAAGCATAAGAGACTGTTAAAAACTGAGAACAAACTGAGGGTTGATGGGGGGTGGGAGGGAGGGCAGGGTGGGAGGGAGGGCAGGGTGGGTGATGGGTATTGAGGAGGGCACCTTTTGGGATGAGCACTGGGTGTTGTATGGAAACCAATTTGACAGTAAATTTCATATATTAAAAAATAAAAAAAATAAAAAAAATAAAAAAAAATATTCACAATGAAAACTAAAAAAAAAAAATAATAAAATAAAAGCTTTAAAATCCTTAGGTAAATGTACAAAAAAAAAAAGGAATGAAAAGGAACAAACTATTTATAAACACTACCACATGGATAAATCTCAGAATAATTCTGCTAAGTAAACAAGCCAGGAAAAAGTGGCACTTGGTGTTTGATTACATAAAACTCTCAAAGAAAGAGAAATGCCATATGATTTCACTCATATGTTGAATTTAAGAAACAAAACAAATGAACAAACAAGGAAAAAAAGACAAAAAAACACCCCAGACTCTTAAATGCAGAGAACAATCTGGTGGTTTCCAGAGGGGAGGTAGGTGGGTAGAGGGGCAAAATAAAGGGGATCAAGAGTACACTTATCTTGATGAGCACTGGATGATGTATGGAATTGTTAGATCATTATACTGTATACCTGAAACTAATAGACCACTGTATGTTAATTATACTTCAATATTAAAAAGTACTATAAAGAAACTCTTAAAAATATAAAATAATGTAAAATTGTGACAGTGGTTACCTATAGACAGGGGATGGGAGTGGGGTTTCAGAAGTGGTGAGGATTGGGAGGGAGGAATTAAAATGTGCAATGTGGAAATTTTGAGGGGATGGATATATTCATCATCTTGATTTTGGGACTTCACGGTGATATACATATGTCAAAACTTATAAAAATTTACATATGTGTACTAATCATTGGGTTCATCATTTCTCAACAAAGTACTTTTTCAAAAACTACATAAAGTAAAATGATACATATAACATAGCTCTGTCTCTTAACCATTTCGGGTATTGTGAGAATAATCTGTTTTTTATCTTGTGCCCAATGAGCAATTAGACATATCACAGTAACTGCTTCTGTGTGTGTTACCTCTTTCTCTTCCTCTTAATATTTAGTTCTGTTTTAAGTTCAGCCTTATGTTTCTCATGTTGGGCTCCAGTTTCCCTAGGAAGAATTCTTTGTTTTTCTGAATTCAGTGTGGAAATGAGTGTTGCGAAAAGCTTCTCAGTAATACTCTATTGACTTAATAATTCATTACTTTAATGCCCCCCTTTTTATTTCTTTGTTTTAAACTTTTAATTTTGGTAAAATACACATAACATAAAATTTCCCATATTAACCATTTTAGAACGTAGAGGTCAGTGACATTAACTACATTTACATTGTCATGCAACCATCACCACCATCCACCTCCAGAACTTTTTCATCTTGCAAAACTGAAACACTATACCCATTTTTTTAACCATTATTTGAAAGGTTATATTTTTAAATTGTAAATAAGACATTTTTTAAATATAATTTGTTGTCAAATTGAACACTATACCCATTGAACAGCAACTCCATTTCTCTTCCCCACAGCTCATTCTACTCTAGATATCTCAAATAAGTGGAATCATACAGGATTTGTCTTTTTGTGACTTAGCACAAGGTTTCACTTATCACAACGTTTTCAAAGTTCTTCTATGTTGTGATGTATATCAGAATTTCCTTCCTTTTTAAGGTTGAATAACATTCCATTGTACATATATACCACGTTTTGTAATGGCACTTTAAAAATTCCAATCATTGCAAATAATGGAGCTATGAATTTTTAGATGTTTTGACCCTGGACCCCAACACAGTGCCAAAAAATAAAGTAGTTCTATCTCACTTAGAGATGGTTGAAATCGAGCCCCAGTTTAGAGATGGCTAAAACATTAGTTAGACAAGGAGAAGGTGGGTTTCCAAATTGGTCTAGGAATCTTCCATTTTTCCTAAAAATTAGTGGAAAATACTATTTGATGAGACTAACTTGCCACTTGAACAGAAAGTACACAGTTAATCAGGCTTCTTCTTGGCTAGGAATGATACCAACAACTGACCAGAAAGTATGTTCTCCTTGGCAATGCACACAGCTCAAGAGGGATGCCCAAGGATGAAACACCTGCTAAGTCAGCTAGCTCAGCCAACTCAATCCTGGGGACAAATGGAGTGACTGATCATACAGCAAGATCACCCTCACTGCTATTTGGGTTCCAGTCATCGTGGAGTTATTTCTAGAGAGTGTATTGTAATCCCTGGGAAAGTGAATGGGTTAACTGCTGAAATGTCAGCAATGTTTTGGTCTCAAGGCAGTCGAACACGATAGCGCTATGAGATCCAGAGCCCCATGATCTCCCTGGAGCCAGTTAAGGAACAGATAGACCCACTGTAATTGCCTAGCAGTCCTTGAAACTGCACATCTTCCTGCATGCTTTCATGTAAACACTAGATGTGTGTTTGGTCTGTCTGGAGGCTCTTTGTGTATTCCTCACATGCTTTAACAATCTTTGATGCTTATACCTGGCGAACATGAAATAAAGACTATGTGCAGTTTGCTGCTGCTGCTGTTTCACTGGCAGACGCAGCCCTGCATGTCCACTCAGTCTAAGTGTCTGAGAACTTTTTCTTCAGTGCGTGGCTACAAGTCATAGTACACCTGTAGCATGGATAATACCATTACAAAGCTCATGTCCATTGCCACCGGGATCTTTAACTCCAGGTCTACTTGGAAGTTGCAGCCAGGAAACCATGGTAGGAGACATAATAGCAGACATTAGAGGATATAGGGAACATGGGTGCTAGAATTGAATGCAAGAGAAGCTTTAGTCTTTCTAGTTCATGCAGAGTCCTATCTCTTTTGCTTCTACTTGGAAAAATTGTACTTTTAGGAGAAGCCTAGAACTCTGAATGTCATTAGTACCTGGGTTGATAGAGCCTAGTCCTGTCATGATTTAGGATTCACCAAACAAATGCTTTTCCTTTTTCATTTCCCCATAATTGCCATTGTCCCCAGGACATGCCTTTAATGCATATACAGCAGCCTAATGAATGCTTCTAAAATTGTTTTGTATCATATGAATAAAAATAAAACTAAGTCCCTAAATAAGGTTATATTAAAAAGTGGACAATAGATGGATTAGGGAACTAAAAGTGAATGGTAACACTACAGCTTTAATAGAGGAAAATATTTTCAAAATACATTTGTGACCTGGAGATAGAGGATGGAATGGGGAAAGAACTCCTTAAACAAAATTCTAGAAGTCAAACCATAAAGCAAATCTTTGATGAATTCAAATATTTTAATATTACAGACTTCTATTTGACATAAAACACCATGGGCAAAACTAATAGGAAGATGATAAAATTAGAGAAAATATTTTCAATGTCTGAAACCAACGAAGAATGCCTAAACTCTGGCAAATCAACAACAAAAAAATCAGCAACTCCAGTCGAAAAATAGGCAAATGCTATTTAAAAGCAATGTGCATACAAGCAAACCCAAAAGATTAATAAGCATATGTAGAAATGCTCAAACTGATCCATAATCAGAGAAATGTAAATTTGGAAAATCAATGAAATATCACTTTGTACTTATTAAACTAATAAAAATTAGGGAGCAGGGTCATGCCAAGTGCTGGTAGAATGTAGATTTATATATGCAGGTGAATGTAGATTTGTGGGGCACCTGGATGGCTCAGTTGGTTGAGCATTTGCCTTCAGCTTGGGTCATGATCTTGCAATTCGTGAGTTTGAGCCCCATGTCGTGCTCTGCGCTGACAGCTCAGAGCCTGCTTGGGGTTCTCTCTCTCTCTCTCTCTCTCTCTGCCCCTCCCTCACTCGTGCTCTCTCTCTCAAAAATAAAGAAACATTAAAAAAAGGAATGTAGATTTGTGCCATCATTCTGAACTAACTGGAAGCAATTAATTGCTCATACCTCAGCAATTTTTTCTTGAACCAATATCCCCTCAAAATTCCTACATGGGTTCAGGCAGGGCTACTTATAGCAGCATGATTTGTGGTGGGGGGAGTTGGAGATGCTAGGAGAGTAATGCAGCAGGAACAAAAACCAATGGGGTAGATATGCACATAACAACATGGATGGAGCTTTTAAATACAGTGCTGAGGGGGAAATGAGATATATGACATAATTCCATTTACATACAGGTAAAAATATGTATATAAGATAATAGATGTTTTACAAGAATACCTATAAGTTAAAAGATACACACAAATCATGTTAGCACAGTTACATATGGAGAATGGAGAAGTGAAATGGGAGTCCTATACGGGAATGAAAAACAATAAAACAAGAAATGGGCATTACCCAGGCCAATGATATAAAAATGAAACACCAGAATATAAAATTATTCAGTTAGGGGGCAATAAAAGCAGCCAGTGTGCAGATTTCAGGAACTACAAAGGCCATATTTCTGACTCTTCAAAAACTTGTAGGATAAGGAACAAAAAGAGGTGAAGTGAGTGGCTCAGCCTAGAAGCTGAGCTGCTAAAGAAAAATATCTAGAACTGATGCTTAGTGGTCACTTTTAGACAACCTCTTTTTTTCAAGGGTCCACTCTCTATAGTTCACCACACATTTTATGATGGACTGTATTTTGAAAGCTTACTTATACTCAATTTAACACTAGTAGACACTGAAAAATACCATCTCCTAGATTCATTTATCCATTTATCTACCAAATATGTATTTAAGGCCTAGTATGCAAGGGTGAGACTGAGTATAGTCACTAGATTAGAGGTTGTTAGTATATTCTATAAGGTACAGATTTTGCCAGTGGTATAGAAGGTTCACAGTACAAGGATGTAGGTGGAGCCATAGTCTTTTATACAAGGAAAATTATTTTTTAGTAAATGTATTGCTTAGAAACCCTGTAATTCTCATTGACTCTCGTGTCAGTGCTGAAGTGTTCTCTTTATCATGAGGATACCCCCTCTGTCTCCCCCAAAAATGCATAGTATAGGTTTTTTAGCAGATATCACTTCCAATGTAAAATCTGATGTGGTTGAGGGGCCCCAAATGGGTTATGGTTTTAATTATTTACAAATAACACTTCCTGGTTAATTTGAAAAAAGAGTAAAACTGGATCACATGAGACCTCACTAGCACTTTCTTCTGTTAAATCTCTGCTGAGAGTAGGGATCCTGCTGTCAGGACTTCGGTATGGGAAACTTACAGGGTTCGCTGATGAGCAGAGGAAATAGTAAGCCAAGGTCTGCTACATAATACTTTGGATTTTAGTAGTGACACTTTATAACTTGACAGTCCAATAAATATGTAAGAAGACAGTGGCATTAGTGTATCCCCCAAATACATACACCAACAGGTTAACATAATGAGGCAGTATAAACTCACAATTAGTCAATCTGCCTAGATTTCCAAAATCCCACTTCTCCAATTCCTACCTCATTGTGTAAAAACATCCTATGGGAGATTTTAGAATTAGTAATTTTCTATCAGGGGCTTTGACAAAGCAGAAGCCCAGCCTAATTATCTAAGGTGTCTCTGAGGGTAAACCTGAGTCATGATTAGGCCCCAACCTTTGTCATCAGCTCAACTAAAGTTATAATTAAATATAAACCATTATCTGCCTTTAAAATGCCCTGCACTTTCTATGCCTTCTTTGCACAGTCATAACTATTATTAAAAAAATCAAATCATCAAGGGCTCAAATTGGGTCTTTATCCTGTCCTCCCATTTCTGATATCAAATGTATAAATTCTTGAGCTCTGCTGTCTGATTCTGAAGAGCGTGTTAGAAGTTTTTAAAATAATTTAATGGCTTGAGAGATTTTGATACTCATTCCCTCTTGGGCACCTGCTGATATCCTGAAGTACAAGTTTTTTACTCATACAAGTTTTGATGCGGAGAATGGAGATTTGGAGATGAGAAATGAAATATGACTAAAGACCTGCAAACCTGTCCTTCTGGCCAGCTTCCCAATAGAAAGAGGCCCTTGCCACTTCAGCTGATTTAACACTGGCTTGTAAGAAGGAACCCAGATTGGGTACAGGTAGCCCATTTACCAGTTGCAGTGGTATGTGGCTTTTTAGTTAAAATTTTCCAGTAAAGGTGGGGCACCTGGGTGGCCCAGTCAGTTAAGTGTCCAACTCTTGATTTCGGCTCAGGTCACAATCTCATGGTTTGTGAGTTTGAGCCCTGCATCAGGCTCCACACTTACAGCTCAGAGGCTGCTTGGATTCTTTCTTCCCCTTCCCCATTCTCTCTTTCTCTTTCTCTCTCTCTCTTTCTCAAAATAAATAAATAAACTTAAAAAAATTTCCAGTAAAGTACCCAGACAAGACAAGCTAATTAGTAGAACCACAAAAGATTTGGATGAGACTCAAGATTATCCAAACAGAGATAGTATAAGAAAATAATTGCTTGGACTGAAATTGACAAACTTGACTGGTATGACTCACAAATCTTTAATGGTCACTTTGTACTCTCAGCCTTGACAAGTGCTTTCCTTTCCCAATATATGGCAAAAGGCCTGTAGGCCTATAGCGCCTTTCAAAAAACTCTTTCACTTTTTTTCTCACTACTAGTGAGAAAGAGATTTGCATATTTAAATATGCATGCCCACATAGGTACATATGCACAAATTCAGTTAGTCAACATTTATTGAATGCAAAACACTATGTCCCAGGGAGTACCAGGAGAAATTTTTTTTAAACCTGATCTCTGCGCACATGATAGTTACAGTCTAATGGACAATTTGCAATGCATAAGAAGATGAGAAAACCTGATTACTCTAGAGATAAAAATCTCTTTTTCTTTCTTTAATATTTATTTTTCTTCTGAGTACAAAAGTAATGTGTGCATCTTTCAGACACTTTGGGAAATAATGACCTGTAAGGCCAGTACCCAGAAATATATATTAACATTTCAATACATATCCTTCCAGATTTATTTTTCCTATATTTATAAAATATATCTTTAAACTTTTCCAAAGAAGACATCCATATGGCTAACAGACACATGAAAAGATGCTCAACACCACTTTTCATCAGGGAAATACAAATCAAAACCATGATGAGATACCACTTCATTCTGGTCAGAATAGCTAAAATTAACAACACAAGAAACAACAGGTGTTGGTGAGGATGCAGAGAAAGGGTAACCCTCTTGCAATGCTGGTGGGAATGCACATGGGTGCAGCCACTGTGGAAAATAGTATGGAGTTTCCTCAAAAAGTTAAAAATAGAACTACCCTATGATCCAGCAATTGCACTTCTAGGTATGTACCCAAAGCATACAAAAACACAGAGTTGAAGGGGTACATGCACCCTGATGTTTATAGCAGCATTATCAACAATAGCCAAACTATGGAGAGAGCCCAAATGTCCATCGGCTGATGAATGGATAAAGAAGATGTGGTATGTATATATATATATATATATACACACAGTAGAATATTACTCAGCTGTCAAAAAGAATGAAATCTTGCCATTTGTAATGACATGGATGGAGCTAGAGAGTATTATACTGAACAAAATAAGACAGTCAGAGAAAGACAAATACCATATGATTTCACTCATACATGAAATTTAAGAAACAAAACAGATGAATATATGGGAAAGGGGAAAAGGGGAGAGGGAAACAAACTATGAAAGACTCTTAAAGATAGAGAACAAACTGAGGGTTGATGGAGGAAGGTGGTTGGGAGATGAGCTATACGGGTGCTGGGTATTAAGGAGGCCACTTTTTGGAATGAGCATTGGGTGTTGTATGTAAGTGATGAGTCACTGAATTCTACTCCTGAAACCAATATTGCACTGTATTATAACTAACCGGAATTTAAAGAAAAATTTGAAAAAGAAAAAAGTTAACAGAAAACCATGAGGGAGGGGAAGGGGGAAAAAAGTTACAGAGAGGGAGCAAGGCAAACCATAAGAGACTTAAATACTGAGAACAAACTAAGGGTTGATGGGGGGGGTGGGGGAGAGGGGAAAGTGGGTGATGGGCATTGAGGAGGCCACCTGTTGGGATGAGCACTGGGTGTTGTATGGAAACCAATCCGACAATAAATTATATTTAATATAAAAAATAAAATAAAAAATAAAAGTACCAGCTAGAAAAAAAGAAAAAAGTTAACATATTTAAAAATATGTCTTTAACTTCTCTAAAGAAGACATCCGGATGGCCAACAGGCACATGAAAAGATGCTCAACGTCGCTCCTCATCAGGGAAATACAAATCAAATCCACACTCAGATATCACCTCACGCCAGTCAGAGTGGCTAAAATGAATAATCAGGAGACTATAGATGCTGGAGAGGATGTGGAGAAACAGGAACCCTCTTGCACTGTTGGTGGGAATGAAAATTGGTGCAGCCACTCTGGAAAACAGTTTGAAGGTTCCTCAAAAAATTAAAAATAGACCTACCCTATGACCCAGCAGTAGCACTGCTAGGAATTTGCCCAAGGGATACAGGAGTACTGATGCATAGGGGCACTTGTACCCCAGTGTTTATAGCAGCACTCTCAACAATAGCCAAATTATGGAAAGAGCCTAAATGTCCATCAACGGATGAATGGATAAAGAAATTGTGGTTTAGATACACAATGGAGTACTACGTGGCAATGAGAAAGAATGAAATATGGCCCTTTGTAGCAACGTGGACGGAACTGGAGAGTGTTATGCTAAGTGAAATAAGCCATACAGAGAAAGACAGATACCATACGTTTTCACTCTTATGTGGATCCTGAGAAACTTAACAGAAACCCATGGGGGAGGGGAAGGAAAAAAAAAAAGAGGTTAGAGTGGGAGAGAGCCAAAGCATAAGAGACTCTTAAAAACTGAGAACAAACTGAGGGTTGATAGGGGGTGGGAAGGAGGGGAGAGTGGGTGATGGGCATTGAGGAGGGCACCTTTTGGGATAAGCACTGGGTGTTGTATGGAAACCAATTTGACAATAAATTTCATAGATTGAAAAAAAATAAAATAAATAAATAAAAATATGTCTTTAAAACAAAATTAGAATCATACCATGCATATGTGATAAACTGATTTTTCTTACTTGACAATATGTCATAAACATTTCCCATGTCATTAAACTAAAATAAACCATTTAATGGTGCTATAATATCCCTTCATAAAGTGTGCCATAATTTATTAACAAATACTCTAGTTCACTACAAAGCTATACACTTAAAAATGGCTAAGATGATTTTAAACATTTTTAAAAACACCCTAATTATTGAAGAGAAGGCATTTTAATATTTTGCATTATAAATAATTTAATGATGAACAATCTTTGGGTGTTATTTTTGTGCATGTGTATATATCTCTGATTCTTTAGGAAAAATTCCTAGAATTAGATATGCTAAGCTAAAAGGTATCAGCAAAAATAGAAATATCTTTATTGCTTTTCCTTATTTTAAAAATAATTCGTGCTTATACATTTTTTTAAGAAAATGTCAAAAGATACAAACAACAAAATAAAAGCTACCTGGAAACCTACCATCTACTAGATAAACACCATTAATATTTTGGTGACTTATCCAGACTTTTTTTTCTTTGTATATATTATTATACATATTTGAAAAGGAGGATACTATATTTGGTAACCTGCATTTTCATATTATAACATAAGTATCTTTCCATACCAATAAATATGGAAAGACATAATTATATTTCATTCCTGAAATACATTTCACTGTACAAGTGTGCCATATGTTATGTAACGAATACTGTATTTCTGAATATTTTTACTGTATCTAGCTTTACATTATTAACAACATTTAATGAACAGTCTTATATATACAGCTTTGTGCACTTATGTGATTATTTCCTCAAGATAAATTCCTAAATGCAGAATTGCTAAGTAAAAGGCCATGCAGATTTTTAAGCCTTTTGGGATATAATGCCAAATCTTACTTAAAAAGAGTGGACCAATATACAGTTTTTTTTTATTTTTTATATATATAAAATGGTTTTATCCAGATGGATGTTATTTTTTGTAACTTTTTTGTTCAAAGTTAATAAATTGTCTCAACATCATTGGTTAAAAAGTAATCTATCATACAGTTGATTTGAAATGCCATCTTTATCAGATATTTACATGGAATATTTGTGTATGATTTGAGCTTTTTATTCCCCCAAATCAATCAATACTGGCACTACTTCTTTGAAATTCTCTTAAAATAATAATAATTATAGGGGCGCCTGGGTGGCACAGGTGGTTAAGCATCCCAACTTCAGCTCAGGTCATGATCTCAAGGCTCCTGAGTTCACCCCGTGTTGGGTGCTGTGCTGACAGCTCAGAGCCTGGACCCTGCTTTGGATTCTGTGTCTCCCTTTCTCTCTGCCCCTCTCCTGCTCTCTCTCTCTCTCTCTCAAATAAATAGTAAACATTAAAAGAAAATTAAAAAATAAAAATATACCTCATTTGCTCCCAATTAAATTCTTCTTTAGGTAATCAAGTCTACAGAATTAACCTTGCCTTTAGTAACTGCCTAAGTGTGATTTGACCAGTGTCAACAAGCACTGTCACCTGAAAATATGTTCCCCAACAATCTGCTATGGCTCCCCCAAAAGACCTCTCCACATTCAAATTAGTTGGGGAGGTTTGTTTGTTTGCTTGTTTGTTTTAGTTTTTAAATTTCAATTCCAGTATATTTAATATATTCGTTTCAGGTGTACAATATAGTGGTTCAACAATTCCATACATCACCCAGTGCTCATCACAACAAGTGCACTCCTTGAATACAGATATGTGGACCCTACCTCAGTCTTACCAAATCGGAGTTACCAAGGTGAGCTCTGGCACCCGTGATTTGGAGGTTTGGAGATCACTGGTTTCATGAAAAAAGGCAGCAATTACCTCAAGAACGCAAAAGTTGAAACCCATATTTATTATGTGGAAAGAATCTCTTCCAATACCTTTTCCTAAGCTGGGAATTGGCTTATTCAATTTGAGCTAATTATCACTTTGAAATAGGCCACCAAGGAGGTTTGAGTCCTAAGAGGAAAAACTATAGAACTGGCTTAATTGGGAAGAGAGGGAAGCAATATAATGAGATATTCTGGACACTATTGGGTTTCATGCCAGGAAGACCAATCCATAAATAAGGTTTCCTTTGTTTATGTTAGTCAACATGTTAAATGTAATCAGCCTTATCACAAGTGACATTCAAACAAACATCCTGTATTTTACTAATTATGTATTAATTTTTCTGGTTATCTTCCATCTATGGCAAATGATATGGTTTTCCATTTATAATACTAATAAAATATCCTTTTAAATAAATATATTTACATTTTAAAAGGTGAGTCAATTTAGAGGAAAAAAATCACTAACAGTAAGGAATATAACAAAACTTCTGAATATGGTTAGAAATAACTGAAGTTGGCTAAGCACTGACAACTTGATGCTTGGAAGTCTAGTTGGGGGAGCAATGCTGAAGGGACAACCACAATAGCTTTGCTATTTGATAGCTCTGCTATCTGGCAGCTTTGCTCAGGATCAGAGATAACACCAATTACATTAGTGTCTTTTAGCTTCCTCACCTAATCTTGTTTTGGCTTTTACTGCATTTATTCAACTGGCATCATGAGTCAAACTGTAAAATTTCAACTTTACCCTAATGGAAAGTGACCAGTCCAGCTACACTGCTATCAAAGACTGATGCTCTATTTATGACTGAAGGCTTCTTGTTGAATCAAGTTCTGGACCAGAGAAGAGAGTAGGAAATCTAGTTTTGTGTGTTAGTATGATGATATCTGCATTACTCTATATCTTTTTGTAAAATATTTTCTTCAAAAATGGATGGTAATTCAAGACTCCGGCATTCAGGATCAGAGAAATGAAGGTTCCTTACTCTGCTCTTAAAGAAACAGGTTTGCCTCTGTCAAGAAGAGTTTATAGGCATTCATAATCAGGCAGATTTAAGCAATAATCTTTCCTTTGAAAGTTAATGCTTCTTTTCCAGTATGGGAATAACTGAGAGACCACGATGGAGAAGATAGTACACTGAGTGAAAAGAAACACGGGGTATTTTCTCTTCTCTGCTCAGTACTCAAACCAGTGCAAGTCAGCTACCACTCAACATGAAGGGGCTCTAAGGGGGATAGGCACTTCACATGTGAGAAATGGATGCATCTGTTGCTCCAGTGCTCCATGGAGAAAATAAAAGCATCCAAAATAAAAATACGCCCTTTCACTCCTTATTCTGAATTATGTGACCGCATCTTTAGTACCTGACATGGACTCTACAGTCTCACAGGCTTGGTTCGCATCCCTGGCTTCTCCACTTACTAGCTGTATTGCTTGATAGTTACTTCAAACTTTAATTTCCCCAGCTTTAATATAGGTATAATAAAACATACATCACAGGTTTCTGGTGAACCTTAAATAAAAGGACTGCTTAGTGTTAGTATAGAGCCTGACACTTTTTAACTACACAATAAATATTTTATTATTTATATGTGTAAGTAGTATGGCATATTTTTAAACACCATTTTATTTCTCCTTGAAATATAGAGTTATGAAGATTGATAGCAATTTTCTCACAGCTGGATTACCTTGAGTGTTTAGACGCACATGAGCACTGACCAGGTTTTCCTGAAGTCAGAGATTTCAACCTTTTTCTAGGTATTTCCAAGTGCTTTTGTCCTGTCAAAAAGAAAAAAAAAGAAATTAACCTAGCCAAAAAAATAAGTGACTTTAGCATATTTCTGCAATATATACATAGAGAAAGGTGGGTAAAACGGGAGGAGAGGGAACTTTTATTTGACACACACAAAAAAATACCCATTCAAGATCTTTAGTATTATAAGATATATAGAAGTTTTTAAGAATAACATTTCTAGGAGAGCTGGGCAATACCTTTTAAATCACCTTTAATGAAAATACTTTTTAAGGGGTGTCTGGGTGGCTCAGTCTGTTAGGCAACAGACTCTTGATTTTGGCTCGGGTCATGATCTCACAGTGGTGAGATTGAGTCCTGTGTCAGGTCCCTGTGGAGCCTGCTTGGGATTCTTTCTCTTCCACTCTCTGCCCCTCTTCCACTTATTCATTCTCTCTCTCTCTCTCTCTCTCTCTCTCTCTTTCTCTCAAAAACAGAAAAACAAACATTTTTTTTAAAAAAGAAAATACTCTTTAAAATTTATTATTCACTTTAACCCTGGTTTAGGAGCTAGGAGATATGGGTTGTTAGAAGCAGCATGCACTTAGAGATGCAAACCTATCTCCATTATTTACAGTTGTATGATCTTATGCAAATTTCAGTTTTGCTTCTTTGAGCTTCATTTTCCTTAACTATTAAATGCTCATAACATCTTTCAAGGTTTTTTTGTGTGTATGAGAGAGTTAAATGAGGTAATATGCATAATGTTCTTGGCACATAGTAGGGACACAGTGAAGGATAACTATTATTGTTTTAAATAAGTCCATCTTCTAAGCACTTGTCTGCAGATAACCTGCATCTGAATCTTCTGGAAAGTCTATGTGAAATGAGGAAGATTCCTGAGTTGCACCCTAAAACGTCTGAGTCAGAATCCTAGGGTGAGGCCTGGGAATCTACATTTTAATTAGGTGCCCCTCCCATCTCTCCTTCTGGATTTGAGATTTGAAGACTTTTCTAGGAAAAACAGTCTGCACTTGGGTTTTTTCTCAGTGAATCTTGGGGGAGGGGAGGTCTTTTGGAAACTGGTACTTCTCAGTCAAAGTGCTAAGGATAGACCTTTCTACAAAGAGACTAGGAAAACAGGGGTATCTGCTAGTATTGAATGCATGGTTTCAGAGGGTTCAGTGGAAAGTGTTGAGGGGGTGCAAAACGGTGGAGATGGAGATGGAAATGGATTTACAGCTGACCTCTATGGAGATGAAAGTTTGGGTGGGTGAGGGACCAGAGGGGCTTGAGGCTTTTATGGTGATTGAGGAGGATGGAGATAAGAAGCAGGGACAGAATCATCCTGTCTCCGCAGAGAAGTTGTTTGATGCTAAAGACAGTGCATAGTCAACCGAGTCTACTTTAAACAATTTATTCTTCACAGTTTAAATAATTAAACGACGATGCATTCATTAAAATAGATTACTAATTGGGAGACAAGATGGGTATTTCTTCTCTAATCCAAGCTTTCTTTTACCTGCTATATTGCACTTAATTTGTTAAAGAAAAATTGCATTCTGGTTGTTTTGGTATGATTTAGAAAACTGCTCTGGGGCGCCTGGGTGGCTCAGTCGGTTAAGCGTCCGACTTTGGCTCAGGTCATGATCTCACAGTTCGTGGGTTCGAGCCCTGCGTCGGGCTCTGTGCTGACAACTCAGAGCCTGGAGCCTGCTTCGGATTCTGTGTCTTCCTCTCTCTCTGCCCCTCCCCCACTCGCTATCTCTCTCTCTCTCTCTCTCTCTCTCTCTCTCTCGAAAAATATGTAAACATTAAAAAAATTAAAAAAAAAAAAAGAAAACTGCTCTGTGCTTTCTATATCAGAGCATCTGAAACCTTCATGCTTGATACATAAGGTGCTTGATATTGCTTCCTTAGGCAGGTTGTTTTTATATTCCCAGAAAGCATAAAATGTAGAAAGATCTTTTCACTGCTGCTGTATTAGATGGGGAAAAAAAGGCACTACAGTAAATTTACTGAATTCCCCTACTAGTAACGTAATAACCAGGCATCAGTACATATTTTATTTCTACTGTGTTTGAATATTTGCAATAATACTTCCTATTTCTAGAGTATATTTTGTTGGAGAACAACTCCAGTTAGTTCATTACAAAGCATTGTAGGAGAAACAATATCCATCACCTTTTTCAAAGAGAGAAACTGAGAGAGCAACTAGGTTTTCAATAGCAATACTAGTATAAACATGGCATTGTGCTGCTAGGAATGAAAACAATTGTAATCTTTCCTACTAGCCTAAGGTGAATATACAAGATGCCATTCTTAAGTCTTTCAGGTTAATAATAACTTCTACAGATGGCAAGGAATAAAAGGGCTTTACTCTTACACTTTCTGTGCTTCACTCCCTAATCTTTCATTTATTTTTAAGTCCTCTAACATTCTGTGAATACAAATTTGTGGGTGACTTTCTAGAAAGTGTTGCCTGGGCCGCTACAGTGAAACCAACACATCAGCTTTAATTTCTACATATTTTTACAAATTGACTGTAGATGAAACTAGATCCTGCCTCTTTTCTTCTGGACTGTAAATTTTCTCAGGACTGTGACTATATCTTTTTTTTAATTTTTAATTTTATTTATTTTTTAAATTTACATCCAAATTAGTTAGCATATAGTGCCACAATGGTTTCACGAGTAGATTCCTTAGTGCCCCTTACCCATTTGGCCCATCCCCCATCCCACAACCCCTCCAGTAACCCTCAGTTTGTTCTCCATATTTACGAGTCTCTTCTGTTTTGTCCCCCTCCCTGTTTTTATATAATATTTGTTTCCCTTCCCTTATGTTCATCTGCTTTGTCTCTTAAAGTCTTCATATAAGTGAAGTCATATAATATTTGTCTTTCTCTGACTGTCTAATTTCACTTAGGATAATACCCTCCAGTTCCATCCACGTAGGTGCAAATGGCAAGATTTCATTCTTTTTGACTGCCGAGTGATACTCCATTGTATATATACACCACATCTTCTTTATCCATTCATCCACCAATGGACATATGGACTCTTTCCATACTTTGGCTATTGTTGATAGTGCTGCTATAAACATTGGGGTGCATGTGTCCCTTCGAAACAGCACACCTGTATCCTTGGATAAATACCTAGTAGTGCAATTGCTGGGTCGTACGATAGTTCTATTTTTAGTTTTTCAAGGAACCTCCATACTATTTTCCAGAGTGGCTGCACCAGCTTTCATTCCCACCAACAATGCAAAAGAGACCCTCTTTCTCCGCATCCTCGCCAACATCTGTTGTTGCCTGAGTTGTTAATGTTAGCCATTCTGACAGGTGTGAGGTGGTATCTCATTGTGGTTTTGATTTGTATTTCCCTGATGATGAGTGAAGTTGAGCATTTTATCATGTGTCAGTTGGCCATCTGGATGTCTTCTTTGGAGAAGGGTCTATTCATGTCTTTTGCCCATTTCTTCACTGGATTATTTGCTTTTTGGGTGTTGAGTTTGATATGTTCTTTATAGATTTTGGGTACTAACCCTTTATCTGATATGTCATTTGCAAATATCTTCTCCCATTCTGTCGGTTGCCTTTTAGTTTTGCTGATTGTTTCCTTTGCTGTATAGAAGCTTTTTATTTTGATGAGGTCCCAGTAATTCATTTTTGCTTTTGTTTCTCTTGCCTCTGGAGATGTGTTGAGGAAGAAGTTGCTGCGGCCAAGGTCAAAAAGGTTTTTGCCTGCTTTCTCCTCGAGGATTTTGATGGCTTCCTGTCTTACATTGAGGTGTTTTATCCATTTTGAGTTTGTTTTTGTGTACGGTGTAAGAAAGTGGTCCAGGTTCATTCTTTGGCACGTCGCTGTCCAGTTTTCCCAGCATCACTTGCTGAAGAGACTGTCTTTATTCCATTGGCTATTCTTTCCTGCTTTGTCGAAGCCGTACGTTTGTGGGTCCATTTCTGGGTTCTCTATTCTGTCCCATTGATCTGAGTGTCCGTTCTTGTGCCAGTATCATACTGTCTTGATGATTACAGATTTGTAGTATAGCTTGAAGGCTGGGATTGTGATGCCTCCTGCTTTGGTTTTCTTTTTCAAGATCGCTTTGGCAATTCGGGGTCTTTTCTGGTTCCATACAAATTTTAGGATTATTTGTTCTAGCTCTGTGAAGAATGCTGGTGTTACTATGATAGGGATTGCATTGAATATGTAGATGGGTTTTGGTGGTATCACCATTTTAACAATATTTGTTCTTCCTATCCAGGAGCATGGAATCTTTTTCCATTTTTTTGTGTCTTCTTCAATTTCTTTCATAAGCTTTCTATAGTTTATATCTTTTATATCTATAGCCCCAAGGCGTAGGACAGTGCCACAGCACACAATATTGTTGAATGAATGACTTAACTGAATGAATGGATAAATTACTAATTACCTGTCACTTATCCCTTCCCATCTTGTTATTCTCATCATCAGGGCAAATTGAAGAAAACATTTTGAATTCATTTATATCTTGAATATTATTGTGAACCCCTGGAATCACTAAGAAGCAGACATTGGTTTTCTGATTAAATTAATTTTGGCCAGTAGTTCTTATTCAAAAGATTTTTTTTACATTTTATTTACTTTTGAGGGAGAAAGAGAGACAGAGCACAAGTGGGGGAGAGGCAGAGAGAGAGGGAGACACAGAATCCGAAGCAGGCTCCAGGCTCCGAGCTGTCAGCACAGAGCCAGACGTAGGGCTTGAACCCACGAACTGCGAGACCATGACCTGAGCCAAAGTCAGTTGCTTAGCTGAGTGAGCCACCCAGGCTCCCCTTATTCAAAAGATGTTTTAAAAAATCTCCTTAGACACTACAGGTATTATGTAAACTAAATAAATAGATATTTTGTGGGTGTCATTTGCTTTTTAAAACAAAACCTGTCAAGTTTCTTAAAGGAGATTGGAATCTTAAAATAGTAAGTATACCCACTACAAAGAAAATTCAATCTTGAACATATGGCAGTCATAAAGCTCTTTAAAAATTTTTTAGATAATTTTTAAATGATCTCTTTTTAAAACTCTTTAACAACTTTCCCTTGCTTTTAAGAATCCAAAATCTCTAATATGAGCTACCAGCTAATTCTTTGATTCTTTCAAGAAATACTGATTGTCTACTACATATTTTAGGCTCAGAAAATACAGCAGTGTAGTAGTGGGACAAAGCCTCAGTCCCCATGGAATTTAACACTGGGGGCAGGCTAGTAGGAAGATTGACAGACTAGAAACATAGACATACAAACAGTAAACAACATAAACAAATAGACAAGATAAATACTGGCATGATGAATGGTAAGAAAAAAATCACATAGAGCTATTTTCTAAAGAAAATGAGCTATTCTTTCAGTTCTCCATTTACTCACCCCAGGAAATTTGTACAGATCATTCCCTCTTCCAGGGCTCCTCCTTAATCTTTTTTCCTCCTTAATTGTCATTCTTACTTCAGCTCAGGTCTTGGCTAAAAGTGGCAACTTCTCTAAATTAAACGTTCCTTTGTACCTACATGTCTCCTTTGTAACGTTCATTACATTTATAAGTATTTGTTCAGTGTGTCTTACCATAAGGTTAGGGTCTTCCTGTCCGTGGTCTACTGATCTATTCCCAGCGACCAGCATAGAGTGGATGATCAATACATTTTGTTAAATAAATGAGCACAAGAAAGTTTGGGAAATTATTTTTTTTTCCAGTTAAAGGACATCTTACCAGGAAGGGGTAAAAATCATTTGCACATCACTCATTATGTAAGAAGTGCATGGGAGAGAAATGCAATTAGACTGAGTGGGACCTGAATGAAAATTATTCAGTGGTTGTTTACTTGGGTTCTTGGGTGGCTCTGAATGCCATCATAGGATAAACTGTTTTGAGAAGTCACTTCCAAGATTTTGGAAGTAAGCAGCTCCTTGCTGATAAAGCAGCATGGAAGAATACATGGAAGAGAGGAAGAGAAAAAGGACAGAAGAAAGAAAGAGAGAAAGGGAATATTAAATGATACATATGGAAAAATAGGTGGATGGGAAGATACTCTTTTTTATTTTATTTTTTTTCAGATTCAGACTTGTCTTTCAAAATGAAAATGGCCCCTTCTCCTAATACCAAGTAATGCATGCACATTGCAAGATATTTAAGACAATGCAAAAAGAGGTAAAGAAGAAAGGTGACTAATAATCCCTTTACATTTTATTTGCATGTATACACATCTAGACTTTTTAATGCATATTTACACCTATTTTAATATAAAAATCAGGTTAATCATGCATGCTATTTTGTAAATTGCTTCTTTCATTAAAAATGCAACCTGAACATATTTCCAGATCTAGCTACTAATTTTTAATGGCTATGTAAGAGTACATTATGTACATGCACTGTAAAGTATTTCACTATTATTGGATTGTTGTTTCCCTGATTTTCCAGTATTTAAATATTATAAGCCTCACTATGATTAAAATCTTTGTACATTCATTACATACACCTCTGCAAATGTGTCCACTTCTTTTATTTATAATAAATTTCTGTATGTGGACTTGTTTGTCAAACAGTATCTTGAGGCTTTTGATATGTATTGCCAAGTTGCCTAAAACATGTTATATCAATTTGTACCAGTAGCATACAGGTGTGCCTATTTCATAGGATCTTCATCAACACTTAATATTATCAAATTTTTTATCTTTGACATTCTAAGAGGAAAAAAGAAACTACTGTTTTTGTTTTCATTTTTGGTTACTAGTGAGGTAGGATGTCGTGAGGCTGGTTCCCTAACTTCCTTCAGGCATCAGCATCCAAGAAAGGCCTTAACTGTCCTTTTACAAATACCAAGGTTATCAGATTTTCCCACCGTTTACAATCATCGCCTCTTTTCAAGTATTTCAGAAAATTACCATCTCAGAGAGGCCAACTCTGACCACTGTTGAAAACCACAATTGCCCCCACCGGGCACGGTCCCATTCCACCCCACCCCACCCCCTTTCCTCTGCTTTTTCTCACTAGCATTCATCACCAAATATATAGATATATAGTAATTATTGTCCCTCCTCTGAGTATAAAGAACTTTGAGAATGTAGAATATAAAGAACCATGAGAACTGGGATCTAGGGTCTGTTTTAATTTCCGCTGTATCCCCAGCATCTACAACAATGCTTGATAGATAGTTCGCACTCAATAGATGCTGAATAAAAGGTAAGATATTAAACTAGTCTGGACTAATTGTATTAACTGACGTCAGGTTGGACTAATACCGCATTTCTCGCTCTCTGAAAATGGCTTCAAGAGGTCAGAAGGTGACGTTCTTCAGTTTTCAGAACGGGAAAGCAAAGGTTCCCACAGTTCTCAGAACGCGCATTTCTCGCCACAATTCAAAATGGCGGAGGAGGGTGGGGCCTGTCACATGGTGGGCGTCACAGCAGCTCTCCTTTTCCAGACCAAGGCCCGCCTTGCCGCGTCGTCTGTTGCCCCCTTCTTCCTCCCGCCGAGGCTTTTCGAGGAATCGCCTGGGATTGGCTAATAGACTAGGAGTGGGGCTGCGGGGCCGGAACGCGGCATCATCACTTCCTGTTGTGGGCAGTCGTTTCCTGTCGCTGCTTGGTAACAATGGGGAAGATAATGGCTGCCTGAGCAACGTCTCCGAGCAGGCGCTGGGCTAGAGGCGGGTCTCAACCAGCGACTCATCGGAGGCGGGCTTGAGAGCAGGGCAGGGGAGGTGCACAGGAGCCTCGGCGGCGGCGGCCGAACCGACAGAGTCGGACCCGACACTAAAACCGAGTAAGTGAAGCCTTGGGAAACCTCTTGAGAAATGGATGGAGCGTGAGAGGAAGACAGCGGAGCTGCGGCCGCCGCGTTCTCTCAAAATGGCCTGAGTGTCGCGTCGTGGCGGACGCTCAGCGCCGCCTCCGGACCCCAAGGCGCTGATTGCTGCGGGGGGCTCCGTGGCGTAGTCGCCGCTGCCATTTTAGTTGGGCGTATAGTCACAGTCTCTTGAAGAAGGGGAAGGAGGTGGGTAGTACTTCCTCCCCGTGGCGGTGCAAGCTAAAGCCAAGGTCCTCTACAATCTTAAGAATTTGGGGGAGGCGATTTATGAGTGTTGTCCTCCGGCATGAGAATCTTTGATCGTCTTAGGGTTTTTTCTCTTTGGTTCTCTGGAGGCTTACCTCGCTTCCTTACCCCTCTTTTACATGGCGGGCTTGGGCTTGGGAAAAGGGAAAAAAAATCAGGCTGCTCTAAGTCAGTTGCAGGGAACTCTTGGGCCTTTAGATTTCTCAGGATTTGCAGAACCCCACTTCGAGCCCTTCTGCTGGGCACTATCAATTAGACGCCCCCTGGGGCCACGATGACATCTTCCCTGAGGATCTGGGGCAACTGGTTTACCCCCTTACTCGATAACCCTGGCATAGTATTTGCCAGATACCACTGCAAGAATCCCCCGAAAAGGCAGGGAAAAGCTGTTGCGTGTTTGTTGTTTTCCCTGGGTAAGGGTGGGAATTGGGCCAAAACATTTTAAACTTAATTTCCTTCAATCCGGCAACAACCCAACCCCTCCCCCCTCAAAAAGAAAAGCCTAAGGGTCTCGGCTTCTGCGGGCGGTACCTGCCACGTACGCCATAGCTTTAGTAACTAGTATTAACCGGTTGGGCTTCTGCTTCCTGAATACTCAGTCCCTTTTTCCCTTATGCTGATTAATTTCAAGATGGAGGAGACAGCCACGTTCCTTCCCTAGACAGTTACCCTGTACTTATTCCACAGGTTAGTCCGGGAATTTGAGGTCTAGCAATCTTGTTATTTAGGTCATTCTTTTCGTTTAGGGGCAAGAGGAAGCATTTATATGAGGTTGTCATCCACCATTTGCAAGGTCTAACAGTAATTTTTTGCTGCAAATAAGGAGCCCCCATTTCCTGAATCAGAATTAACCGCTGTCGCTTTGGATCATTGAAGGGAGGAAGAAATAAATGTACTACTAGTCGTTTCTACTACTAGAATCATTTACTTGATTCTTCGTGATTAAAGACAAAATTACCCCAAGCACCCCCATCAGGTACCTTATGTCCCTACTGGATGACTTGAGACCAGGCAGCCCAATTATAGCCCCCCCCCAAATCAGTTTTCTAAATTATAAAGTACCCAGGAAGACCAATCCAAATACTTTTTAAACTATGATTTCAAGAGACTGTTACACTGAACAATTTTCATTCTTTAGCCTAAATGTCCTGAGCTTTCATACTTTAGTTTCTGCCATAGGCTCCTGTAATGTGCCAAATAAGTACTTGAAAGTAACCATCAGAATCTGAAAATATTACTGGTCTAAGGAAAGGCCTATTTTAAGCAAGCTTATATTAAAAGGTAGATTGGCTTTCAGCCTTTAAAGGAAATCTTATATCTAACACAAGATTGCTGGTTTTCTCTGACCTTCTCAATCTCCCCAAATAATCCTAATAGTAATACTAAATTAGGTTGGGTTATGGGGTAACTTAAAATATATAGGATGTGTTTTTTTTAGGATGTGTCTATTTCAAAGAAAATGTCTATCTTATGAAAGAGGAAGAATAATGGATTCTTTTTTTTTCTAGAGCAGAGAGTGAAGAAAACTAAAATCCAGTTTATTGTATTACAATACTATGTCATAACAGTCAGGTAATTTATTTTTTGTTGCGTCTCCTGATGATTTATGTGTAGAATGCATGTTTAAAAATATTTATTCTGTTTTGCAGGCCCTGTAATTGGATGGGCTCATTTGATATATGTTTATTGGTGCTGGGCATTCTTCATGATGAAAATGGGTTTTTCATTGGGAATTCAAAGGGTAGTGTGTCTGAGTAGCTAGAACTCACTAGTGTTTTGTCTGTGAATTTTCTTCTTTTAAAATAATATCTGAAGTTTACCAATACCTATATAGAACAGAAAGAACAAAGTAGAAATTTGCTGCCTTAAATCATTGTTGGAATGGGATGGGTCTAAATAAATAGTGTTTCAATGTTCATTGAATAACTAAATGAAACATCAGTTGAGTGTCTTACAGGAATATAATCTTACATTGGTTTGGGTGGTGGTCAACTTTTTTCCTTCAAGGTCCAAAAAATCATAATTGATATATGATACTATAATATTAACTCCTTTCATTACCATCATTGTTAAGGTAACCACATAATTTATTGCCCTAGCCAGGTTGCTTTTAAGAGCAAAAGGGACATTATTAGTAATTATGCCTGGACAACAGGTGCAAGCCTGGATTGCCCTAGGCAAACTGGGATGGAATTAGCTTAAATTCATAACTAATTTGCATTGAATGTGTATGTTCTGTGTCCTTTGTTTTTACATGCATGACTTTGTAATCCTCATAGCAAAGCCTCATGAGGATATTAACTATTTTACAGAGGTAATCGAAACTGAAAAGAGGTTAAGCAATTTGTCCTCAATTAAATATCTAATAAATGGTAGAGCCCCCATTTTAACCCAGGTCTCTTTGAACCTGGAGTCACTAAAGTTTTATACCTCTAGACTTAATTGCTCTCTAATTAGTTTGGAGATGGAAAGAAAATGAAAGCTTGTTATAAAAGAAATCTATAGGTTAGATCATTTCAAAAACTTTTGTTCCCACTTAAAGGGAATCTGCTTTATGAAGTAGGTGAGACTTTTAGCAATTACCCCATCCCCCTTTTTTTATGTCCTGGTTCCTGTTTCAGCTATTACTGCTTGTGATATAATTTGATAACAATTTAAAATCAGAAATGGTTTTAAGAAATAGCTTAATGAAATGATCTGGAAATGTTAGGCTGGTTGTATATGTTCTTTCAGGTTAGTGAAGATGTTGTGAGGCCTTAAATAATATAGTAGGTCAGATGGGACATCTGCATCTGTGGAATTATAATGTGTGTATTACTTTTTCCATAGACCTAGTAGATTGTGAAATAGAGCAAATCACTCACCAGCCTCTTGTCCCTTGATTTACCATAGGGTGGATAACAAATTAGAAAGTGAAAATTCCTCTCTCAAATCCAGATTGATGAGGTGCTAGAATTTTGGGCCACTGCGTAGGACATGTTTTTCTTTTGTAAGTTTACTTCCTTAACACCTCTGTATAACACAAAGATTTCCAAAACCTTATGGGCCATCGACTTCAGAAAGTATTCGTTTATATAATCCCTTGACATTTTGATAACCAGTGTAAGAAGGCAATAATGCTTGTGTCTATTTTTTCCTTCATTATTTTTTCCCAACCTTGAAAATGGAAATTTCCTAGATAATCAGTTTATTTTTCCTGTCATCAATTGAGATGTTTTTTAAATATGAAAATATTGGCAATTTTGAACAATTCAGGAATATATGAACTTATGGTTTTATTTCTGAAATATATAGTTGATCTTCTTGTTGTAGATTTTCTGACCCAAGATTTTTGTTCATTAGTACACTACTACATATGTGTGAGACAAATATCTATAGACAGTTTGTGGTATGTATATCAATTTGTGCACCTTTTGCAATGATTTCATGACTCCAGGTTGGGCTGCCATTATAACATTTGCATGGTGATGAACATGATACTTTGTTGGGGGGCGGGTATTTGTGTTGGGTGTTTTTAACTTTATAATGAAAAATGGTCTCTTTCCTCTCACTCTCCACTTAATTAAAAGCTGTAGGGAGAAGGAAGTTAACTCTTAATTATAATTTTAATTTTCTTACTGGCCAAATTTCCCATTAGTGTCAATTATATCCAAGGTGACTAACTATATTAATTTATCCAAGCTGGAACAGTTTTGAGAGTGAAAGAGGGCCATATTAATAATTACTGTGGGACAACAGGTGTAGATTGCTACTCTTCTGGATAAACTGGGGATATATGGTCACTATGGTCATCGTTTGTATGTCAGAACACTGGTTCAGGAAGCACAGTTGTCAGCATGTTTCATTCGGTAACACAAAATTGTTTCCCTCAAATGATATAACCGTCATTTGTGTACATAATATTTTCTTTTTTGGTCAAGGGATTTTTAATTTTAAAAACTTTCTTCACTTTTTAAAAAGTTAGATGTAAAACTTATGTTTTTAAAGATAGTATCTTAAAGATAGTTCTTAAAGATAGTTATCGATTAACACCAAAACTGTCAGTAGTCAATGATTTTACATTACTTTTTTATGAACACATGAACATTTTGGTGTTTTGAGTCATTTTTTGACTTGTTGGGGATAATAAGGCAGAATTGAGTTTGTGTGGATAAGACCAAATTCCAATTTAGTGATGTAGCTCAATAATAACATGGAATGAGTAATCGAAGATTAAATTTACTGTCTAAAGTACTTGAGTGAATAGAAATGTCATCATGATGGTTTATTAACTAACTTGTTCCTGTGAACTGGCAGCATTTGGTTTGATCTCTGTCCTCTGATTTGTTGTCATTCTTATTAATACTCTTTCAATTTAACTGTTGTAGAGGGTTGTAATAGAACTGTTTGTGAGCTGCACATCAGTAGACTTCCTGCCAAGAGATTTAGACCCATGAGGGACACTTCTGAATCCTTTTTTTTTTTCTGCTGTCTTTTTCAAGTGGTAAAGATAAAAGAATATAAATGAGGCTGAAGTAACATTGCCATGCAGATAATATTTTGTAATCTTGTATTGCTATAATAGTATCAATAGTGGTAGAGTCCTTGGTAGCATCCTCTGATAGGCCAGTATTGGAAATAATCAACAAATTGTGTGGGTGATGACAGGTATCATGTATTAGGTAAAGGCAGTGAAACATCAATCCTGTCCTGTTTTTCAAAGAGGGGTGCTTTATATTTCTGTTGAAAAAAGTAAGATAGTCACAAAAAGGAGATAGAAGTGCCTGAGTGAAGTGGTAGGGAGAAAAGCACAGCGTTTTAGGCTGATAGCCTAGTTACTCATGTTGTTTCTTAAGCCTTATTTTTCTGACTTATTACTGTAATGTGACCTGGGTTATATTTTATTCATAGTCACAGATTCATAGAACTGGCAGGTACCTTATGGATGGTTTTAATCCAGCTCTCTTAATATTGATGAAGATCCTGAGGCACAAGAGGTTAAGTGAATTGGCCAAATTAACATAACTGGTTAATATTACAGCTGAGACTAGAACCCACTATCTCCTACTTTCTCCTTTTCACAGAACGGAATTCCACCCTTCCACTGATAGAATAAAAAAGCTGTTTGATTGTTAATCATCTTTTGTCTATTACAAATGCTATAAAATTTTAATTACACATTCTGTATATGTAAATTCTCAATACTTTTGGTGACTACATATACAATAGTACTTTATATCCTGACCTCAAATTCAGTGGTTCTTTGTGATTTAACTTTAAAAAAAAAAACTGCGTTAAATATTTTTCATTTTGGTGATGGTATTATTGAACTATTTTCTTTATTGACGAGGATTGCATGTCATCACTTTTCATTTATTTCTGAGGTTCTTAATGAAGCTCTGTTGCAAACAGAATGATGCTTGTTCTTTTTCAGTATGACACATTTTTATGTTGATACTATGATTTTTTTTAATTGGCATGTTCTGCTTTAGAACACTATTGAGTCTGGAGCTTGTATGAACACAAAAGATGAAATGCTCAAGGTGCTCTGGTAATTAGTTGATATTAGGTTACCTTGATTACTCCCTCCCACTGTACCTTTTTGTTTTTAAGAAGAGATTATATCTCACAGACTTAATAGATGTGGCTTCTTTTTAAATTGATATTCACACAAGCATTTGGATTTCAGGATTCAGTTTTGTAAAGTCTTTTGTTTAACAGTATATTTTTGGTGCCTAAAGTCTCCTTCATTGGGTACTGTGATGCAGTATATCTATTGAATATAATATGTATGTATTTAGCACCAGGAGTAACCCATTAGTATGAACAATATGTTTTAAGTGACTTTTCACCCTGACATAAGAAAATTACATTCTTTAAAGATTGGAGAACATAGGAAAATTAAATGAAAAACTTTTAACAGTGGTCAGAAACATAGTGATCTGCATACTTGTATTAATATATAAGAAATGGAAATCACTAAGATAGTGCTTTAAAATACTCAAGGTGAATAAAATCTGCTTTAAATTCTCTAATTACAGAATAAACCTCAGGTTTAGTTTTCTTGCTGGCTTTTCTTTCCTGGAATTGAATTTACCTGACACAAACATTCATTGACCAAACGAATAGTTTTTGAAATGACTGGGCAAAATTTATAATTCGGCTGCTCATTTCCAGGAATGGATTTGGATATATTGGCACACAGTACTCTGGAAGAAATAAGGTTAATAAAATATGCTACTTTTTGTTTTTAAAACAAAAGTACTAAAAGTTGGCTTACTTAAAAATAAGTCCTACTTGCTTCATACTGCTTATAAAAGGTGTTTTGTTGCTTTGGAAGTTTTCATACCAAGAGTGAACATGGTATAAAAAGCTCATAGTGAGGTTGAATACTTTAGACATGCCTGTTGGGATTGAAGGAATGTTTTTTAAAGTATATAGTTTTGCAACATTATTGGGAGTCAGTTGTTGATGTAGTGAAAACTTGACTGGATTTGGAATTAGGAGGCTTGTATTTAATTACTGACTCTTTCCACTTACCAGCTACATGGCATTTGGTAAATCACTTTCTCACTCTATACCTGTTGTCTGTAAAGTAGAGGTGATTATTCCTACTTCATAGGATTGTTGTGAGGATTAAGTCAAATATAAGTGAAAGGGTTGTGTCAATACATGGTAGTGGGTATTGCTTATAATAAGGGAGAGACCTAAGTGACTTAACAATTACATATTTGTTCTCTTAAATTGTTTTATTGGTAAGCTTTTCAAAAAATATTTAAGTTTAAAAGTGGGTGATGCTAATCATATATTTACTCCAAAATTTCTGACTTATGCACATGAATATTGTAACTGAGAATAAGATAACTAAATAGATTTAAGATGTTCTCTTTTATGTTGATAGAAGGAGCCCAAGAGTGTGGGAGGATTCTTCTTTCCTCTTACTAGTTAAACTGGAAGTGTACCACAGTGTTCACTATAGAGTAGAATCTAGAGACCCATTTTGGCAACATAATTCTTTATTAAAATTTGACACCAAAATGGAGAGAGATCTGTATTTGATCATTTGAATTGTGGTGTCTGGCATCTTTAGTGTGCTTTAACCTTTAAAATGTTCATTTTCACTTACGAGTGGTAATGTTACATCTACCAGGGTCTGAACCTGTGGTTTAGATTTACTATATTTTCTCACTTTATTCTGCTTGGGTAATAAAGGGACTGCTTAAAATAAGATCAGGTTCATGGATGTGTGTGTGTGTGTGTGTGTGTGTGTGTGTGTGTGTGTGTGTGTGTTTAAGATCATTTTACAAGGCATTTGAGAGCATTGCTTATATTCAGGATTTCCTTTTTTCTCCAGAATGTAATTACCTCTTGTCCAGGGGAACTCTGCAGGTGTAACGGTCATAACTCACCCATTAAATGTCCCTAAAGTGTAGAAGTGTCTTGTCAGTGCTGAAATCTCTTGACCCCCATGCCCAGCCTAGGGGAAATGCAGAGTAAATCAGAAAGAAGGCAGAAGTAGGGAAAGAAGTCAGAGTTTTCTCTCCCTGTCCCCTAATCAACTACAAGAAATAAACTTCTCCTTCAGTGGACACCTGTACCTTAGCAAAAACATTGTGTGTTCTGTTTAATGAAGCCTTGCTGGTTTGGTCGCAGTTTTGAAATAAAAATAAGTGTGTTACAAGGGATGTCATGTGGGGAAATTATTTTCCTTGATTTTCTCTGGTGTATATTGGGAGGAGGGAAAAGGAGAGCAGGATATGATTATGGAAGTAAGAGTAATTTGGATGATCATGTGTTGCTTTGTGAGTGTGTCCCATTGTTAAAGTGTTAAATTTAAAGATAAAATTAAACCAAGATAAAGATTCTTGCATGGAATAAACTAACCTCTAAGCTCACCAGGAAAGAGCTGTTTAGGATTCAACAGTCCCTAAAATCACAGTGTCAGTAGGGTTTTGAATAGAGGTGTAATGTTTTGTCTCTAGTTTCCATGTAGGAAATGATAGAAATTCTAAAAAGGTCAAGAATGAAATCTTGATGATTGGTGAGCATAGGAAAGAATTCTCTATTCCATGTATATTGGTAGAATATTAACATTACTATTTTATTTTAGAAAAACATAAAGAGGATGTATAAATAGTGGGTGTGTAGAGCACGAACAATATATTGGGAACACTTTGAAATTCGTTGCATATGTGGGATTTCTCTACCTTACAAGCAAATTCTTTCAAATTGCACTGTCCAGTGTGGTAGCTACTCAGCACATGTGGCTACCTGACACTCGAAATGTCACTGGTGTAAGTGTATTACTGAACTTTCAATTTTCTTTAATTTTAACTAAGTTAAATTAAAACTGAAGCAGTGTAAAATATTTTCTCATTAAACACAACTTCGTTGTTTTGGTAGGACTGCATTTTACTTTAACCATTGAAAATTTAGTATCTAGCTTGAGATGTGCTGTGAATGCAAAATACCAGATTTCAAACACTTGGTATTAACAAAAAAGAATGTGAAACATCTCACTAATTTTTTATAGTGATAACATGTTGAAATGGTATTTTGGTTATGTTGGGTAAGTAAGATTATGAAGAATATTTCAAACTATAAAAGACCACGTAAGGCATGAAGTGCCACTCTAGTGGCACAAACGCTGTGTGCAGCAATGGATGAAAAAATTGCTAGCTGAGATAGTAATAGTTTCTTAGGAGGTAAGATTTCATTTCATTTCATCTTAAAGGATGAGTGAAATGGGGAGAGACTAAGAAGCGGCTGAGGGAACAGTGTTAGTGGAAGTGTGAAGGTAGTAAAGTACAAGGTATGTTGCAGGGCAGGGATGCAGCAACTTAAATGGATTTGTCTTATCAAAGTGTTATAACAAAATTGTGGCAGTGGAATACGTAGCTTAATAGGACCCTAAGCCCAGAATAGAAAACTAAGAGATTTCCCCATCCTTAATGACATGTTAATCCAAAGGGTCTTTTGAAGTCCATCTGTTCAAACTCCTACCTAGTAAGCAATCTCCTCTTAATATCCACCAGAATTCTGCTTGAATATTTTGAGAGAATGGGTAGTTTGCTTGCTTCAAGAGGCTGGTTACATCTCCACTTTAGAATAGTTTCATTGTTAGACCATTGTATCAAAAGAAAGAAATATGTGCTCCCATAGTTCTTCAACTGTTAGCCCTAGTTTGATTCTGTGGTTCTCCCTTTCATGTTATAACTCTAAATATTTGAAAATGTAAATCACGCCCGTTTTTAGTTTTGTCTTCATGCAAGTCTTCGTCTTCTCCGGGTAATTCAGCCATTTTCTTTATGGTGTTCCCTGACTTGTCATTTTGGTCATTCTAGATCTGAACAACAGGTTGCCTTGGGTCTGTTACCTCTTTTATTTGAACACTGTGGTCTATGAACACAGTATGAGACTATCTTAGGTGTCTTAGCTAGGTCAAACAGGTTTTTTATTGAGCTTTTTGTTAACTGAAAACTTGAGGTCTTCATGTGAACTACTCTTTTCACAAGAGTAGGTTTCCTCCCTACTCTGTACTCTTCGTATAGGTTATTTTAATTTGATAATCCTTCATAAAGTGTTCAGGGTAGCACATATACCATCACTTTTGTTGATTTCAGCTCATCCTCACAAGCCACTGAAAATTCAAAATATTACTTATCATATACATACATCTTCATTACTAACTCCCAACTCTGAATTGGTTAGATTTGGTTGGCATGTCTTTGACATGGTTCTTATTTAAATACTGAAGACAGGATTCTTTGCAGGTTGACATTGCTCTGTAACCTTTGAGGGTGAATCTGTTAAGCTGTATTGTCATCAAGCTCTTTGCTACTCAGACTGTGATTCTAGGATCAGCAGCAGCAGCATTTGGAGGCTTATTTAAAATGCAGGTTCTCCGGCCCCACCCCAAATCCACTGAATCAGAATCTGTATTTTAACAGGATTTCCAGGTGATCTGTTTGTATGCTGAAGTTTGAGAAGCGCTAATCTAGGCTACATTTCTCCATGATGATAAATAAGGATGTAAAACCTTCTCAGACTCTGTACAGAAATCAACCCAGACTAGTCAGCAGTGTAATTCTGACGTTCCTATTAAAGAGGTTCTCAAACCTAACTGTTCAATAGAATTACCTGTGGAATTTTTAAAATATTGCTATCTGGCCAACCCCAGAGAAAGCTTCCCAGGTGATTCTAATGTACAAGCCAAGGTTGAGAACCATCCCTATGGAAAGCAAATAAGGTTAATTTGGCAGTGAACCCCACTGCTGGTAAACATATTTTTCTTCTCCGTGTTTGCAATATACCTGATAGTCTATTCCAAAATTTCCCTCTAGGTTTCTGGTCAGATTCTGCTGTGCTACAGTTTATAGACTTCACTTTTTATTTGAAGGTTAGATAATTTCTAAATCTAGTGTTTTTATCATCTCTCCTATTCTCTGCGATTTCTCAGAGATTATCATTAGAAGTTTTGCAGTTCGGTCTCTTGATTCTCTCTTGAGAAGTTTGTTTTTTCCACTGCTTCCAGTTGGAAGGTGGTTCTCCTTGTTGAATAAAATAGGAACAAAACAGAAGTTGAGTGCCTCTACCTTCCGTCCTCTGTTAATATACCAACTCCCCCACCACTCAGTATAAGACTCCTTTCTTGTTTCAGATTCCGTTTTTCAAAGCCATTTTAAAAATCTTCCATATTTTTGCAAGTTTCTGTTCCATATGGGCTTTAACCTCCCCGATGCTGTTCTTAAGACTTTGTGACATTCCCTCCCTGATGCTGTTCTTAAGACTTTGTGACATTCTTAGAACAGTCCTTGGTATGTGAGTTTTCTGTTATCTTTGGTTCATATCCTTCAAATGTCAGAACTTACCAGACATTTTTGTCTTTGAAGATTTATGTTTTAAAAGCCTTTCAACCATACTGAGTTACACTTTTTTTATAAATTATTTTTAGAACTATTTACTGATCCTCCACAAGTGGACTTTGTCCTAACTTTCATGTTAACTTTCAGAATATTAGGTGCTTAAGTACATTAACAAATATCACTGGTGGTTTTCTTTGGTTTGAAGAGTTATGGCTGAAGTGTCTTTTTCCTTTGTGCTTTCCTGTATTTTTTTAAGTTAGCTGCTTAACTATTACCAACACCAAATTGTGTTCCTTAGCTACATATGGAAAATTTTGACTTCCTTTTGTTTTTTGTTTGTTTTTTTTTCCATTTCCTGGCCTATATGACTTTAAGCTGTTGATTTCCAGTCTTAAAGTTTAAAGTTATAAAAACCAGACAGGTAGAGAAGCTGCTTCTTTTATTATTATTATTATCTGAAAGAGAGTTTGGTTTTATTTTCCTCTTTAGTACTGAATTGTGAATATCCAGATATTTCATGTATTGTATTTGGGATTGAATCTTAGTACTGATATAGATTACCTCTTCCACAAGTCAGGTTTTCATATTTTTGTGGAATTAACTTTTATATTTTCAGTGTGAACTTAAGGTCAATCTGGTGTTAGAAGGAAAAAAGTTAGAGGATGACTTTTTTTTTTTTTGTTTGGAGTCTTATTTTAGATTGCTTACTTACTACTGTTGTTTTTCATTAGAGTGGTTAATTGAAAGTAGTAGAAAAGCCAGGTAGTAATGTGTTTTTTGGCTTTGCTGATCAAAAAGCAAAATTGAGCATATTTTGTAGTTATTTATATAAAAAGAGAGAAGCCCAAATTTCCACAAAGTTTTTCTTGGTAAAACTCAAAATATAATAATAATGGAGTAGTATTCTGTAATATGGGTCTGATAACAGGAAGAGTGGCATTCTTTTTTGGAGGGACATTTTGCTTAATCAGAGCTAAACATATTACTTATCAAAATTATTTGCAGATGTTCATCTAGTGTTACTGACTTTAAATGAGATTTTCCTTATTTAATTTTTGAAAATGTCTTTTCACACATACAGGTACAAGAAAACCTAGGAGATACTGCAGGTTCAATTCCAGACTAACATAACAAAGCAAATATCACAAATATAACAAAGCAAATAAACCAGGTCAAATGAATTTTTTGGTTTCCCAGTGCATATAAGGGTTATATTTACAGTGTAGTCAGTTAAGTTTGCAATAAATAGCATTATGTCTAAAAAATGATGTGCATACCTTAATTTCAAATGCTTTGTTGCTTAAAAATGCTATCCATCATCTGAGCGTTTCAGTGAGTTGTAATCTTTTTGCTGGTGGAGAGAGGGTCTTGCCTCCTTGATTTTGCTGCAGCTTCTACATCAGCATTTGCTGCTTCACCTTGCAGTTTTATATTAGGAAACCTCATGAACTACCTTTCAAACTTTTCTCATGCAGCTTCCTTACCTCTCTCAGCCTTCATAGAATGAAAAGTTTTAGGGCCTTATTCTTGATTAGGCTTTGGCTTGAGGGAATATTGGGGCTGGTTTGATCTTCTATCCAGACCACTGAAACTTTCCATACCAGCAATAAGGCTGTTACCCTTTCTTATCATTCGTGCATTCACTGGAATAGCACTTTTAGTTTCCTTCAAGAACTCTTCCTTTGCATCCACAATTTGGCTGTTTGGCACAAGAGGGCTAGCTTTTGGCTTATTGTGGCTTTTGACATGCCTTCCTCACTAAGCTTAATCATTTTGCTAGCTTTTGATTTAAAGTGAGAGATGTGTGATTCTTCCTTTCATTTGTATACATAGAGGTCATTGTAGGGTTTAATTAATTGGCCTAATTTCAGTATTGTGTCTCAGGGAATAGGGAAGCCCAGGAAAAGGGGGAGAGATGGGGAACAGGTGGTTGGAGCAGTTAGAACACACACATTTATCTCTTTAGTTTGCTATCTTACATGGGCATGGTGCATGGCACCCCACAGCAAATGTAATAATACAGATCACCACAGCAAATGTAATAATAAGGAAAAGTTTGAAATATTGCAAGAATCACCAAAATGTGAGACAGAGACATAAACTTAGCTAATGCTGCTAGAAAAATTAGCACCAATAGACTTGCTCCACTCAGGATTGCCAGAAACCTTTCAATTTATTTAAAAAAAAAAACCAGTATCTGTGAAGTTCAATAAAACACGGTATCCCTATATTGCTATCTAATCAGTACACAAGCATAGAATTTTAATGAAGCATATTTATCCCTTACAGAAGGCATTTATAGAATTCATTTGATATTTACCTTTCAGCATATCATTACACGGCAGAATTATCACTTTCAGTTGAAGGTTAGGTGGAAGCTCCTCAGATGCAGTTAAAGGGATTTTGAAATAAGGAAATTTTCTTTGTACTTGCAATGAGGTCCAAAAAATGCTTCCGGTACTGTAATTTGTGCTCAGAAAATAAATCTGTTACAAATACGTAGGGGAATGGAACTGTTGTTTCTTTGATAGTGTGTGTAAAGCAGCTTAACATTGTGATTCCAGTGTTAGTTGTTGTTGAAATGATCTTACTGCATTATAAGTTTTGCATATAAGTGCTGTTCTGCCTTATAATTTTAGGTTGAATTCATTAAAACACATTAGGAAGTCTACAGCAATAGCTAATTTCTCAAGCCATTCATCATTTGGTAATAGTGATTGAAGTTGGTTCTTCTCATTCAGAAAAAAAATTCAGTCTTGGACTTGAGTACAATGAATTACACTATAACTTTACCAAGGCTAAGCCATCAAATTAACAAGGAGTAGGGCAAGTTAGGAAATTCAGCTTCTATTTCTGACAGAAATTCAAGAGAACTGGTGATGTTTAAGTCCACAGTAATGAAGTTCACTGGTAACAATACTGGTTCAGTAATACGTTAGATTCACATAGTTTCTGCAAACTACCTGCTGATGAATAATATAATGAATAACCATAGACTTTAAATACCTTACATTTTCACAAGCTTTATAAATTTGTCCAACTTGTCTTTAGCTGCTGTACATATATATTTACCACCATTTCAGTTGTAACACATCTTAGCAGATTTCACTTTAAGCTGTGCTCAATTAATGTTTTCTCAACTTTTTTGAAATAGTTGGGGCACCTCGGTGGCACAGTCAGTTAAGCCTCTGACTCTTGATCACAGCTCAGGTCATGATCTCATGGGTTAGTGAGTTTGAGCCCTGCATCGAGCTCTGCGTTGATGCTGTGGAGCCTGCTTGGGATTCTGTCTCTCCTTCTCTCTCCCCCTCCCCCACTTGTGCACATGCTCTTTCTCTCTCAAAATAAAATAAACTTAAAAAAAATAGGATCACCTGTAGTTGCTCCATGCAGACTATTCATAGAGGCTACTTCTGTAGTTACTTCAAACTTCTTGAGTAATCAATACTTGACTCCTTGAATAAACAACTGAATAGTATCAATTACATTTGTCGACTCATCAAGAGCCAAGAAAACTCACTCAGAATCATTTGCTGTCTCATTTTTCAATTGATTATGACATGTCCCAATATCCTTGAATTTTTGAGCAGCTACTCTCACAAAAAGCCAATCATCTTGGGGTGCCTGGGTGGCTCAGTCAGTTAAGCATCCAACTTCGACTCAGATCATGATCTCACGGTCGGTGAGTTTGAGCCCCACATCAGGCTCTGTGCTGACTACTCAGAGCCTGGAGCCTGCTTTGGATTCTGTGTCCCCTCTTTCTCTGCCCCTCCCCCACTCACATGCATGCTCTCAAAAATAAATAAACATTAAAAAATAAAAAAACAAAGCTAATCATCTTAAACAGGTTTATTTTCTCTGACACATTTCTTTAGCTTCTGCAATGAAGCACAGTTTAATTAACTCCCCATTATAAACAGCTTTTCTTGATTTAGCCAACAAACCACTTGGAAACTTACTTTGGTTGAAGTTTCATTTTTTTATTGTGAGAAAATATTTTGTGATGAGAGTGTTCTTTTTAAATTTTCCAATTTTTTGGACTGTAGCTCTTCTGTGAATTGGGAATATCGTGATGGTTGCTTAGTCTGATAGTATGAACGTGTATTTTATTTTAGCACAGTTAAAGAGTGCCATTGCATAATAAACTCAGTCTTTTCCATCTCACAACAAAATCCATATTCCACTATGCCTTTGAGGTTGACAAAGTGCACTTTTACTTCATTTGACATGATAAGTATGAACTGGTAATTTTTTAAAATGTCACAGTTCTGGTGATATGTATGACACTTGAAATTCTGTCAGGTTACATCACTGCAGTTTATAAGGTGCAGATCATCACCAATGCAAAGTGATGAGAGTGCCACATCAGGTCGCTCATCTCTATTCAGCTCTGCCATTACAGCACAAAAGCAGCCACAAACAATACGTAAATGAATGTGTATGACTGTATTCCAACGAAACTTGATGAACACCGAAATTTGAATTGCATATACTTTTTGTGTATCACAAAACATTATCTCCCTTTTGTAAAAACAGTCTTTAAAAGTGTAAAAAAAAATCATTCTTTGATCTCAAGGAAAAAAATAGGCGCCAGGGCTGGTTTTCATAGTTTGCTTACTCCTGACCTACTTTTTTCCTAGTATAACAGTCCTTTTTGGGAGTTTTTCTTTGATGAAATTTTATTCATATGATGTCTGAAAATTCACATCTTGACCTGCATTCTGGATTTTCACATAATTTAAAGTGTTCTGCAGAACACATGGTAACTTTTGTTTTCAAGATTGATCTCCTTTCTCCTTGTAGATAATTTTCCACTTGTTCATCAAGATGGAAAGCTCAGATTCTAACGATAAAGGAAGTGGTGATCAGTCTGCAGCACAGCGCAGAAGTCAGATGGACCGATTGGATCGGGAAGAAGCTTTCTATCAATTTGTAAATAACCTGAGTGAAGAAGATTATAGACTTATGAGAGATAACAATTTGCTAGGCACCCCAGGTATGCGATGTGTGAAGATTACTGGTCTTTTAAAAAAAAAAATCTTATTATAAAAATCTGTTTCTGCAGCCATTATGATGTATGATTTTTAAAATTTTTTTAATGTTTGTTTATTTTTGAGAGAGACAAAGTGCAAGTGGGAGAGAATTGAAAGCAGGTTTCATGCTCTGAGCTGTCAGCACAGAGCCTAATGTGGGGCTCGAACTCACGATCTGTGAGATCATGACCTGAGCCAAGGTCGGACCCTTAACCGACTGAGCCACCCAGGTGCCCCATGAAGTGTGATTTTAATACAAGGGATACAGAATGACATTTATTGCTGTACTTATTGCCTAATTCTGTTCACTTGTATTTGGAATTATCCTCTATCACATCTTTTAATTATGAATTATACTATGAATTTATAGCAAGCTGAATTGAAAAGACTGGAACTGAACAATATTTTTGTTTTTAGTTAGCTTTATTTAACCTACAAGACATAAGTCTGAGTGTGGAAGAGCTAATGGGAATGTTAGTTCCTAGGACAGACTTCCTTTTTTGTCATCTCTGATTCCCAGATTATTTTCTAATCATAATCCTCCAAAGCTGGCCTTGGGTAAAATTGTTAATTCAGAACTTCGTGCTTGGTTATTCTCTTTTGCCCAATTAGGTCCCATTTGATCCTAATTAAAACTCATTATCTCTAGTCCTCCTCATATCTATTTAATTCTTTTTAAAAATTTTTTTAATGTTTTTACTTTTGAGAGAAAGAGTGCAAGCAGGGGAGGGGCAGAGAGGGAGACACAGAATTAGAAGCAGGCTCCAGGCTCCGAGCTGTCAGCACAGAGCCCATTGTGGGGCTCATACTCAAGAACTATGAGATCGTGACCTGAGCCAAAGTCGGACGCTTAACCGACTGAGCCACCCAGGCGCCCCTCTATTTAATTCTACTAACTTTTGAGTTAGTGTTTAAATTTTAAAAGGTAAGGTGTTAGTTAGCATGCCTCTTATGAGAAGGAGTGTGTTTTGAGCCAACAGAACCAGACTTGAATCAGAATGCCTAAGTTGGTATTCTGGCCCTGCCATTTATTGATACATCAGTCTCTCACTTAGTCTCAGTTTCCTTGTTTTAAAATGCAGATAATAATGTCTACTTCCCAGAGTTACAGTTTTAAAGAATGAGCTGTTATATGCCAAAGCATTTAGTAAACTGGAAAGAAACTTATATAAGTTTTAATGTCATGCTCCCATACCCAGGTTCCTACTCCTTGGTTTTCATCTCAGTTTTTGTAATTTGGCAAACATTTTTAAACTATTTTCAGGTGAAAGTACTGAGGAAGAGTTGCTGAGAAGACTACAACAAATTAAAGAGGGTCCACCACCACAAAACTCAGATGAAAATAGAGGTATATTTTGCTTTGGAGGGTGGGTAGAGGATTAAATAGATAAGGAACTTCAGTAAATGTCAGCCAGAGATTACCCAGAAATGGAACAAATTAATTTAGTGCTAAGTAATTGTTAATAAAAAGAGAATTGGCAATTTCTTGATATTTGGTGAGAATGTCAACATGTTTTTTTCTGCTTCACCTTTAGGTTGTTTGTATTAATTGAGACATAGTGAGAAATGGCTTATTTAAATGTGATATTTTTTCTTGATTTTTTTACCTCCATCGAAATTTCTTCCCTCCTACTGAATTATTTTTTCCTTATAAACATGTGAGTTATCCACCAGCAGAAAGAAGTGGCTATATTCTCTAACCTAGTAGCTATCAACAGGTTATAATTCCCACCCCCACCCCCCGCCACCCCCCAGGGGACATTGGCAATATCTGGAGACGTTTTTTGGTTGTTGTCACAACAAGCTGGGGATTTCTACTAGTAGCTAGTGGGTAGAGGCCAGGGATGCTTCTAAACATCTTTACATCCTAAAATTCACGACAACACAGCCCCCAGAACAAAGAATTATCTGGCTCAAAATGGAAATAGTGCCAGTGTTGAGAAATCCTGCTTTTATGTTTTAAATAGGATTGTAGGGAATTTGGCTATCTAACATAAGAGGCTATGATAACAGTTTGGTTCTTGAGCATGCCATTACATGTACTATGCCAGATTCAGACTATTCATTTGTTCTGGTCTCCAGTTTCATGTTAATTTAAGCTCTTGGTAATATGAAGAAGTACTCAATACTTTTAAACCAGTAAACACCATTTATATTTTTGCAACGGCTGCAGCAGTCTTGTGTTTTAAAAGACCTATATATCAAAAGCATTTAAGTCAGTATCCTAGAAGAAATACTGTAAACTAATGAAAATTTGAGAGAAATGTACTTTGCACTAAAGCAGTAGCCCTGTACCTTAACTGGCATTTGTCTTGTTTGATTACATTAGTGTTTTGACAGTGGACTGAAAAAATGTCTTCTATATATGAAGTATTGAAAATAGACTTCCTACAGATTCCCTTTAAAAAACATTCTCTAAATTTCTCTAGGATTAGCTTGTTCTCTTGAAACGAAGTTAAAACATTCCTGTCTTTACTTTGCAAATCTACACAGTATAGCTTACAAATGTCTGTAAATGTGACATCCATTAGGAATCTTTCTTTTTTCTCTAACGCAGAGTTTCAGAGCATTATTATATGATTGTCCTAATTTTAGTAGTTCCTTTTTCTCCCTCACCCCTCCCTTTTTTAAAAACAGGTGGAGACTCTTCAGATGATGTGTCTAATGGTGACTCTATAATAGACTGGCTTAACTCTGTCAGACAAACTGGAAATACAACAAGAAGTGGGCAAAGAGGAAACCAATCTTGGAGAGCAGTGAGCCGGACTAATCCAAACAGTGGTGATTTCAGATTCAGTTTAGAGATCAATGTTAACCGTAATAATGGGAGCCAAAATCCAGAGAATGAAAATGAGCCATCTGCAAGACGTTCTGGTGGAGAAAATACAGACAACAACAGCCAAAGGCAAGTGGAAAATCCACGATCTGAATCAACATCTGCAAGGCCTTCCAGATCAGAACGAAATTCAACTGAAGCATTAACGGGAGAAGTCGCACCTACCAGAGGTCAGAGAAGGGCAAGAAGCAGGAGCCCAGACCATCGGAGAACCCGAGCAAGAGCTGAACGAAGTAGGTCGCCTCTGCATCCAATGAGTGAAATTCCGCGAAGATCTCATCATAGTATCTCATCTCAGACTTTTGAGCATCCTTTGGTAAATGAGACTGAGGGAAGTTCTAGAACCCGGCACCATGTGACATTGAGACAACAAATAAGTGGACCTGACTTGCTAAGTAGAGGTCTTTTTGCAGCTTCAGGAACCAGAAATGCTTCACAAGGAGCAGGTTCTTCAGACACAACCAGCAGTGGTGAATCTACAGGATCAGGACAGAGACCTCCAACCATAGTCCTTGATCTTCAAGTAAGAAGAGTTCGTCCTGGAGAGTATCGGCAGAGAGATAGCATAGCTAGCAGAACTCGGTCAAGGTCTCAGACTCCAAACAACACTGTCACTTATGAAAGTGAACGAGGAGGTTTTAGGCGTACGTTTTCACGTTCCGAACGGGCAGGTGTGAGAACCTATGTCAGTACCATCAGAATTCCGATTCGTAGAATCTTAAATACTGGTTTAAGTGAAACTACATCTGTTGCAATTCAGACCATGTTAAGGCAGATAATGACAGGTTTTGGTGAGTTAAGCTACTTTATGTATAGTGATAGTGATTCAGAGCCTAGTGGCTCAGTCTCGAGTCGAAATGTGGAAAGGGCAGAGTCACGGAATGGAAGAGGGGGTTCTGGTGGTAGTAGCAGTTCTGGTTCCAGTTCCAGTTCTAGTTCCAGTTCTAGTTCCAGTTCTAGTTCCAGTCCTAGTTCCAGTTCCAGTGGTGAAAGTTCAGAGACTAGCTCAGAGGTGTTTGAAGGCAGTAATGAAGGAAGCTCATCATCAGGCTCATCAGGTGCCAGGCGAGAGGGTCGGCACAGGGCCCCAGTAACATTTGATGAAAGTGGCTCTTTGCCCTTCCTTAGTCTGGCTCAGTTTTTCCTCTTAAATGAGGATGATGATGACCAACCTAGAGGACTCACCAAAGAACAGATTGACAACTTGGCAATGAGAAGTTTTGGTGAAAACGATGCATTAAAAACCTGTAGTGTTTGCATTACAGAATATACAGAAGGCAACAAACTTCGTAAACTACCTTGTTCCCATGAGTACCATGTCCACTGCATCGATCGCTGGTTATCTGAGAATTCTACTTGTCCTATTTGTCGCAGAGCAGTCTTAGCTTCTGGTAACAGAGAAAGTGTTGTGTAATTAAGGTCTGAACTCTCAGCTATGTAGCTGGTATAGTGATGGGCAAACAGGAATCACTTGCTTTATGCCCACTTTTTGGGTGGTGCTTAAATGTAAAGTAGCAACCTGAATTGAGTCATTGCTTTCTGAATGCATCATTGTCCTTTTTCCAATTTCTGTTCCAGAATAAAAGGAAATATTTAAAAAGCAATGTTTTAGGACATAAAAATCTGATTTCAGTACCAGTAATTGCTATTACTGGTGATTCATCATCTACATTTATCAGTTTTGCCTTTGTTATCTTAAAAGATCAGCCTTAGCAATGACTCTTTATCTGTTTCTCATTGATCTTTGATCTTTAACGTTTCCCATGCCATAGGAGAGAGGGGCAAAGGAAATTCCCAGTTTAGACTAAGTTACAGTACATGTATAATAAGTGATTGCTTAAAGCTTTGCCATTCCCAGTTATTAGTTGGCACAAATTCAGCTACATGCTGAATGTCATTTGTTCACCTTTCAGATGAGGTGATATTGGACGTCAGTGTAAATAACACTAAGGTTAGGATCTTCTAAATGTATAACTGTCTCCTAAGCCCATCACTGTGGCACACTGTAGAGTGAGCTTATAGTTTAATTGAGATATTTATCTTGTGGAAATATTAAAAAAAGCCTATGCTTGTGTAAGTGAAAAAATCACATTCATTTGTTTAAAAATGTAAAGCTATTTTGTAGAGGCTCAGTACTTTTCCAATGCACTGTTGTATTAATGCATTAAAAATTGTAAAGTACCATGCTTAGAAATGAAAAAACTGCTTTTTGTGAGCCAACATAGTAAAAAACACACCAAACAAAGTACAAAGCTGCTTTTGTAAGTGTGTAGATGTCAAGAGCAGAACATATCTATAGTATTTATAATGTATGTGAACAGCTACTGTGACATGCAGAGGAAAGGACGGAGTGCAGAATTGTACTGCGTTGAAGATAACCAATGGAAATTTTGTACTTTAACTTGGATTTAGGCAGGAAATGAAAGATAGGAGGAGTAAAGAAAACTGCTCTGAAGAATTTAAAATTTTTATGAAGACAGTAACCATATAGATGTGAACTGGTTTCACATGGTGAGATCCTTGACACAGTATTTTAATTGAGCTGATGAAATAGATTTAACAACTTTGGTAGAGTTTTGGTTTAAAGAAAACAAACTACTACCACCTAGCACAAGTTTACATTGATGTTTCTACAAGTCTGCTCCTCAAAAAAAAAAAAAGGTGGAGGAAAGAGACTATAAACCACTTTTAGCATAAAAATTAAAGTTGGTACAGAGGTGTGTACTCTGTAAGAAAGTCTCCAATTTGCATTATTTTCGAGATTTGTCTTTTAAGGTACCAGGCCACACTTTCTAATATTTCATTACTATCTAACACACACTTAACATCTCATATTTAAAGACCAATTGAAGAATTAAGGGATATTTGTCCTTTGTTGAAAGTTGGGTTATTTGAAATTCAAATTTTTCATTGTACTGCTCATATTTGAAGATGAGGCTGCCAACTCAAAATCAATGGCACATGCATTTTTGTGTTGTTTCCTTAGTAATAAGATTAGGTTTATGAAAAACCCCAGTACTCTTGCCAAATTTCTCTTTTGAGACCAGTTTTGGTTAGGTTTAGTCTGACTGTGGAGGACTTGTTTGTTTATCTGGGAAAAGATAGTGGACCCAAAGAGGAATTGAACACATCCTTGGTCTTTAAAGTGACAACTATCCACGCATAGTCAGATACTCTACAAAATAAACAAGTCTGCTTCAGGAATTATCTGGCTACCTTATCTGTTATCAACTTGTCTGTAAAGGTTATTTCAAAGCTCATTCTTTTATATTTTCCTCCAGCTTTCAATCCTACCTAAGTATCAAGGTAATTAACTTGTAAATATGGTAGTTGTTTACTAAGGATATGTACTGCTCTTGCAAGGAAATAATGTCCAAACAAAGCTTCACTTATTTTTTTTAATATAAGCAGATTTCACTGTTTATGGCGCTTATGTAATACATTTTATCTTTTTAAAAAAATTGTCCATGTAAAAGTCAGGATTCCTTTATATTTGTGAGCCTCCTTGTCTCTTTTCCCAAGGGTGTAATCTACGGTTTTCAGATCTGCAGGGTAGTCCCAATTGGCTAAAAACAAACCCATTTTCCTCTTGGTTTGAAATGTCCCATTATAAGGGTGTTTATTTTAAATAGTTTAAAAACAACTACAGCACATTCTAAGCATAAAAGTTATTGACAACAGGTACCTCCCTAACCTCCCAAGATGTATTACTCATTTGTGACATATTAAAGTAAGAGGTAACTCATGCAGAATGCTGGTTATGAATGTAGATATTGAAGCTATTCATAAACACTGGAAATAGGATTTTAAGTTTTTAGCCTTCAGTAGAATGCACATATTGGACATGTGCATGTGGACACCTTTTTCAGTAGCACTCATTAATTTCCATTGGATTGTGTAGAATGGATACAAATATTTTAGTGAAATTTGCTACCTTTTTTTTTTTTTTTAAAGGCCCATGACTATACTTATTGGTGTTGTGGACCTTGGAAGACAAGGTCATTTGTAGGTGTCAGATGTACAATGGAGAACAAGAGTCTTTTTTCCCCACCAGCATCCAAAACACCTATTCTCTTGAGGGAACATTTTCTTGCTAAAGACTGCATTTCATTTTGTATCTTTGCACTTTTTCTTTATTACAAAAGGTTCTGTGTTGAAGACCTAGTTTGAACTTCATGCAGTAATAGGAACAAGAAAAAACAATGTTGGGAAATAACGTTCAGAGCATAGGGAAAAATACTAAAAACTGAGTTTTCTTGAGTATTTCAGATATTTTTAAAAATTCACTTACTGGTATGAAGTGTTTGAGGTGTTATGTTGTTTAACTCCAAGCAGCTGACAAGGTTGAGATTTATTATTACTAAAACCAAAATTGAGCAAGTTAGGTTTTGAAGTGTGCAGACTTTATCTATAGCAACACTAGAAGATGAGCCATATTGTTAATTTGGAATATTTGCTCTAAAAAGAACACATTAGTTACACCTCAGTGGTGTTAATGGTTAATGGAGGTGGGGATTGAGAGAAGTGTTCACATTAGTGTTGGGAGTATAGGAAATAATTAATTGTAAAGTTAACAAAAAAAGTTTAGTACCAGGATTGTGTGTGTGTGTGTGTGTGTGTGTGTGTGTGTGTGTGTGTGATGTACACACACACACACACAATCCCTATAAACATGATTGTTGAGTTTATCCAAACTTTAAGATTAGGAAACTGCTTAGCTATAAGTGTTACCTCAAGTAATTTTTTTTCCTTTGGGAAAACATGTCCTTTCTGTGCCAAGTGTTCTCTCCTAGTGTCAGTGTCTCAAATTGTATTTATGAAGGGTTATCACTCAATATGCTTTTTTATTTAACCACCTGCTTCTCAAGTGTCTATGACCTGAAATGGGTCAAGCATCAGTCGTGACTTTCAGTCATTTCCCAAAATACCCATGCGATAGGGAGGTTAATGTTGCAAAATGACTCTCACAAGGCCATTTTTACAGCTTGCTAGAATACAGTGGCACCTTGTGGTGGTTGTTGATACTTTCCTTTTAAAAACGGAGGGTATTCCCCTCCACCCCTTTTTATTCTCCTTTGTTCTTTTGTGAACAAAAAATATAATCTTCCTTGAGTTTTTAAGTTTTACTTTACTGGCTTCCCTATCAAATGTATGGTCAATATTAAGTACACAGAAGCCATGTTTGCAGGGCACTTTTTTCTTTTCTTGTCTTATGAGACTGTTGATTGCTATTTTCTAAAGTATTCTGTACCTTAGTGATGAAAGAGGTGGATAAGGCACATATGAAAGTGTTGGGCGTTGTTTCCCCCCCTTATCTATAGTACAATTGTTCACTATGTTTAATATTCAATAACAGTGTTGTAATTCAATGAGTTAACTGGTAAATTGTACACTTTTGAAAAACACTTGAAGACGTAAATCAAAAATAACATGCTTCATTTGGAAAGTTAAAAGTGCAAGGTCCGAGGAATGAGTGTTTCACTTATTTTTAAATTGGATTTTTAATTAGCAACTAAGAAACAGCTACGAGTTAAGTACTTGCCCTTTAAAATTTTTAGCATCTTGAAATTGAGTTCTTAACTGGAACACTTCTAAAATACTGTAATATTCCCAATAGGTGAGTGATTTCGCTTTAGTAACTCCATCTTGTACTTACAATAACAGTGTAGGATAGAGCTGGTACTCAAGTGTTGGAACTCTCGAGATAAAAACAGTTTTTATCAGTTTCCATTTCTGTATAGGTGTTTTAATTCAAATTTGAAGCAAATGAACACACTCTCCAACACTCTCAAATACAATTACAGTGAGATATTTGGCTTTGATTAGGATTTGTTTACTACTAAAGGGCGACAAGCTGCTTTATAGTCACTTGGATTGAACCATACCTTAAATACATGCAATGAAAGTGAACCCCACCATACCACTGTGCCTGGTTATTTCAGGGTTCCTCTCAGTTCCTCATCTTGCAGATTTATTCCAATACCAACGTATGGTTGAACCAGTTGCCCAGCCTTAAACTCTATTTAGTGGCCCTCTGCTAACATTCTTTGAACTGATTAATTTGTGTTTGAACTGTCAGATGTTTGGATTTTACCTCTTGTTAGCTCCATTTGTCCCTGGTGCTGCTTTTAAAGATATAGGGCCATGTGATCAGGTATCAGGTTGAGTAGGTACGCAGTTGGCCTGGTTATGTATCTGTGCCTGTTTTATCTTCTCCCATGAAGAGCTGCTTTGGTATAGATGTTTACTTGGATTCATATATAAAGAACTAACTAGGCAGCAGTCTTAGAAAGCTTTCTGAAGCCAAAAGAACCTGAAGGGATTTGGAGGGGGAATAGTAACAAAAGCTGCCTTTATGTCTTTGAACATGAAGCACATAAATGTATGTTCTGTAAAGACTAAAGTGATTGTTATACCAGGGCTTCCTGACCTCTGGGAGAGATTTTGAAAAAAGCAGAAAGGAGCACAAAGTGAAGTGAATTTGGTTGGCTTGCTTTATCGGTTTCTCATTTTCTTTCAATTTTAAATCTTAACATAACACCCTTCTCCAATATCTATCCAGAAGACTCCTGGTTGGGAAGCCCTGTATTAAATTTTGAGAATGTACCCAGTTTCCTTTTTTTTTTTTTTTTGTACAGTGCTTTACACCTGCTAAAAAATAACTTGTTTAATGCAAAACAAGACCTTGAAAGGTCAGTCATATTAAAGCTGGTTTGATTATTAATAGTTATCTTTTAGGAAGAAGCTTTTTCCCTATGTAAGATGTCATACTGCAGATTTAAAATATAGACTATCAATAAAATGCATGAAGTGATCATTTGTGCTTGATCATCTCTTGGGTTTTTCTTTAAAAAGGGGAATCTGATAAATCTAATAAAGGTTTTGTTGCATCAAACCAATGTCACATAGACTTGATTTTTAGAATCAAGTGAAATTCCTTAGCACAACCTTGATTTTAATTTTCCTCACTTCCATGAGTTTGAGTAGGTACTGGTTTATGGGATATGACCTCCATTTTATGTTGTGTAGTTTTAATGGCTTTATCCTTTATCTTCAAGTGGTAAAATAAAAGATTAAAGTGTATTCCGATGCAAGAATCCTGAAAAGGTTTATGTAAATAAGACATCTTAAGTAGGTGCATTTTTGCTGTTAACTTGTATTCTCACCATTACCCTGCCTACTCTCTTGTTTGACCTCTATAAATGCAAAAACCCATCTAGGTGTGCACATGTGTTCATGTAGCTTTTGTTTTCCATCCCTATTTCCAACCTCTTAACACATGTTCCTTAAGCCACTAAGATGTCATGTCCTTGTTTCTTAAGTAGGTTGTCACATTCTGATACCTGGATGAGACTTCCCCTTGGTACTGATAATCATTTAGCTGATGGTGGTTTTTATTATAGTTTCATTTCCTCTGGTGCCCACTGAGCCCTGGTATTGGCATGGGAACTCAGTTCCTCGGAATAACTTTGGTGTGGTCAGCTCTTTGCCTTATGACCTTCCCAGGGTTTTTAAGTGTTGTTCATGATTCTGCTCTTTGAAACTCAAGAACACCACTGAAAAGTTGACTGTAGACAACAAAATAAGCCAATGCACAAGCATCTTGAGGGAAATTTGGTGGAAGAGACCATTACCCAAAACAGAGGATCTGGTTCATCAGAGTGGAATATAAGCTATACTTTTAATGGTCTTTTAAAAAAATAGGAAATCTAGGGTCCAAGTTCTTTGAGGTCTTTGAATTCAGGCAAGATTTAAATTTAAGACATTCCAAATGGATTACTAATAGCTATATTAAAAATAGCTAAATTTTTCTGATTGCTGTTAGGCATTGTATCAGGCACTCTATAAATTATGTAATCCCCATAGTGACTCAGATGTATTGTTATCACCCTGTTTTATAGGTGATGCAGATGAGAAACAGGCATTTTGTAATTTTCCCAAGGTCACATGGTAAGTGGCCAAGTATTTCCAGTCATTTTTGATTCCAGGCCTTATTTCCATTGTACTCTTAGCCCTGCTCCTATATGGCTCCTAATTATTATTTTTTTTTTAGAGCACACATGCTGGGGAGATGGGCAGAAAGAGAATCTTAAGCAGGTTCCATGCTCAGCACAGAGCTTGACTCAGGGGTCTATCTCATGATCCTGGGATCATGACCTGAGCCAAAATCAAGAGTTGGACGTTCAACCAACTGAGCCACCCAGGCGCCCCTGATTTTCTAAGTATTTATCCCAAGCCCTAGATTAGATTGTTTATAAGGTATTATTTCTTAAAATAAACATAGGTTTTGGCTAGTTTGCCAAGGAAAACTTTATGAGGAGGATTAAAGTTTATATATTGCAAATTCAGTAAATCACTTTGGGCATTACCAAGTAAACCTTAGTACTATGTATATCAAGGTGTCTCAAATTCTGGAGGGAGGATGGAATACATTTTAGGAATCTTACTGGTCATCTCAGCACCTTATTACATGTGCTCTTTGCCCCAGTTTTCACTTGATTTGAAATATGAAATGATTAGAAAAGATTGCAGCCTTTTAAAAGTATGTCAGCTAGCTTATTGGCATCCAAGTAAATGTCCTTTAAAGTTGCCTTGGGCAGCCATAGGCATTCTAAGAATGTTGTCATTGCTCAGAAGATACTTGAAGCTTGTTTGAAATTGCTTTCAGAAACAATTTTATGAACTGAGAGAAGCAGCCCTATTGAGTTTCTTCACATTATTTGCCACTCTGAGACAAGTCTTGGCTATTTCCAAGAATTATATTTACCTCAGGGAATGGAGATTTGCCACCTTTAAGCACATTCAGAATAATCTATGTGGTCTAAATCACAAACAAGGCAGTCCAAAGAATAGGTGCAGTAAGTAGTATTTAGAAAAAGTAAGTGGCTGCCAAGGTAAGTACTTTGAAATGATTATTGCTCCTCATCAAACGTCAAGTATAGGCAAAATATATAATCCCTACTCACAAGGAGCAGGCGTTTCAGTGGGGAGATGTGTAAATATTTAATAAAGTATTACAAAAACCTTTATTGAATATTTAAATATTATATATTATATATATTTTATATTTAATATAATATTTATTTATTTGTTTAATATATTTAATATAAATATTAATATAATATAATAAATATAAAATATAAATATAAAATAAATTATAAATATAAATAAATATATTTTATTTATATATTTTTATATATTTATATATATTATATATATTATATATTTATATATAATATATATATTATATATATTTATATATATAATATATATTATATATTTATATATAATATATATATTATATATATTTATATATATATTACAAAAAAACTTTTTGTATATATTTATATATATATATATATTTTTTTATTTTTTATATATATTTTTTATATATATATTTATATAACTTTATATATATTTATATATATATTACAAAAAAACTTTTTAATACAAAGTATTAAAAAAAATTATCCAAATGATAATTGAGAGGAGCAATGAAGAATAATGAAGTGAAAATGGGCTAATCTGAAGTTAGAGTTTCCTCTGCTAATAGATAATGTGTACTGTGCTCCCACTACGTTCTAAGCATTGTGCTGGTCTGAGATTTCTTGGTTTTGGCAAGATTGGGACCTAAAGCCTCTGAAATACTGTTGAGCTTATTAGCAGACAGTATTGGTGACTGATACATCTACTTTTTAAAATGTTTTTATTTTTGAGAGAGAACAAGTCGGGGAGAGGTAGAGGGAGACAGAATCCAAAGCAGACTCCAGGCTCTGAGCTGTCAGCACAGAGCCCGACCGCAGGGCTCAAACTCATGGACTCTGAGATCATGACCTGAGCTGAAGTCAGGCGCTTAACCAACTGAGCCACCCAGGTGCTCCCTTTATACCTACTTTTAAAATAAATACACACTTGGTCCCCTGTCTGCACCAAATGTTCCAGAATAGCACTGTTCAGTAGGAGTATAGCACAAGTGATATAATTTTAAGTTTTCTAGCAGCTACAGCACAAAAGGTAAAAAGATATAGGTTAAATTAATAATTTTATTTAACCCAATAAGGTCAAAATATTTTAACATGTTGAAATAATATAAAAAATAATATTTAATTTTTTTCAAATTGAGTCTTCAAAATCTGGTATCTTATACTTGCAGTATGTCTCATTTAAATAAAGCACATTTCTAAATGCTCCATAGCAACAAGTGGCTAGCAGCTTCCATATTGGACAGTGCAGTTCTAGAATATGAGAGTGGTTAAAGTAGGTAGGATGCAACTGGAGATGAATTTTAAAAGTTCACCTGTAGATACACACATCTTACGTGCTCCCCTACACCACCCTAAAACGAAATGGGCATGATTTTTTTGTGTGTCAAAGTTGTAGCTTAAGAGCATCTATCCAAGCTTACAAAACTACCATCATTCTCCCCTTTTGAGGTTAAAATGCTCCCTACCAAAGCTTGAAATCTAACCATTAAGAATTAGCAAAAGACCTTAGCTGGTTGAGGGCCCAATGATTAAAAATTGGGGAAGCCCATCACCACTTCAGCATTATGAAGCAAACAAATACTGGTTGTCACATTTATTTATTGCAGGAATAAGCACCCAAAGCTTTATGTGGATTCCCTTAGTTCAGTTATGTTAAAATAATACAAATGATTTCCAAGCAGTTGCCCTGTCATCTGAAATCACTGCATTTGAATATTCTTGGCATTTGTTAGAAATGGCTAACCTGGATTTATGTTTCTACTTTGTGGTTAGGTAGTAAGTGACATATTATGTTTAAATTATTGAGTGTAAGGGGGAAAGCTGACCTGAGAATCTAGACTACCAAATCAGACTTCAGCCCAGGTAAAAGCAAGTTATTTCCTAACGCTAAATCTTTCTGGTGCCATTACTGAAAGTTTGTTTTGTTCGGCAACACAGAGTGAAATATTAACTCCTATGAAAAAAAGAGCCTTTGGAATTGAGGTTTGGGGAAAAGCTGATTCATCCAGGTTGGCTTTACTTGTATTTTCTGTGTGAATATAAGAACATTTTCTGTGGCCTTTTTATTGAAGAATCTGAAAATCTATCTAGTAGTAGAGGATGGATATAGGTTTCTATCATGTGTGACTCAAACCTATCTCCAGCGTGTGAATCTGACTGCTTGTTTGGAAGAGGCCACAGAAACACATCACCGGGATTTTTTCAATATTTTGGGTGTAGCTCCTCTAGATTAAAGGTGAAAATTCAGGAAGAGTCCTGTTTTGTCTTTGCCCTGCACTTTCCTGGATAAGGAAAAGAACGGAACAGTGTCTGGAGCTCTGTTAGCACAAAGCTACAGGATTATTCCTAAGAAGGAGACCAACTCAACAACTAAGCCCAAATTCTTCCCTATTGCTTTAGTGAGAAGGAAACTCCCCTGATAATGCTATCTTCTCCAGCATCTGAGTTAATCCCTTTTCTCCACATTTGGGGGACAAGTAGCATCTACATTTTTAAACAGGAAAATCATTCAGCCTAATCTGATAAATAAAAATACATTCCAAGCTTCACTTTAGTATAGAACTTATCTAACAGCACTTGTACAAACATGGGCACTGACTGGGCCCTTTCCGTGTTACTTTTTAAAAAAACTTTTTTAATGTTTATTTTTGAGAGAGCATGAGTGAGGGAGGGGCAGAGAGAGAGAGAGGGAGACACAGACTGACAATTTGGTGGATGACAAATATCTACACATAACTGTTCTGAAGAGGTACTGTGGGACCCACTAGAAAGCATATTGTGATTTACAGCATCCACCCTTCAATCACCAGCACTGTGTATACATGTTAATTCTACTGAAAGGTTAACGTGTATTGCCAGCATGGCCCTGAAAAGGAAGGGGATGTGGAGAGATGATTATGGATTTGTGAACAGATCAATAGATGTGTTGTACCTGTTTATCAGCTACCAGGCTAGACCTTTTCACATTTGTCCTCTTGTTTGATATTCATAACAGCTGGTAGGAAATTGGATATTTTCACTTTGTAACTGAAATAGAATCAGAGTATAAGTGACATCTTCTGGGACCCATACTAGTATAATCATCCAAAAATAATTTTTTTTTTGGAATTTACATCTCAAACACCATTCCAGGTTTAGGGGATACTGTGGTGAATAAGACAAAGGTCCTTGTGTTCATGGAGCTTACATTCTAGGAGGGAGAGGCAGATAATACCTTTGTAAATACAAATTAAAACTGTGCTTAAATGCTGTAGAGAAAATAAAATGGTCTGATGTGATTGTGACTGAGATGAAATAGCGTGATTAGTAGAAGACCTTTCTGAGGAGGTGACACAAACTGAGACCTGAATGAATAGGGAAGCAGAACTTTCCAGCCCCAGGAAATGAGCTCAGATCATTATAGGTTAGGTTAGGTTAGGTTAGGTTAGGGCCCCATACCTAGGATTTTATTCTGAGATGAGAAGCTGTTGGAGACTTAATCATGGAAGTGAAATGTTCGAACTTAAAGTGGCAGAATCAGAGCTACAAAACAGATCTGACTCTAGAGCTGCTGCATATTCCATAACATCGCAGGAGGCTCTTGCTTCCCTGTCCCTTTCTTTCTACAAGTGGAAGTGCAGGGAAGCTGGATCCACAGAACCCAGTGAAGATGGCTCTGCAGTGCTCTAAGCTTTTGACTTCTTTTGTAGGTTTCCTAAGAAACTTGGTTTGTGAGATTCATATAAACAGCAAGGTGGCTCTTTATGTATTTTACACTCTAATCCAATTTGAATGACTTTTCTGTCATCACTGAGAAATCCTCAGATAACAGGGACCCAGTGCAACAAATACAATGGAACTAACTTCTCACTGGTAATTGGGCCAGCATTGCTCTGTTTTTCTTTGCTAATACCTGTAGGGGGCAGGGTTGCCCATATAATGAACCAAAGGGACAGCTGTTTTTAATTTTTTTAAAGAGGTGATTACTAAAATCCTTTTCATTGGATGCCTCTAGGTGAGTTCTTGTCAGTGATTTTACTGATGGGTAGACTAAATTCAACAAACTCAGACGAATCTGGCAAATTCAACATACATTTGTGGATTAGCTAATATGTCCTATCATTTTATGATTGACAGTCACCTAGTTCAGTTGCCTGCATCTAAGCAGGTCTATATTTAAACCAGCCTGAGAGAGAATTGGTAGATGAAAAAATGGAAACTCCAGATTGAATACTTCCAGTTATTTAGGGGGTATGGGGCCCTAACCTAACCATGGAGTAGGGGTCCTAACCTTGGTGTTGAAGTTCCTAGGAAGTTCATCTTCTGGGTTTCAGGTATAAGAGCAAAGGGCCAAAGGAAAGGCAGTTCCAGGTACAGCATAAGAATCAGGACAGCGACATGCATGTTGGCTCCTTTTCTGCTTATCATGGTGGCATATATTGCTTCCTTAGTCTAGTAGGTAGGTTCATGTTGCAGTCTTAACCTCATCTCTCTGCCATGCCACCACTAACTGTTGGGATGGGTCTGGTGGTGATTTCATAACCACATTCCCTCTGGATCCCCAGCCCTGGGATTTCTAGGGCTTCAGGTGAGTGCACCTGGAGCCTGACTCATTTGCAGAGATCTCTCAGGCTAAGCAACAAATTTTGGGAAGAGGCCCTAGTTCAGTGGGTGTGGAAACTAAGTTACTATATTACTAAGTTATTATGACAAAGAGCTCTGCAAATAGCATATCTGATACAGATGCTATTCCTGTGTAAGACAGTTGGCTTCCCCCTCCCCAAAACTTCCATCTTTCTTCCTTCAGAAGAATCTATTCACCTGGAAATCCAATATTCACCTGGAGAGGCAATATAACCCTAACAATAATGAGCAACAATTATTCTATTGAGCAAATGGCCCATTGGAGAGGTTGTTTAGAGACCTAAAAATGCAGTGAGAAGAATATAGGTTTAAGAGCCAATCAGACTCAGATTCATAATGCCTCTGACAAGCTGTGTAGTTTTAAATGACACTTCTCTGAGTCGTAGTTTTCCCTTTTGCAAAGCAGGAATAATGATGGCTACTTTGTTGGGAAGAGTAGAGATCACATAGGTAAATTCCCTAGCACTTTCATGGGAGAGATAGTCTATTAAGATATTAGTAAAATAGGAAAGCAGTATTGCCCAATGTGGGAAAGGTGGCTGAAACAACCTCTAATGGCTGTGAAATCTGCACATCTGATTTTGAGACATTTAAAGGACACTGAGCATGTAGTCTGGGAAACAAGCTTCAATAAATATGAATGCATCTGAACAATATTCTGTGGATGCCCAAGGAAGCCTAGTAGGTGTGTGTGAAGGAGATAGGCAGGATGACAGACACAGTTGTTGGAGAATAAGTTGGGACCTGTCCATTGAGACAGTTAAAAAAAATAAAAACCCATGTAACAGGTTCCTGCTTTACCAGGTAAACTAGGATTATACTTAATTGCCTGTGAAACAACAAATCAGCAGCTGAAGATTTGTTGCTATGACAACCTTATTTTTTTTCTTTTTGCTCAGCATATAGCCAACTGTTTAGAGGCTACAACAACTGTAGCTAGATAGGCAAATAATTAGATATGCCAGGTGCAAAAAAAAAAAAAAAAAAAAAGCTAAGCACACACACAAATCTGTTAAATAGGATAAATGCCAAAAAGAAGCATCTTACAGTGGTTCTTTTAAAACTTGCATGTGGTTCAACAAAGATTCCACACATGCGAAGTGATGCTAAAAAAAAATATATCTTTGATAGAGTTGGAAAATATTGATAAGGAAAAGAAAGAAATGTGGAAAGTGTGGATCTTAGACCAGGGAAAGCTTTTGTCAGAAAGCAGTGACTCCCAGAATCTTATCTAGAATTTTTCCTGTTTCCCTTTCTCTTACAATTTGGGGTCCGCTTCACTAGGAACAGCAGGCTTCAGATACCCCTTACCAACATTTTATACACTATATCCAGCAGTCTTCTGTTTGTAATCAGCATCCCCAGGTCTGAGTTGAACTGAGATTTTCCTTTGTTCTTCTAAAAGGAATGAACAGCCTGCAAAAAAAACCACTGAGACAATTCATCTAGAGGAAATCTCTCCTTACATTACCCCATCCATCTCACAAAGCCCTGATACTTTCCTCAATATGCTCAGAACAGTTCAAGGCTTCAACCACCTGAGATAATTGCTCAGAGAAAAAAGCACTACTGGACCCTTCATTCGTCTCTAGTTAATTAACACTTTTTGATTTTATCCACCCCCATGGTATTGCTCCTTTATGTAAGAATTATCTTCCTGTTACAGAATAAATTTTCTCATGGTCTAACTATTATCCATACCCCAACAATTCATAAATCTGTATCTCTAGGCCTGACCTCTCCTTGGAACTTTAGATACTTTTTTTTCCTCCAGTTGTTTGCTGGGCATCTCAACCTGAATATTTTACAGGTACTTTAGACTTGTGGAATGTCCTTCTCCTATTTCAGTAGGTGGAACCATGTAGTGATTGGCACTGGACTTGAACTGCTAGGTCTAGCTAATGAGTGAGCCATTTCTCAACTAAAAAGATCATGAAGCAGGCAAGAAGCTTCTAAGAAATCTTGAACATTATTGAGCCAGATCCTAAGGATTAGTGTAAAGAGTTAGGAGTGAAGATTAGAAAATCTACCTTAGCAATGTATATTTAAGTGTATGGCTGCCAAAAAAAAAAATAGTCTAAGCCTTCTAGAGGGGAAATGCCAGTATGCAGGAAGACTTCTAAGGGAAATCTGACCAGCAAGAAGAACTAGAAGAAATTTGGTATAAGAAAATATGATGGAAGTATGGACAAGTTGATGCTGGAAAGTACACTGGTGAAAATTAATTAGTTTTTAGAGGTTAGGTTTCAGGAAAGTAATAAAAGTTGCAAAGTGTCGGTGCTGCACTGACAGTTGTGAAATATTGGGCGAGTTACCTGCCCTTTTGGCATCTCAGTTTCCTTATTTGTAAAACAGGAATTTGGATAATTTTTCCCAGCTAATTCAATTTCTAACTTTTTATTTTGAAATAATTATAAATCCACAGGAAATTAGAGGTACTGTATGCCCTTCACTCATTTTCCCCCATTGACTACATCTTAAGTAATATAGTACAATATCAAAACCAAGAAATTTATATTGGTACAATGCACATGTGTAGTTCTATGTCCTTTTATCATATATAGATTCATATAGCCACCACAACTATCAAGATATAGAACTATTCCATCAACTCAAAGATCTCCCTAATGCTACCAGTTTACACTCACACTCACACCTACTTTCCCCTGCCCCCACCATCTCTAATCCCTGGCAGTCAATCTTTTTCATCTCTATAATTTAGTCATTCGGAGAATGTTACAGAAATAGAATCACATAGTATGTGACCTTTTAAAATTGGCTTTTTGTCATTCAGCATAATCCCATTGAGATCCATCTAGGTTGTCACATGTATCAGTAGTTTGTTCCTTTTTATTGCTGAGTAGTATTTCATTGTATGGATGTACCACAGTTTGACCACTAATCTATTGTAGGATATGTTGTTTGCTTTCAGATTTGGACTATTACAAATATGCTGTGAACAACTGTGTAGAGATTTTGTGTAGACATAAATTTTCATTTTTCAGGGATAAATATCCAAGAGTGTAATTGTTGGATCTCATGGTAAAAATGTATGATTAGCTTTTAAAGAAACTGCCAACTTATTTTCTAGAGGGGCTGTAACATTTTATATTCCCATATGAGAGATTTATTTTCTCCACATCCTTCCAGCTTTTGGCATTGTCACCATTTATTATTTTAGCTGTTATGGTAAATATATAATGTCATCTCATCATGATCTTAGTTTGCATTTCCCCAGTGCAAGTAATGTTGAACATCTTTTCATGTGATTATTTTCCATACATATATCCTTTTTGGTGAAGTGTCTCTTCATATATTTTGCCTGTTTTCCAATTGGATTGTTTGGGGTTTTTTTCCGTTGAGTTTAATTTATACATTCTGGATACCAGTCCTTTGTTGTGTATGTGGTTTGTAAATATTTTCTTCCAGTGTATAGCTTCTCACTTCATCCTATTAACAGAGTCTTTTGCAGAGCAATTTTTTTAGTTTAATGACATCTAATTTATTGATTGATTCTTCCCCCCTATGGATGGTGCTTTTGGTGTCATGTCTAAAAAACCATTAGTCCTGAAGATTTTCTCCTGCTTTCTTTTAAGTGTTACAGTTTTACATTTTACATTTAAATCTATGATACATTTTGAGTTTTTTTCCTTTTTCCTTATGAATATCCAATTTCTCCAGCATTGTTTGTTAAAGAGATTATAATTTCTCCCTTAAATTATTTTTGTACCATTGTAAAAAAAGTCAGTCATACTTGTATGAGACTATGTCAAGGGTCTCTATTCTGTTCCATTGTTCTATGTATCTATCTCTGTACCAATATCACCGTCTTGATTACTATAGCTATATAATAAGTCTTGAAGTCAGATGGAGTGATTCCTCTCATTTATTCTTGTTAAAAATTGTTTCAGTTATTCTAATTTATCTTTCCATATAACTTTTAGAATAATCTTGTCCATATTTATAAAAAAAAAACCTTGTTAAGATTTTGATAGGAATTGAGTTAAAACTGTATGAGTTAGGGGAAAATAGACATCTTTACAATGTTGAGTCTTCTAGTCCATGAACACAGCATGTCTGTCTTTCCACTTATTTAGATCTTCCTTGATTTCTTTCACCAGCACTTTGACATTTTTAGCATACAGATCTAGTACATGTTTTAAAAGTGTATAACTATTTTATTTTATTTTATTTTATTTTATTTTATTTTTCACTTTTTAAAATTTACATCCAAATTAGTTAGCATAGAGTTCCACAATTGTTTCAGGAGTAGATTCCTTTGTGCCCCTTACCCATTTAGCCCATCCCCCCTCCCACAACCCCTCCAGTAACCCTCAGTTTGTTCTCCATATTTATGAGTCTCTTATGTTTTGTCCCCCTCCCTGTTTTTATATTATTTTTGTTTCCCTTCCCTTATGTTCATCTCTTTTGTCTCATAAAGTCCTCATATGAGTGAAGTCATATGATTTTTGTCTTTCTCTGACTGACTAATTTCACTTAGCATAATACCCTCCAGTTCCATCCACATACTTGCAAATGGCAAGATTTCATTCTTTTTGACTGCCGAGTAATACTCCATTGTATATATATACTACATCTTCTTTATCCACTCATCCATAGATGGACATTTGGGCTCTTTCCATACTTTGGCTATTGTTGATAGTGCTGCTATAAACATTGGGGTGCATGTGTCCCTTCGAAACAGCATACCTGTATCCCTTGGACAAATACCTAGGATGCAATTGCTGGGTCATAGGGTAGTTCTATTTGTAGTTTCCTGAGGAACTTCCTGACTGTTCTCCAGAGTAACTGCATCAGTTTGCATTCCCACCAGCAGTGTAAAAGGGTTCCCTTTCTCCACATCCTCACCAACATCTGTTGTTGCCTGAGTTGTTAATTATAGTCACTCTGACAGGTGTGAGGTGGTATCTCATAGTGGTTTTGCTTTGTATTTCCCTAAAGATCAGTGATGTTGAGCATTTTTTCATGTGTCTGTTAGTCATCTGGATGTTTTCTTTAGAGAAGCATCTATTCATGTCTTTACCCATTTCTTCAGTGGAGTATTTGTTTTTTGGGTGTTGAGCTTGGTAAGTTTATTTTTAGATTTTGGATACTAACCCTTTATCTGATATGTCATTTGCAAATGTCTTCTCCCATTCTGTCGGTTGCCTTCTAGTTTTGCTGATTGTTTCCTTTTTATTTTGATGAGGTCCCAATAGTTCATTTTTGCTTTTGTGTCCCTTGCCTCCAGAGATGTGTTGAGTGAGAAGTTGCTGCGGCCAAGATCAAAGAGGTTTTTGCCTGCTTTCTCCTCGAGGATTTTGATGGCTTCCTGTCTTACATTTAGGTGTTTCATCCATTTTGAGTTTATTTTGTGTATGGTGTAAGAAAGTGGTCCAGGTTCATTCTTCTGCATGTCGCTATCCAGTTTTCCTAGCACCACTTGCTGAAGAGACTGTCTTTATTCCATTGGATATTCTTTCCTGCTTTGTCAAAGATTAGTTGGCCATACGTTTGTGGGTCCATTTCTGGGTTCTCTATTCTGTTCCATTGATCTGAGGGTCTGTTCTGGTGGCAGTATCATACTGTCTTGATGATTACAGCTTTGTAGTATAGCTTGAAAGCTGGGATTGTGATGCCTCCTGCTTTGGTTTTCTTTTTCAAGATTGCTTTGGCTATTTGGGGTCTTTTCTAGTTCCATACAAATTTTAGGATTATTTGTTCTAGCTCTGTGAAGAATGCTGGTATTATTTTGATAGACATTGCATTGAATATGTAGGTTGCTTTGGGTACTATTGACCTTTTAACAATATTTGTTCTTCCTATCCAGGGGCATGGAATCTTTCTCCATTTTTTTTTTTTTTTGTGTCTTCTTCAGTTTCTTTCATAAGCTTTCTATCGTTTTCAGCGTATAGATTTTTCACCTCTTTGGTTAGATTTATTCCTAGGTATTTTATGGTTTTTTGTGTCATTTTCTTTGTAATGATTATAAATGTTACTGTATTTTCAACTTCAGTTTCTTCATGTTTGTTAATACTATATAAAAATGTGTTTGATTTTTGTGTGTTAATCTTGTATAATACAATGTTGCTAAACTCACATTTAGTTTTATAAAGTTTTTGTAGATTCCTTGGGATTTTCTATGTAGATAATTCTGACATCTGCAAATACAGTTTTATTTCTTCCTTTCCAATCTGCATACATTTTATTTATTTTCCTTAACTTATTGCAGTGGCTAGAATTTCCATTAGTATTTTAAATAAGAGTGGTGAAAATGGGCATCTTTCCCTGGTTACTGACCTTAGCAGGAAAACAGAGTATTTCCCCATAAAGTATGACATTAGATGTAGATTCTAAAGACATTATTTATCAGATTGAAGCAGTTGCCCTCTATTCCTAACTTGCTGAGAGTTTTTAATCATAAGTAGTATTAGACTTTGTCAAATACTCTTTCTGTACCAATTCATAGTATCATATGACTTTTCATCTTTAACTTGCTGACATGGTACATTACATTGATGGATTTTCAAATATTGGAACAGCCTCACATACCTGGAATAAATCTCATATTGTCACGGTATATAATTCTTTTTATACATTATTGGATTTGGTTTGCTAATATTTTTAGAGGGATTTTGCATCTATATTCACATAAGATATTGCTCTATAATTTCCTTTTTCTTTTACTTTTTGTATTGTTTTTGGTTTTAATGCTGACCTCACAGAATCAGTTGGGAAGTGTTTCTTCATCTTAGGTTTTCTGGAAAAGATTGTGTAAAACTGCTGTTAATTCTTCTTTAGAAGGATGTTTGGTAAAATTTTCCAATGAATCCATATAGGCTTTTCTTTGAGTGAAGCTTTTAAATTATAAATTCAATTTCTTTTAGTCCTAATTTAGGACTATTCATGTAATATGTTTCCTCTTGATTGAGTTCTTGTAGTTTGTGGGTTTTGATGAATTTATCCAATTTTTCTTTAGTTATTAAGGTTATGTATGTAAAGTTGTTTGTAGTAGTCTCTTATTATCTTTTTATTTTTTCTTTTTTTTCAATATATGAAGTTTATTGTCAAGTTGGTTTCCATACAACACCCAGTGCTCATCCCAAAAGGTGCCCTCTTCAATACCCATCACCCACCCTCCCCTCCCTCCCACCCCCCATCAACCATCAGTTTGTTCTCAGTTTTTAAGAGTCTCTTATGCTTTGGCTCTCTTCCACTTGAACCTCTTTTTTTTTTTTTATTTTTTAATATATGAAATTTACTGTCAAATTGGTTTCCATACAACACCCAGTGCTCATCCCAAAAGGTGCCCTCCTCAATACCCATCATCCACCCTGCCCTCCCTCCCACCCCCCATCAACCCTCAGTTTGTTCTCAGTTTTTAACAGTCTCTTATGCTCTGGCTCTCTCCCACTCTAACCTCTTTTTTTTTTTTTTTTCCTTCCCCTCCCCCATGGGTTTCTGTTACGTTTCTCAGGATCCACATAAGAGTGAAATCATATGGTATCTGTCTTTCTCTGTATGGCTTATTTCACTTAGCATCACACTCTCCAGTTCCATCCATGTTGCTACAAAAGGCCATATTTCATTTTTTCTCATTGCCACGTAGTATTCCATTGTGTATATAAACCACAATTTCTTTATCCATTCATCAGTTGATGGACATTTAGGCTCTTTCCATAATTTGGCTATTGTTGAGAGTGCTGCTATAAACATTGGGGTACAAGTGCCCCTATGCATCAGGACTCCTGTATCCCTTGGATAAATTCCTAGCAGTGCTATTGCTGGGTCATAGGGTAGGTCTATTTTTAATTTTCTGAGGAACCTCCACACTGCTTTCCAGAGCGGCTGCACCAATTTGCATTCGCACCAACAGTGCAAGAGGGTTCCTGTTTCTCCACATCCTCTCCAGCATCTATAGTCTCCTGATTTCTTCATTTTGGCCACTCTGACTGGCGTGAGGTGGTATCTGAGTGTGGTTTTGATTTGTATTTCCCTGATAAGGAGCGACGTTGAACATCTTTTCATGTGCCTGTTGGCCATCCGGATGTCTTCTTTAGAGAAGTGTCTATTCATGTTTTCTGCCCATTTCTTCACTGGGTTATTTGTTTTTCAGGTGTGGAGTTTGATGAGCTCTTTATAGATTTTGGATACTAGCCCTTTGTCTGATGTGTCATTTGCAAATATCTTTTCCCATTCCGTTGGTTGCCTTTTAGTTTTGTTGGTTGTTTCCTTTGCTGTGCAGAAGCTTTTTATCTTCATAAGGTTCCAGTAATTCACTTTTGCTTTTAATTCCCTTGCCTTTGGGGATGTGCCGAGTAAGAGATTGCTACGGCTGAGGTCAGAGAGGTCTTTTCCTGCTTTCTCCTCTAGTGTTTTGATGGTTTCCTGTCTCACATTCAGGTCCTTTATCCATTTTGAGTTTATTTTTGTGAATGGTGTGAGAAAGTGGTCTAGTTTCAACCTTCTGCATGTTGCTGTCCAGTTCTCCCAGCACCATTTGTTAAAGAGACTGTCTTTTTTCCATTGGATGTTCTTTCCTGCTTTGTCAAAGATGAGTTGGCCATACGTTTGTGGGTCTAGTTCTGGGGTTTCTATTCTATTCCATTGGTCTATGTGTCTGTTTTTATGCCAATCCCATGCTGTCTTGATGATTACAGCTTTGTAGTAGAGGCTAAAGTCTGGGATTGTGATGCCTCCTGCTTTGGTCTTCTTCTTCAAAATTACTTTGGCTATTCGGGGCCTTTTGTGGTTCCATATGAATTTTAGGATTGCTTGTTCTAGTTTCGAGAAGAATGCTGGTGCAATTTTGATTGGGATTGCATTGAATGTGTAGATAGCTTTGGGTAGTATTGACATTTTGACACTATTTATTCTTCCAATCCATGAGCAGGGAATGTCTTTCCATTTCTTTATATCTTCTTCAATTACCTGCATAAGCTTTCTATAGTTTTCAGCATACAGATCTTTTACATCTTTGGTTAGATTTATTCCTAGGTATTTTATGCTTCTTGGTGCCACTGTGAATGGGATCAGTTTCTTCATTTGTCTTTCTGTTGCTTCATTGTTAGTGTATAAGAATGCAACTGATTTCTGCACATTGATTTTGTATCCTGCAACTTTGCTGAATTCATGTATCAGTTCTGGCAGACTTCTGGTGGAGTCTATAGGATTTTCCATGTATAATATCATGTCATCTGCAAAAAGCGAAAGCTTGACTTCATCTTTGCCAATTTTGATGCCTTTGATTTCCTTTTGTTGTCTGATTGCTGATGCTAGGACTTCCAACTCTATATTAAACAACAGCGGTGAGAGTGGGCATCCCTGTCGTGTTCCTGATCTCAGGGAAAAAGCTCTCAGTTTTTCCCCGTTGAGGATGATGTTAGCTGTGGGCTTTTCATAAATGGCCTTTATGATGTTTAAGTATGTTCCTTCTATCCCGACTTTCTCAAGGGTTTTTATTAAGAAAGGGTGCTGGATTTTGTCAAAGGCCTTTTCTGCATCGATTGACAGGATCATATGGTTCTTCTCTTTTCTTTTGTTAATGTGATGTATCACGTTGATTGATTTGCGAATGTTGAACCAGCCCTGCATCCCAGGAATGAATCCCACTTGATCATGGTGAATAATTCTTTTTATATGTTGTTGAATTCTATTTGCTAGTATCTTATTGAGAATTTTTGCATCCATATTCATCAGAGATATTGGCCTGTAGTTCTCTTTTTTTACTGGGTCTCTGTCTGGTTTAGGAATCAAAGGAATACTGGCTTCATAGAATGAGTCTGGAAGTTTTCCTTCCCTTTCTACTTCTTGGAATAGCTTGAGAAGGATAGGTATTATCTCTGCTTTAAACGTCTGGTAGAACTCCCCTGGGAAGCCATCTGGTCCTGGACTCTTATTTGTTGGGAGATTTTTGATAACCGATTCAATTTCTTCGCTGGTTCTGGGTCTGTTCAAGCTTTCTATTTCCTCCTGATTGAGTTTTGGAAGAGTGTGGGTGTTTAGGAATTTGTCCATTTCTTCCAGGTTGTCCAATTTGTTGGCATATAATTTTTCATCGTATTCCCTGATAATTGTTTGTATCTCTGAGGGATTGGTTGTAATCATTCCATTTTCATTCATGATTTTATCTATTTGGGTCATCTCCCTTTTCTTTTTGAGAAGCCTGGCTAGAGGTTTGTCAATTTTGTTTATTTTTTCAAAAAACCAACTCTTGGTTTCGTTGATCTGCTCTACAGTTTTTTTAGATTCTATATTGTTTATTTTGCTCTGATCTTTATTATTTCTCTTCTTCTGCTGGGTTTAGGCTGCCTTTGCTGTTCTGCTTCTATTTCCTTTAGGTGTGCTGTTAGATTTTGTATTTGGGATTTTTCTTGTTTCTTGAGATAGGCCTGGATTGCAATGTATTTTCCTCTCAGGACTGCCTTCGCTGCGTCCCAAAGCGTTTGGATTGTTGTATTTTCATTTTCGTTTGTTTCCATATATTTTTTAATTTCTTCTCTAATTGCCTGGTTGACCCATTCATTCGTTAGTAGGGTGTTCTTTAACCTCCATGCTTTTGGAGGTTTTCCAGACTTTTTCCTGTGGTTGATTTCAAGCTTCATAGCATTGTGGTCTGAAAGTATGCATGGTATAATTTCAATTCTTGTAAACTTATGAAGGGCTGTTTTGTGACCCAGTATATGATCTATCTTGGAGAATGTTCCATGTGCACTCGAGAAGAAAGTATATTCTGTTGCTTTGGGATGCAGAGTTCTAAATATATCTGTCAAGTCCATCTGATCCAATGTATCATTCAGGGCCCTTGTTTCTTTATTGACTGTGTGTCTAGATGATCTATCCATTTCTGTAAGTGGGGTGTTAAAGTCCCCTGCAATGACCACATTCTTATCAATAAGGTTGCTTATGTTTATGAGTAATTGTTTTATATATCTGGGGGCTCCGGTATTTGGCGCATAGACATTTATAATAGTTAACTCTTCCTGATGGATAGACCCTGTGATTATTATATAATGCCCTTCTTCATCTCTTGTTACAGCCTTTAATTTAAAGTCTAGTTTGTCTGATATAAGTATGGCTACTCCAGCTTTCTTTTGGCTTCCAGTAGCATGATAAATAGTTGTCCATCCCCTCACTCTCAATCTAAAGGTGTCCTCAGATCTAAAATGAGTCTCTTGTAGACAGCAAATAGATGGGTCTTGTTTTTTTATCCATTCTGATACCCTATGTCTTTTAGTTGGCGCATTTAGTCCATTTACATTCAGTGTTATTATAGAAAGATACGGGTTTAGAGTCATTGTGATGTCTGTATGTTTTATGCTTGTAGCGATGTCTCTGGTACTTTGTCTCACAGGATCCCCCTTAGGATCTCTTGTAGGGCTGGTTTAGTGGTGATGAATTCCTTCAGTTTTTGTTTGTTTGGGAAGACCTTTATCTCTCCTTCTATTCTAAATGACAGACTTGCTGGATAAAGGATTCTCGGCTGCATATTGTTTCTGTTTAGCACACTGTAGATATCGTGCCAAGCCTTTCTGGCCTGCCAAGTTTCAAAGGAGAGATCAGTCACGAGTCTTATAGGTCTCCCTTTATATGTGAGGGCACATTTATCCCTTGCTGCTTTCAGAAATTTCTCTTTATCCTTGTATTTTGCCAGTTTCACTATGATATGTCGTGCAGAAGATCGATTCAAGTTACGTCTGAAGGAAGTTCTCTGTGCCTCTTGGATTTCAATGCCTTTTTCCTTCCCCATTTCAGGGAAGTTCTCAGCTATAATTTGTTCAAGTACCCCTTCAGCACCTTTTCCCTCTCTTCCTCCTCTGGGATACCAATTATGCGTATATTATTTCTTTTTAGTGTATCACTTAGTTCTCTAATTTTCCCCTCATACTCCTGGATTTTTTTATCTCTCTTTCTCTCAGCTTCCTCTTTCTCCATAGCTTTATCTTCTAGTTCACCTACTCTCTCCTCTGCCTCTTCAAGCTGAGCCGTTGTTGTTTCCATTTTGTTTTGCATTTCGTTTAAAGCGTTTTTCAGCTCCTCGTGACTGTTCCTTAGTCCCTTGATCTCTGTGGCAAGAGATTCTCTGCTGTCCTGTATACTGTTTTCAAGCCCAGCTATTAACTTTATGACTATTATTCTAAATTCACTTTCTGTTATATTATTTAAATCCTTTTTGATCAGTTCATTAGCTGTTGTTATTTCCTGGAGATTCTTCAGAGGGGAATTCTTCCGTTTGGTCATTTTGGATAGTCCCTGGAGTGGTGAGGACCTGCAGGGCACTTCCCCTGTGCTGTGGTGTATAACTGGAGTTGGTGGGCGGGGCCGCAGTCCGACCTGATGTCTGCCCCCAGCCCACCGCTGGGGCCACAGTCAGACTGGTGTGTGCCTTCTCTTCCCCTCTCCTAGGGGCGGGATTCACTGTGGAGTGGCGTGGCCCGTCTGGGCTACTTGCACACTGCCAGGCTTGTGTTGCTGGGGATCTGGCGTATTAGCTGGGGTGGATAGGCAAGGTTCACAGGGGCTGGAGGGGCAGGCTTAGCTCGCTTCTCCTTAGGTGATCCACTTCAGGAGGGGCCCCTCTTCCGTGGGCCTCTCGTCTGCGCTTGGCTCCGGAGACTCCGTTCTGCTAATCCTCTGGCGGTTTTCTGGGTTCTTTAGGCAGGTGTAGGTGGAATCTAAGTGATCAGCAGGACGCGCGGTGAGCCCAGCGTCCTCCTACGCCGCCATCTTCCAAGTTCTCTCGAACCTCTTTTTTTTTTTTCCTTCCCCTCCCCCATGGGTTTCTGTTAAGTTTCTGTTAAGTCTCTCAGGATGCACATAAGAGTGAAACCATACGGTATCTGTCTTTCTCTGTATGGCTTATTTCACTTAGCATAACACTCTCCAGTTCCATCCATGTTGCTAAAAAGGGCCATATTTCATTCTTTCTCATTGCCACGTAGTACTCCATTGTGTATATAAACCACAATTTTTTTGTATCCATTCATCAGTTGATGGATTTTTAGGCTCTTTCCATAATTTGGCTATTGTTGAGAGTGCTGCTATAAACATTGGGGTACAAGTGCCCCTATGCATCAGTACTCCTGTATCCCTTGGGTAAATTCCTAGCAGTGCTACTGCTGGATCAGAGGGTAGGTCTATTTTTAACTTTTTGAGGAACCTCCACACTGTTTTCCAGAGCGGCTGCACCAATTTGCATTCCCCCCAACAGTGCAAGAGGGTTCCTGTTTCTGCACATCCTCTCCAGCATCTATAGTCTCCTGATTTGTTCATTTTGGCCACTCTGACTGGTGGGAGGTGATATCTGAGTGTGGTTTTGATTTGTATTTCCCTGATGAGGAGCGACGTTGAGCATCTTTTCATGTGCCTGTTGGCCATCCGGATGTCTTCTTTAGAGAAGTGTCTATTCATGTTTTCTGCCCATTTCTTCACTGGGTTATTTGTTTTTCGGGTGTGGAATTTGGTGAGCTCTTTATAGATTTTGGATACTAGCCCTTTGTCCGATATGTCATTTGCACATATCTTTTCCCATTCTGTTGGTTGCCTTTTAGTTTTGATGATTGTTTCCTTTGCTGTGCAGAAGCTTTTTATCTTCATAAGGTCCCAATAGTTCATTTTTGCTTTTAATTCCCTTCCTTTGGGGATGTGTCAAGTAAGAAATTGCTGCGGCTGAGGTCAGAGAGGTCTTTTCCTGCTTTCTCCTCTAGTGTTTTGATGGTTTCCTGTCTCACATTCAGGTCCTTTATCCATTTTGAGTTTATTTTTGTGAATGGTGTGAGAAAGTGGTCTAGTTTCAATCTTCTGCATGTTGCTGTCCAGTTCTGCCAGCACCATTTGTTAAAGAGACTGTCTTTTTTCCATTGGATATTCTTTCCTGCTTTGTCAAAGATGAGTTGGCCATACTTTTGTGGGTCTAGTTCTGGGGTTTCTATTCTATTCCATTGGTCTATGTGTCTGTTTTTGTGCCAATCCCATGCTGTCTTGATGATGACAGCTTTGTAGTAGAGGCTAAAGTCTGGGATTGTGATGCCTCCTGCTTTGGTCTTCTTCTTCAAAATTACTTTGGCTATTCGGGGCCTTTTGTGGTTCCATATGAATTTTAGGATTGCTTGTTCTAGCTTCGAGATGAATACTGGTACAATTTTGATTTGGATTGCATTGAGTGTGTAGATAGCTTTGGGTAGTTTTGATCTTTTGACACTATTTATTCTTCCAATCCATGAGCACGGAATATTTTCCATTTCTTTATATCTTCTTCAATTTCCTTCATAAGCTTTCTATAGTTTTCAGCATACAGATCTTTTACATCTTTGGTTAGATTTATCCCTAGGTATTTTATGCTTCTTGGTGCAATTGTGAATGGGATCAGTTTCTTCATTTGTCTTTCTGTTGTTTCATTATTAGTGTATAAGAATGCAACTGATTTCTGTACATCGTTTTTGTATCCTGCAACATTGCTAAATTCATGTATCAGTTCTAGCAGACTTTTGGTGGAGTCTATCGGATTTTCCATGTATAATATCATGTCATCTGCAAAAAGTGAAAGCTTAACTTCATCTTTACCAATTTTGATGCCTTTGATTTCCTTTTGTTGTCTGATTGCTGATGCTAGGACTTCCAACATTATGTTAAACAACAGAGGTGAGAGTGGACATCCCTGTCGTGTTCCTGATCTCAGGGAAAAAGCTCTCAGTTTTTCCCCATTGAGGATGATGTTAGCTGTGGGCTTTTCATAAATGGCTTTTGTGATCTTTAAGTATGTTCCTTCTATCCCTACTTTCTCGAGAGTTTTTATTAGGAAACGTTGCTGGATTTTGTCAAAGGCCTTTTCTGCATCGATTGACAGGATCATATGGTTCTTCTCTTTTCTTTTATTAATGGGATGTATCACACTGATTGATTTGCGAATGTTGAACAAGCCCTGCAGCCCAGGAATGAATCCCACTTGATCATGGTGAATAATTCTTTTATATGCTGTTGAATTCGATTTGCTAGTATCTTATTGAGAATTTTTGCATCCATATTCATCAGGGATATTGGCCTGTAGTTCTCTTTTTTTACTGGGTCTCTGTCTGGTTTAGGAATCAAAGGAATACTGGCTTCATAGAATGAGTCTGGAAGTTTTCCTTCCCTTTCTACTTTTTGGAATAGCTTGAGAAGGATAGGTATTATCTCTGCTTTAAAGTCTAGTGGAACTCCCCTGGGAAGCCATCTGGTCCTGGACTCTTATTTGTTGGGAGATTTTTGATGACTGATTCAATTTCTTCGCTGGTTATGGGTCTGTTCAAGCTTTCTATTTCCTCCAGTTTGAGTTTTGGAAGCGTGTGGGTGTTTAGGAATTTGTCCATTTCTTCCAGGTTGTCCAGGTTGTTGGCATATAGTTTTTCATAGTATTCCCTGATAATTGCATGTATTTCTGAGGGATGGTTGTAATAATGCCATTTTCATTCATGATTTTATCTATTTGGGTCATCTCCCTTTTCTTTTTGAGAAGCCTGGCTAGAAGTTTATCAAGTTTGTTTATTTTTTTCAAAAAACCAACTCTTGGTTTCGTTGATCTGCTCTACAGTGTTTTTAGATTCTATATTGTTTATTTCTGTTCTAATCTTTATTATTTCTCTTCTTCTGCTAGATTTTGGCTGTCTTTGCTGTTCTGCTTCTATTTCCTTTAGGTGTGCTGTTAGATTTTGTATTTGGGATTTTTCTTGTTTCTTGAGATAGGCCTGGATTGCAATGTATTTTCCTCTCAGGACTGCCTTCGCTGCATCCCATAGCTTTTGGACTGTTGTCTTTTCATTTTCATTTGTTTCCATATATTTTTTAATTTCTTCTCTAATTGCCTGGTTGACCCATTCATTCTTTAGGAGGGTGTTCTTTAGGCAACCAACGGAATGGGAAAAGATATTTGCAAATGACACATCGGACAAAGGGCTAGTATCCAAAATCTATAAAGAGCTCATCAAACTCCACACCCGAAAAACAAATAACCCAGTGAAGAAATGGGCAGAAAACATGAATAGACACTTCTCTAAAGAAGACATCCGGATGGCCAACAGGCACATGAAAAGATGTTCAACGTCGCTCCTTATCAGGGAAATACAAATCAAAACCACACTCAGATACCACCTCACGCCAGTCAGAGTGGCCAAAATGAAGAAATCAGGAGACTATAGATGCTGGAGAGGATGTGGAGAAACAGGAACCCTCTTGCACTGTTGGTGCGAATGCAAATTGGTGCAGCCGCTCTGGAAAGCAGTGTGGAGGTTCCTCAGAAAATTAAAAATAGACCTACCCTATGACCCAGCAATAGCACTGCTAGGAATTTATCCAAGGGATACAGGAGTCCTGATGCATAGGGGCACTTGTACCCCAATGTTTATAGCGGCACTCTCAACAATAGCCAAATTATGGAAAGAGCCTAAATGTCCATCAACTGATGAATGGATAAAGAAATTGTGGTTTATATACACAATGGAATACTACGTGGCAATGAGAAAAAATGAAATATGGCCTTTTGTAGCAACATGGATGGAACTGGAGAGTGTGATGCTAAGTGAAATAAGCCATACAGAGAAAGACAGATACCATATGGTTTCACTCTTATGTGGATCCTGAGAAACATAACAGAAACCCATGGGGGAGGGGAAGGAAAAAAAAAAAAAAAGAGGTTAGAGTGGGAGAGAGCCAAAGCATTAGAGACTGTTAAAAACTGAGAACAAACTGAGGGTTGATGGGGGGTGGGAGGGAGGGCAGGGTGGGAGGGAGGGCAGGGTGGGTGATGGGTATTGAGGAGGGCACTTTTTGGGATGAGCACTGGGTGTTGTATGGAAACCAATTTGACAGTAAATTTCATATATTAAAAAATAAAAAAAAATAAAAAAAAAAATAAAAAAAAATAAAAAAATAAAAAAAATAAAAAAAAAAAAAAAAGGAGGGTGTTCTTTAACCTCCATGCTTTTGGAGGTTTTCCAGACTTTTTCCTGTGGTTGATTTCAAGCTTCATAGCATTGTGGTCTGAAAGTATGCATGATATGATTTCAATTCTTGTATACTTATGAAGGGCTCTTTTGTGACCCAGTATATGATCTATCTTGGAGAATGTTCCATGTGCACTCGAGAAGAAAGTATATTCTGTTGCTTTGGGATGCAGAATTCTAAATATATCAGTCAAGTCCATCTGATCCAATGTATCATTCAGGGCCCTTGTTTCTTTATTGACCGTGTGTCTAGATGATCTATCCATTTCTGTAAGTGGGGTGTTAAAGTCCCCTGCAATGACCACATTCTTGTCAATAAGGTTGCTTATGTTTGTGAGTAATTGTTTTATATATTTGGGGGCTTCTGTATTCGGTGCATAGACATTTATAATAGTTAACTCTTCCTGATGGATAGACCCTGTGATTATTATATAATGCCCTTCTTCATCTCTTGTTACAGCCTTTAATTTAAAGTCCAGTTTGTCTGATATAAGTATGGCTGCTCCAGCTTTCTTTTGACTTCCAGTAGCATGATAAATAATTCTCCATCTCCTCACTCTCAATCTGAAGGTGTCCTCAGATCTAAAATGAGTCTCTTGTAGACAGCAAATAGATGGGTCTTGTTTTTTTATCCATTCTGATACCCTATGTCTTTTGGTTGGCGCATTTAGTCCATTTACATTCAGTGTTATTATAGAAAGATATGAGTTTAGAGTCACTGTGATGTCCGTAGGTTTCATGCTTGTAGGGATGTCTCTGGTACTTTGTCTCACAGAATTCCCCTTAGGATCTCTTGTAGGGCTGGTTTAGTGGTGACGAATTCCTTCAGTTTTTGTTTGTTTGGGAAGACCTTCATCTCTCCTTCTATTCTAAATGACAGACTTGCTGGATAAAGGGTTCTCGGCTGCATATTTTTTTCTATTCATCACATTGAAAATCTCCTGCCATTCCTTTCTGGCCTGCCAAGTTTCAGTAGAGAGATTGGTCACGAGTCTTATAGGTCTCCCTTTATATGTTAGAGCACGTTTATCTCTAGCTGCTTTCAGAATTTTCTCTTTATCCTTGTATTTTGCCAGTTTCACTATGATATGTCATGCAGAAGATCGATTCAAGTTACGTCTGAAGGGAATTCTCTGTGCCTCTTGTATTTCAATGCCTTTTTCCTTCCCCAGATCCAGGAATTTCTCAGCTATGATTTCTTCAAGTACACCTTCAGCACCTTTCCCTCTCTCTTCCCCCTCTGGAATACCAATTATACGTAGATTATTTCTCTTTAGTGCATCACTTAGTTCTCTAATTTTTCCCTCATACTCATGGATTTTTTATCTCTTTTTCTCAGCTTCTTCTTTTTCCATCATTTTATCTTCTAGTTCATTTTTTCTTCCTCTCTCTCTTGAATCTGAGCCGTAGTTGTCTCCATTTTATTTTGCAACTCGTTGATAGCATTTTTTTAGCTCCTCCTGGCTGTTCCTTAGTCCCTTGATCTCTGTAGCAAGAGATTCTCTGCTCTCCTTTATACTGTTTTCAAGCCCAGTGATTAATTTTATGACTATTATTCTAAATTCATTTTCTGTTATATTGTTTAAATCATTTTTGATCAGTTCGTTAGCTGTTGTTATTTCCTGGACGTTTTTCTGAGGGGAATTCTTCCGTTTCGTCATTTTGGATAGTCCCTGGAGTGGTGCAGGACTGTGGGGCACTTCCCCTGTTCTGTCTTGAATAACTTGCGTTGGTTGGTGGGGCTGCAGTCAGACCTGATGTCTGCCCCCAGCCCACCGCTGGGGCCACAGTCAGACTCGTGTGTGTCTTCTCTTCCCCTCTTCTAGGGGCAGAATTCACTGTGGGGTGGCGTGGCCCATCTGGGCTACTTGCACACTGCCAGGCTTGTGGTGCTGGGGATCTGGCGTATTAGCTGGGGTGGATTGGCAAGGTGCACAGGGGCGGGAGGGGCAGGCTCAGCTCGCTTTTCTTTCAGAGATCCACTTCGGGAGGGGCCCTGCGGCACCAGGAGGGAGTCAGACCCACCAGAGGGATGGATCCACAGAAGCACAGCATTGGGTGTTTGTGCAGTGCAAGCAAGTTCCCTGGCAGGAACTGGTTCACTTTGGGATTTTGTCTGGGGCATGGGCGAGGGAGATGGCGCTGGTGAGGGCCTTTGTTCCCCGCCAAGCTGAGCTCTGTCATCCAGGTCTTAAGAACTCTCCCTTCTGTTGTCCTCCAGCCCTCCCGTTCTCAGAGCAGAGCTGTTAGCTTATAACCTTGCAGATATCAAGTCCCGCTTGCTGTCGGAACACACTCCATCCGGCCCCTCTGCTTTTGCATGCCAGACTCTGGGGCTCTTCTTGGCCGGTGGGCCGCCCCTCCACCCCGGCTCCCTCCCGCCAGTCCGTGGAGCTCACACCACCTCTCCGTCCTTCCTACCCTCTTCCGTGGGCCTCTGGTCTGTGCTTGTCTCGGGAGACTCCATTCTGCTCGTCTTCTGGTGGTTTTCTGGGTTATTTAGGCAGGTGAGGTGGAATCTAAGTGATCAGCAGGACACACGGTGAGCCCAGCGTCCTCCTACGCCGCCATCTTCCCAGGATTCTCTCTTATCTTTTTAATGGCTGCAGGATCTATAACATTATCTCCTGTTTCATTCCAGCTATTGGTGGTTTGGGTCTTCTCTCCTTTTATTCACTCTTACTAAAAGTTTATAAATATTACTGATTTTTTCAAAGAACTAACTTTCAGGGGTGCCTGGGTGGCTCAGTTGGTTAAGCATCTGACTTCAACTCAGGTCATGATCTCACAGTTCGTGAGTTTGAGCCCCATGTCAGGCTATGTGCTAACAGCTCAGAGTCTGGAGCCTGCTTGGGATCTGTGTCTCCCTCCATCTCTGCCCCTCCCCTGCTCGTGCTCTATCTCTCTCTCTCAAAGATAAATAAACATTAAAAAAACCCAAAGAACTAACTTTTTGTTTCATTGATTTTTTTCTATTGTTTTCTTATTTTCTATTTCTTTGATTAATGCCTTTTATTATTTACTTCCTTCTGCTTGCTTTGAGTTTATTTTGCTTCTTTTTCCTAGTTCTTGAAGCAGGAACTTAGATTATTGATTTTAAATCATTCCTAATCTATAATGTAAGCATTTAGTGTTATAAACTTCCTTCTCAATATTGCTTTAGCTCTGTCCCACATATTTTGGTATGTTGCATTTTGGTTTTCATTCAGTTGCCTGTAATTTTGTTTTGTTTGTTTGTTTATTAGAGAGAAAGCATAAAAGAGCATGATCAGGGAGAAGGGCAGAGGCGGAGAGAGAGAATCTTAGGCTCCATGCTCAGCACAGAGCCCAACATGGGGCTCAACCCCATGACTCTGGGATCATGACCTGAATGGAAATCAAGAGTTGGACACTCAATGAACTGAACCATCTAGATGTCCCCAACTGCCTGTGTTCTTAAATTTCCTTTGAGACTTTCTCTTCGATCTATGCATTGTTTAGAAGTGTGTTAATTGCCACTTATTTAGAGACTTTGCTTTTGTCTTTCTGGTTTTGATTTTTCATTTGATATCATTATACTGAGAAGACACATTATTTATGGCTTCAATTATTTTAAATTTGTTAAAGTTGGTTTTATAGCTCAGGATATGGCCCATCTTAGTGTTTATCTCATGGGTGCTTGAAAAGAATGTTTATTCTGCTGTTGTGAGGTAGAGTGCTCCTTAAATGTTGATTAGATCTTACTGGTTGATGGTTCTATGTCCTTATTTATTTTTTCTCTCTAGTTTTTCCATCAACTTTTGAGATATATTGTTGAAGTCTCTATATTGTGGAATTGTCTATTTCCCCTTTGTTTTCTGTTTTTGCTTCAGCTATTTTGAAGCACTGTTTAGGACTGTTATATCTTCCTGGTAGCCTAAACATTTTATCATTATGTTTTGTCCTTTTGTCTTTCTGGTAGTTTTCTTTGCTCTGAAGTCTAGTGTATCAAAACTTAATACAGCCACTCTCATTTCTTTTTATTAATGTATATATGGCATACTTTTCCCATTCTTTTACTTTCCACCTACCTATCATATATTTGAGGTGAATTTCCCATACACAACATATACTTGCGTCATTAGTTAAACCACTCTGCTAATCTCTGTAATTAATGTATTTATGTCATTTACATTTAGTGTAGTTATTAATATGTTAGGGCCTAGGTCTGACATTTTATTATTTGTTTTCTGTTTGTTGCCTCTGTTCTTCATTTGTGGCTTTATTCCTGCCTTCCTATAGGTTTTCTTTTTAACTTTTTTTAGAATTCTATTTTACTTATCTATAGTGTTTTTGAAGGTATCTTTTTACATAGCTTCTTTAGTTGTTGATCTAAGTGTTACATTTTATGTACATAATGTACTGCAGTCTATTGGTGTTGATATTTTACCAGCCTCAGTGAAATATAGAAACCTTACCTCCTTTATTGTCACTTCACTGTCCCCCACTTATAACATTGTCTTAAATGATTCCTCTACATACATCGAAAGCCACATCAAACATTGTTATAAAGTTTGCTTCAATTGTCAAACATACCTTAGAAAACTAAAGAGGATAAGGAAAAGATGTTGTTTTACTCATATTTCTACTCTTTCCATTGTACTTTTTTCTTTCCTGATGTTCTAAGATTCCTTCTTTTGTCATTTCTTTACTGTTTGTAGAACTTCCTTTAGCCATTATTTTAGGATAGGTCTGCTGGCAACAAATTCTTTTAGTTTTCCATTATTGGAGAATGTATTGATTTCCTCTTCATTCCTTAAGGATATTTTCACTGGATATACAATTCTGAGATAACAGTTCTTTTTTTTTTTTTCAGTACTTGAAAAATTTATGACTTCTTCCTTTTTCCCCTCCATGGTTTCTGATGAGAAATCCATTATCATTCTAATTGCTTTTTCCCTATAATTAAGGTGTTATTTCTCTCTCTCACTGCTTTCAAGATCTCTTTTGTCATTATTTCTTTGAATATGTTCTTAGCCACACCTTCTTTCTTTTCTCCTGGAACTCTGATGACATTATTAGTAATTTTTTTCTGTTGTAGTCCCACAGCTCCATGAGGTTCTGTTAAATTTTTTTAGTTTATTTCCTTTCTCTTGCTTGTTTTTTTAAGTAGGCTCCACGACCAATGTGGGGCTTCAACTCATGACCCCGAGATCAAGAGTTGCATGCCCTACCAACTGAGCCAGCCAGGCACCTTCCTTTCTCTCATTTAGACAAGATAATTTATATTGGCTTTTTTTCAAGTTCTCTATTTCCTCTTTCTTCTTCATTCTGCTGTTGAGCCTCTCCACTGAGTTTTTTATTTCAGTTATTGTATTTTTCAGTTCCAAAACTTCCACTTGGTCTTCTTTATATCTTCTATTTATTTGCTGAGACTTTCTAATTTTTGAATTATTTCAAGCATGTTCATAAATTGAAGCATTTTTATGATGACTGCTTCAAGTTCCTTGTCAGATGATGCTAACATCTGTGCCATCTCGTTATTGTCATTATTATTTTGTTTTAAACTCAAATTGATATTTTCTTAGGTCTGGTATGATGTCCTTGTATCATGAATGATTTTTGATAGAAACCTGGACATTTTAGTTGTATGTGGGTGTTTAGTCGAACTGTGGGTTTTTAAAAAATCTGTTTTAGCAGGCTCCTCTGACAGCATGCCAGTGGAAGAAAGGACACACTACCTCATTACTCATTACTGTCAAGTCAAGATTCCTCACTGGTCCACCATTGACACCCCAGTGTTGAGGACCTCCTCATTACTGCTTTGTGGGCGTGGCAGTTAAGGCACACCACTAGATTTCCTTTGATACCACTAGGGATGCAAGGGACAGGGATATTAGGTGTTTCTGCCTGACTGGGATGAAAGTTTGGGTTCCATACTTGGTCTTCTGTGACAGCACCATGGTGATGAAGGGGGGAGAGGTTAATTGCTATAACATGATGAAAGTGAAAATCTAGGCTCTCCACTTTGCTTTGCTGGCTGGGGTGGGGCTGGGACAACAGTTGTTTCCATGGTGTTTGACTAAAGTAAAATGGTTATTGTGTAAAAGCTTTCTGTCTTTCTAGGCTGACAATTTCTGATTGGATAGAGAGGAAAATATTTTCTTTGGCTTTTTGTGTCAGTACCCATTGGCATTTTTGGGTTTCTGGCTTCTCCAGCACCAAGTCTGGGATATGCAAGGTAAAAAGAAAACCTAGAGCACTCACCTCAAGGAAGTCACTCCTCAGGTTCCGAGGTCCCTAGCTGGTCTGCCTTCTTATCTCCACCTTTCAGAGTTTTTTTAAATTTGTTTTTCATATAATATTCAGCATTTTTATCTGTTGTTCATGTGAATTTTGAATAAGTAAAAACCAGTCCCAGAAATTTCAATGACTTTGAGGTACTTCTGTAAATCCCCTAAAAAGTCACAGAATACAGTGTGAAAATTACTGGATCTGAACCTCTCCACTATTTCAACCCCGACCTTCTTTGGATCTTTGATTTCCTCCTTGTATGACAGCCCTTAATTGTATTGACCAATGATTATGAAGACAGAAGTCAGCTGGCTAGAAAAAAGGGAATCAAGGTAAGTTTGTTTGTAGCCCCTGTGCTGTGTCAATATAATATTTAAAGTGCTCCTAGAGTTCACTAGTTATAACTATTTACAAAGCTACTGAACTAGAACTGGCTTTGCCTAGAACTTGACTTTCCCTGAAACCTGGCTGCCCCTGCTTTCCAGGCCCAGCATGTTTGGCAGATGAGTCCTGAACTTGAAGGGACCCCACTTGGATGCTTGAAGCTGTTCATCCTAAAGGAAAGGCTTAATCTAGGTCTTACTGGGATCAGGGAATTTAGAGCCTACCAAGCAATGGTAGTCCCCACTGAATGGTGGGGACTGCTAGATGACCAACCTCTCCTGTAAATATAGGGAATCTCTCACCTGGGAGTAGAGGAAACGAGGAGGAAGGCAATGGCCACAACTGCTGAGAGTCACAGACAGGAAAACTCTACCTCACTGAGGTGTATGGACAGAAGTTTAGGCATGTTCTTCACTTTTCTTTTACATAGCTCCTGGCTTAGGAGCTCCCCTACTTTTAACTGCATAATATTTGCTACTTTTTCCCATCTCCTCTCTGGAGCTTAGCAAAGCACTGGAAGTCTAAAAGAGAGATATCCTTTGAGCTAGCTATGTTGACTACTTGGACTCACAAATCCTTTCCCATAAAAGTAGGTCCACTCAGGAACTGTTCTTTCTCCACCCAATAACCAAATTAGACAGAGGGGCCTTTGCGGGGTCTCTGGGCATTAAACAAGGACCTGAATATTAGCCCTCAGTGGTAATAATTTTATTGAATAATAAGAGGACTGAGGGAGTAAGGCACAGGAGAACTCACTTTGGAGTTTTACCTCCATTTTGAGGCACAGAGTAACCCAGAAGACAGTGTTGTGTATTCCCAGGGAAAGGCAGATTAGGGACTCCTAATTATTCTTCCATACTCCTCTCTTCATTCCTCTCCCTCCATAGGGGAGGCTGGGGTGGGTGGATGGATGGGGGGTGCACAAGGACTCTGGCTCAGCTTCTGCAGCCTTCATGCCTCCATTTTGGGACTGTGGTGCCATTACTGCCCAGTTTCCCTTGGGGGACAGAGTGGGCCTGGGGGCAGCAGGTACTGACTCCAGGAGCAGCAAGCAGACTTTCTGAGAAGTCAGGGGGAAATGAGAGATTCACTTATCTCCCTACTTTCTGTAAGGAAGGGTGGAAAGATCCTTGGAGAAGGGCTGGAAAACTGGCACTTAGTTCCTGTCAGGGCCTCCCTTTCCCCATCTGTAAAGCAGGTATAAGAGCAGCTGCCTCTCAGGGTTGCAGGGGGTGGATAAAATGTGATGAGGGATATTGGAGCACCTGTGAACTGTAAGTTGCCCACCCAAAGGTGAGGGCACCCTGTTATCACTGAAGGGAGTCTCTGTGTCCAGATATGCTGGGGGGAAGACCCTTGTGTTCATGGAGCCAAAGGAAGAAGGAAGTGTGTCTGTGCATGAGGGGTGGGGGTGGGGCGAATGAGGAGGCTAGTAGTTGAAAGATGTCTCACTGACAGGAGGAAACTGGCCTTTGCAAGGCTTTGAGGTAGATGGAACTGCAGGGCTGAGCATCCCAGAAGACTCCATCCTAGGGGAGGAAGAGTGTATGTGGCTGAGTGGGAGAGGGGAGTTGGAGTGGTTACCCTCTCCCTCTCTTCCACTCCCACTTGGGCAAATGGCTGAAGGAAGCAGGTTGATGGAGAGTAGGGTGGAGGAGTGTCGGATGGGGAGCAAATTGAGGAGGGGGCTCTTAGAGTCAATCTGGTCCGTTCATGTTTGGGGGAGGTTTCTCAAGCCTAGGAAATCCCACTAGTATACCTGTGTGAACCTAGGGCAGCTGGTGGGGGCTCACCTTCACCCTGAGTGGTATCCAGGGACCGTGTGGTGAGGGAGCAGACCTGAGCTGGGAGCTCTCACCCACGTGGTTGCCCACCCCTCCCCAGGAGTTCTGGGGACAGCTATTATGGGGGACTCTTGGGATTGAGGAGTTGGTCAATTCTTTGGAAGAAGCAGCCTCATTGTGCTGACTTGCGTGGAGGAAGCGCCCCACAGGCCCTGCCCAGGGTTGGAGGCTGGAGAGGCAGGCGGAGGAGGATGGCTGCTCTGGACCCAAGCGTTTCCTGGAGGCGATTCCCACCCCCGGCCCCCGCATCTCTGAGAGCCCCTTGCGCAGAACCGCTTAGATCCTTCACCAGCTGCAGGCTGACTCTAACCTTGGGGCCTTGGGGCCAGATCAGGTAAGGGGAAGAGAGAAGAGGGTCTCAGGTAGGACGGAGTTGTCGCTGGTCCAGCCCGGATTGCCTCCAGGGCTCGGGACCAAGCGCTAGGTGGGGGCAGCGACACTGCAGTCCCCGGTGGTGGTGGTCTGGGCGGGGCAGTGGGGGCAGGGGGATGGAGGAGGAGCGCAGCCCGGGACACGCGGCGGTTGCGGTCTATTCATCTGGCTCTCTGAGCAGTTGGCAGGACCTGGCGCTGGGTTCTCTCGCCTTTCTTCCCGCCCCCTTCCCCTGGGCGGGCCTGATTCCCATCTGAGTATAGCAGGGTCAGATACATCTCTGTGGCGCGTCTCCCGGGTTCTTACCCTCCCCAGACGCAGAAGTGGATGGAGGGCCACAGGGTGGAGGAGGCAGGAACCTTGCCCTTTCCCGCCCAGTGTAGCCAGAGGACGGTGGCAGAACCAAGCGATGCCCGGGACCCGCGGGACCACAGCCCCATCTCTATCTCCAGGCACTCCCTGAGTGTAGGGTAGGCATGGAGACCTGGTGGGAAGGGATACCTGTTAGCACCCCCATTCCCGGATCCCAGGGCCCAGTCGTTTTGAAGGCAGTGTAACGTGGGTGTGCAGTGGGAAAAGGAGGGTAACAATTGCCTGTCTCTAGTCTGTCATCCCTGAAGCAGGTATGGCTGGGGGCGCTCTACAGGTACTGTCAGTCTATGAGTCCTACTGGCCAGGCAAGAGTGCTGCTGGGCTAAGCTCTGACACTTGTTAGATGTGAGCAGTGGTTAATTTTATCTGGCTGGGCTCTGGCTTAGCAGGAAACCAATGCTGAGGAGCGAATAGTTCTCCCAGGTGGCTTTGGCCAGGTGGAGGCCAGACAGTAAGGTGGAAATGCTGGGGCCTCCATCCTGGAAGGGCCATGGTGGTTCCTATTCCCATCCCAAAGCTCTGAGGTCTGTAAGCTGTGGGGCTGTTGGGATCCAGAAGAGAAAAATGTATCTCAGAAAAAAGATATTATAAATTCCTTTTTGTGTTTTTCTCTTTGTTTTCTCCACCTCTGCTTCTTTCATTGTGAAATCCCTGAGTTCTAGCAGAATGCCTGACATATAGCAGGTCCCTAGAAAATATTTCTGAATGACTTGAAAATCAGTCATAGAACTCTGCTTCTGGTGACCACTAGGGAGAGCTGGAAGGCAGGAATTGAAGGGCCTTCTGAAGCAAAACCTCCTCAACCCTTTGCAGGAGTGGTATCTAATCCCTTTCCTTATGCCTCTGGAGTCTCCTGTACATTTCAGCTCATTAAAATTTCAAAACTCCCTTCAAGGGTTCTGGTTCAAACCAGCATCCACCCTATCTAGGTGCCAGCTGTCAGACATCAGGGATTTGCTGGGGGGCACCTGTAATCCCTGTCAGCTGGCCTGTTCTGTTGCTGTGAAGAAGTGGCAGGCAGCTGCTGGCTCCCTCTTCAGACCTGAAAAGGCCCTGGAGGAAAGCATGTGCTCATAAAATTTATGGGATTCCACAGCTTTGAAATCTAATGATCTGAGTGATCAAACACAGAGTGGGGCCTTGGGGCTACTGGAGGAGGGGATAGAGAAGGCAGTATAACTTGGGTGGGAGAGCCTGGGGCCAGGCAGCAGGACAGAGTAGTCTCAGTGGGAGGAGATGAGGAGTCTGGCAGCCTATGGATGTCGGCACTAAGTCAGGGGAGAAATGAAAATTGCCAAGAGCTGAATGGTAAACCACCCTCTTTCAGAGGAAACCATCCCCCTCTCATTACCCCTCCCCTGTTCAGTGTATGGCCACAGAGAGATGGACTTTATTTGTACCTCTTGGGTTACTGGAGATGGAAGAGCAGTAAGTGGGGCCAGCTTTCCAAGGGCGAGGCTGCGTGAAGGTCTTGAGTGCTTAGGAAGAGAGAACACCAAATGTATGTGTTGGTTGAGGGTGAGGGTAATCTTGAAAAGACGTGATATGCTAAAATCAAACTGTTCAGATTTCATTTTTGCTTGGAGCTGGTCCTTTTGACATCCTTTGGGAAATGAGCTCACTACATAAGTTGTTAAATGAAGTACACAAATTATTTCCCCCTTCTTGAGTTCATTTCCTCATCTGTAAAATAAGGGATTTGGACTGGACTGGAAGTCAATTACCTGAATCCAAGTCTCAGTATGCTCTGTCACTGATGAACTATGTGAACTTGCTCAGTCCCTTACTATCTCTAGGCCTCAGGTTTCCTCACTTAAATTCAATGCAGAACGTGGACAAGGGAGACTCAAGTTACTCCCATCTTTTGTCATTGTTGTAGGTCTCTCTTTTGCATCACCCTCAATTCCAGGGTCTGTTGCTGTTCTGGCTGTGTAACCCAGCTATACCAGTCCCTTCAGGTTCTCCATCAATAACAAGGGAGAGGATTAAATTGGATTGTTGCTAAGGTCTATGTCCATTTTCAACATGGCATGTAAGTCCCAAGGCGGTGGCCTTGGTGGGGCCTCCACTGAGCCTCAGCCACTAATTGTGCTCTCATTTTGTAAAGTGACTGCTTTTCTACTTTAGAGCTCCTAAAAATCTAATCCTGAATAGATTAGATTAGATTAGATTAGAATCCACCCAGCTCCAAACCCCCTATATAGCTCCTTTTCCAATTTCTGCTCTCACAGAGAGTATAGACCCTGGCAGAAATTTTATTTGAAACGAAATTTCAGTTCTGAAGCCAAACTTCTTGCTGTTAAGAGTATTTCACCCTTGTAGGCAACACACATACCAAATCTAGATTTTTAGATCTGTTTATTTTGTTCCAACCTTTTGAGGATTTAAATGTCCCAGATCTCAAGCTCCCAAATTTTGTTCGTTTTCCTAGATTTAATTGTGGTGCATTAGAGGCTGCATCCTACCGAAATATTAATACTGAGCTGCTTTCACCAACCGGCATTCTCTCCAAAACACACAAGCTCACACATGTACATGCACATATGTGGAAGAAATAAACTGATATCCCACTATGTCATGTGACAACTAATAGGGCAGATTTGTGACCTGTGAATGTCTTTCCTTCATCTGGAGAGAAGTAGTTGGCAGCCTGATTTTTAAGAGCTATCTTCACCTTGAGCAACAAAAGGTGCTCACCTCGAGGCCTTCACCTTGAAGCCCTACAGAACTTCCCTCTAGTGACTTGGTGGGGGAAGGACAGGAAGAATGAGAGCAGGGGTTTGTTGCTCCAACATTTTCAGTGGTCAGTTACAAGGCTTCTGGGGCCCAGCTCCCCCTGTTCCACTGCTTTTGGAGCCAACAGGATAGTAATTAGGCCCCTTCCTATCCACAGGTCTAAAAGCCAGTGGGTTTTCCTTTGGGGGGTTGATAAAAGCTGGACTAGGACCAACGGAGGGGATACAGGACTTTGGACTTGAATGAGGCCATCATAGGCCCACCATGCCACAGCTGCCTGTTTGTAGCGGAAAATGTTATGGGTGGGGACCACTGTTTTCTTTGGAGCTCCTCACAGGCAACCTCATCCTTCTGTCCCTGGGATGGCCCTGTCTTAGGGTGGCAAGTCACTGTTAGCTCCAAGTAACAGCCAAGGATGCCTGACAAGAAGGTGATGAAAGATTAGAGTAACAGGAGCACAACAGACAAATGCCCAGAATAGGGAGAAAGAGACACAAAGAGACCAAGTAAGGAGAGAAACTGAGCTCCTAAGGGCGTGAGTTGTGCTAGCTTGGACACAGCCTGGCTGGGAATGCTCTTCAGCAAGAGTGTTGCCCAGAATCTGGGCATAGGGGAACATCTGGCACCTATTTCAGAGAGATTAAGATGGTCCAGATGCTACCTTTCCTGGCACCTTTAATGCCTGCTAAGCAGAATGGCTCAGAATGCCCAGCATGGGAGACACATTCAGTGATAAAGGCTAGGAAGCTTCCCTCTTCCTAAGAGAAATTGTTCAACACTACATGCAGCTGCTGCCTCTACCCTTGGGGGATCCAGGTTGGGAATGGGATTTTCCCTAAAACAGTCCCTTTCCTGCCCTGACCCAGATGGTAATATTAACCTATAATGAACAATGAGAGATGGAGGAGTTGGTCCTTTGCCAGGTCAATAACTATTGCCCCTCCCCCAATCATGCCCTCCCCCATCATCAGTCCTCCTCTGCATGCTGAGATGAAAGGAATTTCTTCACATTTTGACAGATGAATATAAGGATGGGGAGCTGGTAGTGCCTGCAAGTTACTGCACTGGCCTGGAGAATCTGTAAAAATCAGTGAGTGGAGCTTTATGGTGTTTAAGATCCCTTTCCCTATGTGATATTCTACTCTTCCAGTTTATAATTATAGAAGCTTTAGCCAAAAAGTAAGATGTGGCTCAGCCTGAGATGAGTGGAATTAATGACATGTTAGGGGTGGGCTGGGCCAAGGTGAGGCTGATTGGCACAAGCTCTAGATCCCTCCTGTCTTCAAGCACCCATGCATCTATGACAGTCATAAAAAGAAATAGAGGGGGAAGAGAAGGGAGAAGAAGCAGTAAAGGAAAGAAATGAAGGGAAGAAAGAAGCAGACTGTTAACCAACTGTATGATGGGGAAACTATTTGTACACTTGTAAAGTGATGTCACCCACAGCTCTTGGGAAGCCACAGCCCTCAGAGGCTCTGAGATTAAGCAAGGCTCATTGTCTGATTTTACCTCTCTGCCCTTTCTCTTCCCCTTTACCAATGGTTTCCAAGGACAGATGACAAGGAAATCCTGAGCACACAGAGGCTTGGGTCTTCCCACCAGGCTCCGAGGGACACAGTAGCACCTTTGGAAGTTGCTTTTAGTGGGTGACTAGCAATCTGGGGCCAGGAGGTACCATCTCCAGGTGTTAGAAAGTGTATGGAGATGTTCCAAAGGCCAGGGGGATCCCAAGCTTTTCTAGCTCCTGGGAGAAGGACCCTGGCAAATTTAAAGGCATTAACATGGAGAATTTGGTTAATGAGTTTAACAGGAGCTTTGGCTCCAAGGGGATGGTCAGGTGTCTGAACTGCTGTGTGTGCATGTTTGAGAACAAGTGTGCTGATGGCAAAAATGTAAAAGCTGAGCAGGGTGGAGTGAAGGGAAAGGGTTGGGGAGAAGCACACAATGGCAAGGAAAACACATTAGATTGGTTCCTCAGGGATGGGGGAGCCAGGCAGCAGCTCCCCATTAGGGTCTGCATCAGGGGCCAACATTTTATCCTTGCTGGAATCCCTTTGCTCTTTCTTGAACATCCTTTGATGCATCAGAGGGACGAAGAAGAGGATTATAGCCCCAATGATTGGGGGCACACCAGCAAAGTAGAAGGCCACATGGTAGTCCCCAAAACAATTGCGGAGGAGGCCTGAAATAAGAGAGACAAGTCAAGTTCAGCTTTGCCCTTTTGCCCAAAGGTGCTATCTGCCTCTTTTAGGGGCCATCACAATGCCTATCCAGTGGATCTTGGCCTGCACTACCTTTACCCAGGATCCCCTCAATTTAAACATTCGCAATGAAAAAAATAAAACCTCTGTTACAAATTCAGGTGGCTCCTCTCTGAGGTAATGGAGTTGCAGGCCCTTGAGGTTAATGATTATTATGAAAGAGGCTAATGAAGCTTCTCTTAAAGTTCTCCATTTTTTACTTTCATGAAGCTACAGCTTGACTTCCAGTCACTCCTAGGTATGGAGTTAGGAGGGAAGCTAGTCCAAAAGGGTTCCACAGAAGATGGCCAAGTCTTGACTTGATTTATAGTGATATACCCTCCACCCCCAACTTAGGCTAGAGTGTTCTTATGGAACAATTCAGCTAAGTTTCTATTTTCTCTTTCTCTGAGGTGCCCTTTCTCTGAAGTTCCCATTCACCCTAAGGAAAGGCTGTTTGTATATCCTTCATCCGGTTATAGATATGGTGGCCCCTCTGGGTTTCTATAGGTTGCTAATAACATGGATATGTTTGGCATGGTATGCAAGTATTCCCCTACTTACCTTCAGAATCTAACATGGGGCACCTCACAGGAAAGATGATCACAGAAACACTACTGAGGAAAGGAAAATATGCCCTTGGGCTGCTTAGATGGTAAGCAAAATGGAAAGAGATGTGGATTCTGGGATCCACCTCTGGGACTGGGGGCTGGGTAGAGGCTCCCCTCCTTCAGTGAGCCCCATGGCTGTTGCACAAGGGCCTGGGTGGAAGCTTTTGTCACTGTCACACAGCATGACATGCCCTTACAACACCTTGCACACAATTGGTGTTCAAGGGATATTTGTTGAGTTAGCCCAGTTGGCTAGCCTAGGAAGGCTAACCCACAAATCAATATTTGCATTAAATCCTAAAGAAAAGAAATGGAGTTCTCTTTTCATTGGTTTTCCTTGTTTCCTATGTCCCCTGGGGTATCAACAATGCTCTTTTGGGAGAGTGGAGAAGGAAACTGAGAATACTGAAAGACAGCAAGCCAACACTTTGCCTACTACCTGCTAGAAGTAAGCCTCACTGGCCCAGTCCTAGGATTTGGCTTTAATCAAAGTCTCTTCTACAGGCTTAGTTCAGAAGCCAATAGAGAAGGAGGGGGAGTATCTCTAAGTCTTAATGAAGCCAAGGTCCACTTTCTCTTCTCTTTCTGCCCAACTACCTTGCAAATAATAACTTGCTTATAAAGAGGAAGAGAGAAGACACTGAACCAATAGAATGATCAAAAAGCCAAACCCATTTCTCTCTTTACCCTCCTGGAATCATCCAGGCTGTCTAAAATAAACCCCACTGAAACAGATAGAGAGCCATGAACAGCCCGTTCCCCAAAAATGAATCCATGTACATATACTGTAGTTAACCTCTTCCACTAATAGAGGTAAGAGGTTTCATACACTTTGACAAGGCTGCTTAAATAGAGAATAAGAGTAAAAAAAGGACTTACAGCAGAGGTATTCAGGATTGCTAGGGCCCAGGGAAGACAGGACTCCCACACTCATGCCCTCCCTGTAGTATCAGCCTCACCTGCAATGGGGGGCCCAGCAATCATCGGCAGGGCCATCATGCCAAGGAGGTAGCCAATTGCCTGTGAGGCCTGCATTGGGCCCACCAGCTCAAATGCGATGGGGGCCATGATGGTGATGAAGAAGCCATCACACAGGCCCAGGAAGAGGCAAACAACGATGAGGCCCCCAAAGCCCCGGCACAGGGGAATCATCATGGACATCAGGCCCAGGAGCAGGAAGGAGATGACCTGGAGGAGCAAGGACCTTAGGTCATGTTGTGCTTGTCAGTCAAGACCACATAGCAAATCATATCTCCTTTCTCAGGGTTTCATTTCTACCATCTATAAAATAGGACAGGGAGTGTCAACAGAGAAAACAGTTGGGCTAAATACTTACGTAGGCCCTTTCTAAGTCCTGCACTGAAAGATTCAAAGTTTTTAAGAAAGATTCAAAGTTTTTAAGTTTTAATCCTACTTAACTGTGATTCCATCAACATTTTTTAAAAAGGTAAGGGGCATGGCCCCACCCTTAAGAAGTTGTCTTTTCACTGGACTCTAAGCTAAAAGAAATTGCTGTTGTTCTGATCTTGTGTTTGGCTGCCCAGGTATTAGGGTCTGGGATCAGATCATGCTGGTGTTCTCAGATCCAAGTAAGGTCTGAGAAGAGGAAGAGAAGGAAATGAGGATAACTTGAATGATGATTAGATGGGGGCATGAATGGAAGGCAGAGCTTTGAAATAAGAAAGGACGCAGTGCTCATTTATTGGGTGGCCACTTTTAGAAAACACCTTGGCGGGGCGCCTGGGTGGCTCAGTCGGTTAAGCGGCCGACTTCGGCTCAGGTCACGATCTTGCGGTCCCTGAGTTCGAGCCCCGCGTCGGGCTCTGGGCTGACGGCTCAGAGCCTGGAGCCTGCTTCCGATTCTGTGTCTCCCTCTCTCTCTGCCCCTCCCCCATTCATGCTCTGTCTCTCTCGGTCTCAAAAATAAATAAACGTTAAAAAAAAATTAAAAAAAAAAAAGAAAGAAAACACCTTGGCATGAAGAAGACCATTGGGAGGTTCACCCAGGTTCCTTATGATTTAGGACATGAGACACACCACCCATCTCAGCATGGCTGTGGGGTCCTCTGGACTTGGTTGGGTACCATGCAAAGACAAAAAAGGGGACTTTAAGGAGATCCAAGACACTAGGAGGGGGTCTAGGGAGCTGAAACAAGTTCAGGGGCACTGACTAGCCACTGGGCTTTCTTTGGGCTGAGCAAAATGATTCTAAAACAAAGAAGCTGCCTTTCCAGAGGCTGGTTTTTCCCACTCAAAAGAGAGAAGAGCAACTGGAAACACAGTTGGTCTTTTGATTAAGGTCATCTGCAACCTGTGTCAGTGAGCCAGACTGAAGACCTGGGCTGCAGGCAGGGAAATAAACCCCCTCCTCTCACCCACTGTAGCCAGCAGAGCCAGGTCATCCCAGGGTCAGGGGTAAGACCTGATCTGTTTACCAAAGCCTTAACAGGACCCAGGATTTTCTAATGCTTCACACAGGAGGGTAAACTTACCCAGGAAGTGTAAGTGACCACAGAGTAAGGGTAAATAACCAAATCACCACATGGATGGGATAGGAGGGTCAAGGCTGTTTCAAGCCCTAAAGATTTTGTGTTGTACTGGCAGTGGGTTTGTTAGGTTGATTGGTTGGTTTTCAGAGAGGATAAGAAATGTCCTGGACATGTCATGTGAGGAAATCTCTTTGCTAGAAAACTTTTTGAACTTTGCCTAGGCTGTTTTGGGATAGCTAGGTGGAATCTAGGAATAAGAACCGTGATATTCCAGCTCGTCCTCTAGGAGATTCATGCACAACTAGAAGATAAAACCAGATCCACCTATCAACCAAGCCATAATGGTATGGCAACTAAGAGTTAATAGCGTTATACAATACAGAGGATCCCATTAACTGATTTCTGTCATCTCCAATTACTACTTATTGTATCTAGCTGCTGCTTAACATCCTCCATGAGCCCTTGAAAAGTTCAGAAATTAAAAATCTCTCTTTAAACTGAGAATCAGACCTCAAGAATTGGCCTAAAGTGAGGCTGTCCTACAGGCTGTCACCATTTCTTTTCTAACAGACTGTCAAGGGGAAGTCTGTATATCAGATACATGTGCCTGTCTTTTCCAATAGTAGGAACTACAGGGTCTAGTGGGTATCTCTTCAGAACCTGAAGTTATGTACACTCCTTTCCTCTCCCAAGCCTATACTCCTGTATCTGACCCAGGGAGAAAGGGAGGAAAATTCCTGTGATGGAGTATCTTGAGCAGCTCAAGAGAAGTTTATCCATTGTCTTGTGTTCTTAGCCTGAGACACTTGCCAGAAAGATGAGTTTGGACTCATCTTTCCCTTTCTAAGCCTCAGTTCCTCAATTTGTAAAATGAGGCAGTTGGACTATAATTGATAAAGATATATTTCAGCTATAACATTCTAAGATTATTTTATATTACTCTAAGTGGCAAAGTTGGATCAAGTAAGACTGGAAAAGGGGAGAGAATGTTGGGTGGGTAGGGGAAGTGATCAGCAGAAGCACTGGGTCCTAAGCCTAGTTCTGCTTCTGACTAGTTAATGCCTCCACCTCCCTTGGAACTTTACACAATAGATAGCAAAAGCTGCTTGGGCCCTACTTCTCTCCTAGGGACTGTAATGAAAAATGAGCTATATGGCTAGATAGGGGCTGCTCTTTTCCTCAAGATAAAGTCCTGGCCCAATGCCAGCACTGTTAGCATCTTGGAGCTGCTGATACTGACAGGGAAGACCTACAAGGGTGGCATGTGGAAGAAGCTGAAAAAGACATACATTCTCCTATACAAAAAGCCACCCAGATAAGGCAATTCCTGATATTTGCCCTGGAATTCAAAATTTCATAACTGGTTTATCTCAATCACAGTCTTTTGAGTTGACTTTGGTCAAGTTACTTATCTCTAGGACATGGCTCTACCACCCATCACTTAGTATAAAGTGAAATATGAGAAAAGTGCTACATATGAATTCAACTTTGCCATGACTGTCTGTATGAGTCTTTCTCTCAGTTTCTGTGTAATGAGAGGTTGGACTGGATAAACCACAAGGTCACCCCCAGCTCTGACAAAGAAGATTCACCAGCTTTTGCAAATCTAACACAGAGTTAAACACAACAGAAATCCTTAATCATATTCTTGTCTAAGGCATCTTAGAATATTTAGGAAAACACTTGAAGCTGTCAGAAGACAGAGAAATCCCTACTATGAGAATAGTCAGGGCCCCTTGGAAGTGCTTTTAGGGCTTCTCCAGGAGAGTCAGAACTCAGCCACCTTCTTAATGGATTATTTGTGACCACATGTTTTGAAGGGCTGATGTTGTCCCTTCACAGGGTTCCACATTGGTGGAAAACATTGTGGTAAACCAAGCTGCAGGAGCAAAAAGCATGAGCAAGGGTCAGAGAGGCAGTAGTGCTGCCAGGTAGACAAAGACAGACAGCTTGAGCAGTAGTCCCAAGCCAGACCAGAGCTCAGTTCACACAGAAACTGCCCACAATATGATGCACTGTGTTACTGTCGAAAGGATTAAAATCTTGCATGGCTATAACAGTTTTTTACTTCCCAAATCCTGGTTACACCTATATTTCTTTTGATACTCCTCTGTAAGGTAAGATAGGAAGGGCAAGAATTATTCTTATTGTACAAATGAGGAAAGTGAGGCCCAGAGAGGGGAAGTAAGGTTGTGTTTTCTGGCACTATTTTTGCGTCCATCAAGAGGATAATATTTGAGAGCCAATGCTTGGTGCAAGTAACTCTGGAAATGTAAGAAGTGATTGACTTGGTACTGCTGGCTTAGAGGAGAGAAACACTGGGCCACAGAGTACTATAGATGCCCAAGACCTTCCAAGAGAGTATGGAGTAGCAAGGAGATCAGTCCTCAATGGGGGTCAGCATCTAACTCCTAGCCTCAGGTTTCCTATTTCAGATGGATGAACCATTATTAATAAATGCTTTCTTGTAAGTGTTCTTATAGGTTCGATTTACACAGTGCTCTCACTGGATCCTTACTCCATATTGATGAAGGAGGCAGAACAAAGATGACTGTCTTCATTTGAAAGCCAAGCAAACTGAGGCTTGGGGAATTTGATTGACTTTCCCATGCTGAACAACAAAGTTGTGTCAGAGCTGGGGCCCAGGGCATAGTAATGATACGACCTACCATTCTATCCCAAAGGCTGGGGGTAACCTAGCATCTGTGGCAGGCTTTTCCTCCCCACACCACTCTGATCAGGGCAAGGTGGTAACACTCACCTGCAAGTAGATCTTCTTAAGTCCAGGAATGGAGTCACTGACACGGCCCGACACAAGACGCCCAAGGCCTGAGGTAGCCCCAATACACACCAAGAGCACCCAGGTCTGCTTGATTTCCAAGAATTCCTCTTCCACATATTTCATCTGAAAAGCATAACACCAGGACCCCCAAGGACAGGGGGAAGAAAAGGAGCTGACTGGTTAACTGTTGGTATATCCAGAACCCCCTACTGCTTGCTTTCCTGGACCACAGCAAGCTCCCTTCCCTTCAACCCCCTCCTTTGTAGCCCTAGATCCAGAACAAGGTTTCTGGCTACTTCTAATTGCTTAAAAGGCTTCATATCCCTTGGATTTTTGGATTCTGGGCTTCTGAGCAACAGCTAAAGGGAGTGGGTATCTCCAAGCCCTGGCTTGAAGGACAGAATACAGCCTTAACAACTAAGAAAACCCAAGGGCTCCCCCCAAATCTCCCCATTCCCTGACCAATAATTGATACCCTGGGGCAACAGCAGGTCACCAGGGGAGAGGACTAACTTCCATGTAAAATTTCCAGACATGTGTTTTAAGAAACACAAGATCTATGGAAGATAATATCTGGACTATAACCAACAGTTCTATGGCAGTATAATTTGGGTGGATAATGGTTAAATGAAGCTAAGTGGGTTTCTTTTACTGCTTGATTTTTTGGTACCTTTAAAAGATTGTGACAATATGAAGCTAGAGAGACTGATTGTACGTTGTTTCCTAAACAAATCATTTGACCACAAAGACCAGCATTCCACAGAACACACTCTTAGAAAACCCTGCCCTTGGGTCATCTCAGCCAGTCTTCTCAATCCCAATGATGCTTATCTTCTCTTGAAAATCTATCTAGATTTATCAAGGGGGAAAGATCTATCTAGATTTATCAAGGGGGAAACAGGCATGGACTTTCCCTTTATGAATTCTACCCATTTCCCATTGAGATCTTCCCTCAGTCTGTGTTCTTTCCCACTTTGGGTCTCTTCAAACACTGTTTGGTCTCTTTTTCCGAAGGTCCCAGATCTGCCCTTCTAGTGTCCTCCACCTCTATTCTCTGGACTTCAGGCAGGCCAAGGGCAGCTTCTTAGAGGTAAGTTGGGCCCACCCTAATATTCCTTACCAGGTGTACATAGGGAACGAAGTAGCCGAGGGCAGCAGCAGCAATCCCGAAGGCCCAGATGCGGTAGGTACGTTGGCGGAACACTCGCATGTTGAAGTACTTTCTAAGCTGAGCCAGGATGCGTTGGCACAGGGTGTGGACACCTCTCTTGTTTGGGGTGTCCTGAGAACTGGGTAGGAGTGGCCGGTAGGTGAGTGAAAGCAGGGTAAGAATAAACATGAAGGTACTGAGCACCTGGAAGGTTTGGGCGAGCTTGATCTTAGCCCCCAGTGTTTTGATGAGAAGAGGAAAGGATATGGAGAAGATGCTACTTCCAGCAGACACCACACCATTGGCCAAACCCAGGCGGCGTTGGAAGTAGTGGCCGAGGATGACGAGAGATGGCTGAAAGGCGAAGGAACAGCCACAACCAAAGAGAATCCCATAGGTGAAATAACGCAGGCTTAATGAGCTGTGGGAGAAACACCAAGAACTATTCTCAGCAGCCTGACCAGGAATCTGTCTGCCCTTTCCCTTCACCCTCCTGAGACCTGCATACCCCTACCCTTAACCCACAGCCCCACTTACCACTTACCCTCAGAAAAGACAAGGAACAGGACTTAATAATAATGCAGATAGGGAGACAGAAGCTCAGAGAACTAATTCACCCAATGTAGCATAACAGGATCAGGAAACTTGGACTTGACTCTTGGTCTGTATGACTCTAGTTTGAATCATAGTACCCAATCAGAGAGAATCGTTCAAAAGAATGCCAGAATCAACCTATGCAATGGCTGGATAAGAGACTATAAGGAGTAAGACAGGGCCTTAGAACAGTTTCACCTACTGCTCACCTAGACACCATGGGTAGGCTGATAGCCAAAGCTTTATCCCAAGTAACAAAAGTCTGCAAGAAGCCAAGATCCTGGAAAGTCAAGATCCTCCATGGGACTCTACTACCTTTTTCCATGGTAGGGGCCCTTAATATTTCAGAAAATGGCTGAGAGACACCTTATCTCCAACCCTGCCCAAGGTCTGGATATCCCATGACCCTTTACTATAGGTCCTAGATGATCTCCCTGGGGATCCTGAAGTAAGGAGTCCCTTTAACTTCCAGAGCCTTGTTCCTGTTGCTGGACATGATATGGATTAGCCTCTCAGAGTAGCCTAGTTGCTTGATGGGAAGTGGAGCCTCAAAGAAGTTGTGGGCCTGGCCAAGTAAGATAGGTTCTGGCTTAAAACTCTTATGTTCTGCTGTGGCCATCAGCCTCTGTAACAGAAGGCAAAGTTTCAAAAGAGTAAAGGCCATGGGAAGGTTACCTTGGCCAGCCATCTGCCCTTAGATAATATTCGCACAAGCTAATGAGGAATTTTGTTTTCTTTTTGAAGACTCCACATATTTTACAACAGTTCTTATCTGACCACTTAATTAACTAATACTCTCCATGGTCAAGCGGTTGGTCCCTGTAGATGGACCCAGTCCTTATACTAAAGCACTAGGTCTATGCTGCAGAGATGATGTATTAACACTCAACAGTTGTAAGACAACTGCATCATCATTGCTTTTCTTTGTTTTTAAGTTTTTATTTAAATTCCAATTAACATAGTATAATATTAGTTTTGGGTGTACAATATAGTGATTCAACACTTCCATATAACACCCAATGCTCATAACAACAAGTGCATTCCTTAATCATCACCTATTTAACTGATCCCCTGAACAACTTCTCCTCTAGTAACCATCAATTTGGTCTCTGTAGTTTAGAGTCTGTTTCTTGGTTTGCCTCTCTCCCTCTTTTTTCCCACCTTTGCTCATTTTTTTGTTGTTGTTTCTTAAATTCCACATATGGGTGAAATCATATGGTATTTGTCTTTCTCTGACTGACTTATTTCACTTAGCATAGTATTCTCTAGTTCCAACCGTGTCATTACAAATGGCAAGGTTGCTTCTCATCTGCTTACATTCACTGGATATGAGCAAAAGCTTTGGTTTCAAAAGTGTTGCCTCCACTTGGTACACATAGCTAAACTAACTGCTCCTCTTCTGTCAGATTTTTTGGGATTGGCTTGGTCTGGGGACCTTGTGTAAGGGAGAGGAGTTAGGAAGGTCTAAAGTAGACCTTCAAGGAGAGGGCAAGTGGGGGCAAAACATGGGATTTGGTTCAGAGTGCTATCTGATGGATCTGTTTCTATCTGGGCCTCAAGGAAGGAAGGAAGCCCCTGAATAGGCTTGACAAGGCATCTCCAGCCCTGACTGCACTCTGTCCCACCTCATGTCATCCAATGGAACTCAGAGCCCGAATTCAGACAACAGGAGGGATGACTTGGAGCTCTAGTCACAAGCAGAACCACTTTCCCAACAGACATGAAGCCATTCAGAAAGTTTCTTGGCTCTAAAGATGTTATTACAGAAAAGGCAAAGGGGGTGGGGAAGGGCTTAGGGGCTGGAAAACAGAATGCCTACTCCAATGTGCCTAAAGAAGAATGCCAGAAAAAAATACATCTAAGCTCCTTCCCCTCCTGTAACCGAGCTCACGTGTATTGGAAGAGAAATGGGATCCGTATGTTGCTAATTTGTTTATACTTTGCTCAGCTCAACCTTAAAAAACAGACCTCTGCTGTGTAGTGCCGAGACTGGAGCCACTTCTGAGGCCTAGCTCCTTCCCTCAAGGGGCTAGGCACCAGCTTACTGAGGGCAAATGAGGCCAACCACCAGAGGGTTCCTGAAAGGGCTTGGAGCTGCTGCCATAGGAGGGCTGAGCACATTCCAAGCAGAACATGGTTTTCCCCTCCTCTGTCCCAATTGGATGGGATGAAGCCAAGAAATCATTGTAGGTCATATACAAGCTCTGCTGGAGGGTAGGCTGAGTAGCCAGAAATGCTCAAGTCATAAGGAAAGCTGGATCCCCCTCAGAGGGCCCAGTTGTGGCAGAACACAATTATCATTCTCCACTCTGAGTGGAACCTTAGGCCTAGAGAGCATAACCATAGTCCTTCTCTGGTGAGCCAAGCTCAGAAAACAAGTCTCTGACAAGTAACCCATGTCTCCAGGCCAGCATTTTCATACACCAGCCCAGGAAGATTGGAAGTAGGAGGTATAACAACTTCCAAAGCATCTTTGGCTGAAAGCCAACAGACTTCTTTAGGAATCCCATATTCCTCAGGGCATGGTGGAGGGTTTTTACTTCTCCCCTCGCCTGCAGACATGATCCTGCAGGATTGGCAGAAAGAAACCAGAACATTAACTTATAGCCTGCTTCTTGCCTGATACTACCAAGTTTTGCCAGTAGAACCAACTGCACTGTAGTTTGAGGTTAGCTTAGGCCTAGCTGGGTAGCTGGGTGCTAGGTCTATACCCCAGTGGGGGATGCTGCTAAACATCCTTTCTTATGCCCAACACATTATTTTTTTTTCTTTCCCAAATTATCCATACATTGGCAGCCAAAAATACCTGGAAAGGAGCCAGAAATGCTGAACAGCCTTGGGCTCAGCTGACTTCTTTTTCAATATAAGATTCCCTCAGGAATCCTGTAATGGTAGGTGTTTCACATGGATTCACTCCAGAAGCTCATTTCCAGGAAGGCAAGTGAGGTCATGTATTGTGTGGCACATGGAAGAGGGAATAGAATGGCAGAGCTGGAAGAGACCTGAAAAGACCATCTGATCTAATTCCCTCATATTACAGATATAGAAACTGAGGCCCAGATATGGGAATGGTACTAATATATTGTTCCATAGCCATTTAGTGGCCAAAAGTGGACTTAGGCCCAGTTTCATGAACTCTCAAGCTTAGGCTCCACCCACCACTTTGGAACTCTTGGGTCCTCTTTTGGGGATATTATATATCAATGTGTCCTGGAGAACCTACCTAGATGAATCCCATTGTACAATCATTCTCAGGAGCAGAGTCTTGAGAACTCTACATGGAAAGGACCACAGAGGATTCTTCAATGAGTATCCCTAGTTGAAGCCCAGAAAGAAGCCTACCTTCAGCCTTGGGCAAATGGCCAGCAACTCCTAGCCTTACCTGGTGAAGGAGCTGGTATGGAGGCCTATGAAAGCGACAGCAGCCCCTGCAGTTGCTGTGATTCGGCAGCCCAAACGATCAGTGAATATACTCACAATGGGAGAACAGAAGAAGATCATGCCCATTGAGAGGGCTCCTACCCAGGCTGCAGAGAAAAGAAGCACAAAGACAACTTAACTTAATGTGGTACCTGGTGGTGCAGTTGGTATCTCAGTTCTTCTCTGACCTTTCACAGGGGTCATTGCATTTGCCTCATTGCCATCCTTCTAGTCCCTAATGGTCAGAGAAGTTAGGTGATTTTCAAAGCACTTGTAGCAGGGCAATGTGGGAACCAGGAGTCTAGTTAATAAACATACCCAGAGTTTCAGAGCTGGGGCAGAGGGCCTTTAGAGATCATCAAGTCTATGGTGGGACCTTCTAGCTAGCCACCACATGGCTGCACTCCATTTCTCCACCACTTTGGTCAAACACTTTGGTATGACCATATGACTGAATTCTGACCAATACAGTGTGGATAAAAGTGATACACACCACTTCCAGGCCTGGACCATAAAAAAACTCCCATGATATTTCTGCTTTCCTGTGAGCTACAACTGCAAAGTCATCTTGCAAGCCATGTATTAAGACTGGAAGAACTGCCATCAGTTCTGTCTGGGTCCCTAGATAATTACATGGAGCAAAGTTCTCTCTCTAATCTGGAACCCCTTCCATGAATATTGCATAGGAAATAAACAGGGGTGTCTGGGTGGCTCAGTAGTTTAAGTGTCTGACTTAGGCTCAGGTCATGATCTCATGGTCCATGAGTTTGAGCCCTGCATCAGGCTCTGTGCTGATAGCTCAGAGCTTGGAGCCTGATTCAGATTCTGTGTTTCCCTCGCTCTCTGTCCCTCCCCCACTCATGCTCTCTCTCTTTCTGTCTCAAAAATAAACATTAAAATTTTTTTAAATAAAAAATTTAAAAAAAGAAACAAGGGGTGCCTGGGTGGCACAGTCGGTTAAGCGTCCGACTTCAGCCAGGTCACGATCTCGCGGTCCGTGAGTTCGAGCCCCGCGTCGGGCTCTGGGCTGATGGCTCGGAGCCTGGAGCCTGTTTCCGATTCTGTGTCTCCCTCTCTCTCTGCCCCTCCCCCGTTCATGCTCTGTCTCTCTCTGTCCAAAAATAAATTAAAAACGTTGAAAAAAAAATTAAAAAAAAAAAAAAGAAACAAACTTCTTGTCACTGAATTTTTGAGGGCCATTTGTTATAGCAATGAAACCAACATAAACTAAAACAAAGAGATTCCTCCACTACCATTTTACTGATAAAGAAATAGGTCCATAAATGTGAAGGGACTTGCCAAAAATCACACAGCAAGTTAGTGGCAGAGCTGGGACTCAAACCCAATTCTCCTTATTCCTAGTCCAAAGTTCATTGTATTATGTCTTCTATGGGGATGAATGAAGCTTCCCATAATTGGAGGTGTGCAAGCAGATGCTAGATATAAAACAGGGGATTTAAGAATTGGTATCATATTTGGACTAGCCAGCATTTTAGGCCCTTCTGGGCATGCTGAGCCAAATTTATAGCCTTGAGCATTGTTCCACTTGGCTTCAGGGCCAAGGAGTATGGGAATTAATTAAGCCTTGAGGAGCTAAAGTAAGGCTTGTGTTGGGCATTGGAACAGTCCTGTAAAGATGCTAAGACTAAGGAGCAGGGAAGTCCACAAAGGCCTACTCAAATTGTATGAGGACATAGGGCAGATTTAGGAGCCACCCAGAGATTTCTAAGGACACTGTGCAAGAGGTCATGCAACCCTCATGCTGAAATCCTTCATCAGAGCCCATGTTTGGCAAATCCCTGACTCTAAGCTCAAATAAAAAGAGTTTATTATGTTTATAAATGCTCTTAAGTGTCCATAACAATCCTCAACAGGAAGGAAGAAATTTACCCTTTTACTTAGATTCTTCTAGTCCATTTCCCTTTGCTTAGCCCTTAGAAAGCTCAAGTTTTTTTTTTTTTTCTTTTAAAGCTGTTATCAAGTTTCTTCTTTGGCCTCTTTTCTAGTCTAAGTAATATTAGTTTCCTTAACTTTTTCCCTTAGCTTCTATTTCTAACTCTGTAATTACTTTCAGAGCTCTCATCTGACCGTTTTCCAAATCATCATCATCATCATCATCATCATCATCATCATCATCATCTAAAAGCATTCACTGAGGGGAGCCTGGGTGACTCAGTCAGTTGAGCACCCAACTCTTGACTTTGGCTCAGGTCATGATCCCAGGGTTGTGGAATTGAGCCCTGCATTGGGCTCTGCACTGGGTATGGAGCCTGCTTGATTCTCTCTTCCTCTTCCCCTCTCCCCAACTCTCTCTCTCTCTCTCTCTCTCAAAACAAAAAACAAAAAAACAACCATTCATTATCACCTGAGCATGGTGCCAGGCCAGCTTCTGGCTCTCTTCAGTTGTATAACCCCAAGTCAGTCAGAGAAGTGCAGTCTGAGTTTGGTCAGGGCTAGTCCACCATTTGTGTCTCTTATCTCAGTGCCTAATTGGTTGCTCAGATTTCCATTGGGAATCTTTGCTTTCCAGGGCGCTAACGTGAGTCCTAGCTGCCTGGCTTCAAAAGTACCGGCCTGGGACAGCAGGAAACCTGAAGTCTCTCATCACAATTTTACCTCTTGCTGTGCAATTTCACTTCTTATCAGCTGTGGGACCTTGAGCAAGTCACACAGCACTTCTCTAATCCTCAGTTTTCTCATCTGTAAAATAAGGATTAAAATTCCCGATGTGCCTTCCTCCAAGTTTTCTTTTTTTTAATGCTTACTTATTCTTTTTTTCAATATATGATATTTATTGTCAAATTGGTTTCCATACAACACCCAGTGCTCATCCCAAAATATGTCCTCTTCAATACCCATCACCCACCCTCCCCTCCCTCCCACCCCCATCAACCCTCAGTTTTTTCTCAGATTTTAAGAGTCTCTTATGCTTTGGCTCTCTCCCACTCTAACCTCTTTTTTTTCCCTTCCCCTCCTCCATGTGTTTCTGTTAAGTTTCTCAGGATCCACATAAGAGTGAAAACATATGGTATCTGTCTTTCTCTGTATGGCTTATTTCACTTAGCATATCTACCCTATGACCCAGCAGTAACACTGCTAGGAATTTACCCAAGGGATACAGGAGTACTGATGCATAGGAGCATTTGTACCCCAATGTTTATAGCAGCACTCTCAACAATAGCCAAATTATGGAAAGAGCCTAAATGTCCATCAACTGATGAATGGATAAAGAAATTGTGGTTTATATACACAATGGAGTACTACGTGGCAATGAGAAAGAATGAAATATGGCCCTTTGTAGCAACGTGGATGGAACTGGAGAGTGTTATGCTAAATGCTTATTTATTCTTGAGAGAGAGAGACAGAGCACAAACAGGGGAGGGGCAGAGAAAGAGGGAGTCACAGAATCTGAAGCAGGCCCCAGGTTCCAGGCTGTCAGCACAGAGCCCAACACAGGGCTTGAACCCACGAACTGTGAGATCATGACCTGAGCCAAAGTTGGGCACTTAACCGACTGAGCCACCCAGGCGTCCCCAAGTTTTCTTTTAAATAATAATCAGAGGTGGGGCACCTGGATGGCTCAGTCGGTTGAGCATCCAACTTCAACTCGGGTCATGATCTGATGTTTTGTGGGTTCGAGCCCCGCAACGGGCTCTGTGCTGACAGCTCAGAGCCTGGAGCCTGCTTTGGATTCTGTGTCTCCCTCTCTCGCTGCCCCTCCCTTGCTCATGCTCCGTCTCTCTTTCTCTCTCTCAAAAATAAACGAATATTAACAAAAATAAATAATAATCAGAGATAATCATATTTAAGAGAGCTTTATAAATACCAATAGTCACACCATATACAAAAATTAATACAAATGGATCATAGGCTTATATGTAAAACTTAAAACTAAAAAACTTACAGAACAAAGTACAGGAGAAAATCTTTCTGACCTTTAATTAGGCAAAGATTTCACAGATATTAACAAAAAGTATGATCCATAAAAGAAAAACATTGATATATCAGACTTTATCAAAGTTTAAAACTTCTGATAAATACTGTTATCAAAGTGTAAAAAGCAAGCCACAGGCTGGGGAAAATATTTACAGCACATAGGTCTGATAAGAGACTGGTATCCAGAACACAGTGTTGACTCTCACAACTCAACAATAAAGCAAGCAATCCAGGTTAAAACATGAGGGAAAGATTTGAAAAGACATTTCACACATATAAACACACACACACACACACACACACACACACACACACACACACACACTGAATGTCAATTAAGCACGTGAAAATATGCTCAATATCATTAATCATTCAAGAAATGCATATTAAAGCCACAGTGAGATACTGCTACATACACACTAAAAAGGCTTTTAAGAAATTGCAATACCTAGTACTGGGGAGGATGTAGAGGAACTGGAAATCTCATGCACTGCTGGTGGGAATGCAAAATGGTATACCAACTTTGGAAAACAGTTTGGCAGATTCTTATAAAGTTAAACATGCAATTGCCACATGAGCTTGAAATACCACTCCTAGGTATTTACCCAAAATAAATGAAAACTTATGTCCCCAGAGAAACCTATGCCTCGATGTTTATGGTAGCCTTTTTTATAACTGCCAAAACTTGGCAATAACTCAAAATGTACTTCAACTGGTAAATGGATAAATAAGTGGGTAATACATTAATACAGTGGAATACAATTTTGCAATAAACAGGAATGAACTACTGATACCAGTACCAACTTCAACAATTCTCAAAGACATTACAGTAAGTGAAAGAAGCTAGACACAAATGATTTTATTTACATAAAATTCTGGAAAAAGACAAAATTATGGGGACAGAAAAACAGATCAGTGGGTACCAGGAGGAAGGATGGGTGTAGGGAGAGGATTCATTACAGGAGAGCAGGAGGGAACTTTCTGTAGTGATGAAATGTTATATATCTTAACGTAGTCATGATATTCTTTTGTCAAAATTCATAGAACTGAGCACATAAAAAGAGTGAATATTACCATATGTAAATTATAGCTCAATAAATCTGATGTTATAAAAAAAAAGAGAGGGGGCAGGGAAGTAGAAAGTGCCAACGGGAGGTCTCATTTATGATGTATATATTTTATTCTGGCAGGATTTTCCCAAAAAATCATAGTTCAAGTATATTGTCAAAGAGGAAAAAATTATGTATAGTCACCAAATCATCTTGCTGACATTTAATCAACTAGAACTCACCATTATTCACCATTGTTTGACCTTTCTGAATATTTACAGTACAACTAAAACTGATGATTGGGCTTGAAGGTAACTTTTGTACAAAGAAAATTTAAATTATATTTGATATATAATTTTTTGGTTAATGACATGTATCCATAATTATGGTATCATACAGAATATTTTCACTACAAATCCTGTACTCCACCTATTCATCCTGCCTCACCCTTCCAACCTCTGGCAACCACTGACCTTTTTACTGTCTTCATAGTTTTGCATTTTCCAGAATGTTATATAGTTGGAGTCATATAGTGTGTAGCCTTTTCAGATCGGCTTCTTTCACTTAGCAATTTGCATTTAAGCTTCCTCCATGTCTTTTCATGGCTTAATAGCTCATTTCTTTTTAGCACTGAATAATATTCCATTGTCTGGATGTACCAAAGTTTATCAACTCACCTACAGAAGGACAACTTGCTTGCTTCCACATTTTGGGAATTATGAATAAATCTGCTATAAACATTTGTGTGCAAATTTTTGTGTAGACAAACATTTTTGACATATTTGGTTAAATACTAGGGAACACAATTGCTAGATCATGTTCAATTTTTTTAATGTTTATTTTTGAGAGAGAGACAGAGCATGAGTGGGTGAGAGGCAGAGAGTGAGGGAGATACAGAATCCAAAGCAGGCTCCAAGCTCTGTGTCAGCACAGAGCCCGATGTGGGGCTTGAACCCATGAACTGTGAGATCATGACCTATGCTGAAGTCAGATACTTAACCGACTGAACCACCCAGGTGTCCCTATCCAGTACTATTTTAAATAAGAGCAGTGGGAATGAAAAAAAGAATGGTGAGAATGGACATCCCTGTCTTCTTCCTGACCATAGAGGAAAAAATTTCACTTTTTCCCCATTGAGGATTATGTTAGCTGTGGGGTTTTCATATATGACCTTTGTTATGTTAAGATATGCTCCCTCTAAATCTACTTTGTTGAGGGTTTTTATCATGAATGGATGTTGTACTTTATCAAATGCGATTTCTGCATCTATTAAAATCATCACATGGTACTTATCCTTTCTTTTATTAATGTGCTGTATCACGTTGATGTGTGAATATTGACCCACCTTTGAAACCCAGAAATAAATCCCACTTCGTCATGGTGAATGATTCCTTCAATGTTGTTGGATTTAGTTTGCTAGTATTTTATTGAGGATTTTTGCACCCATGTTCAGGGATATTGGCCTGTAGTTCTCTTTTTTATCCATGTCTTTATATGATTTTGGTATCAGGTAATGCTGGCCTCATGGAATAAATTTAGAAGTTTTACTTCCGGTTCTATTTTTTGGAATAGTTTGAGAAGAACATGTATTAACTCTTCTTTAAATGTTTGGTAGAATTCACCTGTGAAAACATCTGGTCCTGGACTTTTGTTTGTTAAGAGATTTTGATGACTGATTCAATTTCTTTTCAGGTTTTGGTTTCTTCAAGTTTTTTTTTCTTCCTCTTTCAGCTTTGGTAGTTTATATGTTCCTAGGAATTTATCCATTTCTTTCAGGTTGTTTAATTTGTCGGCATACAGTTTTTCATAATATTCTTTTATAATTGTTTGGATTTCTGTGTTGTTGGTTGTTCTTTCTCCTCTCTCATTTGTGATCTTATTAATTTGGGTCCTTTCTCTTTTCTTTTTTGATAAGTCTTGCTAGGGGTTTATCAATTTTATCAGTGTTTTCAAAGAACCAGCTCCTTTTTTCTTTGACCTGTTCTATTGTTTTCTTAGTCTCTTTATCATTTATTTTTGCTCTCGTATTTATTATTTCCTTCCTTCTGCTGCCTTTAGACTTCATTTAATGTTATTTTTCTAGCTTCTTTAGGTGTAAGGTTAGATTATTTATTTGAGAATTTTCTTGTTTCTTGTTGTAGGCCTGTATTGCTATACACTTCCCTCTTAGGACCACTTTTGCTACATCCCAAAGGTTTTGGACCATTTTGTTTTCCTTTTCATTTGTTTCCATGTATCTTTTAATTTCTTCTTTGATTTCCTGGTTGATACATTCATTGTTTAGTAGCATATTGTTTAACCACCATGTATTTATGGTCTTTCCAGATTTTTCTTGTGGTTCTAGAAGTCACCGTGTTGTGGTCAGAAAAGTTGCATGGTGCAACTTCAATCTTCTTATATTTTTTGAAACCTGTCTTGGGGCCTAATATGTGATCTATTCTGGATAATGTTCCATATGCACTTGAAAAAAAATGTGTGTTCTGCTGTTTTAGGATGAAAGGTTCTGAATGCATCTGTTAAATCCATCTGGTCCAGTGTGTCATTTCAAACCATTTTTTCCTTGTTTATTTTCTGTTTAGATGATCTGTCCTTTGAGGTATGTGGGGTATTAAAGTCCCCTATAATTTTTGATTATCAATTAGTTCTTTTGTGTTTCTCATTAATTGTTTTATATATTTGAGTGCTCCATGTTGGGTGCATAAATATTTACAGTTGTTAGATCTTTTTGGATTGTCCACTTTATGATGACATAGTGTCCTTCTCTGTCTCTTGATACAGTCTTTGTTTTAATGCTACTTTTCTTTGTATTAAGTTTATTTATTTTGAGAAAGAGTGTGAGTTGGGAAGGGGCAGAGAGAGAAGGAGAGAGAGAATCTCAAGCAGGCTCCATGCTGTCAGTGTGGAGCCCTGACAGAGCTCGATCCCATGAACCATGAGATCATGACCTGAGTTGAAATCGAGTTGGGCATTTAACCAACAGAGCCACCCAGGTGCTCCTTACATTCTTTCTTTTAAAGCCTAGTTTATTAGATATAAGTATTGCTATTCTGGCTTTCTTTTAACCTCCTTTCATTTGATAAATTTTTCTCTATCCCCTCACTTTCATTCTGCAGGTGTCTTTAGCTCTGAAATGAGTCTCTTGTAGGCAGTGTAGAGATGGTCTTTTTTTTTAATCCATTCTGACACCCTATGTCTTTTGATTTAAGTGTTTAGTCCACTTGCATCCACAGTAATTATTGATAGATACATATTTATTGCCATTTTATTACTTGTTTTCTTGTTTTTTCTTCCCTAAGATTTTCTCTGATCCTTTCTTGCCTTTGTCACTTTTGGTCTTTCTTTTACCTTCAAAGAGTCCCCTTTAATATTTCTTGCATGACTGGTTTAGTGGTCACAAACTCTTTTAGCTTTTGTTTATGTGGGAGACTCTTTATCTCTCCTCTTCTGGATGATATCCTTGCTGGATAGAGTATTTTTGGCTGCAGATTTTTCCCATTCAGCATTTCGAATATATCATGCCACTCCCTTCTGACTTGCCAAGAGTCTGTTGAGAAGTCCCTAGCTAGCCTTATGGGTTCTCTGTTGTAAATTAAGGCCTTTTTTCCTGCTGCTTTTAGGATTTTTCTTTACCATGATATTTTGCCAATTTAATTACAATATGTCTTCATGTTGGCTTGCTTTTTTTTTTTTTTTTTTTTTTTGATGGGAGTTCTCTGTGCCTCCTTGACCTGGACATCTGTTTCCTTCCCTAGATTAGGGGAGTTTTCAGCTATTATTTCTTCAAATAAATTGTCTGCCCCCTTTTCTCTTTTTCTTCTGAGACTCCTATAATACAAATGTTATTACTTTTGATGGAGTCACTGAGTTGCCTAGATATATTCTTGTGTTGCATAATTCTTCTTTCTCTCTTTGGTTTAGATTCCTCACTTTCCATTACTTTGTCGTCTAGGTCACTAATTCATTCCTCTGCTTCTTCCAGCCTACTGTTCATTGCATCAAGCCTGTTTCCAATCTCATTTATTGCACTCTTCATCTCATATTCTTTTTTAACTCTTTTATCTCTGTGGTAAGGGTCTCATTGATATCTTCTATTATTTTCTCAAGCCCAGTGAGTATCCTTGTGATTGTTGCTTTAAATTCTCCATCAGGAATGTTACTTATATCTCTTTTGCTTAGATTTCTGTCTGTAGACTCATTTTGTTCTTTCATTTGGGATAAATCCCTCTTTCATCGCATTTTGTCAAAATCTCCGCCTTCTTCTCTATATTAGAAAAGGCAGGTATGTCTCCTACTTCTGAAATCAGTGGCCTTATGAAGAAGAGGTCATTCGTTCCCAGGACCTGGTGCTTCAGGAAGTGTCTCTGGTGTACACTGCATACCCTCTGCTGTTGTGTTTTGACTGCTCTGTCCTCAGGCCAGTCATCTGCAGAGGTTCTCCTTGCCTGTTGTGGGCAGTATTTGGTCTCTGGCCTGAATGTGGCATATTTTAACTATATGCCCTCCGGTCTGCTTGTGATATTAGACCGGACACTTCCTCCACCAGAACTGAGGCCCTGCAAAACTCTCTGGTTAAGAGACAGAGTGTGGGCAGGGGTTTGTGCTAGGCTTCTGGGGAAGGGGCCTGCTACACTGGGACTGAGGCAAGTGTGACTGAGAAGGGCAATCCCACCAGAGCACACGGGTGGTGGGGCTTGGTGTATGCAAGTTTGGCAGCCAGTGTCAGCACGGTGCTGTTTCCCACAGGTGGCTCTGTGTTTAATCTGAGGGGCAAGAGAGGGAGTAACTTACTAGCTCCTTAGGTGTCTCCATGAATGCTGCCTCTCAGGGACTGTTCTGAGAAGAGTGAATAATCTCCCCACTGCGTACCCCAGGCACTCTTCAGATTGCTGTTTCCACACTGCCTATCCCCAGTTGTTTGCCTGCCTTCTCTTCAGGAGCAGTGCATTGCCCTCCTTGCTCTATCTTAGCCGAGTCCATTGGTTCAGCTTAAAACTCCAGACTTTAAGTCCCACTGACTGCAGAGACTTACAAAATTCAGCCCCTTTTTTCCATGACAATGGCTTTGGGGAAACATTCTCCTTGTGCATTCCCTTGTGTGCTCCTCTCTTTCTCGCCTTTCTCTATGACCATGGCTCCCTCCCTCTGCAGCATCTGTGATCCATTTCTCCTCTAAACCACATCTCCACACTTCCTACCTTCTTCAGTGTGGCCTCATCTCTTCCTTAAGTTGTGGAGTTCTTTCTTTTGGTCTTCAGGTCAATTTCTGAGGAATTTAGGATAATTTGATAGTTATTTAGTTGTGTTCATGGGACAAGGTGAACCTAGGGCTGCCTATTCCACCACCATTAACCTGTGAGATCTGTGTATTTTCTTTGACAGTTTCTGTTTATCTTTGGCCCATTTTATTGTTTGGTTGTTCATTTTCTTATTGTTGAGTTTTAAGAGTAATTTTTATATTTTGAATAATAGTCTTTTATCAGGTATATATTTTGCAAATATTTTCTCCCAGTCTGTGGCTTACTTTCTCATTCTCTTGCCATTTTCTCTCACAGAACAGAAGGTTTTAATTTAATGAAGTTCACATTATGAATTATTCATGGGTTGTACCTTTGGTGTCATTTCTAAGAAGTCATTGTCCTACCCAAGGTCTTTTCGGTTTTCTCATATGCTATTTTCTAGGAGTTTTATAGTGTTGTATTTTATATTTAGGTCTGTGATCCACTCTGAGTTAATTTTTGAAGGTTGTAAAGTCTGTGTCTAGATTCATTTTTTGCATGTGGATGCCCAGTTGTTCCAGCACTATTTGTTGAAAAAGAAAACTGTTTTTGTTCTATTGGATTGCCCTTGCTTCTTTGTCTTAGTTGGCTATATTTATGTGGATCTATTTCTGTGCTCTCTATTCTCTTCCACCGATCTATTTGTATATTCTTTCATCAATCCTACAGTGTCTTGAATATTGTAGCTTTAAAGTAATCTTTGAAGTTGGATAGTGACATCCTCTAACTTTGTTCACTTCCTCTATTATTGCATTGGCTATTTGGAATATTTTGCCTCTCCACGTAAAGTTTAGGTTCACTTTGTTGATATCCACAAAATACCTAACTTGAATTTTGATTAGGATTGTGTTGAATCTATATATCAATTTGGGAAGAATTGAGTCTTCCTATGAATGAACATTTATTTAGTTCTTTTTTTATTTCATTATTCAGAGTTTTGTAGTTTTCATCATATACACTTTGTATATGTATGTATTTTGTATGTATTTTGTTAGATTTATACCTATTTCATTTTGGGGGTTCTAATATAAATGTATTCACTTTTTCAAAGTTTATTTATTTATTTTGAGAGAGAGAGAGAGAGTGAGCAGGGAAGGGGCAGAGAGAGGGAGAGACAGAATCCTAACCAGGGGTCATGTTGTCAGCACAGAGCCTGATGCAGGGCTTAAACTCATGAATCATGAGATCATGACCTGAGCCGAGATCAAGAGTTGGATGCTTAACTGACTGAACCACCCAGATGCCCCTAAATGGTAATCATTTTTAAATCTCAAATTCTGCTTGTTCATTACTGATATATAGGAAAGCAATTGACTTTTGTATATTAACTTTGTATCCTGCAAACTTGCTATAATCACTTATTAGTTCCAGGAGTTTTTTGCTGCTTCTTTCAGATTTTCTACATAGATTATCATGCCATCTGTGAACAAAGACAGTTTTATGTCTTCTTTCTTTTTAAAAAAACGTGTTTTTTTTTTTATCAGAGAGAGAGAGTGCAAGTGGGGGAGGGGCAGAGAGAGAGGGAGACTCAGAATCTGAGGCAGGCTCCAGGCTCCAAGCTGGCAGCACAAAGCCCAATGTGAGGCTCAAACTCAGGAATGGAGAGATCATGACCTGAGCCAAAGTCGGATGCCCAACTGACTGAGCCACCCAGGCACGCTTATATCTTCTTTCTTCATCTATATTCCTGTTATTTCCTTTTCTTGAATTATTACATTAGCTAGAACTTCCAGTAAGATATTGAATGAGAGTGGTAAGAGGTGATACCTTTGCCTTACCTGATCTTAGTAGGAAAGCTTCAAGTTTATCATCAAGTATGATGTTAGCTGTAGGTTTTTTAATACAGATTTTTAAAAGATCAGTTTGTTTTGATTTCTTTTAAACTTTTAAATTTTTAAATAATTATAGATTCACAGGAAATAGCCAAGATAATCCAGAGAACTCTTGTGGATACTTCACCCAATTCCCCCCAATGGTTACATCTTATGTAACTATAATAAAATATCAAAACCAGGAAATTTACATTGGTACATTATATGTGTATATTTTTATGTCATTTTATTATATGTGTAGATTCATGTAACCACCACTGCAATCAAGATGCAGAACTGTTCCATCACCACAAACATCTCCTTTGTGCTACTCCTTCATAGTCACACTCAGTCCACTTTCCTACTATTCCTAGGCAACCACCAATTTGTTTCACACCTCTATAATAGTATTTTAAGAAAGTTACATAAATAGACTCATAAAGTATATGACCTCTGAAAATTGCCCTTTTTTCACCCAGTATAATTCCCTGGAGATACATATTTGCAGTGAATTTTTTGTAAACAGCATATAGTTCGGACATGTTTTTTGTTTTTTCTATCCACTCTACTAATCTGTCTTTTACTTGATGTGTTTAGAACATTCACAATGGACATAATCATTGATATGTACAGTCATTTTATTTTTGTTTTCTGTTCCCTCTGTTTTCCCTTCCTCTATTTCCCTTTTCCTCACCTGCCTGAAGGTTCTTTTAACAGTTTTTAGAATTCCATTTTGATTTATCTATAGTGCTTTTGAGTGTCTCCTTTTGTATATATTTTAGTGGTTGCTCTAGCTATTATATTACATGTATATAACTTATCAGTTTACTGATGTTGACATTTCACAAGTTTGAGTGGAATGTAAGAACCTAACTTCCTTCATGTCCTTTCACTCGCCCTCATTTATAATAAAATTGTTTTAAATATTTGTTTTATATACATTGATAACCACATCAGGAATCAATATAACTTTGGGGTCAACTGTTAAACATAATTTAGATAACACCAAAGAAGGAAAGTTTATTGTATGTATCCATAATTTTACTTTTTAATTGCTTTCTCGCCCTTCTTCATGTTTCAAAGCTCCTTCTTTTATTGTTTCCTTTCTATTTAAAGAACTTCCTTTGGCCATTCATTTAGGGTCAGTTAGCTAGTGACAAATTCTCTTAGTTTTCATTCATCTAAGAATATCTTGATTTCCCCTTCATTCCTAAATGATATTTTCATTAGATATGCAATTCCGGGTTTACAAATTTTTTCTTTCAGCACTTGAAACATGTGCCACTTCTTCCTTCTGCCCTTTATGGTTTCTGATAAGAAATCCACTGTCATTTGAATGTTTTTCCTCCTTGGTTAAGGTGTCATTTCTCTCTCACTGTTTTCAAGAGTATTTTGTGTGTTTAGATTTCAGAAGTTTGATTATGATATATCTTGGCATAAATTTCTTTGAGTTCATTCTCTTTGGGATTCACTCAACTTCTTGATACTGTAGGTTTGTCTTTTTCTAATTTGGAAAATTTTCAGTCACTACTTCTTTGAGTACTTTTTCAGCCCCATTTCCTTTCTCCTCTCCATCCAGGACTCCTCTGATGACAGGAATGTTGCATTTTTTGTTAGAGTCCCACAGTTCCTTGAGGCTCTGTTCATTTTTTTTTCAGTTTTTTTTCTCTCTGTTGTTCAGACTTGATAATTTTTATCATTAATTCTATCTTCAAGTTCACTGATTATTTCCCCTGTCCTCTTTATTCTTTCATGGAGCCTATCCAATGAGGCTCTTATTATCATTATTTCAGTTGTTGTATTTTTTCATTCTAAAATGTCCATTTGTTTCTTCTTTATATTTTATATTTATTTGCTGAGACAGTATTTTTTTCATTTGTTTCAAGTATTGTTGTAGTTGCTCATTGAAGCATTTTTAGGATGGTTGCTTTATATATCCTTGTCAAATAATTCCAACATCTGTGTCACCTTGGTGCTGGCGTTAGTTAACTATCTTTTCTCATTGAAGTTGAGATTTCCCCAGACTTTGCTGTGACAAGTGGTTTTCTATCCTAGACATTTTGGATATTATAAGACTCTGGATCTTATTTAAATCTTGTGTTTTAGCAAGCCTACTATGACACTGTGCCAGTAAGGCACCACTTCATTATTGCTAGATGGGGTAGAAAAGATGGGGGTGGAAGTCTGGCTTTCTTGTTTAGCCTCCATTGATACCCTGTGAAGGATGGGTGCCTTGTTACTTCTGAGCAGGGGTTGGTGTTCAAGATCCCCACTGGACCTCCTCTGATATTTTTCTGGATAAGAGGGGTAGCAATTGCTCATTGTTATTTCCCACATTGCTTTAACTGATGCTATAATGAACATTGTTAAAAGATAGGCCTTCACTGACACACCTTGGCATCTCTCCAGGAGTGGGAAGAGAGTCAAAGGTTAAAGTCTGGAAGGATGAAAGTCCAGGCTCCCTCTATTGATGCAATGGGGGAGGAGTAGGCCTTCTTGCCACTGAGATGGAATGAAATTCTTAGCTCTCCACTCAGTTTTCTTTGATACTACTTAAGCATGGTGGGGGTAGTTTGGGGCACCTTGTTACAATTGGGTGAGTGTAGAAGTCTAGGCTCCCCACTAGGACTTTCCTGACAAAAGTCAGATGAATTTTTTTCCCCATGGTGTTTGGCTGGAGCAGAGTGGTTATTTAAAAGTGTTCTAAAAAAATAAGTAAATAAATAAAAAATAATAAAAGTGTTCTGTCTTGATGTGCTACCCCTTTCCTGGTCGTTTAGCTAGAAAAATCAGGATTTTCTAGCGGCTTATACATTGGTACTTCTGGGCTGTTGGCTTTTTCAGTTCCAGTTCTAAGATATATGTGGCAAAATAAAAACTGCTTCATTCACTGCTGTGTTGTTCCTTGGGTCCTGAGGTCCCTGGCCCATCAACTTCTCTCTACCTTTCAGCCTTTTATATTTGCTCTGTATACAGTGCCCAGTGTTTTTAGCCATACTTCATGGGAGGAATATGGAAAAGTACCTTGATATAGTTTTTAATGCTAAATGTATATTATAAAAAACTAAGCCATCCATTTATGACATTAACTTATTCAACAGTTATTTAACATCCTCTCTGGCCCAAACACATGGCTATAAGGACACTGAGGTTGATAAATGAGTGACATATGGTTCTTGCCTTCAAGGATCTCACTGTAGAATAGGGAACATTTTAAAAAAAATAAGGCATTACAAAATATAAATTCCATGGTTCAAGACTAGAGTAAAAATTTCTATTTATAGATTTTCAGGCAAGTCAGACATTCCAAGTGAAAGAAAAATTGCTATATTAAGGGAAAGAAAAGTAATCTAATAGCTAGATTAATAACTGAAAAAGTATAGTATGATATAAGAGATATGTATTTGAAGGATTGATAGAAGTAAAGGTTTTTCAGAAGAAATTTAGAAAAAGAAAAATAATCAAGGGGTGACTATATTTAAAAAAGAACCCATAATCATTATAATAATGATGATGATTGGATGCTATTGGTTATCCTTTATCTTCCTTGAACTCAGTTTCCTTTTTTGGCAAATATGAAGCATGGGCAAAGGTTTTCTAGAACTTTGGGTAGTCCTTGGACTCAAAGCTAGGGAATTTTTATGTTCCCCATATTACTCTTGCTCATGTATGAGTAAGACAAAGAGATTTCAATGAAGCAACTGACACCTCCTATGGTTGTGAAACATGAAAAGTATAGGCATACCTTATTTCATTGTGCTTCACTTTATTGTGCTTCACAGACATTGAGGGATTTTTCTTACAAGTTGGAGGTTTGTGGCAACCCTTCAGTGAACAAGTCTATTGGCGCCATTTCTTCAAAAGGATTTGCTCACATTATGCCTGTGTGTCACATTTTGGTAATTCTTGCAATATTTCAAAATTTTTAATTATTATTGTATTTGTTATGATGATTTGTGATCCATGACCTTTGATGTTAACTATTGTAATTGTTTGGGGACACCATGAACTGTGTCCATATAAGATGGCAAACTTAATGGATACATGTTGTGTGTGCTCTGATTGCTCCACCAACCATCTCTCTCCCCCTCCTCAGGCCTCTTTATTCTCTGAGACACAACAATACTGAAATTAGGCCAGTTAATAACCGTACAATGGCTTTTAAGTATTCAAGTGAAATGAAGAGTTGCATGTCTCTCACTTTAAATCAAAAGCTAGAATGTATTGTGTTTAGTGAGGAAGGCATGTTAAAAGCTGAGAGGCTGAAAGCTAGGCTTTTTGTACTAAACAGTCACGTTGTGAATGTAAAGGAAAAGTTATTGAAGGAAATTAAAGGTGCTACTCCAGTGAACACACAAATGATAAGAAAGTGAAACAGCTTTATTGATGATATGGAGAAAGTTTTAGTGGTCTGGATAGAAGATCAAGCCAGCCCCAATATTCCCTTAAGCCAAAGCCTAATCCATACCAAGGCCTTAACTCTAATTCTATGAAGGCTAAGAGAGGTGAGGAAGGTGAAGAAGAAAAGTTTGAAGCTAGCAGGGGTTAGTTCATGAAACTGAGGAAAATAAGGCATCTGCATAACATAAAACTGCAAGGTGAAACACCAATGTTGATGTAGAAGCTGCAACAAGTTTTCCAGAGAATACATCTAAGATGGATTGATTGAAGGTGGCTACACTAAACAACAGATTCTCAGTGTAGAAGATGCAGCCTTCTGTTGGAAGAAATGCCATCTAGGACTTTCATAGCTGGAGAAAAGAAGCAAATACCTGGATTCAAAGCTTCAAAGGACAGGCTGACTCTCTTGTTAGGAGCTAATGTAGTTGATGAGTTTAAGCTGAAGCCAATGCTCATTTACCATTTTGAAAATCCTAAGTCCTTTAGGATTAGGCTAAACCTACTCTGTGCTCTATAGGTGGAACAACAAAGCCTGGATGATGGCCTATTTGTTTACATCATGGCTTACTGTATTTTAAGACTGTTGAGACCTACTGCTCTGGGAAAAAAAATCCCTTTCAAAATATTACTACTCATCTACAATTCATCTGGTCATTCAAGAACTCTGGTGGAAATGTGCAATAAGATTAATGTTTTTAATGCCTGCTAACACAATATCCATTCTGTGGCCCATGGATAAATGAGTAATTTTGACTTCCAAGTCTTATTCTTTAAGAAATTAATTTCATAAGGCTATAGCTCCATTCTACAGGGATTTATCTGATGGATCTGGACAAATAAATTGAAAACCTTCAGGAAATCATATACCATTATAGATGGGATTAAGAACATTTGTGATTCAGGGGAAGAAGTCAAAATAACAACATTAACAGGAGTTTGGAAGAAGTTGATTCCAAAGCACATGGATGACTTTGAGGGATTAAAGACAACAGTGGAGGAAGTAATTGCATATATGGTGGAAATAGAAAGAGAAATAGAATTAGAAGTGAAGCTTAATGATGCAACTGAATTTTTGTCATCTCATGATAAAACTTGAATGGATAAAGTGCTAGGGATGAGCAAAGAAAGTGGTTTCTTGAGATGAAATCTACTCCTGGTGAAAATGTTGTGAAGATTGTTGAAATGACAACAAAGGACTTAGAATATTACAAAAACTTAGTTGATAAAGCAGCAGCAGGGTTTGAGAGGATTGACTCCAATTTTGTAAGAAGTTCTACTGTGGGTAGCTACAGAGAAATCATTTGTGAAAGGAAGAATCAATCAAGGCATGCAAACTTCATTGCTGTCTTGTTTTAAGAAATTTCTACAGCTACCCAAACATCAGCAACAACCACTCTGATCATTCAGTAGCCATCAAGAAAAGTTTGAATATAGCAGAGGTTGGCTAATAAGGTTTAAGGAAAGGCACCATCTCCATAACATAAAAGTGCAAGTTTGTGGAGCAGCAAGTGCTGATGTAGAACTTGCAGCAAATTATCCAGAAGAACTAGCTGATGCAGACGGCTACACTAAACAACCAATTTTCAATGTAGATAAAATAGCCTTCTATTGGAAGAAGATACCATCTAGGACTTTTATAATTGGAGAGAAGTTAATGCCTATCTTTGGAGCTTCAAAAGGACAGGCTGACTCTCTTGTTAGGGGGTAATGCAGCTGGTGACACTAAGTTGAAGTCAATGATCATTTACCATTCCAAAAATCCTAGGTCCCTTAAGAATTATGCCAAATCTACTCTGCCTGTGCTCTATAAATTGAACAATAAGGCCTAGATGACAGCACATCTGTTGGCAACAGGGTTTATTGAATATCTGAAGCATTGTTGAGACCTACTGTTAAAAAAAAAATGGAGATTCTTCTTAATATATTGCTCATTTATAATGCACCTAGTTACCCAAGACTTCTGTACATTAGAAATGTACAGTGATATTAACATTGTTTTCATGTCCCCTAACACAACATCCATTCTGCAGCCTGTGGATCAAGGAGTAATTTTGACTTTTAAGTCTTCTTATTTAAGAAATACATTTTGTAGACAGTTATTCCTCTAGTAGATCCCAGCAAAGTAAATTGAAAACCTTCTGGAAAGGAGTCTTCATTCTTGTTGTCATTAAGAATATTTGAGGGGCACCTGGGTAGCTCAGTTGGTTAAGCATCCGACTTCAGCTTAGGTCATGATCTTGTGGTTTGCGAGTTCGAGCCCTGTGTTGGGCTCTGTGCTGACAACTCAGAGCCTGTAGCCTGCTTCAGATTCTGTCCCTCTCTCTCTACCCCTCCCCTGCTCATGCTCTTTCTCTCTCTCAAAAATAAATAAATAGTAAAAAATATTTTTAAAGAATAATATTTGATTCATGGGAAGAGGTCAAAACACCAACATTAACAGGAGTTTTGAAGTTGATTTCAACCCTCATGAATGACTTTGAAGGCTTTGAGACTTCAATGAAGGAAGTAACTACAGATGTAGTAGAAATAGCAAGATAACTAGAATTAGAAGTGGACCCTGAAGATGAGACTGAATTGCTGCAATCATGATAAAGCTTTAATGGATGAAGAGTTGCTTCTTTTGGATAGCCAAAGAAAGTGGTTTCTTAAGATAGAATCTACTCCTGGTGAAGATGCTGTGAAGATTGTTGAAATGACAACAAAGGATTTAGACTATTACATAAATTACATGATAAAGCAGCAGCAGGGTTTAAGGGGATTGACTCCAATTTTGAAAGATATTCTGTGGGTAAAACTCTGTCAAACAGTATCTTATACTACAGAGAAATTGTTTGTGAAAGGAAGAGCCAATCGATGTGACAAACTTCATTGTTGTCTTATTTTAAGAAATTGCCACAGCCACCCCAACCTTCAGCAAACATCATCTTGATCAGTCAGCAGCCATCAACATCTAGGCAAGACCCCCCACCAGTAAAAAGAATACAACTCACTAAAAGCTCAGATGATGATTAGTATTTTTTTTAGCAATAAAGTATTTTTAAATTAAAGTATATAAATTTTTTTAGACATAATGTTATTTCATGGTTAACAGATTACAGTATAGTGTAAACATAACTTTTATATGTACTGGGAAACCACAAAAATCACTTGACTCATGTTATTGTGATAACATGAGCTGGCCTTTCCAGCTTCATCCTGAGCCTACTGGTCATCAAGATTCCTTATGCTTAAAGTCTTTTCAGTCAAGTGCCCAATTAGTGCCCTGGATCCTTACCACAGGCAAATGCCTTTGACGAACCAGGAGACTTCTCAGAAAAGAACTCAAATGCAAGAACAGATTCTTCATTCCTTGGCTGCCAAAAGCCAACCTTTCTGAGCTCTCCCTCTGAGTTGCAAAGGACGAAAGTGTAAGAGCCAAACTCTCAAAATAAATTACAGGCTTTTACAAATTCCTGTTGTTGTGGGGGAACTAACGAAAGCTCAAATGAGGGAATGATGGAACAAAGCCAAAGAATGGGCAAAGTTGGGGGAAAAGGTAGATCAGAGAGGTGAAGGGAGGCTGGCATGGGAACAGAGATGGCTCTATTCGGGAGCCCCCCACTTCCTGACAAGGTGTACAGTTTAATGAAAGAATAGCAAATAGGATTAGAAGGTAATGTTTTGAGTCTTAGCTATCCAACTGTTGTACCTAATGGTAAGTGGGAAAAAGAGGCACTATGAATTAGTTTAGTGTCTCTGTTTCCAAAAGTATTTCCCCGTTTCTGCCTCATCTCTATCCCTCTTCAGAGTCCCCAGGTTATAGTAAAGAGATGAACCTACTTGTGACAAATGAGGGTGGTCATAATGGCATAACTAGGACATGGGTACCATGTGGGATAGGTGGCAGGAAGCTCAGGATAGGCTGATAGTATGCTAGTACATTGGGTCAGGTGGTCATCAAATACTAGTCAGATGACTGAAAGCATTGTGGAACAGTTAAGAGGAGGAAAGTAAAGGCACTTTAGCGGTTAACTAGAGAGCTCCAGAGGGGAGAAATGCAACACCCTGGTCTGCCTTAGGTACTGAGATGGAAGAGCCCTGACCCCCTTTCTTTCTGTGCCTGACCGGAGAGTGACGTCCAGCTGAGTTTAATTTATTAATTATTTATTTAGCTTTGTGCAGGACCCAAAGTTAAGTGCTAGGTAGTTATTTTTCCACCTAACGAAAATCTCTTGTTCAGGAAAGCTAATTATAAACTTTTTTTTTTCATTTTCTCACCAACACTTAAGTTGAGAAGCTCTTTCTTCCAGTTTTCAGCTTCTCTAAATCCATTTACTTTGGTAGCTACTCAACATCCATTAATTGTGTCTAGAATTCTACAAATTTGTAGCAAGGCTTTATTTTAAAATTCCAAAAGTATTTTTGTATTTAACCTGGCATTTATCCTGCCAGTATTTAATTCTTTTCTTCATTAGAATGTGGTGGTGTTTTTCTGGGTTGGCACAGCAATACTGGAAAACATTCTTTTCTAAGCATTCAGTATCTAAACAAATCCCATATTTAACTTTCCACACTTTGCCTAAACACATGCCAACTTTAATGGTCTACCTACTTTTGAGTATCAAAACTTATAAAGTAAATAATCACTGAAAACATAAGTTGTCTTATTACCCCCTTATTAAGTCATTTGGCCTTATTCTTTCTGCTGCTATTGTTTACTTACATTTTTGGAATCAGACAATCTAGAAATCCAGTTCCTAATATTATAGGTAGTCCGAATGAGGCCCAGAGAGACTGCACCTGAAAATGCAGTCCCTCTAACTACTGCCCCAGTCTTTCATGTGTGACTCGGCTCTACCTAATGGCCTATGGCCCACTGATTTGGCAACCACTGATTTAGGACAATAGTCAGTTATCTACATTAGCAACTAAGGTATATTACAGGTGGTTCTTGAACCAAAATCATCAGTGCTTAGAGGAACAATGAATTGAAACAATTTCCTCAGCTTTCTCTGAGCAGGCTAGCAAGAACCTACAGACTCAGATTGTCATTCACCTGATAGAGGGTATGGGCAAGAGGGAGGAGGCAGAGACAGACAGATAAGAAATAAGGAGACAGAAGGAGAAACATACATCTAAAACAGAAAAATTGATAACAAGGGCCTTGTTAGAACTACAGAATGTTAAAAATGAAGGAGTACTCAAGAATCATAGAGGTGGTAGGGCATCTGGCTGGCTCAGTCAGTAGATCATGCAACTCTTGATCTCAAGGTTGTGAGTCCAAGCCCCACATTGGATGTGGAGCCTACTTTAAAAAATCAGAGTGGGTAACCAACATGGCTTCACTTATGAGTTTCAAAACATATTTGAAAGGAAGGAATAATAGCAATTGTATAAAAATTCTATACAAACTCTTACAAAAAATAGGAAACAGAACACTTTTCAACTCATTCTATGAGTCCAGTATTACCTAATACTAAAACCAGATAAAGACATCACAAGAAAAATACAGATGGATGTCCATCATAAACACAGTTGCAGAACCCTTAACAAATGTTAGCAAATTCAATCTGACAATATGTAAAAAGGATAAAACATCATGATCAAGTAGGATCTATCCCAGAAATACAAGGTTAGTTCAGCATCCAAAAATCAATCAATGCAGTATGCAGTTACAACAAGACTACACATTTGATAAATCCAATATAATTACTCAATCGATGCAGGAAAAGCATTTGAAAAAATTAAACTCATTCAATATAAATTAAATATTCATTCAATATAAAAGCTCTCAGAAAACTAGTAATAAAATGGCAGTATAAGAGCAACTATAGAAAACCTATAACTAGCATGATACTTACTAGTGAAAAACTAAAATCTTCCACCCTAAATTAGGAACTAGGCAAAGGATGTCTGCTCCTGTTTACTTCTATTTAATAGTGTACTGGAGGTTCTCACCAGTGCAGTAATACAAGAAGAAATAGAAGACACAAAAATTAGAAGAGGTAAAACTATCTTTATTTACAGATAACATGATTATCTGTTGCAGGGAATATGGCCAGAGTCACAAAAGAGGAGTCGGCAAAGTGTGGTTAAGGTCCTCATACTCAAGTGGGAATGAGACCCTGATTCCAGAATGAAGTTTCTCTTCATTAGGATAATTGCTAAAGACTACATGCATAAAGTAAGCTAAGCAAGTGTGTTAATTGATCTAATGGTTCAGCTTTTCAAGGTTGAATTTTGAGTTAATAGGTTTCTATAACACTAGGAAGGGTCAGGTGTGAAGAAGGATCTGGCCCTGGACAATGTTAATGGATCTAGGCATTCCTTATGAGCTGCAGCAGTGTTCAGCTGTGTAAACATGTCCTAAGTCCTTGCACCTTCTCCAGCCCTTCCCTTTTGAAGTCTTTTCCTTTGATGCTACTCTCCTGCACCTCCCACAATTATATATCTAGACAATTTAAAAGACTAAAAGCTACTGGTGGGGCACCTGAGGCTCAGTCAAGCATTTGACTCTTGATTTCAGCTCAGGTCATGATCTCATGTTTGGTGAGATTGATCCCCATGTCAGGCTCTATACTGACACTGCAGAGAATCTGCTTGGGATTCTCTCTCTCTCTCTCTCTCTCTCTCTCTCTCTCTCCTTCTCTCTTTCTCTCTCTCCCTCTTTCCCCCACTCATGTGCACACGTGCTCTCTCTCTCAAAATAAATAAATAAATAAATAGATAGATAAATTTTTTTAAAAAACAACAAAAAGCTACTAGAACTAATAAGTGAGTTAAACAAGCTCACAAGATACATTGCCAACATTCAAACCCCAATTGTATTTTTATATACTAGCAATGAACAATTAAAAGTAGAATTAAAATGCCCTTTATAATATCATCAGAAATTTAAAATACTCGAAGATAAATTTGATTAAAAATATGTGTAAGACTTCTACACTGAAAATTACAAAGCGTTGATGAGAGAAATTAAGGAAGACCTAAATAAATGGAGGGATATACCTTGTTCATGGGTCAGAAGGCTCATTATAGTTAAGCTATAAATTCTTCCCAAATTGTTCCATAGATACAATGCAATCCCAATCAAAATCCCAGAAAGGTATTTTTGTAGAATGTGGCAAGCTGATTCTCAAATTTATGTGTAAATGAAAAGGATATAAAATTGTGAAAGGGGCGAGTGGGTGGCTCAGTCAGTTAACCATCTGACTCTTGGTTTTGGCTCAGGTTATGATTTCATGGTTTGTCGGACAGGGCCCACGTCGGGCTCTGCACTGAGGGTGCGGAGCTTACTGGGGATTCTCTCTCCCTCTCTCTCTGCCCCTCCTCTGCTCTCTTTGTCTAAAAATAAATAAACATTTAAAAAACGAATTATGAAAATAATTTTGACAATGAAGAGCAAAGTTGGAGGACATATAGTGACCTGAATTCAAGACTTACTATAAAGTTATAGCAATCAAGACATTATGGTATTGACATAAATATAAATGTATAGATCATTGGAAAAAAAATAGTCTAGAAATGGGCCTTCACATCTATGACTAGTTGATTTTCAACAAAAGTATCACAACAATTCGATAGAGAAAGAGTAATATTTTTCAACAAATGGTGTGTGTTAACTGGATATGCACATGGAGAAGAGTGAAGTTGAACTGCTACCTCATGCCATATTCTAAAATTAACTGAAAATGGAGTATATACCTAAATGTAGGAACTAAAACTATAAAACTTCTAGAAAACAGGAGAAAATCACAGTGGCCTTGGGTGAGGCAAAGATTTCTTAAATAGAACACAAAGAACAAAAGTATTAAAAAAAGTACATAAAATTTACTTCATCAAGATTTAAAAATTTACTCCTCAATACACTTTTAAGAGAATTAAAACACAAACTACAAACTGAGAGGAAATATCTGTCAATTATATATTTGATAAAGGAGGACTCATATCCTTTGTGTGTGTGTGTGTGTGTGTGTGTGTGTGTACATTCTCAAAACTGAAAAATAGGAAAATAAATCCAACTGAAACAGACAAAATACATGCAATTACACTTCATCAGAGAAGATATTTAGATGGTAAACAAATACATGAAAATATGCTCAACATCATCAGTCATTAAGGAAATGCAAACGAAAGCCCAGTGTGATGCAACCACACACCTATTAAAACATTTAAAATTAGGGGGATCCTGGGAAGATGGCGGCATAGGAGGACGCTGGGTTCACTGCGTGTCCTGCTGATCACTTAGATTCCACCTACACCTGCCTAAATAACCCAGAAAACCGCCAGAAGACTAGCAGAATGGAGTCTCCAGAGCCAAGCGCAGACGAGAGGCTCGTGGAAGATGGTAGGAAGGGCAGAGAGGCGGTGCACGCTCCACGACTGGAGGGAGGGAGCCGGGGTGGAGGGGCGGCCCACCGGCCAAGTTGAGCCCCCGAGTCTGGCTTGCAAAAGCGGAGGGGCCAGACGGAGTGTGTTCCGACAGCAAGCGGGACTTGACATCTGGAAGGTTATGAGCTAACAGCTCTGCTCTGAGAACGGGAGGGCTGGAGGACAACGGGAGGGAGAGTTCTTGAGCCCCTGAGGACAGAGCTCAGCTTGGCAGGGAACAAAGGTGCTTGCCAGTGCCATCTTCCTCGCCCATCCCCAAGCCAAAATCCCACAGGGAACCAATTCCTGCCAAGGAACTTGCTTGCACCGTGCAAACACCCAACGCTATGCTTCTGCAGATCCATCCCTCCGGCGGGTCTGACTCCCCCCTGGTGCCGCAGGGCCCCTCCCGAAGCGGATCTCTGAAGGAAAAGCGAGCTGAGCCTGCCCCTCCCACCCCTGTGCACCTTGCCGATCCACCCCAGCTAATACGCCAGATCCCCGGCACCACAAGCCTGGCAGTGTGCAAGTAGCCCAGATGGGCCACGCCACCCCACAGTGAATCCTGCCCCTAGGAGAGGGAAAGAGAAGGCACACACCAGTCTGACTGTGGCCCAGGTGGCGGGCTGGGGGAAGACATCAGGTCTGACTGTGGTCCCGCCAACCAATGCAAGTTATTCAAGACAGCACAGGGGAAGTGCCCTGCAGTCCCACACCACTCCAGGGACTATCCAAAATGACCAAACGGAAGAATTCCCCTCAGAAAAATGTCCAGGAAATAACAACAGCTAACGAACTGATCAAAAATGATTTAAACAATATAACAGAAAGTGAATTTAGAATAATAGTCATAAAATTAATCACTGGGCTTGAAAACAGTATAAAGGAGAGCAGAGAATCTCTTGCTACAGAGATCAAGGGACTAAGGAACAGACAGGAGGAGCTAAAAAATGCTATCAACGAGTTGCAAAATAAAATGGAGACAACTACGGCTCGGATTGAAGAGGCAGAGGAGAGAAAAGGTGAACTAGAAGATAAAATTATGGAAAAAGAAGAAGCTGAGAAAAAGAGAGATAAAATATCCGGGAGTATGAGGGGAAAATTAGAGAACTAAGTGATGCACTAAAGAGAAATAATCTACGCATAATTGGTATTCCAGAGGAGGAAGAGAGAGGGAAAGTTGCTGAAGGTGCACTTGAAGAAATAATAGCTGAGAACTTCCTTGATCTGGGGAAGGAAAAAGGCATTGAAATCCAAGAGGCACAGAGAACTCCCTTCAGACGTAACTTGAATCGATCTTCTGCACGACATATCATAGTGAAACTGGCAAAATACAAGGATAAAGAGAAAATTCTGAAAGCAGCTAGAGATGAACGTGCTCTAACATATAAAGGGAGACCTATAAGACTCATGACCGATCTCTCTACTGAAACTTGGCAGGCCAGAAAGGAATGGCAGGAAATCTTCAATGTGATGAACAGAAAAAATACGCAGCTGAGAATCCTTTATCTAGCAAGTCTGTCATTTAGAATAGAAGGAGAGATAAAGATCACACAAACAAAAACTGAAGGAATATGTCACCACTAAACCAGCCCTACAAAAGATCCTAAGGGGGATCCTGTGAGACAAAGTACCAGAGACATCGCTACAAGCATGAAACCCAGAAACATCACAATGACTCTAAAACCATATCTTTCTATAATAACACTGAATGTAAATGGACTAAATGAGCCAACCAAAAGACATAGGGTATCAGAATGGATAAAAAAAAACAAGACCCATCTATTTGCTGTCTACAAGAGACTCATTTTAGACCTGAGGACACTTTCAGATTGAGAGTGAGGGGATGGAGAACTATTTATCATGCCACTGGAAGTCAAAAGAAAGTTGGAGTAGCCATACTTATAACAGACAAACTAGATTATAAATTAAAGGCTGTAACAAGAGATGAAGAGGGCATTATATAATAATCACAGGGTCGGGGCGCCTGGGTGGCTCAGTCGGTTAAGCGGCCGACTTCAGCTCAGGTCATGATCTCGCGGTCTGGGAGTTCGAGCCCCACATCGGGCTCTGGGATGATGGCTCAGAGCCTGGAACCTGCTTCCGATTCTGTGGGTCCCTCTCTCTCTGCCCCTCCCCCGTTCATGCTCTGTCTCTCTCTGTCTCAAAAATAAATAAAACGTTAAAAAAATTAGTTATAATAATCACAGGGTCTATCCATCAGGAAGAGCTAACTATTATAAATGTCTATGCACTGAATACAGGAGCCCCCAAATATATAAAACAATTACTCACAAACATAAGCAACCTTATTGATAAGAATGTGGTAATTGCAGGGGAATTTAACACTCCACTTACAGAAATGGATAGATCATCTAGACACATGGTCAATAAAGAAACAAGGGCCCTGAATGATACATTGGATCAGATGGACTTGACTGATATATTTAGAACTCTGCATCCCAAAGCAACAGAATATACTTTCTTCTTGAGTGCACATGGAACATTCTCCAAGATAGATCACATACTGGGTCACAAAAGAGCCCTTCATAAGTATACAAGAATTGAGATCATACCATGCATACTTTCAGACCACAATGCTATGAAGCTTGAAATCAACCACAGGAAAAAGTCTGGAAAACCTCCAAAAGCATGGAGGTTAAAGAACACCCTCCTAAAGAATGAATGGGTCAACCAGGCAATTAGAGAAGAAATTAAAAAATATATGGAAACAAATGAAAAGGAAAATACAACAATCCAAACGCTTTGGGATGCAGCAAAGGCAGTCCGGAGAGGAAAATACATTGCAATCCAGGCCTATCTCAAGAAACAAGAAAAATCCCAAATACAAAATCTAACAGCACACCTAAAGGAAATAGAAGCAGAACAGCAAAGGCAGCCTAAACCCAGCAGAAGAAGAGAAATAATAAAGATCAGAGCAGAAATAAACAATATAGAATCTAAAAAAACTGTAGAGCAGATCAACAAAACCAAGAGTTGTTTTTTTGAAAAACTAAACAAAATTGATAAACCTCTAGCCAGGCTTCTCAAAAAGAAAAGGGAGATGACCCAAATAGATAAAATCATGAATGAAAATGGAATGATTACAACCAATCCCTCAGAGATACAAGCAATTATCAGGGAATACTATGAAAAATTATATGCCAACAACCTGGACAACCTGGAAGAAATGGACAAATTCCTAAACACCCACATGCTTCCAAAACTCTATCAGGAGGAAATAGAAAGCTTGAACAGACCCATAACCAGCGAAGAAATTGAATCAGTCTTCAAAAATCTCCCAACAAATAAGAGTCCAGGACCAGATGGCTTCCCAGGGGAGTTCCACCAGACGTTTAAAGCAGAGATAATACCTATCCTTCTCAAGCTATTCCAAGAAATAGAAAGGGAAGGAAAACTTCCAGACTCATTCTATGAAGCCAGTATTACTTTGATTCCTAAATCAGACAGAGACCCAGTAAAAAAAGAGAACTACAGGCCAATATCCCTAATGAATATGGAATGCAAAAATTCTCAGTAAGATACTAGCAAATAGAATCCAACAGCATATAAAAAGAATTATTCACCATGATCAAGTGGGATTCATTCCTGGGATGCAGGGCTGGTTCAACATTCACAAATCAATCAACATGATACATCACATTAATTAAAGAAAAGATAAGAACCATATGATCCTGTCAATCGATGCAGAAAAGGCATTTGACAAAATTCAGCACACTTTCTTAATAAAAACCCTTCAGAAAGTCAGGAAAGAAGGAAAAAAACATCATGAAAGCCATTTATGAAAAGCCCACAGCTAACATCATCCTCAATGGGGAAAAACTGAGACTTTTTCCCTGAGATCAGGAACACGACAGGGATGTCCACTCTGACCGCTGTTGTTTAACATAGAGTTGGAAGTCCTAGCATCAGCAATCAGACAACAAAAGGAAATCAAAGACATCAAAATTGGCAAAGATGAGGTTAAGCTTTCACTTTTTGCAGATGACATGATATTATACATGGAAAATCCTATAGACTCCACCAGAAGTCTGCTAGAACTGATACATGAATTTAGCAAAGTTGCAGGATACAAAATCAATGTACAGAAATCAGTTGCATTCTTATACACTAATAATAAAGCAACAGAAAGACAAATAAAGAAACTGATCCCATTCACAATTGCACCAAGAAGCACAAAATACCTAGGGATAAATCTAACCAAAGATGTAAAAGATCTGTATGCTGAAAACTATAGAAAGCTTATGAAGGAAATTGAAGAAGATATAAAGAAATGGAAAAACATTCCGTGCTCATGGATTGGAAGAATAAATATTATCAGAATGTCAATACTACCCAAAGCTATCTACACATTCAATGTAATCCTAATCAAAATTTCACCAGCATTCTTCTCGAAACTAGAACAAGCAATCCTAAAATTCATATGGAACCATAAAAGGCCCCGAATAGCCAAAGTAATTTTGAAGAAGAAGACCAAAGCAGGAGGCATCACAATCCCAGACTTTAGCCTCTACTACAAAGCTGTAATCATCAAGACAGCATGGGATTGGCACAAAAACAGACACATAGACCAATGGAATAGAATAGAAACCCCAGAACTAGACCCACAAACGTATGGCCAACTCATCTTTGACAAAGCAGGAAAGAATATCCAATGGAAAAAAGACAGTCTCTTTAACAAATGGTGCTGGGAGACCTGGACAGCAACATGCAGAAGATTGAAACTAGACCACTTTCTCACACCATTCACAAAAATAAACTCAAAATGGATAAAGGACCTGAATGTGAGACGGGAAACCATCCAAACCCTAGAGGAGAAAGCAGGAAAAGACCTCTCTGACCTCAGCCGTAGCAATTTCTTACTTGACACATCCCCAAAGGCAAGGGAATTGAAAGCAAAAATGAATTGCTGGGACCTTATGAAGATAAAAAGCTTCTGCACAGCAAAGGAAACAACCAACAAAACTAAAAGGCAACCAACGGAATGGGAAAAGATATTTGCAAATGACATATCGGACAAAGGGCTAGTATCCAAAATCTATAAAGAGCTCACCAAACTCCACACCGGAAAAACAAAGAACCCAGTGAAGAAATGGGCAGAAAACATGAATAGACACTTCTCTAAAGAAGACATCCGGATGGCCAACAGGCACATGAAAAGATGCTCAACGTCGCTCCTCATCAGGGAAATACAAATCAAAACCACACTCAGATATCACCTCACGCTAGTCAGAGTGGCCAAAGTGCACAAATCCGGAGACTATAGATGCTGGAGAGGATGTGGAGAAACGGGAACCCTCTTGCACTGTTGGTGGGAATGCAAATTGGTGCAGCCACTCTGGAAAACAGTGTGGAGGTTCCTCAAAAAAATTAAAAATAGACCTACCCTATGACCCAGCAATAGCACTGCTAGGAATTTACCCAAGGGATACAGGAGTACTGATGCATAGGGGCACTTGTACCCCAATGTTTATAGCAGCACTCTCAACAATAGCCAAATTATGGGAAGAGCCTGAATGTCCATCAACTGATGAATGGATAAAGAAATGGTGATTTATATACACAATGGATTACTACGTGGTAATGAGAAAAAATGAAATATGGCCTTTTGTAGCAATGTGGATGGAACTGGAGAGTGTTATGCTAAGTGAAATAAGCCATACAGAGAAAGACAGATACCATATAGTTTCACTCTTATGTGGATCCTGAGAAACTTAACAGAAACCCATGGGGGAGGGGAAGGAAAAAAAAAGAGGTTAGAGTGGGAAAGAGCCAAAGCATAAGAGACTCTTAAAAACTGAGAACAAACTGAGGGTTGATGGGGGGGTGGGAGGGAGGTGAGGGTGGGTGATGGGTATTGAGGAGAGCACCTTTTGGGATGAGCACTGGGTGTTGTATGGAAACCAATTTGACAATAAACTTCATATATTGAAAAAAAAATAAAACATTTAAAACTAAGCAAAACTGACCATGGAAACTATTGGCAAGGATTTGGAAAAACTGGAACTTTTAGCTCTGGTTGCACAGCAGCTGAGAATGTAAAATAGTGCAATCGCTTTGGAAAACAGTTTGGAAGTCTTCAAATGGTTAAACATAAAGTTACAATGACCCAGCAACTCAAAAGAAATGAAAGCATCTGTTTACATCAAAATTTGTAATGTTCATAGAAACTATATTTGTAATAGTAAAAAACTAGAAACATCCCATGTGTCCTTCAATATGTTAATAGTAAACACATCCATACCAATAAATGGTATTTGGCAATAAAAAGAATTAACTCTTGGTATATGCGATAATTTGGATGAATTTCAAACAATTGTGGTATGTGAAGGAAGCCAGACTAAAAAAAGACCCACTTTTTATTCCATTTATATAAAATTCTAGAAAATGCAAACTAACTTGTAGTGACAAAAAGAAAAGCAATGGTTGCCTATGGATAGGGAGCGAAATTTTGAGGATGATAAATATGCTTATTTATCTTCAATATGGTAATGGCTTCATGATATATGTATATATCAAAACTTATGGTATATACTTTAAATATGAGCTCTTTATTGTATGTCAATTATACTTTAAGAAAGCTGTTTAAAAAATAGTAGCATTTTCTTATTTTTAAACAGAGCTATATATTTTCACAATTGAAAAATTAGAAAATACAGAAAATATGGCAAAAAAAATCTCCACAATTCCAATCACTTGGAGACAAGTATTTTTACCTTGGTATGTATTCATCTGGATTTATATATATATATATATATATATATATATATATATATATGTAAATTTTGTATTTAATTCATATTTAAATATTTTACAGATATATAAATATTATACAAATATATATTTGTAAAAGTATTTATATGTGTATATATACATATATAGTTATAGTTAGTTATAGTTTTGTCAAAGACAATATGTATAGCACATATCACTTACAATATGCTTTAAAAAAACTTTTCATGTTTCAGAGACCTTTCCATGTTAATAAAATTCAGTACTACCTCCCCAATTTGATAAAATGGAATAAAGTGAGGAAGGAGGGAAGAGAAGGAGGGAAGGAGGGAAGAAGTAAGGAAGGAAGGAGCATGAGCTATTGATACATGCAACAACATGGATGAATCTCAAAATAATTATAATGAGTAAAAGAAGCCAGAGCCTACCAGAAAATACATACTGTATGACTTCAGCTCTGTAAAACTCTTGAAAAATACAAACTAATCTATAGTGACAGAAAGCATATTACTGGTTTCCTGGGTGTGGGGAGGGGCAAGGAGTAAGGTGGGAGGGAGGAATTATAAAGAGACAGAGGCAACTTTTGGGGGTGATATGTCCTTTACTTTGATTGCAGTGATGGTTTCATCAGTGTGTACATGTCAAAACTCATCAAATAATACACTTGAAATGTGTGTGGTTTATTGTATGTTAATTATACCTTGATAAAGTTTTAAAGATTCATAGGGGAAATGGAGTCTCAGAGAGGATACAAACTACTGAAGTCCATTTCTCAGCCAGGACTAAAACCTTCTTCCCTGGACTCCTAATATAGTATTCCTTCCACTGTAACATGATGCCTGACAGGCCTCCAATGATCTGTCCAACCACCAGGGAAGAGCAGAAGTCAGATGGCTAATTTTCTAAGATCTGCTTTCAGGAAGCATCAGGGCCTTTGCAGAACAAGAACAATAAAACAAATGCTGCAGTGATGAGCCCCTTCCTGTCCCGAGACTGAAACTGGCCACCTTCTTAGCTCAAAAAGGTTCTCAACTGCCCTCAAGTTTGAGGCAATCAAAGGAGACAGGTGGTCACTGTCTCCAGAAGTGGCTCTCCCCATACTTGCAGTCCAGCATTAGGAAGGAAACCTTGGGTGGTTGGTCTAGGACAAACAACAAGGTAATCAATTCAGGGAAGACTGGCTGCCAGGATCAAGGATTTCATTCTCAGAGCTTAGAGAAATATTAATGTTGATTTAACAGTTAGGGGCCTCTTGCTATGGCTTCATGAAATGTCCAAGCCAGAGTAAATCTCACTCTTGAGATTAGACTATGTTCCTGCCTCTAAACAGGAATCTTCTTACTACACTCCCTAGAACTTCTGCATTCTTTGTCAGAACGGAGGGATAGAGGTAGGGAAAAGAGGGTAGAGTGAGGGACTGGGAAAACATGGGCAGACCTCACTTTTCTATCAAAAATGCTTTTTTCCAGGGATACCTACTCTTTCTGTTAAGTGTTTTCTGTGCTAGATGGGGGAAATGAAAGAAAGAGCAGAGAAAGGAAATCAAAAGTCCCTGCAGGCCAGAGGATATTGCAGTGGTGGCAACCAAGAAATTTCCTTAAACTTCAGCGTGGCCATTGTGGAATCAGGTTGGGACTTATACCACCACAAGAAGGTTCTGGGATGGATTAGTCTTTCTACAATGTATAGGTTAAAAGTGTAGGCTCTACAGTCAGAAAGACATGGGTTTAAGAACAAGATCTTCTTACTTGCTGTTTGACCTAGAGCCACTTACATCAGATCTCTAAGCCTCAGTTTCCTCATGTGGAAAATGGGTATATAAAAGCACCAACTAAATCTTTGTTTTGTGAAGATTAAATAAGGTAATATAAGAGACTTGGCATGTAGAAATTAAATATTGTCCTGGGGAATGTATACAGATGAAGACAGTCACTCCTCTCAAGCTTCTACTGAAGGAAACCCTACACCCACAAACAGACACCCTTCTCTTTTAGTTAGCCCAGGTTTGTTGAATGACCATTATGCAACAGTATGTTTTTGTGTTCAGAGTGGTGAGTCCTCATGGCGCCCCATAGGCTCCAACATACCTCAAAATCTGAAATGCATCAGGAAGGCTGGCCATTGGCAACTAGGAGCCAGACCCTTAGTAGGGCAAATTTGAAGTGCTGTCTGGGTGTGGCCTGGGCACTGGCTACTTATCTGATAGGTTCTTCTGTAGTAAGAGTGGCAGAGGGATGGAGGTCAAGGTTTCAAATCCCCTCTTCTAATTCAATGTGTCAGGAGGAGCAAATCATCATGAATGCAAAGATATGTCAGTGGGAAGGAAGGCCATAGCCACTCATGCCAGCACTAAGCAAGCCAGAGCCCATAGACTCAAGATAAACCTCTTGGCAGCAAGGGGGAAGGTCCCCATACCTTTATCTTTTAATTTCAATCCCATCTCACATTTTAAGAGTCATTTTATCTTCCAAAGCCTTTTCTAGCACTTATCTCATTTGATCTTCATAGCGACTGTGTAAGATAGGCCAGCAAATGTCCTCCCCCAGGTCTTCCTTTTCTTCATAGTAGTAGTTGTAGTAATAGCTGACACTTACATAGCATGTACTATGTGACAGGCACTATGTTAAATTCTTTATGTATATTATCTATGTTATCTCATTTAATACTTATAACAATATAATAAATAGAATTAGTGTCCCATTTACATTCCCTCAAGTTAGTAAACAAACCAAGAGGGATTTGGTGATTAGATTAGGTCACACAGCTAGTAAGTGGTATAGCTGGGACTCCAACCCAGGTCTGTCTGACTTTAAAGCCCTTGTTCTTAGCTACTATGCTATACATACCCTATTTTGCAAGGGAAGAAAATAAAGCCAGAGAGCTTGAGTGGCTTGCCTTAGGATGCAAAGCAAGCTAGTACCAGAAGGAGGCCTAACTTTTGGCCTCTGGCCCTTAGTCTAGTGTTCCTTACCTTATTTCTATCACTGGCATGACTTCCCACCCATTAGTACTATGCTCCAAGGGCGCTGTGGTCGCCATGCACTTGGAACACCAGAGATCAGATAAATATGCTGTCTTCCAGCAAGGACAGAGTTTAATCTTTCATTATTTATGATACCTGTTCTATAGGTAAAGTAACCAAGGTGCATAGAAGGCAAACAGCTTACCCCCAGGATCTGTGCTGTACAAGGAGCAGAGAAATTCCTTGAAGTTCTTAACTCTCATCTCAAGTCTGGGCTTGTTTCACTTGAATACCTATGCATGTACCCACAGGCAGCAAAGAAAGCTGTAGGTCAAAATAAAATCAGACAAAAGAAACCCAGTATACTCCCTGTCTTTTAAAAATTGGGTCTGTGAAGCCCTCAGGACAGGGCCAAAGGGAGCTAACACAGAAGTGGCATGGCTGAAAGAAAGGTCGGGGGCCTGCAGGGATAGGAAAAGAGAGGTTTGAAAAATCATATAATTTGGGTAGAGGTAGAAGGAAGGTAATGTCAAGGTCTTGAAGGCATAGTGTGTCTTTTTGTAGAGGCTATGTAGCATCCCAGAAGGGAGTGAGGAGCAGAGTTGTAAATGCATTTCTACCCTGGTTGGTCTTCAGCAATGAAACCAATACTGACCAATAACATGCCAGCATTTTGGCCTGACACCAAGGACTGAGGTGGCTATGGAGGAATGCAAAGCCAAAGGTATAGCCAGTCCCAGCAGGAGGCTAACACATGTGTAAAGGGAGCCTGTCCAGTGATCCCAAATGCCAGCCTGGAGACTACCTAGGGTAATTCAAGGGGCCTGCCAAGTTTGGGAAGCTCTGGATTGGCTCAACTAGTATTGCCCATTGTCAAGATCCATTGTGGGATGTAGACAGATCAGGAGGAAGAAATCAGACGAACCATTAGGCTAGAGCTCTCAATCCGAAAACGTCTCCAATACAGACCTTATTAATCCAGTAATTATGGTTGCATTTTATTTGAGTGATATGTATTAAAATGTTTAGTTGTTAAAGGTAAATATTTAAAAACTACCACAATTTCTGATCACATATTTTGGCTTTTTTTTTCATTTTAAAATATCCAGAAATCCTCACAAAATGGACGTGTCCTGAGCCTTTCTCCAACTTTGAATGTGGAGGGTTTTGAATGACAGGGTCAGGAAAAGGACCTGGATCTTTAGGTACTAGAGAGCCCACACATGGTTCAATTAGAATGTTAGATAATTGTGGTCATTGTGTTCATAAGGGTATGAACATAGGATTAGAAGCCACCATTGAGGAGGCTGGTATCAGGGAGAGTAAGAGAGAGTCTGGACTGGGGACCTGCCAATGGGAGCAGACTTAAGTTTGAACCACATAACACAAGAGTTTGGAATAACAACAATTAGTACTTGTCTAAGTCAACATCCTCATTTTATGCACTGAGGCCCAGAGAAATTAAAGTATATCACCTAGTCACTAATCTGTTACTGCCAGAGCCTATAGAAACACATTTTATTTTTCTAGTACACAAACACTTGAGATATTAAAAAGAGAAAGGAGGACTCTTCATGGAGAGGGGGGAAGAGAAAACTGAGAAGGACTAAAAAATTTCAAGCATGTATCTGCATTTCAGATAGTGCCTGGACACAGGATGTGAAGATGTTCCTTGGGCCCTCCCACCCTGGAGGATGGCCAAGATTTCAGGGAAACTTCATAGAGAATGGCTGACGCCTTACCCTCAGGTTCAAGGCTGGGGTGTATGGAAGACCCCAGGGGCTCCTTCCATGCAGTGGGCCAGGTGCCAGTCTGAGCTCTGGCTAAGGATCTCTGCCTGGTGGGTTTTGGTGGAGCAGCAGATACCAGTAAAAACCAAGCTGTTAAGCAACCACTGCAGCCTATTCCATTCTTCTCTGTGGGTGGCATTCCCCAAGGGCCAGGGTGGGAGCAGAGTGAACAAGCTAGCAAACACCAAGGTGAAGAAAAGCAGGAGCTGTTTGTTGAGACATATGCTTTTTGGAGGAGGTGGCCTCCATGCCAAGACAAACTCCTTCGGAAATAAATATTGTACACAAAAGACTAATTATGGGTTTGGAGTTTAAGGTTTAGAAAGAGAGAACTGGCTCTGTCCAGGATGAACTTTTGTAGTCTTCAGTGCCAGGCTTCAGAAAGGGAACATGAGAGAGCAGAGTGGGAAGTGGGTGTCTCCAGTACCCCTCAGCAGTCCCCTCTGGCTAAGAAGTGACATTTATCTACGGGGAAATAGTTTTACAAAGTTAGTTCTACTGGGAACTAAAACCAAAGGGAGCTGAAGCAGAGATGGGCCCACCAGAGATGACAGTAGCAGCATTGGTTTCTTGCTCCTTGCCTTCCTTGTTCAAGGGGCTACAGCTGCACCCTCGCCAACCACCCTACTCAACTGACTCATGCTATTGTCATCAGCTGCCACTAAAAGTGCTCTTCACCCCCAGGCCTGGGGATAGTATCACTCTGCCCCTCCTACTCTGAGCTGCTTGATCTATGCATTATCTGCCCAGCTCAGGGTAATACATCTCTAAAAGAGCATAAGTTGAAACCAAGCACTTGTTCTGTACATAGCCCCAGGCCTCTCTGGTGAGAGTTTGGTCTGGAGACACTAAACAATAATCTTGACAATTGAATGCACAGCCCTAGCTTCATCATTTGCCTTCTATATACCTTCATACAAATAACACAACCCCTTCAAATTAATTTTCTTGCTCTTTAAAATGAAAGAATAGGGGCGCCTGGGTGGCTCAGTCGGTTGAGCGGCCGACTTCGGCTCAGATCATGATCTCACGGTCCGTGAGTTCAAGCCCCGCGTCGGGCTCTGTGCTGACAGCTCGGAGCCTGGAGCCTGTTTCGGATTCTGTGTCTCCCTCTCTCTGACCCTCCCCCATTCATGCTCTGTCTCTCTCTGTCTCAAAAATAAAAATAAACGTTAAAAAAATTAAAAAAATAAATAAAATGAAAGAATAGTAGTCATATAATAAACTTATTGTAAGGATAATATAAAATAATGCATACAAATTAAAATGAATGACATTTAGATAGGGGGAGAACATAATTTATCATCCAAATCATGCCAAAGTATACAGGGGCTTTTGCTTCTAATAATTAGAATGCAAAAATATTCATAAACTGGGACTTCGATTTATTCAATTTATAAAGGTTACCTATTATTATGAAACCTGAGTTTCAGTTCTTTTTTTTTAATTAAAATCTTTATTTTTGAGAGAGAGAGAGACAGAGCGTGAGCAAGGGAGAAACAGAGAGAGAGGGAGACACAGAATCTGAAGCAGGCTTCAGGCTCTGAGCTGTCAACACAGAGCCTGACACAGGTCTTGAACTCACAGACCGCTAGATCATGACCTGAGCTGAGTCAGACTCAACTGAGAAACCCAGAGGCCCCAACCTGAGTTTCAGTTCTATAGTTGATTGCCATGGAGCTTTGATCAAATGACTTCCTTTCTCTGAAATTCAGTTAGTCTATCTGAGAAACAGAGTACATAAGGCATAAGGGATAGGCTCAGAATTACAATGAGGTTCGTAATTGTTTCTTAGAGATACATCAGGATTTTGAATTCTATTCCAGAATACATCTCTGCAGTAAGCACTACTTTAAATTCCTAACAACTAAGTGAAATAGAGGTTTACACCTTTTCTGATTCCTGGGACAAAAGCAGGTACTCTGTGTTCTCTAGGTTTTGAATCCCAGCTCTTAGCAAGAAGGTGCTAGATATCATCACACCTGTGTTCCTTTCTGATTCAAACACTGACACGGGTGGAACTCAGCATGGGAGAAAAAAGGAAGGTGACATCCTGGGCCCCAAAGGACTGGGGACCCACTGTTTTCCATGGGTACAGGCCCCACATCACGGCCAATGTCAAAAAGGGAGCGCTTACACATGGATGGAGAGTCTTGGGTAGGAAAGGCCCAAGGGACAAAAGGGCCCTTCCGTTTATGATCCAAGAAAACATGCAGCTCCTTAATAGCTCAGCACTTACGAAATAGCCTGGAAGCAAAAAGACTCAGAAACCAAACAATAGGAATGATGAGGCAGCTAAAACAAGACATTTCCTTATATTTTTCCCTGAAAGTGTCACTTAAACATCTCTACATGTCACTGGGATCAGTAAATATAGAATCCACAAGACACTTTCCATACCTGCCCCCTTGTTTCCTGTGTCACTTCCCGCCACACACATAAAAGAAGAGCAGCAAGGATGGAGAAAAGGGGCAGCCTTGCTCAGTGCCCTTGCTCAGGTGCCCTTTATATTAATTGTCAAGATCAATGGAAGCTAAATCACAAACACAGGTTTGAAGAAGAAAACGACCCTCTGAATGAGTAGGGGAATTTGTTTTTCAGAACAATTTAACTTCCAACATTTTTTGAGTCCCCACAACCCACACTTCACATCACCATAACCAGCAAGAAAAAGGGGCGAAGTTCATATGCAATGTCTGCTCAGAAGAGCCACTGAACACTCAACAGTGATCTTGAGGATTCCCACCATTACTTCAAGAACCCTTGTCTATAGAAGGGGAGCCTCACCTCTCCTCCAAGCCCCAGAAATTTCCCAGTTCTTGCTGAGATAACAAAAAGTTCCTGAGGGTCATCCACATCCTTGACTATGCCTGCCTGACCTGAAGAAGGGAGACCAATTGCTTCCCACAGCTACCTTCCCAACCAACCAGAACTGACTCCTCCAGAAATGGGCACAGCCATGGCAGTGCCTGTAGCACAGGACTACACCTGAGCCCCTGAGATAGGCTCCACTGGGTTCCCACAGCTTCTGGCTTCCTTTAGCCTGGGAGTAATTCCCTGGGTTGGAATCTCCTCTTGAGCACTTGCTTGCCTAGCTAGGTTGCAAACTCTGAGAGGGCAGGGACCACATCCCACTTGTTCACAGTTTGGTTCCCAGTAACTTAGTCACTATTTGTTGAATAGAGTACCTGGGAGACTCAGTGGTTCCTGGTGGGGTGGCCAAGTTAGAGCCCCAGCTCAGGCACTTGGTAGTCAGAAACGTTTGTGACCTCTTCTCCTGTGGGGTGTGTGTGTGTGTGTGTGTTCCCCCAGGAGAACCTGGGAGCTCCCTGATGGTGGGTTTCGTAAACTGGTTTTAGTTTAGTTTTGTGACCTTGGACAAGTCCCTGTTTCCTTGTCTGGAAAATGGGGAAGTTGGGCTACATGGAGGGCAAGGAGCTGATCAGTGTCACAATTGTTCATCTCCATGATGTCTGAACACTGCTGTCTCCTGATCACCTCTGGGATTGGGAGCAGGGACTGCAGGGCTTCAGCCCCACTCTCCCACCATTGTGACTTGAGTTGTGCATTCTAGCCCATGAAAATGCCTATTGACCACCCAGGTACTTCTGGGACAATGAACATGCTTATCCAGATGTGGGTCTTGGCAGGAGAAAACAAGCTCAAAGACAGTAGGAAACAGGCAGGAAGACCCTCCTGACTTAAAGATATCTTAAAGATAGTTAAGAACTCCTATCTTAAAGATAGTTAAGAACAGTAACAATTTACCAAGAAATGTTGTGGGTCTCCCTTTCCTGGAGGTCAGAGAAATGTGGAAGCTAGTTGGCCCCTAGAGATCATCTGGTCCAATCCCTTCATTGTAAAGATAAGGAAACTGAGACCCACAGGGAGGAAATTGCCTGCCCAGGGTCAGCGAGCAGCATAATGAAAGAGCAGAGACCCAGACCTGACATCAGGGCTCTCCGGCCAGAGCACATTTTATTGCTCCAAGCTGAGAGGGCTCCTTCAACCACAAGACAGCCCAGCCGATTCTCTGGAGTGTCTTTGCTGCACAGATGAGGACTCCCTGATGCCTTCACAGGGTAAATGGTCTATAAAAGGGAGGGGTGAGGCCAAAGGCCCCTGTCCTCAGGATGTCTGGCTACTCCCTGGACACTTCCTTGCTTCTTCTGAGGACACGAGAGACCGCTTTCACTCTGCAGTGTCTGATGGTTGCTCCTTCCTGGGGTCCAGGAACTCTCCTCCCGAAGACTCAACTGTCTTTCCAGCACACCCACCCTCCAGACGGCCCCTGACTCAGTCAGTGAGTAGGCCCTCCATTTGGGGAGCATCTTCCAAATGCCTCTGGGTGAGCCTCAGGTGGGGCGGGTCACCAATATCCAGAGCCAAGTTCCTTGCACTCAGGGAGTTCTGAGTGAGTGGGAGACTGAGGCACATGCACCCAAAGGCAGATACTTGGGAAGAAAGAAATGGTCCAGAGCAGTCAGAAGAGGTGGGATTGCATGGGTCTTTCGCAGATGTTGGGTAGGACCTGGACTAAGAGGTGGTCAGAAGAGGCCTTCCCTGACTCCTTCTTAAAGCCTTCTTTTACCTCTTTGGAGGCAGGACAGGTTGGAGGGGTGGCGTGGGCAGAGTATGGTTGCCAGGACTCACACAGTTAGGAGTTTGGACTCCTGACATGAGTTACTGGCCTGGCCCAGAGCCTCATCAGCTGGGGGACCTTAAGCTGTTCATTTCACCACTTTGAATCTCAGTCTCCTCATCTTAAGATTTGGGAACTAATAATGCCTCGCACAGCTCACAGCAGAGCTCACAGGAAGTCTATGAAGAGCCCAGGGGTCAATGGTTTCCAGGGTAATTTCAATTCCTTGTTATGTCACTATATTATGGGCACCCACTTGGAACCCTAGAGTTGCTATAAAGATTAGTTTAAGCTGAAGACATATGCAATTAAACAGATAACAAGGGGGAAAAAAGCCTTCTTGGGGCTTCCCTTATCTGACTAAAAGCAGCAACTTCTGGGAAATGAGGTGGTTATAAATTCCTTCTCAGGCCATCTACTCCCAGAAGGTAGACCGTGAGTAAAATTTACCTCAAATCTCTTCTCCAGGAGGGTTTTGTGGCCCTGAAAGAGACAGAAAGACCACTCACACCTGTAGAGACAAACATTATCACAAACTTTCCTATCAACTGTTTGTTCTCCTGAAAAACCATTTATCTTTCCAAAAAGGCATTTGTTTTCCAGGAAGTGCCTTTCTCTCTCAGCCCTCACCCATTAAGATGGTATATAAGCCCCAAAAGCCAATCACTCCTTTGAGTTATCATCACTGAGTTCTGCCATGTATATGGAGGTTGCACATTTAAAGAAATGCTGGTTTTCCCCTCCTGTTAGTCTGTGTTTTATCAGCTCAATTTACACATCTCAGTTACTGAACTTAAGAGACTAGAGGAAAAGTTTTCCCTCTCTTACAATATTCAGGAAGTGGAATCCATAAATTAATGTGTAGACTTCATTTAGATCCTGACCCAAATAAACTGTTAAAAAAAAAAAAAGACTAACCCTTCATGATACTGATGAGACATTTAAAATTTGAACACCAACTGGGTATTTGATGATATTATGGAACTACTGTTAATTACTTAAAATAACATTGTAGTTCCATACAAATTTTAGGATTGCTTGTTCTAGCTTCGAGAAGAATGCTGGTGAAATTTTGATTTGGATTGCATTGAATGTGTAGATTGCCTTGGGTAGTATTGACATTTTGACAATATTTATTCTTCCAATCCAGGAGCATGGAATGCTTTTCCATTTCTTTATATCTTCTTCAATTTCCTTCATAAGCTTTCTATAGTTTTCAGCATACAGATCTTTTATATCCTTGGTTACATTTATTCCTAGGTACTTTATGATTCTTGGTGCAATTGTGAATGGGATCAGTTTCTTTATTTGTCTTTCTGTTGCTTCATTATTAGTGTATAAAAATGCAACTGATTTCTGTACACTAATTTTGTATCCTGCGACTTTGCTGAATTCATGTATCAGTTCTAGCAGACTTTTGGTGGAGTCTATCGGGTTTTCCATGTATAGTATCATGCCATCTGCAAAAAGTGACAGCTTGACTTCATCCTTGTCAATTTTGATGCCTTTGATTTACTTTTGTTGTCTGATTGCTGATGCTAACACTTCCAACACTATGTGAAACAACAGCGGTGAGAGTGGACATCCCTGCCGTGTTCATGATCTCAGGGGGAAAGCTCTCAGTTTTTCCCCATTGAGGATGATGTTAGCTGTGGGCTTTTCATAAATGGCTTTGATGATGTTTAAGTATGTTCCTTCTATCCCGGCTTTCTTGAGGGTTTTTATTAAGAAAGGATGCTGAAGCCAAAGTAATATTGAAGAAGAACACCAAAGCGGGAGGCATCACAATCCCAGACCTTAGCCTCTACTACAAAACTGCAATCATCAAGACAGCATAGTATTGGCACAAAAACAGACACATAGACCAATGGAATACAATAGAGAACCCAGAATTGACCCACAAATGTATGGCCAACTAATCTTTGACAAAGCAGGAAAGAGTATCCAATGGAAAAAGGACAGTCTCTTTAACAAATGCTGCTGGCAGAACTGGACAGCAACATGAAGAAGAATGAAACTAAACCACTTTCTGACACCATTCACAAAAATAAACTCAAAATGGATAAAGGACCTGAATGTGAGACAGGAAACAATCAAAAGTCTAGAGGAGAAAGCAGGAAAAAAACCTCTCTGACTTCAGCTGCAGCAATTTCTTACTTGACACATCTCCAAAGGCAAGGGAATTAAAAGCAAAAATGAACTATTGGGACCTCATGAAGATAAAAAGCTTCTGCACTGCAAAGGAAACAATCAGCCGACAGAATGGGAAAAGACAACCGACAGAATGGGAAAAGATATTTGCAAATGACATATCAGACAAAGGGCTAGTATCCAAAATCTATAAAGAACTCACCAAACTCCATACTCGAAAAACAAATAATCCAGTGAAGAAATGGGCAGAAAACATGAATAGACACTTCTCTAAAGAAGACATCCAGGGGCGCCTGGGTGGCGCAGTCGGTTAAGCGTCCGACTTCAGCCAGGTCACGATCTCGCGGTCGGTGAGTTCGAGCCCCGCGTCAGGCTCTGGGCTGACAGCTCGGAGCCTGGAGCCTGTTTCAGATTCTGTGTCTCCCTCTCTCTGACCCTCCCCCGTTCATGCTCTGTCTCTCTCTGTCCCAAAAATAAAAATAAAAAAAAATAAAAAAAAAAAATAAATAAGAAGACATCCAGATGGCCAATAGGCACATGACAAGATGCTCAACGTCACTGCTTATCAGGGAAATACAAATCAAAACCATACTGAGATATCACCTCACACCAGTCAGAGTAGCTAAAATGAACAAATCAGGAGACTATAGATGCTGGAGAGGATGTGGAGAAACGGGAACCCTCTTGCACTGTTGGTGGGAATGCAAACTGGTGCAGCCACTCTGGAAAACAGTGTGGAGGTTCCTCAAAAAATTAAAAATAGACCTACCCTATGGCCCAGCAATAGCACTGCTAGGAATTTACCCAAGGGATACAGGAGTGCTGGTGCATAGGGGCACATGTACCCAATGTTTATAGCAGCACTTTCAACAATAGCCAAATTATAGAAAGAGCCTAAATGTCCATCAACTGATGAATGGATAAAGAAGGTGTGGTTTATACATACAATGGAATACTACTTGGCAATGAGAAAAAATGAAACATGGCCCTTTGTAGCAACATGGATGGAACTGGAGAGTGTTATGCTAAGTGAAATAAATCATACAGAGCAAGACAGATACCATATGTTTTCACTCTTATGTGGATCCTGAGAAAGTTGACAGAAGACCATGGGGGAGGGGAAGGGGAAAAAAAAGTTAGAGAGGGAGGGAGCCAAAGCATAAGAGACTTTTAAAAACTGAGAACAAACTGAGGGTTGATTAGGGGGTGGGTGATGGGCATTGAGGAGGGCACCTGTTGGGATGAGCACTGGGTGTTGTATGGAAACCAATTTGACAATAAATTTCATAAAAAAATAAATAAAATAAAAAACTTTTTAGTTATGTTACAAAGATAATTCTAATGTTCCAGAGCCAGAGCCACATACTGAATACTTGCAGATACAATGATGTGGTATCTGACCAGGAGTTAATAATTGCTGATGCTGGGCGGTGTGCACAGGAGGGCTTATTATGCCATCCTACTTTGTGTGTGGGCTTGAAATTTTTCATAACGAAAGTTTTTAAATATGAAATAGAGAAGGGTGGATCAAGGAGGTATTTATCCATATGTGGGTTATTTGTCTGATTTTGAAAGGCTTTTCATCATAGAGCACAGTGATTGAAAGTTTAAGAAGATGTGTAATTTGTGAGCACCAGCAGCATTGCTGGCAGAGGCTTATGACTGGAGACAGAGATTTTGCCCCTCATTTCATCCCCCTCATTAGGCAGCATCTGTGCTGCTCTTCCCAGCCTGTGGCAGTCCTTTGGTTGCCAGGCAATGGAAGCCAGAAGCCCTTTTCTTGGGAGGGAGAAAGGAGGAAAGGGAGGGAGAAGCAAGAAGCTGGGAGTGGGGGGAGGGGTAGAGAGAAGTTGCCCAGGGAAAGGCTTGTCCCTGCCTAGGGTCCTAACTCAGGGTGAGAGATGGGGATGGGGTCGCTTGTTAGATGTCAGTTTCCCACAGCCCCCACTTTCCATGGTTTATTTCTAGGGGGCAGCCCTGTTGTCAGAGCTTGAGGCCCTACAGAAGAGGTGGAGGAATGCACCCACGTGCACCTCCTGTGAAATCCAGTGAGATCTGAGATTAAGGTACCAGCAGCCCCCATTCACAGAGTCAGAATTCTGATCCAGCCTCTCCTGGGGGACACTCCTGAACTCTTATTAAGTTAAAAAAAATCTAGGAAAGCAGCTCATCAAATGTGAAGTCTGCACCAATGATCACCCTGAGCTGGGGCCATGCCAAAACGCAGGAGGGCAGAAGGCTTCTTCTTTGTGGTGCAGAACCCCGTGCTCACTGTCTTTTGGGGAGTGGAAGCAGAAGCCTCTGGAACTGCACAGTGGCCTGGCAGTGTCATGGATGCTGACTGTGTTGGGTTCAGACCCAGCTGTCACTGAAATGTTGTGTGGGTCTGAGCCCATCTGACTCTCAGTTTTTTGACCTGTAGAAGTGGGGAGTTATCCCTTGCCTCCCTTCAGGCTCAGGTGGACTGGGATTATAATGCACAGTCCCCTACATCCAGGGCAGGAATTGCTCTCACCCAGAGTTAAAGGAGCCTGGCCCACCCACCAGTCAGACTGGAGGAGCCTATACAGCAAGTGATCTCTGTCACTGGTCACTGGAAGGTGAGGGCACTGCCTAGAGCCACCCTGCTGTGATCATGAGCTCCTTCTGCTGGTCTTGGAGGTAAGATTCAGAGAGGCTCCAGGCAGGAAGAATGGGTGGGGGTTGAAATCAAGGCAGCTTCCCCAGAGATCAGGCTTTCAAGACCTGGCATCTGAGAAAGGAAGGGTGTGTGTACTCGATGAGAAAAACATCAGGGAGGCCAGCAGTCAGGAGCTGAGTGAGAGGAGGGCCCAGACAACCCCCTCTTTCTGCAGCATCTTTGTGGCTTCTGGTTGCTAGGAGCAGGCCTTTCTGTTGCTAAGCAACTGGAGCCTGGTGGATTAAAACCAATTTTCTGAGCTCACTGGCAGGGGGAGGGAGAGAAAGTGCAATGCAAATGCCCTGGAGAAGCTCATTCCAGCCTCCAGGCTTTGATGGGGGATGTGGGTAGTGGGTGAAAGGAAGGTGAGGTGCAACTCTTAGCTGATCCCTAGAGAGAAAGAGGGTGGGAGGGATAGGGAGAGGAGTCTGCACCAGGTACTCACTGTAAAAACTAAAAGGCAGACAGTGAGACTGGTAATTAAAATGCCGCTTAGAGCACTAATGAATGCTAATGCTGCTCCTTTTTTGAAACTTCAGGAAAGGGCTGCAGTCCCTGGGGTGCTTCTGAACCACCTGACTGGGCCAGACAGGACTGGGCAGGGTTTGTCCTTCAAAGATGGAGCATATTAGGGTCCATGGACCCTCAAGGGTCCTGGGGTCCAACCCCTTGCTGATTGCCAGAGGCTCCTCTGCATGTGGCCCTCTGCTCTCTGCTTAGATAATAACCTCGGGATGACAGGGAGCTTACTTCTTCCTGGGGAAGCCCTTTCTGTACTTTACCCTTAGAAAGTGCTTTGTCCCTTTGTAGCCCAAGTCAGTCTCACTGTGGCTCTTTCCCTCAAGGGCTAAGGGAGCTAGTCCAATCTGCCTTGCTATAGGGACCTGTAGTGTCTCTCTTTTGTGAGCCCTGCACCCCCACCTCTTGCCACTTCTTGGGGGACAGCGTTGGTGGAAACCTTACCATGACTGGTGCCCTCTGGTCCTCCCCCTCAGCCTGATTTTTAGCCTCCTTAAGGGGTAGGCCACTAGGGTGGAAAAATTTACAGAGGTCCTGGATCCAATTTCTGCCCCAGAGTCCAGGCTTTTTGCAGTGCCCTGCTCAGGTGGAGACCTCCTGGCCTGGGGCAGTCTTAGATCAGAGGGAACAAAGTCATTGTGGGGAGTATTTATAAACCTAACAGAGAGATTTCCAGTTTTGGAATGGGGATACAACCAGCTCTGTAAACCTATTTTCTAATGCAAGAACCATAATTGGTGAAAAAGTATTATATTTATTAGAAGTTGTCCTAATGTCATAGAGATAATGAAGCAGTATTTTTTCAAGAATCTAATAAACCTTGGTAAGAACAGGAAGAGTCTATGGCGTTTCACCATGACTTGTTCCCATCCCATCCCTGTCCACTTCCAGCTCAGTGTGATAGAAGCTCTATTCTGTGTGACAGGGAACTCCATCTTCTAATTTTGAGCTACAGTTGAATCTATGGTAAGTTAAGGTGCTAGAATCTCATCCCTACCCTCTAGTTCTGTGTTGTAGAAGCTTTGTTCCAGATTGGTGGGGCCAAGAGGACTGGAAAGCCTTTTCTACCACCCAACTTCTCCTAGTGTGGTTGGCCAAGAATATTGTGTCACTGTTTACCTCTCTGGCTCAGCTCCCTCATAGGGTGCAGCTTCCATGCTAGGTTAAAACAAGGTGAGAAATGCAGTAGCTATTATTGTTTCTAGCACCCTATTCACAGAGTAGGGGTGCCACTCTGGAAAATGTTGGTTGCTATCCCCACCTCCAGGTTAAGTGCAGTGAAGCAGAAATTCTTCCCAGAGGAAAGGCAGAATAAAGAATGGAGAACACTTTAGTTCTCCCTAAATGGACTAAATTATTTGGAAAAGAAAGTGGAAAAGTTCTTCTCTGAAGGTACTCTCAGAAACAATGAAGTTCTCTATGATTCTAGGAGCAACTCAAGAGTGGTAGACCAGCTAGAAATTTAACAGAAAAAACCCACGGAAAGAAATAAGAAGTACTATTCTAGGGTTTAAGCAAACCTCAAAGACTGATAACACCTTACCCTAGCAATGGAGTACAAAGTTAATTGGAACAGATTGTGGAACAATTTGTGCCCACAGCCATCATTAAAAACACAATAGTGGAATTAAGTAACAATTAATGGAGGCTAATAGCTGGGTGTGATACCACTGGAGACAGATTAGCCAGAAGCTAGATAGGGATCTCAGTGAAAGAATGCAAGGGTCAGATAAAACCACAGTTGGTGGTGATGCTGTGTATATGTCCAAGGCTGTAACTTCTGAGGAGCAACATAAAGGCCATATATTTCAAGGAATATACTTCATCAAACAAGTTCAGAAAAGTCAGTAGCAGTATCCAGAATTGCTACAATATATTATCTGAAATATGTCCAGCTTTCAACAAAAAATTATGAAACATGAAAAAAACAGGAAAGTATAATCCATAAAAAGGGGGTGAAGCAGGCAATAGAAACTGTCTTGAGGAGGCCAGATGTTGGACTTAGAAGAAAAGCAGCTAGTACAAATATGTTCAAAGAACTAAAGGAAATCATGCTTAAAGAATGAAAACAATGCATAATGGCAATGTCTCATCACATAGAGAATATCAATAAAGAAAAACCAATTAAAAAAAACTAAATGGAAATTTTAGAATTGAAAAGTACAATAAGTGAATTAAAAAATGTAAAAAGGAGCTCAATGTAATTAGGGGCAGCAGAAGAAAAAATCAACAAACTTAAAGGTATATCAATACATATTATGCAATGTGAAAAAAGATTGATAACATAGAATGAAAAAAATGAACAAAGTCTCAGAGACATATGGGACACCATGAAAAACACCAATAAACATGCAATGGAGATTCCAGGAAGAGAAGAAAGGGACAGAAAAAAAAATAATGAAAGTTTCTCAAATTTGAATAAAACATTATTCTACACATCTAAAAAGCCCTACAAAAACAAGTAGGATAAAAACAAGGAGAGACACCCCAGACACACCACAGTCAAAATGTAGAATGCCAAAAACAAATGGAAATCTTGAATGCAGCAAGAGAAAAATAGACTCAGCATGGACAAGAAAACTTCAATATGATTAATGGCTGACCTTTACTAAAAAGAATAGAGGCTGGAAGGCAGGGGGTTGACATATTGAAAGTGGTTAAAGGAAAAAACTGTCAACCAAAAATCTTTTCTATGAAATGTCCAAGATCCATAGAGACAGAAAGTAGGTTATTGTTCATCAGGGGCAGGGGGATGGGGAGCTAGGGGAGAGACTGCTACTAAATGCAATCTTTTTGGGGTAATAAAAATGTTATGGAATTAGATAATGCTAAGTTCTCCTTTTTCGGTTTACAAGACCAAGGCATTTTATATACTACAAACTCATCATTTGAGGATAATGGTTGGAAAACATTAAAAATATACAGGAAAAATTGTATGTGAGTTTTATCTCAATAAAAAATTAAAAATAAAGATTCCAAGTCACTAACCTAACTTTCCAGCTAAAGAAATTAAATAGAAGATCAAACTAAACCCAAAGTAAGTAGAAGGGCAATAATTAAGACTAAAAGATATATAAATAAAATGGACAATAAAAAAAATGGAGACAATAAAACCATAAGTTGTTTTTCTAAAAAGATTTACAAAACTGACAACCTTTAACTAGATTGACCAAAAAGAAAGAAAGAAAGAAAGAAAGAAAGAAAGAAAGATTCAAATTAGTAAAATTAAGAATAAGTATGGGATATCTACAAATTTAGAGAAATAAAAGGAGAGCAAGAGAATACTATGAACAACTAAACTTACATAAAATGGACAAATTTCTACAAAACCATGAACTACCAAAATTGATGCAAGAAGAAATAAAAAAAACTGAATAGAGATAAAGCAAGAAATTGAATTAGTAATTAAAACACTCTTCCCCTTCTCAAAAACAAAACAAAACAAAACAAATCCCTTTACTGATGTGTTTAATCTTCTTTTAATTTTTTTTAATATATGAAATTTATTGTCAAATTGGTTTCCATACAACACCCAGTGCTCATCCCAAAAGATACCCTCTTCAATGCCCATCACCTCCCCTCCCCTCCCTCCCACCCCCTATCAACCCTCAGTTTGTTTTCAGTTTTTAAGAGTCTCTTATGCTTTGGCTCCCTCCCACTCTAACCTCTTTTTTTTTCCCTTCCCCTCCCCCATGGGTTTCTGTTAAGTTTCTCAGGATCCACATAAGAGTGAAACCATATAGTATCTGTCTTTCTCTGTATGGCTTATTTCACTTAGCATCACACTCTCCAGTTCCATCCACGTTGCTACAAAGGGCCATATTTCCTTCTTTCTCATTGCCATGTAGTACTCCATTGTGTATATAAACCACCATTTCTTTATCCATTCATCAGTTGATGGACATTTAGGCTCTTTCCACAATTTGGCTATTGTTGAGAGTGCTGCTATAAACATTGGGGTACAAGTACCCCTATGCATCAGTACTCCTGTATCCCTTGGGTAAATTCCTAGCAGTGCTACTGCTGAGTCATAAGGTAGGTCTATTTTTAATTTTTTGAGGAACCTCCACACTGTTTTCCAGAGCGGCTGCACAAGTCTGCATTCCCACCAACAGTGCAAGAGGGTTCCCGTTTCTCCACATCATCACCACCATCTATAGTCTCCTGATTTGTTCATTTTGGCCACTCTGACTGGCGTGAAGTGATATCTGAGTGTGGTTTTGATTTGTATTTCCATGATGAGAAGCGATGTTGACCATCTTTTCATTTGCCTGTTGGCCAGATGGATGTCTTCTTTAGAGAAGTGTCTATTCATGTTTTCTGCCCATTTCTTCACTGGGTTATTTGTTTTTTGGGTGTGGAGTTTGGTGAGCTCTTTGTAGATTTTGGATACTAGCCCTTTGTCCGATATGTCATTTGCAAATATCTTTTCCCATTCCGTTGGTTGCCTTTTAGTTTTGTTGGTTGTTTCCTTTGCTGTGCAGAAGCTTTTTATCTTCATAAGGTCCCAGGAGTTCATTTTTGTTTTTAATTCCCTTGCCTTTGGGGACGTGTCAAGTAAGAAATTGCTATGGCTGAGGTCAGAGAGGTCTTTTCCTGCTTTCTCCTCTAGACTTTTGATTGTTTCCTGTCTCACATTCAGGTCCTTTATCCATTTTGAGTTTATTTTTGTGAATGGTGTAAGAAAGTGGTCAAGTTTCATTCTTCTGCATGTTGCTGTCCAGTTCTGCCAGCACCATTTGTTAAAGAGACTGTCTTTTTTCCATTGAATATTCTTTCCTGCTTTGTCAAAGATTAGTTGGCCATACATTTATGGGTCTAGTTCTGGGGCTTCTATTCTATTCCATTGGTCTATGTGTCTGTTTTTGTGCCAATACCATGCTGTCTTGATGATGACAGCTTTGGAGTAGAGGCTAAAGTCTGGGATTGTGATGCCTCCTGCTTTGGTCTTCTTCTTCAAAATTACTTTGGCTATTCGGGGCCTTTTGTGGTTCCATATAAATTTTAGGATTGCTTGTTCTAGCATCGAGAAGAATGCTGGTGCAATTTTGATTGGGATTGCATTGAATGTGTAGATAGCTTTGGGTAGTATTGACATTTTGACAATATTTATTCTTCCAACCCATGAGCACGGAATGTTTTTCCATTTCTTTATATCTTCTTCAATTTCCTTCATAAGCTTTCTATACTTTTCAGCATACAGATCTTGTACATCTTTGGTTAGATTTATTCCTAGGTATTTTATGCTTCTTGGTGCAATTGTGAATGGGATAAGTTTCTTTATTTGCCTTTCTGTTGCTTCATTATTAGTGTCTAAGAATGCAAGTGATTTGTGTACATTGATTTTGTATCCTGCGACTTTGCTGAATTCATGTATCAGTTCTAGCAGACTTTTGGTGGAGTCTATCGGATTTTCCGTGTATAATATCATGCCATCTGGAAAAAGTGAAAGCTTAATTTCATCTCTGCCAATTTTGATGCCTTTGATTTCCTTTTGTTGTCTGATTGCTGATGCTAGCACTTCCAACACTATGTGAAACAACAGCGGTGAGAGTGGACATCCCTGCCGTGTTCATGATCTCAGGGGGAAAGCTCTCAGTTTTTCCCCACTGAGGATGACTTTAGCTGTGGGCTTTTCATAAATCGCTTTGATGATCTTTAAGTATGTTCCTTCTATCCCGACGTTCTCGAGGGTTTTTATTAAGAAAGGATGCTGAATTTTGTCAAATGCTTTTTCTGCATCGATTGACAGGATCATACAGTTCTTATCTTTTCTTTAATTAATGTGATGTATCACGTTGATTGATTTGCGAATGTTGAACCAGCCCTGCATCCCAAGAATGAATCCCACTTGATCATGGTGAATAATTCTTTTTATAAGCTGTTGAATTCAATTTGCTAGTATCTTATTGAGAATTTTTGCATCCATATTCATCAGGGATACTGGCCTGTAGTTCTCTTTTTTTACTGCGTCTCTGTCTGGTTTAGGAATCCAAGGAATGCTAGCTTCATAGAATGAGTCTGGAAGTTTTCCTTCCCTTTCTATTTTTTTGGAATAGCTTGAGAAGGATAGGTATTATCTCTACTTTAAATGTCTGGTGGAATTCCCCAGGGAAGCCACCTGGTCCTGGACTCTTATTTGTTGGGAGATTTTTGATAACTGATTCAATTTCTTTGCTGGTTATGGGACTGTTCAAGCTTTATATTTCCTCCAGTTTGAGTTTTGGAAGTGTGTGGGTGTTTAGGAATTTGTCCATTTCTTCCAGGTTGTCCAGGTTGTTGGCATATAATTTTTCATAGTATTCCCTGATAATTGCTTGTATTTCTGAGGGATTGGTTGTAATAATTCCATTTTCATTCATGATTTTACCTATTTGGGTCATCTCCCTTTTCTTTTTGAGAAGCCTGGCTAGAGGTTTATCAATTTTGTTTATTTTTTCAAGAAACCAACTCTTGGTTTCGTTGATCTGCTCTACAGTTTTTTTAGATTCTGTATTGTTTATTTCTGCTCTGATCTTTATCATTTCTCTTCTTCTGCTGGGTTTGGGGTGTCTTTGCTGTTCTGCTTCTAGATCCTTCAGGTATGCTGTTAGATTTTGTATTTGGGATTTTTCTTGTTTCTTGAGATAGGCCTGGATTGCAATGTATTTTCCTCTCAGGACTGCCTTCACTGCATCCCAAAACATTTGGATTGTTGTATTTTCATTTTCGTTTGTTCCCATATATGTTTTAATTTCTTCTCCAATTACCTGGTTGACCCATTCGTTCTTTAGTAGGGTGTTCTTTAACCTCCATGCTTTTGGAGGATTTCCAGACTTTTTCCTGTGGTTGATTTCAAGCTTCATAGCATTGTGGTCTGAAAGTATGCATGGTATGATGTCAATTCTTGTACACGTATAAAGGGCTGTTTTGTGACCCAGTATGTGATCTATCTTGGAGAATGTTCCATGTGCTCTCGAGAAGAAAGTATATTCTGTTGCTTTGGGATGCAGAGTTCTAAATACATCTGTCAAGTCCATCTGATCCAATGTATCATTCAGGGCCCTTGTTTCTTTTTGACCATGTGTCTAGATGATCTATCTATTGTTGTAAGTGGGGTATTAAAGTCCCCTGCAATTAGCACATTCTTGTCAATATGTTGGTGACTAATTGTTTTATATATTTGGGGGCTCCTGTATTTGGTGCATAGACATTTATAATTGTTAGTTCTTCTTTATGGATAGACCCTGTAATTATTATATAATGCCCTTCTTTTTTTCTTGCTACAGCCTTTAATTTAAAGTCTAGTTTGTCTGTTATAAGTATGGCTACTCCAGCTTTATTTTGACTTCCAGTAGCATGATAAATAATTCTCCATCCCCTCACTTTCTTTTTTTTTTTTTTTTTTTTTTATTTATTTTTGGGACAGAGAGAGACAGAGCATGAACGGGGGAGGGGCAGAGAGAGAGGGAGACACAGAATCGGAAACAGGCTCCAGGCTCCGAGCCATCAGCCCAGAGCCTGATGCGGGGCTCGAACTCACAGACCGCGAGATCGTGACCTGGCTGAAGCCGGACGCTTAACCGACTGCGCCACCCAGGCGCCCCCATCCCCTCACTTTCAATCTGAAGGTGTCCTCAGGTCTAAAATGAGTCTCTTGTAAGACAGCAAATAGATGGGTGTTGTTTTTTTATCCATTCTGACACCCTATGTCTTTTGGTTGGCGCATTTAGTCCATTTACATTCAGTGTTATTATATAAAGATGTGGGTTTAGAGTCATTGTGATGTCTGTAGGTTTCATGCTTGTAGCGATGTCTCTGGTACTTTGTCTCACAGGATCCCCCTTAGGATCTCTTGTAGGGCTGGTTTAGTGGTGACATATTCCTTCAGTTTTTGTTTGTTTGGGAAGACCTTTATCTCTCCTTCTATTCTAAATGACAGATTTGCTGGATATAGGATTCTTGGCTGCATATTTTTTCTGTTTATCACATTGAAGTTTTCCTGTCATTCCTTTCTTGCCTGCCATTCCTTTCTTGCCAGGTTTCAGTAGAGATCCGTCATGAGTCTTATCGGTCTCCCTTTATATGTTAGAGCACGTTTGTTCCTAGCTGCTTTCAGAATTTTCTCTTTATCCTTGTATTTTGCCGGTTTCACTATGATATATCGTGCAGAAGATCGATTCAAGTTATGTCTGAAGGGAGTTCTCTGTGTCTGTTGGATTTCAATGCCTTTTTCCTTCCCCAGATCAGGGAAGTTCTCAGCTATTATTTCTTCAAGTGCACCTTCAGCACCTTTCCCTCTCTCTTCCTCCTCTGGAATACCAATTATGCGTAGATTATTTCTCTTTAGTGCATCACTTAGTTCTCTAATTTTCCCCTCATGCTCCTGGATTTTTTTATCTCTCTTTTTCTCAGCGTCTTCTTTTTCCATAATTTTATCTTCTAGTCACCTTTTCTCTCCTCTGCCGCTTCAATCTGAGCTGTGATCATCTCCATTTTATTTTGTAGCTCATTAATAACATTTTTTACCTCTCCTGGCTCTTCCTTAGTCCCTTGATCTCTGTAGCAAGAGATTCTCTGCTGTCCTTTATACCGTTTTCAAGCCCAGCGATTAATTTTATGACTATTATTCTAAATTTACTTTCTGTTATATTGTTTAAATCATTTTTAATCAGTTCGTTAGCTGTTGTTATTTCCTGGACGTTTTTCTGAGGGGAATTCTTCCGTTTTGTCATTTTGGATAGTACCTGGAGTGGTGTGAGACTGCGGGGCACTTCCCCTGTGCTGTCTTGAATAACTTGCGTTGGTGGGCGGGGCCACAGTCAGACCTGTTGTCTGCCCCCAGCCCGCCACCCGGGCCATAGACTGGTGTGTGCCGTCTCTTCCTCTCTCCTAGGGGCAGGATTCACTGTGGGGTGGCGTGGCCCATCTGGGCTACTTGCACACTGCCAGGCTTGTGGTGCTGGGGATCTGGCATATTAGCTGGGGTGGATTGGCAAGGTGCACAGGGACGGGAGGGGCATGCTCAGCTCACTTTTCCTTCAGAGATTCGCTTCGGGAGGGGCCCTGTGGCACCAGGGGGGAGTCAGACCCGCCGGAAGGATGGATCCGCAGAAGCACAGCCTTGGGTGTTTGAGCAGTGCAAGCAAGTTCCCTGACAGGAACTGGTTCCCTTTGTGGTTTTGGCTCGGGGATGGGCAAGGGAGATGGTGCTGGCGAGTGCCTTTGTTCCTCGTCAACCTGAGCTCTGTCATCTGGGGCTCAACAACTCTCCCTCCCATTGTCCTTCAGCCCTCCCGCTCTCTGAGCAGATCTGTTAACTTATAATCTTCCAGATGTTAAGTCCCGCTTGCTGTAAGAACACACTCCGTCTGGCCCCTCCGTTTTTGCAAGCCAGACTCGGGGGCTCTGCTTTGCCGGCAGGCTGCCCCTCTGCCCCGGCTCCCTTCTGCCAGTCCGTGTATCGCCCACTGCCTCTCCACCCTTCCTACCCTCTTCCGTGGACCTCTTGTCTATGCTTGGATCTGGAGAATCCGTTCTGCTAGTCTTCTGGTGATTTTCTGGGTTATTTAGGCAGGTGTGGGTGGAATCTAAGTGATCCACAGGACGCGGTGAGCCCAGCATTCTCCTATACCGCCATATTCCCAGAAGTCTCTTTGCCTTTGAACATCTGGCTTGTCCCCTCTTGAATCTTTTTTTTTTAATTTTTAAGTTTATTTATTTATTTTGAGAGAGCATGAGCACAAGCGGGGGAGGGGCAGAAAGAAGGAGAGAGAAAATCCCAAGCAGGCTCTGCACCATCAGCACAAAGCCCAATGTGGGGCTTGAACTCATGAAACGTGAGATCATGACCTGAGCCTAGATCAAGAGTTGGATACTTAACTGATTTCGGCACACAGGCACCCCACTGTTGAGTTAATTATACTGAACATTTTTTCCCTTATGATTTTTTTAATTTAAATTCAAGTTAGTTAACCTACAGTGTAGTCCTGGCCTCAGGAGTAGAACCCAGTGACTCATCTCCTACATATGACATCCAGTGCTCATCCTTAAAAGTGCCCTCCCCAGTGCCCATCATCCACCCAGCCCATCCTCTCACTTATCTCCCCTTCAACAACTCCCTGTCTCTGTATTTAAGAGCATATCAATACACACAGAAAATACATTTGACAAAATCCATCACCCATTTTGATAAAAACTCTGAGTGAACTATGAATAGAGAGGAACATCCTCAACTTGATAAAGAGCATGTAAAAAAACCCTATAGCTAACATCAATACTTAATAGTGTGAAATTAGAGGATTTCTTACTAAGATTAGGAACAAGGAAGGGAGATATTTTCTCATCACTCCTTTCCATCTCAAACTGGAGGTAGTAGCTAATGAAATAAGACAAAACAAGAAAAGGTATACAGATTGGAAAGGAAGAAATAAAACTATCTTTGTTCTCAGATTACATGATTGTCAATGTAGATAATCTGAAAGAATCGACAAAAAAAAATCCTGTAACTATGTCAAAAGAAAGCCAGAGTACCAATACTTATATCAGGCAAACTAGACTTTAAAACAAGGACTGTAACAAGAGACAAAAATAGGGCACTATGTAATCATGAAGGAGAAATTCAAAAAGAAGATCTACCAATTGTAAATATTTATGCACCCAATATGGAACACCCAAATATATAAAACAATCAATGACAAACATAAAGGAACTAATTGATAATACAATAATGGTAGAGACCTTTGACATTCCACTTACATCAATAGACAGATCATCTAAATAGAAAATCAACAAGGAAAAAATGACTTTGAATGGCATACTGGACCAGATGGAGTAAACAGATATATTCAGAACATTCCATCCAGAACCAGAAGAATACACATTCTTTTCAAGTGCACATGGGACATTCTCAAGAAAAGATCACATATTAGGTCATAAAACAGGCCTCAACAAATACAAAAAGACTGAAGACATACTATGCAACTTTTCTGACCACAACACTATGGAACTAGAAGAAAACCACAAGAAAATTTTGGAAAGACCACAAATACATGTAGTTTAAGCAACATGCTACTAAACAATGAATGGATCAAACAGGAAATCAAAGAAAAAATTTAAAAAATACATGGAAACAAATGAAAATGAAAACACAATGGTCCAAAACATTTGGGATATAGCAAAAGTGGCCCTAAGAGAGAAGTGTAGAGCAATACAGGCCTACAACAAGAAACAAGAAAAGTCTCAAATAAACAATCTAACCTTACACCTAAAGAAGCTAGAAAAATAACATTAAAAGAAATCTAAAGGCAGCAGAAGGAAGGAAATAATAAATATGAGAGCAGAAATAAATGATAAAGAAACTAAGAAAACAATAGAACAAGTCAAAGAAACCAGGAGCTGGTTCTTCAAAAACATTAATAAAATTGATAAACCACTAACCAGACTTATCAAAAAGAAAAGAGAAAGGACCCAAAATAATGAAATCACAAATGAGAAGGGAGAGAGAGAACAAACAATACCACAGAAACACAAACAATTATAAGATAATATTATGAAAAACTATATGCCAACAAATTGGACAACCTGGAAAAAGTGGATAAATTCCTAGAAACATATAAACTACCAAAACTGAAAGAGGAAGAAATAGAAAACTTGAATGGACATGTAATTTACAAAGAAATTGAATTGGTAATCAAAAATCTCCCAACATACAAAAGTCCAGGTCAAGATAGTTTCTCAGGTGAATTCTACCAAACAGTTAAAGAAGACTTAATACCTATTTTTCTCAAACTATTAAAAAAAATAGAACAGGAAGTAAAACTTCTAAATTTATTTTATGAGGCCAGAATTACCCTGATATCAGAACCAGATAAAGACATCATTTAAAAACAAGAACTACAGGCCAATATCCCTGATGAACATGGATGCAAAAGTTCTCAATAAAATACTAGCAAACTGAATCCAACAATACATTAAAAAACTCATTCACCACAATGAAGTGGGATTTATTCCTGGGTTGCAAATATTCACAAATCAATTAACGTGTTACACCACATTAATAAAAGAATAAGGACATGTGATCATTTCAATAGATGCAGAGAAGCACTTGACAAAGCACAATATCCATTCATGATAAAAATCCACAGGGCACCTGGGTGGCTCAGTCAATTGAACATCCATCTGAGTCTTGATTTTTTTCTCAGGTCATGATCTCATTTTCATGATATCAAGCCCCTCATTGGACTCTGCACTTGACAGTGCAGAGCCTGTTTGGGATTCTCTTTCTCTCTGCTGCTCTCCTGCTCTCTCTCAAAATAAATAAACCTTTTTTTAGGCCGCAACAAAGCAGGTTTACAAGGAATATAACTCAAAATAGTAAAGGCCGTATATGAAAAATCTATAGCTAACATAATCCTCAATGGGGAAAAACTGGGAGCTTTTCCTCTACAGTCAGGAACAAGACAGGGATGTCCACTCCCACCACTCTTATTTAACATAGCACTGGGAGTCCTAGCCATAGCAATCAGACAAACAAAACACAAAAAAATGTCATCCAAATCAGCAAGAAGGAAGTAAAACTTTCCTTACTTGCAGATGACATGACCCTGTATATAGAAAACCTAAAAGACTCCACCAAAAAACTACTAAAACTGATAAGTGAATTCAGTAAAGTCTCAGGACATAGAATCAATGTATAGAAATCTGTTGCATTTCTATACACCAATAATGAAACAGCATAAAGAGAAACCAAAGAATAAGTCCCATTTATAATTACAGCAAAAACCATAAGATACCTAGGAATAAACTGAACCAAAGAGGTGAAATACCTGTACTCTGAAAACTGTAGAACACTGATGAAAAAAATTGAAGATGACACAAAGAAATGGAAAGACATTCCATGCTGATGGGTTGGAATAACAAATATTGTTAAAATATCTATACTACCCAAAGCAATCTACACATTTAATGCAATCCCTATCAAAATACCACCAGCATTTTTCACAGATATAGAAAAAACAATCCTAAAATTGTTATGGAACCCCAAAAGACCCCAAATAGCCAAAGCAATCCTGAAAAGCAAAGCAAAGCTGAAAGCATCACGATTCCAGACTTCAAGTTTTATTACAAGGATGTAGTGATCAAGACAGTATGGTACTGACACAAATGTAGACATATAGATCAAAGGAACAGAATAGAAAACCCAGAAATGAACCCACAACTATATGTTCAATCAATCTTCGACAAAGCAGGAAAGAATATTCAACGGAAAAAAGACAGTATCTTCAGCAAATGGTGCTGGGAAAACTAGACAGCAACATGCAAAAAAATGAAACTGAACCACTTTCTTGCACTATACACAAAAATAAATTCAAAATTGATGAAATGCCTAAATGTGAGACAGGAAACCATCAAAATCCTAGAAGAGAACACAGGCAATAACCTCTTTCACATTGGCCATAGAAACTCCTTACTAGATAGATATGTCTCCTGAGGCAAGGGAAACAAAAGGAAAAATAAAACTATCGGGACTTCATCAAGGTAAAAACTTCTGCACAGTGAAGGAAACAATCAACAAAACTAAAAAGCAACCTACAGAATGGGAGAAGATATTTGCAAATGCCATATCTCATAAGGGGTTAGTAACCAAAATCTATAAAGAACTTAGCAAACTCAACACCCCCCAAAATAAATAATCCAGTGAAGAAATGGGCAGAAGTCATGAATAGACACTTTCCCAAAGAAGACATCCAGATGGCTAACAGACACATGAAAAGATGCTCAATATCACTCATCATCAGGGAAATACATATCAAAACTTTAATGAGATACCACCTCACACCTGTTAGAATGACTAAAATTAACAACTCAGGAAACAACAGATGTTGGTGAGGATGTGTAGAAAGGGGAACCCTCCTACATAGTTGGTGGGAATACAAACTGGTGCAGCCACTTTGGAAAACAGTATGGAGGTTCCTCTAAAAGTTAAAAAAGAAAAAAAATAGAACTACCATATGATCCAGAAATTACACTGCTAGATATTTACTCCAAAGATAAAAAAAAAAAATACTGATTCGAAGGGATACATGTACCCTTATGTTTTAGCAGCATTACCAACAATAACCAAATTATGGAAAGAGCCCAAATGTCCATTGACTGGTGAATGGATATATATCATATATCAGCCATAAAAAAAATGAAATCTTCCCATTAGCAACAATGTGGATGGAGATGGAGAGTATTATGCTAAGTGAAATAAGTCAGAGAAAAATACCATGATTTCTCATAAGTAGAATTAAATAAACAAACATGGGGGTGGGGAGAAAGACAGTGAGACCATAAAACAGACTCTTAAATGTAGAGAACAAACTGAGAGTTGCTAGAGGGAGGTGGGGATGGGGATGGGTTAAAGGGGGCACTTATTGTGATGAGCACCAGGTGTTGTATGTAAGTGATGAATCACTAAATTCTATACCTGAAACTAATATTGTACTGTATGTTACCTAACTGTAATTTAAATAAAAATGAAAAAAGTGGCCTAAAAACAATTCCTGGAATTAATAAATTAGAGCAATGTTTCAGGGCACTAAGTTAATATACAAAATCAATCACTTTCCTATATACTGAAATTAACAAATGAAATTGAAATTAAAGCCCAATCTCATTCACTTTATCACCCCTCAAAATGCAATACCTAGGTATAAATCTAAAAAACATGTATAAGAGCTATATAAGGAAAACTATAAAACTGATGAAAGAAGTAAAATAATTATACAAATGGAGAGATATTCCATGTTTATGGATAGGAACACTCAATATTGTCAAGATGTCAATTCTTCCAACTTGATCAACACAGTTTCAATTAAAATCCCAGCAAGTTATTTTGTGTTTATTGACAAAATGATTCTGAAGTTTATATGGAGAGGCAAAAGACCCTAAATAGCCAATATAATATGAAAGAGAATACCCCAATTGCCAAGAAATTTTGGAAGAACTCTGTGTGACAAATGGTGTTGTCAAGTCCTCTTATTTGAGGACTAGTTATTATCTTGAGAAAAAGTATATAATGGTTGTATCTGCTTGGCTATATAAATTAAATTTACATCCAAATTAGTTAGCATATAGTGCAACAATGATTTCAGGAGTAGATTCCTTAATGCCCCTTACCTATTTAGCCCATCCCCCCTCCCACAACCCCTCCAGTAACCCTCTGTTTGTTCTTCATATTTAAGAGTCTCTTATGTTTTGTCCCCCTCCCTGTTTTTATATTATTTTTGTTTCCCTTCCCTTATGTTCATCTGTTTTGTATCTTAAAGTCCTCATATGAGTGAAGTCATATGATATTTGTCTTTCTCTGACTGACTAATTTCGCTTAGCATAATACCCTCTAGTTCCATCCACGTAGTTGCAAATAGCAAGATTTCATTCTTTTTGATTGCTGAATTAAAACTCCATTGTGTGTGTGTGTGTGTGTATACACCACATCTTTTTCCATTCATCCATCAATAGACATTTGAGCTCTTTCCATACTTTGGCTATTGTTAATAGTGCTGCTATAAACATTGGGGCACATGTGCCCCTTCAAATCAGCATTCCTGTATCCTTTGGACAAATACCTAGTAGTGTAATTGCTGGGTTGTAGGGTAGTTCTATTTTTAACTCTTTGAGGAACATCTACACTAATTTTCAGAGTGGCTGTACCAGTTTGCATTCCCACCAGCGGTACAAAAGAGTTTCCCTTTCTCTGCATCCTCATCAACATCTGTTGTTGCCTGAGTTGTTAATATTAGCCACTCTGACAGGTGTGAGGTGGTATCTCATTGTGGTTTTGATTTGTATTTCCCTGATGATGAGTGATGTTGAGCATTTTTTCATGTGTCGGTTGGCCATCCGGATGTCTTCCTTGGGGAAGTATCTATTCATGTCTTTAAAAATGGGCAAAAGATCTTAATGGACACCTCACCAAAGAAGATATACAGATGGCAAATAAGCATATGGAAAGATTCTCCACATCGTGTGTCATTAGTGAATTGCAAATGAAAACAACAGTGAAATACCTCTACACTTCTGTAAGAATGGCCCAAATCCAAAACACTGACAACACCAAATGCTGGTGAGGATGTGGAGCATTAGGAATTCTTATTCACTACTGGTGGGAATGCAAAATGGTATAGCCACTTTGGAAGACATTTTAGCAGTTTCCTACACAACTACATCATCTAACCATATGATCCCCCAATTAAGCTCCTTGTATTTAGCCAAATGAGTCAAAAAACCTATGTCTGCACAAAAATCTGCACACAATTATTTTACATTTATTTATTTTTGAGAAACAGAGTGAGACAAAGCGTGAGCGGGGGAGGGGCAGAGAAAGAAGGAGACACAGAATCTGAAGCAGTCTCCAGGCTCTGAGCAAGCAGTCAGCACAGAGCCTGATGCGGGGCTCAAACCCACAAACTGTGAGATCATGACCTGAGCCAAAGTCAGAGCCTCTACCGACTGAGCCACCCAGGTGCCCCTGCACACAATTTTTAATAGCAGCTTTATTCATAATTGCCTAAACTTGGAACCAACCAAGATGTCCTGTAGCAGGTGAACTGACAAACTGTTGTACATTCAGATAATAGAATATCATTCAACACTAAAAAGAAAATGAGCTATCAAGACATGTTACTAAGTGAAATGCATATTGCTAAGTGAAAGAAGCCAATCTGAAATAGCTATATACCATATAATTCCAACTATGTGACATTCTACAAAAGGCAAAACTGTGGAGACAGTAAAATGATCAGATTTCGCCAGGGTTCAGAGGGAGGGAGAAAGGAATAGGTAGAGAGCACAGAGGATTTTTAAGGCTGTGAAAATATTCTGCATAAGGGGGGATATTATAATGGTGGAGTTTGACATTTGTCAGAGCTCATAGAATGTACAACATGAAGAGTGAACCTAATGTAAAATATGGACTTTGACTAATAATAATGTGTTAATGTAGGTTCATTGATTGTTCCTTGAAATGTATCACTTTGGGATGTTCATAGCAGGGGAGGTTATGCATATGGCAGAGCAGGAAAAATATGAGAAATTTCTGTATCTTCCACTCAATTTTGCTATGAACCTAAAACTGCTCAAAAAATAGCTTTTTTTAAGTCAGACAAAATATTTGAATAAACATTTCTCCAAAGAAGATATGTGAAAGGACAATAAGTATTTGAAAAGATGCCCAACATCATTAGGGAACTGCAAATCAAAATCAAAATGGGATGGCACTTCACACCCACTAGGATGGTTATAATAATAATAATAATAATAGTAATAATAATAACAGTTAAAAAGGAAAATAAAAATATAAATAAAATTGAGTGTAAAAAATAATTTAAAAAGAAAATAACAAATGTTGGCAAGGATGTGGAGAAATTGAAATCCTCATGCATTGTTGGTGGGGATGTAAAATGGTTCAGTTTCTTCGGAAAATATTTTGGCAGTTCCTTAAAGTGTCAAACAGAGTTACCATATATTCCAACAATTGTACTCCTAGGTATATACCTAAGACAAATGAAAACATATGTCTCCAAAAAACAAAAGCAAAACAAAACAAAACAAGATGGAATACAAATGTTCATAGCCAAAAAGTAGAAACAACCCAAATGTACATAAACTGATGAATGGATAAACAGAATGTGATATAACCATATGGTGGAATATTATTTTACCACAAAAAGTAATAAATGCTACAACATAGAAAAATCTGAAAAACATTTTACCAGGGGCACCTGGGTGGCTCAGACTCTTTGATTTTGGCTCAGGTCATGATCTCACAGTTCATGGGATTGACCTGGTGTGAGGCTCCATGCTGACAGTGTGGAGCCTGCTTGGGATTCTCTCTCTATCCGTCTCTCTCTGCCCCTACCCCACTCATGTTTGCTCTATCTCTTAAAATAAATAAATAAACTTAAAGAGAAAACATTTTGCCAGGTGAAATAAGCCAGTAAAAAAAGGACCACATCTTTTACATTTATATGAAATGTTTTAGAACATGTAAAGACATATGGACAAAGAGTAGATTAGTGTTGCCTAGGGCTGGAATGGGGAGAATGAGAAAATTGGGGGTAATAGCTAAAGGGCGTAAGTTTGTTTTTGGGAGATGACAATGTTCTAAAATTGATTGTGGTGATGGCTGCACAATTCTGTAAATGTACTAAAAAACACTGAATTCTATACTTTAAGTGGGCTGATTATATGGCATATGAATTTTGTCTCAAGTTGTTATTTTTAAAACCTTAACCCAACAAAAGATAATCTTTGGGTAGATCCATGAAGAATAATCAAAGAATCACAAAATAAAGAAAGGCAGTTTAAGCTAATGAAAAAGCATGAACAAAATATTAATAATATGGTGTGAAATATGAATGATATGATGTGAATGAAGAAGGCAGGTGTGGGTGGTATAGATAGGTGTTAGGTGGAAGATGAGCCTGGGGAAGTAACCTGGGAACTTGAATGATATACTCAGGAGTTTGGATCTAATCTCACCAAGTTAATGGGGATTCATGAGTAGTTTTGTGCTGGGGACTGAAAAAATCAGATTTCCATTTTATGGAACATGCTCTGACAATAATCAACCTGTAGAATATATGAAAGGAGGCAAGAATACCAGCTAGGCTTTTGCAAACTGTTGCCTGAAAAGGCTATCACTAGGGACTTTCTCAATTGTCTTGTCTGAGCTGCCTCCTTGAGGGCTTGCCCTGAGCCTTGTTCCCACAGGGTCTTGTCTATACTAGGATTTTATTTTTGAAAAGTTACATGTGCACAGTCTTCAAGCTCCGAAATAATTACTCAGAGGTAGCATTTTTGTTTCTGAGAGATACCTTGGTTCCTGTGCCGGAAGCTTACCAGGTAAACAACAAACCAACCCTAGAGGTGGCCATAAAGTCCAGGTTATAGGTCTTGACCTCCTTCCTGCATGCCACCCTCCACATAATTTAAGATAACCTCTTTGTTTTGGAAACTTCCCTTACACCCTTAGCCCTAGACTCCAGTTCCCAGCTCTACCACTAATCTGCTATGTGGCCTAAATCAAGTCCATTACTCTTCCACGTCCCCATTTCTCCATCTATATCATGAAGAGTTATGAAAAGAATTTCTCTAAGGGTCCTTATCACTTTCCAGCTTATCTCTCTTTAAATTGAATTAAGCCTGAGTGAGCAGAGAAGGGGCAAAGATAGAGGAGTGCAGGAAGACAAAGAAGAGGGATAGACCCTCAGAGGGCCTTAGACCTCTATCTCTGGCTGGGAGCTACCTGGGTATATAGTGATCTAGTTCAGCCTGAGAAAGGTGGGAACTGTCCCCATCTCACCTTAGGAACATTCCACTTTCTTTTTTTTCCACTTTCAAATCCAAAATGTACTTCATATTTTCCAGTGCTCTCTGTGTCTTCAAATCTCAGGAGAACATATTGTTTTGGGCTCAGTCAAGAACCACTAGGAAGCATACCCTTCATTAACAATCTGAACAGTCCACTGAAGATGCCAGTCAGACCAAAAGGGCCTTGGAGTTCAGGCATGGTAAAACTATAGTGAGGATCCTTGTCTTGGTCCTTTGTGCTTATCTTTAAGAGGTTTCTGGATTCCTATCCGTACTTCATAGAGGCCTTAAAATTGAGGAGAAATAACCCAGAAAAGTAGGTTTACCACCCCACAAAAGAGCTATGGTTTAGAAGGCTAGTATGGCAGTGTCACAGAAGCTGAGGGTCCAAGTTTGGAGGCAGTAAGTAGGGGTGGAGCAGGTAAAGGGAGCAGGGGTTGATTCCCTGGGGCATCCATAGGGCTGATGGGAGCATAGTGAGCATCTACTCCAGCAGCTTCTAAGAGTGGTAGAAGGTAGTAAAAACAGAGTAGAAAGAGAGAAGTCTTTGAATAAATCCCAAACCCTTAAAGAAATTTTAAATTGACCCAGGATAAGGTGACATGTGGCACATGCTCACTAAATTGTGAAGGTTTTTTTTGGCTATAACAGTCATTATCTTTATTGGTCAGAAGTTCTGGTTGGCAGTTATGACTTAGGCTAATAAGATGAGGAAATGAATTATCATGTAATCAATATATTTATTGGTAAACAAAATCTTGATAAATACATGGCTCAGGAGGGGAAATATTTTAAAGGGTAAAAACTTTGGGAAATGCTGACAGAATCCAAACATTTAATTTTACTCATGAGGAAACAGAGATCCAAGGAATAGTAGTAACTTGTCTGAAGTCACATAGTGAGTTTGGTTCTATCAGATCTTGAGCCTAGGTCTCCTAAGTACTAGCCAGAACCCTGTTTTCTCTACTCCACTTCTCTCCAGAATTGCCTGTTCCCCCACAACAAAGTACTTAGGAAAGATTTGTTGAATTGAAAGAAATCCATCCGTTTTGCCAGGAAAGTGTCTGGCTTGATTTGTTATGTGGACTTAAAGTGATCTGGGTTGACAGAATTGGGCCAAAAAAATACTAGAACCAGGGCTAAAAAGTCTAAAACCTCTCTAAGGCCACATCACTAATTACTGAGTATTATGACAAAGCCATGGGTTTCTGGACCATGTTAAACTTATGGCAACTGTAACTTAGATTGGGACATCATGGTCTCAACCCAAACCACAAGTGTCAAAACTCCAAGATGCCTTTAACCAGGTGAGAGTTTTATTGTACCCCTGAAGTCATTGAACTGGCAATCAGAGCAACTATGGATGGGATGGAGCTTGATAAAGTAATTCAGGGAAGGGCAACTTTGTTTTCAATAGGCATAATAGATCAATTTCTCTGTGGCAAAAAGAGGCACAAAGCATGAGAGCCCTAGAATAAGCATGGGTCTGCAGATAAAACACATTCAGGTGAGAGGAATGACAAGTGGGGAGTCAGGGAAAGGGGTGAAGAATTCTGTCACCTGAGCAGCTTTTTCATAGCTTTTGAGGAGCCAGGTCTAGAGAAAGATCATAAAGATAATGAAAGTTAAAAGTTCACACTAGCCCTAAACACCAGGGCTATGAACATTGATGAGAGAGTATGGAGTCGACATCCACCACCCATCCGGACTCCTGGAACCTTGGGGCTCTGGATGGAGCCTGTACTCTTCTTCCTAGGTTTCCCTCAAGGGCATTGCCTGCTGAGTTTGCGGTTCTCTTGGTTCCTTTCTCATCTTTCTTGGAGGCGGTATTGACCATCCCTCTCCCACCAGATAAGGACATAATGTTCTTCTTGATCTGGGAAAGCAAAGCAGTCCACATTCCCTGGGGTCTGGGAGGGCCGGAGAGGGGAAGTTCTAATGTTTGTAAGCAGATCAGTCAGTCGCCTGGGCAGCCCCGGGGCTCCTGGTCCAGATACCTTTCACTACCTTCCCTTCAGTCCCCTCCTCATCTTTATCCTGCCTCCTGATTGCTTTGTTCATTGCCCAGAATCTTGCAGCAAGCCAAGAACAATGCATCCCATCTCTGTGGAATTGTCACTAAAAGATAGGGGTTGGCTGAGGAAGAAAACTGCAGTGTGTTCTTCACTAGGTCTTTCTCCAGCCCTTTCCTGTTTGGCAGTGGGGACTGCCCTGGTGCTGAAACACTAACTCCAGTCTACAGGATGGGCTGAGTGCCACCCCCAGCCTTTTTGGCAGCCCAGCATAGTGAAATACTGTTCAAGCTGACCTGAGTGGTCTCAAGGCCCAGGGGAAGAATCTGAAAGGTGGCAAGGGCAGCAAGAACCTGTGGAGTTGCAGCAGCTGATGAGTCAATGCTTTCTGAAGGGTTTTGCTCTTGTCTTTCTTTGCAGTAATTCATTCTCAAGGACATATGAAGGGACTCCAGACTCTAGGGCAAAGATTTTGTGCTTGGATTCCCCACTCCAGGCTGCCCACACTGTGGCGAAATCTCCTTAAGTCACTGTTGGTTTCCAAATAGTTCCATGTGTGCATTTTAAATTTTATTAAGGAAATATAAACTAAATATAAACTAAAATAAAATAGGGATGAAATAAAAGTGTGGCCATTTCCTTGGGGAGGCCTGGAAAGAAGAAATGAGACAGATCTCATATCTTGTCCTGTTAACAGATGCACATCATGTAATTCATCTCCAAACCCCTTTCCTGAACAACAGCTGCTTGCTGGCCATGTGCCAGCCAAGCCCTGAAGGCCAGTGTCCTCTGTGTTGCCATATTTTCTGGCTCAATGGCAGAGCAATAGGTCTGACACTATTTTAGGATCCTGTGCCCTGTTCCATTCATGGATATCCAGTCTTTCCTATATAAGTGAAGACCCTAAGCTTTGTCTAGGCCAGTGGGTTTAAAAAGGAATTAGTACTGTCTTTATTTGGTGTTATATTTATTGGTTTGTTTTACTAAATATAAAATATTTACAAGGGCTTTGCCTCTCATTTTCCCCAAGAAACCTTTTTATACAAGAGTCTTAAGTTTTCAACTGAAATTCTCCCTGTGTGGGTTTTCAGACACCCATTCCCTATGCTTGGGGAAGTGTTACTGTAGGGCCAACAATGTGTAATAATATCAAAAGGATGTAAAACATCAACAACAAAAATGCCAAAAATAACGTTGAGTACAAAAGAGAAACACAAATGCAACATTTGCCAAGTCAGTTTCTTAAAAAAATATTCTGAAAATGAAAGTCATCAATTAAATTAAAAAGTACTTGTAAATGACTTATACATAACTGTTCATAACAACTTTATTTATAAATCTAAAATTGAAAACAACCAAAATATCCATTAACAAGTGAAAGAATAAGCAAACTGTGTTATTATATCCATACAATGGAATACTACTTGGCAGTAAAAAGTAACAATATATTTACACACACTTTATTTGTTTAATGTTTATTTATTTATTTTGAGAGAGAGAGAGAGAGAGCAAGGAAGGGGCAAAGGGAGAGAAAGAATCCCAAGCAGGCTCCATGCTGTCAGCACAGAGCCTGATGTAAGGCTTGATCCCATGAACGTGAGATCATGATCTGAGCAGAAATCAAGAGTCAGACACTCAACAAACTCAGCCACCCAGGCACCCCTATTTTGAATCTTGAAATAATTATGATGAGTGGAAGAATCTCTAGACAAAAAGAACACATACTGCATGACTCTGTTATTTATTTATTTTAAAATTTTTAATTAAAGTATAGTTGACATATTAAATTAGTTTCAGGTATACAATATAGTAATTCAACAATTATATACATTACAGATTGTTCACCACAATAAGTATATTCCAATATTATCGACTATATTCCTTATGCTGTACTTTTCGTCCCCATAACTCATTTATAACTGGAAGTTTATACTGCTTAATTCCCTTCACCATTTTACCTATCTTTCCATCCCCCTTCCCTTTGACAACGACTGGTGTATAATTCAACTTATATAAAATTCTAAAAAATGCCAACTAATCTATAGCAACAGAGCATAGATTGGTGGTTGCTTGGAGAGAATGGTGGAAAGAGACGTACTGCACAAGGGCATGAAGAACCTTTTGAGAGTGATAGGTTCATTACCTAAATTATTGCAATGACTTCATGAATATGTACATGTGCCAGAATTTACCAAATTATACACTTTAAATATGTGTAGTTAATCATACATCAATTATACCTTTATAAGCTGTAAAAAAATTAATTAGATTTAGAGCAAAAATTAATTATACCAAATGCTGTTGGGCTAACTCAATATCCAATTCTCTTCTCTATTTCTGTCACCATTACAGAGCTACAAACACTAAATGCTTGCTTTTCCAGACTCAGAGCTAGAAGTTAGAAAGTTTAAAGTGTTCCTAAATTCATGGAACCACTTTTCCTTTTCAATTGCAATCTTACACTGGAACACATTATATAAATCATATAAAAGCAGGGATACACTGGTATTATGTGGGTGCTTGTCATGATACTGGAACCTCCACTGATATTTTTCATTTATCTTCTCTTTCTGCTATAGTCCCTAAAGGGTACTAAATCTCTGGAGTTGTACAGATGTCCTCTTTCCCAGGTTAGCTACTTTATTACTATCTGTCCTAAAGGATGATAGAGCACAATCCTTTCATTTGATAGGTGGGGAAATTGAGCCATGAAGAGGTGAAGAGAACTGCACATGGTCTCACAGAAGCAGAAGTTGGTGTTCCAAGTATTTGGGGAGTACTAAGACAGGTCCTTGTATTGTGCCTGTGGGTGGTGTTTCTGAATGGCTTTTATTTTGATGGGATTTTCTCTTCAGTATATTTCAAGTGTCTTGAACCCTTAATGAATTCCTGCTACACTATTCCCAAGCACAACAGCTTCCCTGTCCCCTGTTTAGTCCTATTTCTCTTTGGCCAGCATCTTCCAAGCCTGTGAACCTTCCCTCTGCCTCCTGAAGCAGTTCATTCTCAACAGATCAGCAGCAGCCTCACTCAGTGCTGAAGTTGTGACATGCTGGGATAAGGACACCAAATTTGAATCAAAAGCTCTTGGTGAAACACTAGCAGTAAGGAGGCAACACAGGAAACCAGTACCTCAGTACAAGTACCACCACCAATGAAGAGAACTTCAAGCCCCCCAAAAAGCCTGGGAACTAGAAAGCACAAACAATCTTGATTCCCATTCGTTCTCTGGATGCCAACAAGGGGCTCCACCCAAACTCAGAGGGGCAGCTCCAGACCCTCTTCAAAGATACTGGGTCAACAGAGGTGGGGTTTCTTCCACTAGGGGGAAGAGGAGACAGGAAGAGGGAATTCAAGGGGGAGCAGTAGCTATAAAAGGAGCTGGCCTGGACTGGGCTGAAGGGCTCAGGAAGAGACACTCTACTGAGGGTAGGAGAGAAGGAAGGCCACTGTAGGGGACAAGGTAAGATTTAGAGAAATCAGGAGCTTGGAACAAACCATCATAGCCTCTCCAGAAAAAGCCGGAGATGAGATTAAGGTTGAATCTCTCATAGAAGGAGATAGAGGTGATTAAGTTTCAAATTTCTGGGGTGGTTTCTAGCAACATATAGCTGAGATCCATATGCCTTTCAATCTTATAATTTCTTTAATTTGTTGATGATACCAGAGCCACACACCCTATGTTCCATACATCTGTACCTGACATTTATTGCAGACCCAACCCAGGCCAAGCAGCAAGGTAAAGAAGATTGTAACTCCAAAAACAGGCTTCTTACAAAAGTAGGTCACCATGTGTGTTGCTTAGCACTGCATTCGAAGGAATCGCCAAGAAAAGCTGGAAACAAGCTGCAAGAAGGAGATGTCTTCTCCCACCTCTGTCACACACACACACACACACACACACACACACACGCACACTCCTTTTCCAACACGTTGTTCTTTAGAACCTGAACACCACAATTTGGATAAGAAAAGTCTGAGTAAACAGAAAAAAAAAGTAGAAGTCACAAAAAATAAGAACTGAGGCCCAGAAAGGGAAGATCATAGAGAGTGTAGGGACTTGTCCAAGGTAATACAATTTGTCAGTGGCAATGGAGATCAAGATGAAATGAATGCCTCTTAGGCAACACGATACCTATACTAAAGAAAACCTTTTTGCAAAATCTTGCCATTTGTGACAAAATGGATGGACCTTGAGGGTATTATGCAAGTGAAATAAGTCAGACAGAAAAAGATAAATACCATATGACCTAACTTATATGTGGAACCTCAAAAAAATGAACAAACCCCCCAAGCTCATGAATATAGAGAACAGACTGGTGGTTGCCTGAGGTGGAGGTGGGCAAAATGGGTGAATAGGATCACAAGGTACAAATTTCCAATTATAAAATAAATAAGCTATGGGGATGTACTACACAGCATGGTGACTATAGTTAATAATCCTGTATTGAATATTTGAAGGGAGCTAGAAGAGTAGATTTTGAATTCTCACAATAAGAAAAAAAATTGCAACTATGTATTGTAATGGATGCTAACTGGACTTATTATGGTGATTATTTTGCAATGTATTAAATCATTACATTTGCACCTGAAACTAATATAATGTTATGTCAATTAAACCCCAATAAAAAAGAAAGATCCTCTTCCATATGAAGACATATAAGACACAGAGAACACTGAAAACAAAGAGAGAAAATTATCTGAAATACTGGATTAAAGCAAGGTAATAAATTTCAATCACTCACAAAGTATCTCTAAACCCTAGGAATTCTTCTACAATGTTTAGAAACATGCTGTTTAGAAACATATCTAAGGATAGCTCATGGCTTGTCATTACACAGGACCCTGGGTATGGATAGGTCCAGACTCCAGGACAATGTATTCGATTTCACATTGCTCAGAACTTGTGTTAGTCTGGGTCCTCCAAGTATTAGACAATAAAATGGGATTAAATATGCAAGGATTTTTTAAGGAAAATGAAAGTAAATGGAGAAGGAGTCTGAGAAGATTAGGAGAGCTGTGAGACTACAATATCAGTTTGACCCTGAACAAAAGAGAGAGGGAGGGAAGGCTGGGTGAAAGTGTCCTAGTCTGCCTTGCACTCTAAGAAACGTTTGGTAAGGCCAACAGGGATTGATGAAGCCAAAAGCAGTTGTCAGGGGATTTCTTTGTCTCCCAGGAATGGGCCTACCTTAGTGTCTCTGCCTTGTAGTAGATGCCTCAGTGCAAATGCTGGGATGAATTTCAGAGCATAGCAGCCAAGGCTCAATTATGCTCAATTGGTCAGTTGTGCTCTTTGTAGTTGGAGGTCTGCAAGACACATTCTCTTGGGTGCTACAGAACTGCACCTTTAGTTTCTACTATATCCCTTCTTTGCCCAGCTGCAGGTGCTTTCCCATACCCATAGGCCCAGCTGGGGCCTTGAATCTCTAGAGAGGAAAAATAGGAAGTGACAGACCAGAGACCCTCTGCCTGAAGCACTAAAGTCACACCTATTGAGGTGTGGCTCTTTCCTTCCATGACCCTGCCTTCTGTCATGAGCTAACATGTTCATACCATCCATGCTAGCTGTCAATCAAAACCACCCTTCTAAGTGCCCTGAATATACAAACCTCTTATTGTTTCAGACACCCCCTATCTTTTCTTTCTCTAGCCTCCTAATCACCCAAGTCTAGAGAACACAGAGCAAAACAGAATGGCCAAGGAGATGGGGTGAGAGTTGGACAGTGTCACAAGCAATTGTTTTCTTCTAACAGTGGATGTGACTACTGGAATCAGGATAGGAAAAGGCTAGGAAACTAACATTTTGTTGACCTCCCCACACCATTATGCTTAACCTGCATTATTCCACATAACTGCACTGATAGGTATTAGTGTACCTGCTAGATAGATGAGAAAACTGAAGATACATATAAGCCGCTTGCCTATGGTCACACAGCTCTAAGTAGCAGAACCCCTAAACTCACAATGAACCTGAATCCCAGTAAGAAGGGGACACAGACTTTACCTTCAGTGAGTTTTTCCTCTTCTAGAACACTAGGAACTGACAGGGGTACATCCCTCTCTGCAAAATGCTTCTACTGGAGGCCATCACTAATCTGCATTTCTGTCTGCTGATTGCCATGCCTTCAACTCAGCTCCAGCCACTCAGAGGCCACTGTCTCAGTGTCTTCTTCCCATAATACCTCTCAGCTTCTGACCTTGATAGGAGTCAGGGGAAACTCTGGATTAAGACCAGAGTCATGCTCAGTTATAGACAGAGGCCAGACCAGAGGTCTGTAACTGGCTTGAAGCAATCCAGGAAAGGCTCTGGTATGGCAGGTATTGGAGCATAGCTGGGCTTTCTGAGTACCCCAGTCCACCCACCACCCACTGCAGTAAACAGAATATGCTATCCTCCCACAACAATGGCCCAAAGGGATTTCTTTATTGCTCTCTAGCTTTGATTTTACATTTAAAAATCTCACAAAACAACAGTCCAGGAGATTTAACAAGCACATTCTTGGACACTGAGTCATAGGTAGGAGGAGGTAGAGGAGGGAGCAGAAATCTGACTAAGGGAGGGCATTAAAAGACCACAACATAGCAAAATGCTTATGTTGCCAAACAATTATTGATAATCCCTTCCAACCTGATTATTTGAAAATAGGTGTATGTGGTATGTGCAAGATGATGTTTTGTCAGTTTAGTATTACTAATGTTTAGCTTTACTACTGGACTATTTCAAAATCTTACTTTTCTGAAGAAAGAAAAACTGCTTCGTGGTGTGTGAAAAGATATACATCTCTATCTTCTCATCCCCAGTCAAGTCAAACTTACACATAACTACTAGTCCAGACCCAGCAAGATAATAGGCAAAAAGCTGAACAAACATCAGGGGTCCCAGTGTCCAGTGTCTCCTATTTCTCTATTCTGTACTGACTGTCCCTAAAAGTCTAGTGTTTAGTAAGTAGGCTTATGTGTGAGAACTGTAAGCAGATGGGGTGGTAGCCAGGAGGATGGCTTTAGATAACACAAGCACCTTGGAGGGAGCCAGAGAAGATATATGCCTTATGTGTGAAGGTCTTCAAAAAAAAGTCAGAAATAGGCAAATTGTTAGTGGACTTCCCATTGGAGGTAGTCTCTTCAGAGGCTTTTGTGATAGGTAAAGAAAGAATAAGAAGGCTGGAAATAAAATACCTCTGGCCTAGGATGAGGGGGAAAGGTGATGACAAGAGGGTCAATGGAGCTCAAGGCAGCATGGGTGACTCTGAAACTCAGATTCCCAAACTTCTAGGCCCTCCACATACCAGGGTTTAGGGTTTTTCTGAAGGACACAATGGCCCAGAATCAGGGGAGCAGTGGTTGGGAAGCCTGCTTTGTTGGGCATCTGTCCTTTAGATCTCACATATATGAGGCTTGTTTTCTCTAGAACAGTGTTTGCTTGTTTTATTTTATCTTGACTTCACATTAGAATCACCTAGGGAGCCTTTTAAAATACTGCCCCACCTCCCAGAGATGCTGATTCAATTGGTCTGAGGTAGATCCAGTACATCAGTATTTTTTAAGGTCCCCAGGGGATTTTGATGGTCTGCTGATACTGAGATCACTGCTCTGGAGGAAACACATAGTCTCAGTCAGATGCTCTCTTAGGTAACAGGAGTTGGTGGAGATAGAGAGATAGAAAGTAGTAAGAGGCAGATGCAATGGACAGAACACACACTGGCCTATATGAGCCAGGAGATGTAGGTCAGGCCCCTGTTTTTGCCTGACTATACCAGTGTGACCCTGGTGAAGTACCCATCTCTCTTTGAGGCCCCCATTTCCCTCAATACAACAAAGGAGTTGGACTTTGTGGCTTCTAAGGATCCTTCTGACTTCTTCAACATTCTAGAAATTTACCAGGCAGGAGAAGGGAGTGGGGTTGGCTGGGAGAGTTGCAGATATTTGCTGCTGCTGCATGGTGTGCAAGGGGGTGCAAAAGAGCACTGCTAACCCAGCCCACGGAGAAGGGTTAGTCCCAGGAAACTGCCTATCCAGAGCCCATATTGAAAGGCATGGAAACTGTCCTTAGATCCTCTTCAATTGTGAGCCCACAAGGCAAGGACAGTGCCCAAGTTCAGACTCCCCCTGGTGGCATCATACACGTTTATTAATATTATTATTTGTTGTATTAGTAGTGGTAATAGTAGTGATTTTAATTTGACATCCAGCTTTACCATTTCATAATGACAGCTCAAATGTGTCCATGGCAGCATCCCAAGGAGCTGAAACTACTTCAGCTGAACTCTCTTCTTCATTCTTATTATCTCCCCACTGGGGAGACAAAGGCCCAGGAAGCTGAGGTAGAAGTACATGGTAATTCATACTTCAAGTCACTGTTTTCCAAGTTAAAGTCTAGCCAATATTCTCAGCACATACATTGGACTCTAAGTATGGATGGCTTTTCAGTTGGGAAGGGTTTATAGCCCATAAAAATGCCCTGGGAAGCTTTAAAAAATACTGATGTACTGGCTCTCCCCCAGACCAATCAAAATCCTAACCTCTTTTTTTCTGAACCACCTTTCCCAGCCAGTGCCCTGATGCCCCTTGGCAGTTTCTTCATCCATTTCTTACCTCTCCCCCATAACCCCAATCATTAGTTATAGAACACAATCAATTAAATAACAATTTCACCATGCAACAGCCACAAATTACATGTAAGTCAATTACTTAGACTGGAAGTTCCTTAGGAAAGATATTTTGATTCCTCTTTCTCCTTAGTCCCCTACAGCTTAAAACAGAACTGAGCAGACACTGCATACCTTTCACAAGAGGCCAGTTGGTTCATCTGATAAAGTTGCCAGGTCTGATCAATCAAGGGTTGTAAGAACTCAATGAAGTAGCCAGATATTAATGGATTTTTAAAGTAGGTATTTTGGAAAATAGGTCCAAAGCTTTGACCTGCCAGTACAGACTCTCATCCTCCCTCTCCCACACAGTATAGCCTTCCCCATACCACAGAACTACTCCTGCCTGATCCCCACATGACTGTCATGCCCTGGTGTCTCCTCTTCAAGTTCATTCTCCTCCCACCCAAGTCCCCTATATCACAAGTATAAGTGTATAAGGAACAACACCCCACCTCATCTACCCCCACCCCACTTGGGCCCCCTCTGTCTGGAATAGCTCAATAGACTCTTATCAAGACCAATCCTATCCTACTCCTTCCTCATTGCTTACTTATCACCATCAGCAAGCCTTCCTTTCTCCTCCATCCAGAAGAACTTTTAAATTTTCAGGGGTCTTTTACTTCCCTCTCTCACGGACCTTAGCATTTTATACTCTACTTCATAGTTAATCTCCCATAACCCTAAGACAGCTTACTTGTTGTGTGACTTTCAACAAGTCACTTAACCTCTCAAACTTTAGTTACTCATCTGTAAAATGGAGATGACAATCCATGTTTGACCTCTTCCCAGATCAAATGAGAAAATATGTGAAAGCATATAGTATATAATCATAATATTTAATATTTAATAAGTACTTTATATGGACCAGACACCATTCTAACTAGTTCATATATATCAATTCACTTAACCAAGCAACCATATGTAATGCATACAATTATTAACCTGATTTTGAGGACACTGAGACACACAGAGACATTATGTACACAAGGACACACAACTAGTAAGCTGTAGAACTGGGTTGGAACTGAGGCAGTCTGGTATTGGAGCTCCCACTTCTATGACTCAGTCATACACCACCAATGCAGGCAATTATATATATATATATATATATATATATTTATATATATATATGAATATAATATGCATATTCTTATATAATATTGTGTGAAGCAATATACAGGAAATGCAAAACAGATGTAAAAATTCAGAGAGAGATAAATGTGATTTAAAGCTGCTGAGTAAAGCATCTTGGAAGATGTAGTGACTTAAGTTGCGTCATGAAAGAAGGATTAGAACAAGAGAAGCATCATAATATGAGGGCTTAGTGTAGTCAAAAGCCCAGAGACAGAAGTATGTCTGGGGTGTAGGGAGGTAAACAATGAGGATTCTGGCTTGGATTGAGTGGGAACATCATGGTAGTTAGACAGAAAAAAATAGATTAGCAGTAAAAGGGAGGGTCTTTGGAAAAAATGACATGCTGAGCAAGAGCTGTGTGAGTTTAAATATAGCTCTCTCTGATCCAATTAAACAAAGTTTATTTTATTTTTTAAAAGATTTTTAAAATTAATCTCTACACCCAACATGAGGCTCAAACTCACAACCCTAAGATCAAGAGTCACATGCTCTACCAGCTGAGCCAGCCAGACACCACTAAACCAAATTTAAATATCCATGAAGACGGTCAGGGATGGGATAAGTGGATTTAAAAATGTGAGTCAAGGTGAAAGGTAAACTGTAACAGAGATAAATGACAGTTACTGCACTTGAACTAAAAAGCAACTTGTACAGAGGTAGTTCAAGATAGAGGCATAGGAAGACCTGAATTCACTACCATCCACAGCAACAACAAATATGCAGCTATATATGGAATAATTTCCTCTGAAAAGAACCTGAGAACTAGCTGAACACCTGCTCCACAACAAAGAATAGAAGAACCACACTAAGGCATTGCAACTCCTCCAAAACAGGGAGAGATAGCTGTTTTACACAATACACAGAAACACAGAAAGCCAACCAAAGTGAGGACACAGAGGAACGTGTTCCAATTAAGAACAAGATAAAACTTCAGAAAAAAACCTTAATGAAATGAAGATACATAATTTACCTGATAAGGAGTTCTAAGTAGCAGACATAAAGATGCTCCCTGAACTCAGAAGAATGGATGAATACATCAAGAACTTCAATGAAGAGACAGAAAATGCTAGAAAGCACCAAACTGAACTCATGGAGTTTGAGAATATAATAATTGAGCTGAAAAATACACTAGAGGTAATCGACAGCAGACTAGATGATACAGAACCGATTGGTGACATGGAAGACAGAGTAGTAGAATTCGCCCAAACAGAACAGCAAAAGAAAAAAGATTTTTTTAAAATGAGGATAGCTTAAGGGATCTGTGGGACAATATGAAGTATACTAACACTGGCTTTGCAGGGGTCCCAGAAGGAGAAGAGGGAGAGAGAAAGGGACAGAATGTTTATTTGAAGAAATAATGGTGGAAAAATTTCTTAACCTGGTGAAGGAAAGAGAAAACAAGGTCTGAGAAGCACAGGGATTCCCAAACAAGATGAACCCCAAGCTATCCACACCAAGACACATTATAATTGAAATGCCAAAAGTTTAAAAGATAAAGAGAGAACCTTAACAGCAGCAAGAGAAAAACAACTAGTTGTATACATGGAAAACACCATAAGACCATAAACTAATTTTTTAGCAGAAAATTTGCAGGTCAGAAAGGAGTGACTTACTATATCCAAAATTCTGAAAGGAAACATTTCAAATCAAGAATAGTTTACCTGGCAAAGTTATCGATCAGAATTAAAGGAAAAATAAAGATTTTCTCAGACAAGCAAATCCTGAGGGAATTTATCACCACTAAACTGGCTTTACAATAATTGTTAATGGGACTTCTTTAAGCTTAAAAGGTCATAAATAGAAATAAAATACATGAAAAGAAAAATTTCTTTTTTTAAAATGTTTATTTTTGTAAGCAGGGAGGTGCAGAGAGGGGGCAGGGGGTACAGAGTATCCAAAGCAGGCTCTGCGCTAATATCAGAGAGCCCAATGCAGGGCTTGAACTCATGAACCATGAGATTGTGACCTGAGCTGAGTCAGTGGCTCAACCTACTGAGCCACCCAGGTTCCCCAAGAAAAATTTCATCAATAAAAGCAAATATAGAGTCACCTATGTGGCTCAGTCAGTTAAGTGTCTGACTTTGGCTCAGGTCATGATCTCACGGTTCGTGGGTTTGAGCCCCGCGTCAGGCTCTGTGCTGACAGCTCAGAGCCTGGAGCCTTCTTCGGATTCTGTCTTCCTCTCTCTCTGTCCCTCCCCTGCTCACACTCTGTGTCTCTCTCTCCCCCCATCTCAAAAATAAATAAACATTTAAAAAATTTAAAAAAATAAAAGCAAATATATAGTAAAGGTAGTGAATCAACCACTTTTAAGGCTACCATGAATATTAATAGACAAAAGTAGTGAAATCAACTATAACTACAATAATTAGGTAAGAGATAAAATTAAAAGATGTAAAATATGACATCCAAAACATAAGATGCAGGCTCAGGGGATGTAATGTTTTTAGAATATAGTCACACTTAAGTGACTATCAAGTTAAAATAGACTGCTATGTATAAAGGTTGTTATATATGAACCTCATGATAACCATGAGCCAAAAACCTATACTAGATAAACAAAATACAATGAGAAAGGAATTTAAACATTTAACATTTAAACTAAAGAAAGTCATCAAACCACAAGAGAAGAAAGCATGAGAAGAAGAAAGGAACAGAGAACAATAAAAACAACCAGAAAACAATTAACAAAATGTAATAAGTACAAACCTACCAATAATTACCTTAAATGTAAATGGACTAAATTTTACAATTAAAAAGTTTTAAAAGATTTTTTAAAAAGACCCACCTATATCATGCCTACAAGAGACTCACTTCAGATCTAAAGACACACACAAATTGAAAGTGAATGAGTGGGAAAAGATATTCCATGCAAATTGAAACAAAAAGAAAGCTGAGGTAGCAATACTTGTATCAGAGAAAATAACATTTTCACATAGAACACAAGACAAATAAAGGCATTATATAATGGCAAAGGGGTCAATTCAACAATAGGATGTTTGTAAATATTTATGCACCCAACATAGAAACACCTAGAAAGTAAATATCAATAGACATAAAAGAATTGACAAAAATACAATAATAGTAGAGACCTTTAATACCCTACTTATATCAGTGTATAGCTCATTCAGACAGAAAATAAATAAGAAAATACCAACCTTAAAGGACACATTAGACCAGATGGACTTAATAGATATTTGCAGAACATTCCATCATAAAACAGCAGACTACACATTCTTTTCAAGTGCACATGGAACATTCTCCAGGATAGATCTTATGTTAGACCATGAAACAAGTCTCAACAAATTTAAGAAAATTTACATTATATCAAGAATCTTTTCCATGTGGAGGAATGGGCAAAATGGGTGAAGCGGGGTGGGAGATACAGGCTTCCAGTTATGGAAAGTATAAGTCACAAGGATAAAAGGTATAGCATAGAGAATATAGTCAATGGTATTGTAATAGCATTATATGGTGACAGCTGGTAGCTACACTTGTGGTAAGTATATATAGAGTTGTCAAATCACTATGTTGTACACTTGAAACTAATATTACATTGTGTGTCAGCTATACTTTAATAAAAAAGAATAGATTGCTAATATCTCTAAAGCCCTTTATGTAACTTTCTCCTAAGAAAATGAGGTTTTTTTGCAACCACAATGGTATGAAACTATAAATCAATTACAAGAAGAAAATTGGGGAAAAAAACACAAACACTTGGAGGCTAAACAATATGCTACTAAACAATAAGTGGGCCAAAAGGGAAACACAAAAAAATAACTTGACACAAATGAAAATAAAAATACAACATCCCACATCTATGGGATGCAACAAAGGCAATCAAGGAGGGAAGTTCATGGCAATACAGACCTACCTCAAGAAAAAAGAGACAAGGTGTAGGGGGAAGATGGTGGAGTGGGAAGACCCTGAGCTCACCCTATCCCACGTTTACAACTAGATATCCTCCACATCCAAGTCAATAAACTAGAGAGTGATCTGAAGACTGACAGAACAAACTCCACAACTAAACACAAAGAATAAGCTGCATCTGAAAGGTTAGGAAAGTCAGAAAGGTGGAGAGAGGCTACCCATAGGAGGGAGGAAGCTGCATGCAGAGAGGGCAGAGAAGTGGGCCCTCACACCAGGGAGCTCACACAGGGAAGACTAATTCCCATAATATTTGGGTTTGAAAAATCAGAAAAGCTAAATTCCCTGTTTATAAAACCAGTGGGGCTTGGAGCCTAGAGTTTTAAAAGTCAGCTAACATAGCAGTGGGCAAGCCAGGAAGGCCAATGAGAGCTGGGTCAATGCCCTTAAAGAGACAGCAGCCTACAAAGCGAAACAACATAAAAACATCAGTTTACACAGCGCCAGGGTCAAGTGGGAGACAGATATGTTCATGCTGATTTTAGAGAATGTTGGGAGACTTTGTTGAAAATGTGGAACCTGGCAGACACCATTTTCTTCCCCCAACCCAGAGCATAAACATAGAGCCACCTGTGGGAGGTATGGCTACACTGTCAGTGGTAGCCTGGTCAAGGGCTCAGGGGAAATTTTGTTAAAGCTGTATATGTGCCCCACCCAGCCACAGTGTACTCAGACATGCACACCCAGCCACCATTGCACACCACACCCAGATGCCAAGTGCACAGTTGCCACCACACATTGCAACCAGCCACTGCACTGTATGCCCCCAAGCAACTGTCAGAAGCTGGGTGCAGCCAAACCCAGCCATTATTGCACCACAAAGCCCTCAGACACCACAGCACTTTAGGAGATCCAGCATAGGACTAGTGGCCCAGTGCATTGTTTTCTTATACTGATGCCCTGCTCCCAAGTTCCCCAATAGGCAAGGCCCCTCAGAGCTGTCCTGTCTTGGCCCCAATAACACCACAGAGAGCAGAGAGTCAGTGCAGACAACTGCACTGAAAGGAAAAGTGACACAGACACAACAACAGGGCATAAGCAATACACATAGGATACTCTCCTGAAGTGCCACATTGTGGTAGCACATAGGACACTGCACTGGAGGGCACTCCAGGATTTCCCCTTCATAAATTCACTACTTTCAAGAGCAGAAGACATAGCTGACTTTTCTAACACAAAGAAACAGACTCGCAGAGGCAGACAAAATGAGGAGATAGAGAAATTTATCCCAAATTAAAGAACAGGACAAGGTCATGGCCAGAGATCTAAGTAAAACAGATTTAACTAACATTACTAATAGAAAATTTAAAGCAATGATCATAAGGATACTCACTGGATTTGAGAAAAAAGTGGAAGACATGAGCGAGACCCTTAAAACAAAGATAAGAAATAACAAAGCAGAGATAAAGGGCTTGATAAATGAAATCAGAAACATGGTTGATGGAATGAGTTGTAGGATGGAAGAATCAGAGGGATGAAACAGTGACCTAGAAGATGGAGTAATGGAAAGTAATCAAGCTGAACAAAAGAGAGAAAAAAAGAATTACACAATATGAGAATAGACTTAGGGAACTTGGTGATTCCATCAAATGTATTAACATTTGTATAATAGGAGTCCCAGAAGAAGGGAGAGAGAAAAGAGGGCAGACAATTTATTTAAAGAAATAGCTGAAAACCCCCTAACCTGGGGAAAGAAACAGAGAACCAGATTCAAGAAGCATAGAGAACTCCCATCAAAATCAACACAAGCATACTCACACCAAGACATATTGTAATTAAATTTGTCAAATACAGTGATAAAGAAAAAAGTCAAAAGCAGCAAGACAAAAGAAATCAGTAACTTACTGTTCCCTATGGGAATACCCATAAGGCTAGCAGGAGACTTTTCAACAGAAACTTGGCAAGCCAGAAGAGAGTAATATGATATATTCAAAGTGCTAAATGAGAAAAATCTGCAGCCAAGAATACTGTCTCCAACAAGACTATCATTCATAATAAAAGAAGAGATAAAAAGGTTTCATAGATAAACAAAAACTAAAGGAGTTTGTGACCATTAAACCAGCCCTTCAAGATATATTAAGGGGGACTCTGCATGGAAAGGAGAGATCAAAAGTGACAGTACAAAGGTAGGAAACACCAAAGCAGTGAAAATGAATATTTCAGTAAAAAAATCAGTCAAGGGGGGCGCCTAGGTGGTTCAGTCAGTTAAGCTTCCGACTTCGGCTTAGGTCATGATCTCATGTTTCGTGAGTTCGAGCCCCACATCGGACTCTATGCTGACAGATTGGAGCCTGGAGTCTGCTTCAGATTCTGTGTCTCCCTATCTCTCTGCCCCTCCCCTGCTTGCACTTTTAATCTCTCTCTTAAAAATAAACAAACATTTTAAAAATTTTTTAAAAAATCAGTCGAAGAACTCACAAAATAAAAGGATATAAAATATGACAGCATATGCCTAAAATGTAGGAAGGGGAGGAGAAAAGAATGAGTTCAAACTTAAATGACCATCAATTTAATATAGACTGCTATATGCAGAAAAGGTTATATATAAACCTAATGGTAGCCACATATCAAAAACCACTAACAAACATGCAAAGAATAAAGAGGAAGAAATCCAAATATATCACTAAAGAAAATAAACAAACCATAAAAGAGAGAAAGAAAAGAAAGGATCACAGAAAAACTTCAGAAATAACCACAAAACAGGTAATAAAATGGCAATAAATACATATCTACGCATAGTTACTTTGAATGCAAATGAACTAAATGCTCCAATAAAAAAAAAAATAAGGTGACAGAATGGATAAAAATAATAAACAAGACCCATGTATATACTGCCTACAAGAGAATCATTTTAGACTGAAAGACACTTGCAGATTGTAAGTGAGGGGAGAGAGAAACATCTATCATGCAAATGAATATTCAAAGAAAGCCAGAGTAGCAATATTTATATCAGACAAAATAGATTTGAAACAAAGACTGTAACAAGAGACAAAGACACTATATAATCATAAAGGGGACAATCCAAAAATAATATCTAACAATTGTAAATGTTTATGCATCCAACATAGGAGTGCTCAAATACATAAAACAGTTAATAACAATCATAAATGAATAATCAATAATAATACAATAATACTAGGAGTCTTTAACATGTTACTTACATCAATGGAAAGATCATCTAAACAAAAAGTCAACAAAAAATGGCTTTAAATGACACACTAGAACAAATGGATTTAATAGCTATATCCAGGACATTCCATCTTAAAACAGAAGAATACACATTCTTTTCAAGTGGACATGGAAAATTCTCCAAAATAGGCCACATATTAGCCCACAAAGCCAGCTTAAACAGATTCAAGAAGATCAAAGTCATACCATGCAACTTTTCTCTTTTTTTAATGTTTATTTATTTTTGAGAGAGAGAACAGGAGGTGGAGGGGCAGAGAGAGGGGGACAGAGGATCTGAAGTGGGCTCTGTGCTGACAGCAGTGATACCAATGCGGGGCTCAAACTTATGAACTGTGAGATCATGGCCTGAGCAGAAATCAGACACTCAACTGACTGAGCCACCCAGGAGCCCCATCATGCAACTTTTCTGATCACAGTGCTATGAAAAAAAATGGAAAGACCATAAATATATGAAGGTTAAATAGCATGCTACTAAACTATGAATGGCTCAACCAGAAAATAAAAGAAGAAATAAAAAGGTACATGGAAACAAATGAAAATGAAACAAATTGGTCCAAAACTGATGCAGCAAAATTGGTTCTAAAACAGAAGTTTATAGCAATACAGGACTACCTCAAGAAGCAAGAAAAATCTCAAATAAAAAACCTAACCTTACAACTAAAGGATCTAGAAAAATAACAACAAACAAAACCCAAAACTAGCAAAGAGAAAGAAATAATAAGGCTTAGAGCAGAAATAAATGATATAGGACCTAAAAAAACACCCAATAGCATAGATCAATGAAACAAGGAGTTGGTTCTTTGAAAAAAAATTAATAAAATTGATAAACACCTAGTCAGATTTATCAAGAAAAAAAGAGAAAGAACTCATAAATTAATTAATTCACAAATGAGAGAGGAGAAATAATAAGCATCACCACAGAAATACAATTATAAAATAATATTATGAAAAATATGTGCCATCAAATTGGACAACATGGAAGAAATGGATAAACATATAAAATACCAAAACTGAAATAGGAACAAATAGAAAATTTGCACAGACCAATAACCTGCAAAGAAATTGAATCAGTAATCAAAACACTCCCAACAAACAAAAGTCCAGGACCAGACGGCTTCATGGGTAAATTCTACAAACATTTAAAGAAGAGGTAATACCTATTCTTCTCAAACTATTCCAAAAAAATAGAAAATAAAGGAAAACTTCTAATCTCATTCATGAAGCCAGCATTACTCTAATAGCAAAACCAGATAAAGACATTATTACAAAAGAGAACTACAGGCCAAATCCCTGATGAACGGATGCAAAAATCCTCAATAAAACACTAGCAAACTGAATCCAACATCTGGCCCAGCAACTTTTTTCTAGATATGTATCCTGAGTCAAGGGAAAAAAAGCAAAAGTAAACTATTGGGACTTCATCAAAATAAAAAGCTTCCGCACAGTGAAGGAAACAATCAACAGAACTGAAAGACAACCTATGGAACGGGAGAAGATATTTGCAAATGACATATCTAATAAAGGGTTAGTATCTAAAATACATAAACAACTTAACACCCATAAAACAAATGATCCAATTAAAAATGGGCCAAATACATGAACAGACACTTCTCAAAAAAAAAAAAAAACAACAAAAAACAAAAAACGAGATGGCCAACAGACACATGAAAAGAGATTCATCATCACTTACCATCAGGGCAATGTAAATCAAAACTACAATGAGATATCAACTCACAGCCGTCAGAATGGCTAAAATCAACAACACAGGAAACAACAGGTGTTGGTGAGGAAGGTGTAGAAAAGGAACACTTGTGCACTGCTGTTGGGAATGCAAAATTGTGCAGCCAGTGGGGGAAACAGTATGGAGTTTCCCCAAAAAGTTAAAAATAGAACTACCCTACTATCCAGCAATGACACTACTGAATATTTACCCAAAGAATACAAGAACATTAATTCAAAGGGGTACATGCACCCTTATGTTTGTAGTACCATTATTTACAATAGCCATAGTATGGAAGCAGCTCAAGTGTCCACTGATTGATGAATAAAGAAATAAAATGTGGTGTATATATATAGAATGGAATATTATTTATCTATAAAAATGAATGAAATCTTGCTATTTACAACAACACGGATGGAGCTAGAGAGTATTATCCTAAGCGAAATAAGTCAGTCAGAGAAAGACAAATACCATATGATTTCACTCATATATAGAATTTAAGAAACTAATGAGCAAAGAGGAAAAAAGGGAAAGAGAAGGACAAACCAGGAAATGGACTCTTAATTAAAGAGAACAAACTGACCATTACTGGATGGGAAGGGAGGGTGGTTTGGTTAAATTAGTGATGAGCACTGAGGATTTCACTTCTTGTGATGAGCACTGGGTGATGTGTGGAATTATTGAACCACTATATTGTATCCTAAAGCTAATATAACACTGTAGGTTAAGTAACTGGAATTAAAATAAAAACCTGGGGGCACCTGGGTGGCTCAGTTGGTTAAGCATTCGACTTCAGTTCAGGTCATGATCTTGCAGTTTGTGAGTTCGAGCCCCATGTCAGGCTCTGTGCTAACAGCTCAGATCCTGGAGCCTGTTTCAAATTCTGTGTCTCCCTCTCTCTCTCTGCCCCTCACCCACTTGCAATCTGTCTCTCTCTCTCAAAAATAAATAAACATTAAAATTTTTTTTAAAACTAAAAAAAGAAGGTATTTTAAAAGAAGAGAAAATAAACACTATGATAGTCATCAAAAAAAAAAAAAAGAAACAAAAAAAAATCTCAAAGAATCCAATTCTACACCTAAAGGAACTAGAAACAGAAGAACAAATCCTAATGTTAAGAGAAGAAAGGAAATAATAAAGATAAGAGTGGAAAGAAAGAAAATAAAGACTACAAAACAATTTTAAAAAATTAATAAAAGACCTGGGTCCTTGAAAAGATAAATAAAATTGACAACCCTTTAGGTAGACTCATCAAGAAAAAGAGAGAGGGCCCAAATAAAATCAGAGATAAAACAGAAGTTACAACCGATACCACAAAAATACACAGGATTATAAGGATCACCATGAGCAATTATATACCAATGAATTGAACAACTTAGAAGAAATGAAAAAATTTCAGAAGCACACAATCTTGCAAGACTAAATCATGAAGAAATAGAAAATCTGTATAGACCAATTACTAGTAATGATACTGAATCAGCAATCAAAACCTCCCAATGAAAGTCCAGGACCAAATGACTCCATTGGTGAATTTTACTCAACATTCAAATGTTTCATATCTATTCTCAAACTATTCTGAACAATTCAAGAAGAGAAACCCTCACAAATTCATTTTATGAAGCCAGCATTACCCTAGTACCAAAAGCAAGCAAAGCCACCACAAAAAAGAAAATTATAGATGAATATATCTGATGAACAAATGCAAAAATCCTTAAAACAATATTAGCAAGCCAAATTCAACAATACATTAAAAGGATCATTCACTATGATCAAATGGGATTTTAAATGAAGAAAAAGAATTTGACAAAATTCAACAACCTTTTATGATGAAAGCTCTCAACAAAGTAGGTATAGAGGGAATGTACTTCAACCTAATAAAGGTCATATATGAAAAACTCACTAACATCATACTCAGTGGTGAAAAGCTGAAAGGTTTTCCTCTAAGATCAGGAAGAAGATAAGGATGCCCACTCTCACCACTTTTATTCAACACTGTATTGGAAGTTCCAGCCACAGCAATATGCAAGAAAAAGAGATTTAAAAGGCATCTAAACTCAAAAGAAAGAAATAAAACTGTCACTATTTGCAGATGGCATAATACTATATGTGGAAAATGCTGCAGACTCTACCAAAAAACTTTAGAACTAATAAATGAATTCAGTGAAGGTGAAGGGTATAAAATTAATATTCATAAATCTGCTGCATATCTCTACACTAATAACAAACTATCAGGAAGATAAATTAATAAAACAATCCCATTTGCAATTGCATCAAAAAGAATAAAATGCCAAGGAATAAATTTAGCCAAGAAAGTGAAAGACCCATACTCTGAAAACTGTAAGACATTGATGAAGGAAATTGAACAAGATGCAAATAAATGGAAATATATACCATTCTCATGGATTGCAGAATTAATATTTTTAAAATGTCCAAACTACCCAAAGCAATCTACAGATTCAATGCAATCCTTATCAAAACACCAATAGCGTTCTTCATAGGACTGGGACAATTAATCCTGAAATTTGTATAGAACACCGAAAGACCCCAAAAAGCCAAAACAATCTTGAGAAAGAACAAACCTGGAGGTATCACACTCTCAGAACTCACCATACTACAAAGCTATAGTAATCAAAATGGTATGTTACTAGCACATAGTAACACATAGATCAAAGGAACAGGATAGCCCAAAAATATACCCACCCCTAAATGGTCAAATAATCTATGACGAAGGAGGTAAGAATATACAATGGGAAAAAGATACTCTCTTCAATAAATGACATTACAGCTAGATGCAAAAAAAAAAAGAAGGAGAAAGAAAGAAAGAAAGAAAGAAAGGAAGGAAGAAAGAAAGAGGACCAATATCTTACACCATACATAAAAATTAAGTCATAATGGATTGATGACTTGAATGTAAGACCTGAAACCATGAAATTCCTAGAAGAAAATTAGAAAGTAAGCTCCTTGACATCAATCTTAATGATATTTTGGGGATCTGATACCACTAGCAAGAAAAACAAAAATAAACAAATGAAACTACATCAATCTGAAAAGCTTCTGCACAGGGGTACCTGGGTGGCTCAGTCAGTTAAAAGCCTCTGACTTCAGCGCAGATCATGATTTCACAGCTCCTGAGATTGAGCCCTCATTGGGTTTTGTGCTGACAACTTAGAACCTAAAGCCAGCTTTGGATTCTGTGTCTCCTTCTCTCTCTGCCCCTCCCCTGATCTCTCTCTCTCTCTCTCTCTCTCTCTCTCTCTCTCTCTCTCTCTCTCAAAAATAAATAAACACTGAAAATTTTTTAAATAAAAAAATAATTAAAAAATAAAAAGCTTTTGCACAGTGAAGGAAGCTATCCACAAAATAAAAAGGCAATGAGAAAATATTTGCAAATCATATATCTGATAAGGAGGCTTATAACCAAAATATGTAAAGAATGCATACAAGTCAACAGTTATTTATTTATTTATTTAAATATGAAATTTATTGTCAAATTGGTTTCCATACAACACCCAGTGCTCATCCCAACAGGTGCCCTCCTCAATGCCCATTACCCACTTTCCCCTCCTTCCCACCCCCCATCAACCCTCAGTTTATTCTCAGTTTTTAAGAGTCTCTTATGGTTTGCCTCCCTCCCTCTCTAACTTGTTTTTCCCCCTTCCCCTCCCCATGGTCTTCTGTTAAGTTTCTCAGGATACACATAACAGTTAAAACATATGGTATCTGTCTTTGTATGACTTATTTCACTTAGCATAACACTCTCCAGTTCCATCCACTTTGCTACAAAAGGCCATATATCATTCTTACTCACTACCAAGTAGTATTCCATTGTGTATATAAACCACAATTTCTTTATCCATTCATCAGTTGATGGACATTTAGGCTCTTTCCATACTTGGGCTATTGTTGAAAGTGCTGCTATAAACATTGGGGTACACATGTCCCTATGTATCAGCACTCCTGTATCCCTTGGGTAAATTCCTAGCAGAGCTATTGCTGGGTCATAGGGTAGGTCTATTTTTCATTTTTTGAAGAACCTCCACACTATTTTCCAGAGTAGCTGCACCAGTTTGCCTTCCCACCAACAGTACAAGAGGGTTCACTTTTCTCCACATCCTCGCCAGCATCTATAGTCTCCTGATTTTTTCATTTTTGCCACTCTGACTGGCGTGAGGTGATATCTCAGTATGGTTTTGATTTGTATTTCCCTGATGAGCAGTGACGTTGAGCATCTTTTCATGTGCCTGTTGGCCATCTGAATGTTTTCTTTAGAGAAGTGTCTATTCATGTTTTCTGCCCACTTCTTCACTGGATTATTTTTCAGGTGTGGAGTTTGGTGAGTTCTTTATAGATTTTGGATGCTAGCCCTTTGTCCGATATGTCAATTGCAAATATCTTTTCCCATTCTGTCAGCTGCATTTTAGTTTTGTTGATTGTTTCCTTTGCAGTGCAGAAGCTTTTTATCTTCATGAGGTCCCAATAGTTCATTATTGCTTTTAATTCCCTTGCCTTTGGGGAATGTGTCAAGTAAGAAATTGCTGCGGCTGAGGTCAGAGAGGTTTTTTTCCTGCTTTCTCCTCTAGGGTTTTGATGGTTTCCTGTCTCACATTCAGGTCCTTCATCCATTTTGAATTTATTTTTGTGAATGGTGTCAGAAAGTGGTCTAGTTTCATCCTCCTGCATGTTGCTGTCCGGTTCTCGCAGCACCATTTGTTAAAGAGACTTTTTTTTTTTTTTTTTTTTTTTGCATTGGATATTCTTTCCTGCTTTGTCAAAGATTAGTTGGCCATACTTTTGTGGGTCCAATTCTGGATTCTCTATTATATTCCATTGGTCTATGTGTCTGTTTTTGTGCCAATACCATGCTGTCTTGATGATTACAGCTTTGTAATAGAGACTAAAGTCTGGGATTGTGATGCCTCCCGCTGTGGTCTTCCTCTTCAATATTACTTTGGCTATTCGGGATCTTTTGTGTTTCCATACAAATTTTAGGATTGCTTGTTCTAGCTTCGAGAAGAATGCTGGTGCAATTTTGATTGGGAATGCATTGAATGTGTAGATTGCTTTGGGTATTATTGACATTTTAACAATATTTATTCTTCCACTCCATGAGCACGGAATGTTTTTCCATTTCTTTGTATCTTCTTCAATTTCCTTCATAAGCTTTCTATAGGTTTCAGCATACACATCTTTTACATCCTTGGTTAGGTTTAGTCCTAGGTATTTTATAATTCTTGGTGCAATTGTGAATGGGATAAGTTTCTTTATTTGTCTTTCTGTTGCTTCATTATTAATGTATAAACATGCAACTGATTTCTGTACACTGATTTTGTATCCTGCGACTTTGCTGAATTCATGTATCAGTTCTAGCAGACTTTTGGTGGAGTCTCTCAGGTTTTCCATGTATAGTATCATGTCATCTGCAAAAATTGAAAGCTTGACTTCATCTTTGCCAATTTTGATGTCTTTGATTTTCTTTTGTTGTCTGATTGCTGATACTAGCACTTCCAACACTATGTGAAACAACAGCGGTGAGAGTGGACATCCCTGCCGTGTTCATGATCTCAGGGGGAAAGCTCTCAGTTTTTCCCCACTGAGGATATTAGCTGTGGGCTTCTCACAAATGGCTTTGATGATGTTTAAGTATGTTCCTTCTATTCTGACTTTCTCAAGCGTCTTTATTAAGAAAGGATGCTGAATTTTGTCAAATGCTTTTTCTGCATCCATTGACAGGATCATATGGTTCTTATATTTTCTTTTATTAATGTGACGTATCACATTGTTCGATTTGCAAATATTGAACCAGCCCTGCAGTCCAGGAATGAATCCCACTTGATAAAGCTGTATAATTCTTTTTATATGCTGTTGAATTCCATTTGCTAGTGTCTTGGTGAGAATTTTTGCATCCATATTCGTCAGGGATGTTGGCCTGTAGTTCTCTTTTTTTTGCTGGGTCTCTGTCTGGTTTGGGAATCCAAGTAATGCTGGCTTCATAGAATGAGTCTGGAAGTTTTCCTTCCCTTTCTATTTTTTGGAACAGCTTGAGAAGGGTAGGTATTATGTTTGCTTTAAATGTCTGGTAGAATTCCCCTGGGAAGCCATGTGGTCCAGGACTTATTTGTTGGGAGATTCTTTGATAACTGATTCAATTTCTTCACTAGTTATGGACCTATTCAAATTTTCTATTTCTTCCCGTTTGAGTTTTGGAAGTTTGTGGGTGTTTAGGAATTTGTCCATTTCCTCCAGGTTGTCCAGTTTGTTGGCATATAATTTTTCATAGTATTCCCTGATTGTATTTCTGAGGGATTGGTTGTAATAATTCCATTTTCATTCATAATTTTATCTATTTGTGTCCTCTCCCTTTTCTTTTTGAGAAGCCTGGCTAGAGGTTTATCAATTTTGTTTATTTTTTCAAAAAACCAACTCTTCGTTTCATTGATCTTCTCTGCTGTTTTTTTTTTAGATTCTATTGTTTGTTTCTTCTCTAATCTTTATTATTTCTCTTCTTCTGCTGGGTTTGGGGTGTCTTTTCTGTTCTGTTTCTAGATCCTTTAGGTATGCTGTTAGATTTTGTATTTGGGATTTTTCTTGTTTCTTGAGATAGGCCTGGATTGCAATGTCCTGTACTCTCAGGCCTGCCTTTGCTGCATTCCAAAGGGTTTGGATTGTTGTATTTTATTTTCATTTGCTTCCATGTATTTTTAAATTTCTTCACTAATTGCCTGGTTGACCCATTTGTTCTTTAGTAGGATGTTCTTTAACCTCCATGCTTTTGGAGGTTTTCCAGACTTTTCCTGTGGTTGATTTCAAGCTTCATAGCATTGTGGTGTGAAAGTGTGCATGGTATGATCTCAATTCTTTTATACTTATTGACAGCTGTTTTGTGACCCAGTATGTGATCTGGGATAATGTTCCATGTGCACTCGAGAAGAAAGTATATTCTACTGCTTTGTGATGTAGAGTTCTAAATGTATCTGTCAAGTCCATCTGGTCCAATGTATTGTTCAGGGCCCTTGTTTCTTACTGATTCTCTGTCTAGATGATCTGTCCATTGTTGTAAGTGCGGTATTAAAGTCACCTGCAATTGCCACATTCTTATAAATAAGGTTGCTTATGTTTGTGATTTATTGTTTTATATATTTGGGGGCTCCCGTATTCAGCGCATAGACATTTTAATTGTTAGCTCTTCCTGATGGATAGAACCTGTAATTACTATATAATGCCCTTCTTCCTCTCTTGTTCAATCCTTTATTTTTTTGTTTCTTCCAATAATAAATTTATTTTTTTACAGATAAAGGGTAATTTTATTTATTATTTTTTATGTAAGATTTATTGTCAAATTGGTTTCCATACAACACCCAGTGCTCATCCCAAAAGTTGCCCTCCTCAATACCCAACTCACCCTCCCCTCCCCCACTAACCTTTAATTTAAAGTCTAGTTTGTCTGATATAAGTATGGCTACTCAGGCTTTCTTTTGACTTCCAGTAGCATGATAGATAGTTCCCCATCCCCTCACTTTCAATCTGAAGTTGTCCTCAGGTCTAAAATTAGTCTCTTGTAGACACCAAATTGATGGGTCTTGCTTTCTTATCCATTCTGATACCCTATGTCTTTTGATTGGAGCATTTAGTCCATTTACCTTCGGTGTTATTATTGAAAGATATGGCTTTAGAGTCATTGTGTTATATGTAGGTTTCATGCTTGTAGTGATGTCTCTGGTACTTTTTGGTCCTTGCAACATTTCATTCACAGAGTCCCCCTTAGGATCTCTTGTAGGGCTGGCTTAGTGGTGATGAATTCCTTCAGTTTTTGTTTGTTTAGGAAAACCTTTATCTCTCCTCCTATTCTGAATGACAGACTTGCTGGATAAAGGATTCTCAGCTGCATATATTTTTCTGTTCATCACATTGAAGATTTCCTGCCATTCCTTTCTGGACTGCCAAGTTTCAGTATATAGGTCTGCTACTACCCTTATGTGTCTACCTTTGTATGTTAAGGCCTGTTTATCCCTAGCCTCTTTCAGAATTTTCTCTTTATCCTTGTATTTTGCCAGTTTCACTATGATATGTCCTGAAGAAGATTGATTCAAGTTACATCTGCAGGGAGTTTTCTGTGCCTCTTGGATTTCAATGCCTGTTTCCTTCCCCAGCTCAGGGAAGTTCTCAGCTATGATTTGTTCAAGTACACCTTCCGCCCCTTTCTCTCTCTCTTCTTCTTCTGGAATTTCTATGATATGGATATTGTCCCATTTGATTGCATCACTTAGTTCTCTAATTCTCCCCTCATACTACTGGATTTTTTTAAATCTCTCTTTATCTCAGCTTCCTCTTTTTCCATAATTTTATCTTCCAGTTCACCTATTCTCTCCTCTGCCTCTTCAATCCGTGCTATGGCCGCCTCCATTTTATTTTGCACCTCATTTGTAGCATTTTTTAGTTCCTCATGACTATTTTTTAGTCCCTTTATCTCTAGAAATAGATTCTCTGCTGTCCTCTATGCTTTTTTCAAGCCCAGCAATTAATTTTATGACTATTATTCTAAATTCGTGTTCTGTTATATTGCTTAAATTGGTTTTTGATCAATTCGTTAGCTGTCACTACTTCCTGGAATTTCTGTTGAGGAGAATTCTTCCATTTTGTCATTTTTGGCAGTCCCTGCAGTAGCTCCAAACTACAGGGCACTTCCCCTGTGGCCATCTGGAGAAACTTGTTAGTGGGCGAGGCCACAGTCAGACCAGATGTCTGCCCCCAGCCCACGTATGGGGCCAAAGTCAGACTGGTGTGTATCTTATCTTCCCTTCTCCCAGGGGCAGGACTCACTGTGGAGTGGTGTGGCTCCTATCTGGGCTGCTTGCACACTGCCAGGCTTGTGGTGCTGCTTTGATGGGATCTGGCCAAGGGCGTATTAGACGGGGTGGATCTGCAAGGTGCACAGGGGCAAGAGGGGCAGGCTTAGGTAGCTTTGGTGTCAGTGGTCCCCTGCAGGAGGGGCCTTGCAGCACCGGGAGGGAGGCAGGTCTATAGAAGGGATGGATCCACAGAAGCACAGTGTTGAGTGTTCGAGTGGTGCAAGCAAGTTCGGTGACTGGAGCTGGTTCCCTTTGGAATTTTGGCTGGGGGATTGGAGAGAGAGATGGCCCTTGCCAATGCTTTTGTTCCTCCGCTGAACTCTGTCCTTCTGGGACTCAACAGCTCTCCCCCTGGTGCCCTCTCGCCATCCCCACTCTCTGAGAGCAGAGCTGTTGACTTTTAACATTCCAGATGTTAAGTCCCACTGGCTGTCAGAACTCAGAATCTCGCGCCTCCACTTTTGCAAGCCAGACTTTGGGGGCTCTTCCTTGCCTGGTGGGCTGCCTCTCCACTGCCCCGGCTCGCTCCCACCAGTCCATGTAGCACAAACCGCCTCTCTGCCCTTCCTACCCTTCCTACCCTCTTCTGTGGGCCTCTTGTCTATGCTTGGCTCTGGAGAGTCCATTCTGCTAGTCTTCTGGCAGTTTTCTGGGTTATATAGGCAGATATGGGTGGGATCCAAGCAATCACCAGGACGAGGTGAGCCCAGTGTCTTCCTATGCCGCCATCTTCTCCACAAGTCAACAGTTAAAACAATCCAATTTAAAAATCAGCCAAAGATCTGAATAAATATTCTCCAAAGAAGAAATACAGATGGCCAATAGGTACATAAAAAGATACTCAACATCACTCATCATCAGGGAATTGCAAATCAAAACAACAATGAGATATCACTTCACATCTGTCAGTATAGATATTTTCAAAAAATAAAAAGAAATAACAAATGTTGGCAAAGATATGTAGAAAAGGGAACTCTCATACACCATTGGTGGGAATGTAAATTGGTGCAGTCACTATGGAAAACAGTGTGGAGGTTTGGTCCAGCTTTCCCACTTCTGGGTATTTACCCAAAGAAAATGAAAACACTAACTGAAAAAGGTATATGCACTCCCTAAGTTCATTACACCAGTATTTACAACAGACAAGATATGGAGGCAACCCAACTGTGCATCAATACATGAATGGATAAAGATACACACAATGGATACACACAATGGAATTATTACTTAGCCATAAAAATGAATGAAATATTGCCATTTGCAACAACATGAATGGATCTGAAGTATATTATGGGAAGTGAAACAAGTCAGACAGAAAAAGACAAATACCATGTGATTTCACTTATATGTGAAAACAAAAAAAAAAAAACAAGGCAAAACCAGATTCATAGATACAGAGAACAGATGGACAGTCAGAAGAGAGGGAGATTTTGAAGTTGGGTAAAATGGCTGAAGGGAATCAAGAGATATAAACTTCCAGTAATAAAATAAATGAGGGATGAAAATGTAATGTAAGCATGGGCAATATAGACAATAATATTGTATTAATTTTGTATGTTGACAGATGATAACTAGACTCATTATGGTGATGCTTTCATAGTGCATATAAATGTAAAATCACTGTTTTGTACACCTAAAACTAATATAGCATTATATGTCAGTTATCCTTCAATAAAATAAAAAGCTCCCTAAACAACTGTATAATAAAGGAGCTATGACTTAGTAGAGACATGTATGAATCTAGGGGTTTAGCATAATTATAAGTTCAATAAGTTTCAAAGGTATAATGTGCTGCCTTATTGGAAATTTTGAGCTGAATTGTCCAAAACGTACTGATCAGAACAAAGGAAGAGACAGTTATGCTTTCCTTTGCCCTAGGCAGACTATACCTGGAGGGCTGTTGTGGTTGAGGAGCCCACAATTTTTAATTTTTTTAATTATGTATTTATTTTTGAGAGAGCAAGAGAGAGCATGAGTCAGGGGGAAGGGGCAGAGAGAGAGAGGGAGACAGAATCCAAAGCAGGCTCCAGGCTCTGAGCTGTCAGCACAGAGCCCAATGTGGGGCTCAAGCCCACAAACCATGAGACTGTGACTTGAGCCAAAGTCAGACACTTAACAGACTGAGTCACCCAGGCACCCCACCCCACACTTTTCTTATGTGGAATTTTTAAATTTAATTTCAATTCCAGTATAGTTAACATACAGCATTATATTAGTTTCAGGTGTACAATACAGTGATTCAACAATTCCATACATCACCCAGTGCTCATCACAACAAGTGCACTCCTTAATCTCCATCACCTATTTAATCCATCACCCTCTCCCCTCCCCTCTGGTAACCATTAATTTGTTCTCTATAATTAAGAGTCTATTTCTTGGTACAAGGTGGGGGCATAATTTCTCAAAAGGAAGGGCATAAAAAAAGCAATTTGTTGGAAGGAGGTGACTGGAGGACTTGTCTCAATGCTTACTTGCATAGCAAGCACATGAGTTTTGCTTAGATTATTGGTTTATTAGTCATGGCTTTGGGGCATGCTAAAGTTTCACCCAAGCTAGTCTTTGTTGCTATCACTGGTGGTAGATAAAAGGTGGACATTCCTGGTATACCATAGTGTTCTGTTCCAGGACAAAGACCATCCAATTATCCCTAAGGGATTGATTGGGGCAGAGGGTGAGGAGAAGGGGGAAGGAGGGAGAATTGTTAGGAGAAGGGTTAAGCAGAGGAGAAATCCCCAGAGCAGAACTTCCAAATAGAAAAGTTCCTCACAACAGGATGAAGCAAGGCCTTTCCAGACAGAGAAACCACAGGCTGCTGGTACTGAGTCAGTGCCAGCAGGTGACCTAGTTAGAGGGGTGTGTGGCTGAGGGAGTCAATGTGCTAAAAAGCCCCACAGATGTTGCAAGCAGGCAACAGAGAATGAAGAGGGGATCTTAAAAAGTAGAGTTACCTATATCTTCAGGCACCCATATCCAGTGGGAAAAGCAGTTTTCTGTTGCTCCTGGCTGCCTTCAAGAAGCAGAAATATCCAGAGTGCAGTGGAGCCAGGCTGCACTAAGATATTACCCAGTTGAGGCCCACTGAAGATAGCACAGTGGGGGATGAACAAATGCAAGTTGCTTTTGAGGTCACATTTTGAAACTGAGGTAATAACACATATTTTCCAAGCGTTAACTCAAGATCTAAGATGAATAGGGCACCATGAGGTTAGGGAATAAGAATCATCCATTAAGTGACCCCTCCCTGACCCTACAGCTTTGCTCTTGAATTATTACCATTCAATCAGAACTGAAAGGCTCTGAGTTCAACCTCTTCATTGTGCTGGCAGGGAAACTGAGGCTTAGAGGGGTGAAGGCCTACTTCACAGTCACACAGTGAGTGAACACAACAGTCGTTAGGCTAAAACCAAGGTCTAATGACAGTACTCCTTCTACCATACTCCCCTAGCCAGCTTGGCTCTGAGCTCTTCTCAATGCACCAAAATGCAGACTACAGACCAGCCCTGCCTTGCCTCTCTCCAGCCATCTTTCCATTCTACTTCCTACCTTGGCCCTGAAAAACAGCTAGGCAAAGCTGTGGGCAGTCCTTCAGATTTATGCAAGGTGAAACACAGTGCTATGAGAATGATAAGCACAGCTTAAGATGTGGACATGAAGGAACAACTCCCAGAGGTTGTCTCAATGCTGGGTAAGTGACGTTTTAAGCATTTTTCAAAGCATGTTATTATCCTTGCACTTAAGGTTGCTGTTGGCAATAGTGTGATGGGAATAAAGCCAAAATTCCCCAAGATAAACAGACACTTAGCCCCAGACTGAGCTTCAGGTAACCTGCTTCCACTAGACATTCTGGCTCCCTCAGCACAAGAATTGGGTTCCTGGGTCCTACACAGCTCTGGACAGATCTCTGGCGGCACAAAATATTGAAATTTTGAAGACAACCCTGCTTTTTAAAGGAAGGGAGTACTATACTCCAGCCCCAGCCCTCTATCTCCAGAAAAAATGGAAGTACAGGAGATAAGAATGTGCGTCCGCCCACCAAGTTGGCAGCCTGGATTCAAGGACATAAAGCCCTCAAAGATGGATCTGACATGACTCCACCATTAAGGTACTCACAGTCCTGGAGGCATGGAAAGATAAGTTAATGGCAGAATAGGGAAAGTAACGTGTTCTATGCAAAGACAGGATGGTGATAACAAAGGCAGAAAGGCTCTGTCCTTATTTTCCTATCTGTCCACATTGCTGCCACTGCCCCTCTGAGCCTCAGTTCCTCATCTAAAAAAAAAAATCAAAGAATTCAACCAAGCAGGTCTCAAAACAGGCCTATTAATCAGAATTACCTGATGATATTACTTAAAATACAGATTTTGAAGCTCCGCCTCAGAAACTGATCTAGATGGTTTATCATGGGCCACAAAGAAGCTGTATTTTTTTTAGCTTTTATTTAAACTCCAATTACTTAACATACAGTGTAATATTAGCTTCAAGTTCACAATACAGTGATTCAACACTTCCATACAACACCCAGTGCTCATCACAACAAGTACACTGTTTAATCCATATCACCTACTTAACCCATCCTCCCACCCACCTCCCCTCTGGTAACCCTCAGTTCTCTGTAGCTAAGAGTCTGTTTCTTGGTTTTCCTCTCTCTCTCTCTCTCTCTTTCTCTCTCTCTCTCTCTCTTCTCCCTTTGCTCATTTATCTTGTTTCTTAAATTCTATGTATGAGTGAAATCATACTGTATTTGTCTTTCTATGACTGATTTATTTTGCTTAGCATAATACTCTCTAGCTCTATCTATGTCGTTGCAAATAGCAAGATTTTGTCCTTTTTATGGCTGAGTAATATTCGTGTGTGTGTGTGTGTGTGTGTGTGTGTGTGTGTGTCACATAAAGAAGCTATATTTTTAACACACTCCCTAGATGATTTTGGTGGTCAGCCTTGGTGAGGAACCACTGGACTAGATGACCACTGAGGACCTTCTAGCTCCAAACTTCTATGAATCTAAGTCAAGTTTGGATGAAGTGTTTTATCACAATTATCAATGTCACCATCCAGAAAGCCATTATCATGCAACTACCTTCACATGACTCAGATTTAGGCATTTCACACAGGGAGTTTGTGTACCTCTCTGAAAACTCACAAAGATTGAAATTGACCATATGCTCATACTCAGAGGACATACCTATTGTCATTTGAACATTGGATCTTTTATTTGAATAAGTAAGTCAGTAAGTTAAAAACCTTATTTAGGAAGAGAGGGGCAAAAGCCTATTGAGGGGTGGCAAAGGGAGAGGTATTCAATTACATGTTGGGGCAGGACCAGGTGGGGAAGAATGCATTCTCTGTTGCAGTTAGGTAACTCTGTCATTCTATCATCCTCATCTTCACCCAGGCCCTAAGCCAAAATCTGAACTTCCGACAGTAAGAAAACGACAGAGATCTTCATCATTCTGGCATTACTGGAGGCAAGAGGCTGAATCCAAGGGATTAGGGAGAACTGTATCTGTAACAATGTCCTAAAATTCTCAAAGTTGACAAGTTCTTTATTCTAGATTGATTTTCTTCTGCTGCAAGTTTACTTCACCAATACTCTGGTCTTTGTATGAAAGGTAAGCAAGCTTAAGTTATCAATCCCTGGATAATTATGTGCCAGAATCCACTCAAACCTGGGATGCAATCTTGTTCCATCCAAAGGTTATCACTGAGCTGGTGACAGAGGAGGATCCTGTTTTCCCTGCCAGATTTTCTCATAAAGGCGGAAGTAATCAGAGAATTGACTTAGGTTGAGTCTGGAAACTGGGGGTAGGGATGCCAGGCTGCCCAGGGAAGAAAAAGGCAGATGTCCAGGATATTTACCCTGTCCAGCTGCACCTGAAATGCAGACAAGGCATGATTTGAGAATTCCAGATTCAGCCATAGGATGGGTGAGAGTGTGTGGTTCTACTCTGGAATTCGGAAACCTGATTGGTTCCAGGGTAAAGAAGGAGGGAATTTTGGTCCCCACAATGAAAAATCAGAGTCCAGGGTTGCCTGGGTGACTCAGTTGGTTAAGTGTCTGACTCTCAATTTCTGCTCAGGTCATGATCTCATGGTTGTGAGATCGAGCCCTGTGTCAGGCTCAGTATGGAGTGTGGAGCCTGTTTGGGATTCTCTCTCTTTCCCACTCTGCCCCTCCCCCGCTCATGTTCTCTCTCTCTCTCTCTCTCTCTCTCTCTCTCTCTCAATAAATAAATAAATAAACTTAAAAAAAATCAGAGTCCATACACAGGGCAAATAAATGGGAGAGTCATTTGTCATGAGCAAAGTGAAGCTTGAAGATTCTTATGGATTTCTTAGGTCAGCAGTCAAAGGAAAAGCCTAAAACTCTAACCTTGTTGGTTAAAAAGAATGATCTGGAAAACAAATCCGAACACATCACAACTTTAAAGCAGCCTTGCATGGGGCACCTGGGAGGCTCAGTTGGCTGGGCATCCAACTTCGAAGCAGGTCGTGATTTCGTGGTTCATGAGTTTAAGCCCCACGTCAAGATCTGTGATGATAGCTCAGAGTCTGGCGCCTGCTTCAGATTCTGTGTCTCCCTCTCTCTCTGCACCTCCCCCACTCATACTCTGTCTCTTTCTCAAATAAATAAACATTAAAAATAACAATTAAAAAAATAAAACAGCCTTGCAAATAAGGCCTCAGAAATCAGCAGTGGATTCTGGCTTTGACTAGGATGCCTAGAGTGAGAGGCATGAAACACTTGGGCTTTTTTGCCCACAATGCATTAACTTTTCCCCAAACATGCCCCTGTTCTGTTACCTTTGGCCTTCATTTCTTTTGGTACACATTTATTAAACACTTGTTATATATAGTGCATTGTGTTAGGACCTGGAACACTATGCCTCTCCTTATAAAACACTGTACTTAATTGTATATCTGTTCGTACAGACATAAGACATAAGACTTAGTTCTCTATCTCCCCTTGACGCTTCAATCATAGCAACTAGCAAAATTTGATATATGTAGTGAAATAAAAGGAGTCTTCTTTCAGGAATTCAAGCCAAATAGAGAAGGAGATGGAAAGGTTGTACACAGTCAGTATCTTTTTGGTTCACTACCTAATTTTTATTAGGTGTGCTGCCTGGTTTTATCTAATTCCTGGAGACCTATGGTTATCTTAATTGCTAATGCAGACTTCTCACCTTTCATATGCTTCAAGATTAGCTTCCTACCCACATCAACACAGACACACATACATGCACACACACACACACACACACACACACACACACAACTTAGAACCTGCCACTTTTTATCTACGTGCCCTTCACTTCTCTGAGCTTCAGTTTTCTCATCTGCAAGAATGGGCTGATAATAACATCCTAAGTCAAGCCTCATCTTTCCAAATAGATCTTTCCTACTCATTGCATTGACAAGATTGCCACTGCTTCTGTGGGTGAAATGACAAAGCCTTTATGTACACAAAAGCCCAGCTAAGTTTGTCCCTGGGAGAAGAAAGAGGACTCTGTGGGAACCTTGTGATTTTCCACCATAGACATAGAGATTCCAGAAACAGATGACTACCTAGGCTTCGGAACAAACACTGGAGATGAACAGGACATTAGCCAGGCTGGGTAAATTTGAATTATTACTTGTATGGAAAGGCAGTCAGGGAACAGGGAGTATAAACAATAGAAACTTCTCCTGTATGAGCAGCACTTTAGAGCTCACTAAGTATTTCCAGATTATTCTGTCATTTGATCCTCAAAACAAGCAACAGAATTGTCCTAGATGTTTTTGCATATGTTTTTTTTTTCATTTAAATTATGAGTCAAATCATAAAAATAGTCTATTCTTTGCCTGTTTTACAAATGAGGGAACTGAAGTTCAGGGCAGTAAAGTACCTTACCCAAAGTCACACAGGGTGACCCTGGTAAAATTTGCATGGGGCACCTGGGTGGCCCAGTCAGTTAAGCATTTGACTCTTGGTTTCAGCTCAGGTCATGATCTCACAGTTTGTGAGATCAAGCCCTGCATCGGGTTCTGCACTGATGGTGCAGAGCCTGCTTAGGATTCTCTCTCTCTCTCTCTCTCTCTCTCTCTCTCTCTCTCTCTCTCTCTCTCCCTCTCCCCCCCCCACGCATGCTCTGTAAATAAATAAATAAATAAATAAATAAATAAATTTTAAAAATTGCAGATAGTGGTAGAATCCACATTTTTTCATTCCTTGTGGTGTGCTCCTTCACTCTGTACCAAATAACAAGGGTAGAGGAGTGAGGGGCAGGATATAGTGCAAGAACAGCAAGGTTTGAGGAGGGAGGCATTACAGAAAAGGAATTCAGAAAGCATCAAGATTAGGGAAGGTGAAGGAGAATGAGGAGGTATCTGAACCACAGCCTCTCCCCCATAGTAATTTCCCAAGTGCTGCTCAGAGCTCTCCTAGTGAAACTCCCTTCCCTAGATGTTGGCTCCACAAGCAACTTGGCTCAACCCAGACCCTAGGCACTAGGCAAATCTGAGTAGTCCTTTGATGGGGTAGACCAATACCACCTCTACCAGATACCAGACCCTGACTAATCCCTTAGTGAGCCAGTCTTCTTCTGCTTAAGGTTCAGAAAGAGACGTAAAAATTCATCAGCAGCTTCTAAGGGGAAAAGGCCTGATGGAGTAGGTAGGGAAGGAAATATTCATCTTAGCCCAAGGAGGGCTGTGGACAATGCAGAATCAAGGTTGACCTCTGTCTGCAACTCCTGGCTGTACCATGAACCCAGAGAAACACACATACAGACACAGGTACAAACACTTCAGGCTTGGAGGCATCTTCCCTGGGCCCTTTCTGTAGGATTTTCTCATTTGCCAATTTAAGGAGATATTTCCTAGTTTGTGTGTGTGTGTGTGTGTGTGTGTGTGTGTGTTTGTGTGTTGTTTTTGTTTTTGTTTTTGTTTTTACAGAACAAAAAGAGTTACATGGCCCAGGCCTAGAGCTCAGAGCAGCTTCTAGAAGTTGTTACAAAACCAACCTCACCTAGTACCTGGGGCCAGCCAGAAGTGGGGAGCTGAGTCAGAGTCCCAGTGAACTCAGACTGAGCTTATTGGGGAGGCACTTGCCTACTGTCCTGTACCACACATACAGAGACCCTAGTAAGAAGAGGAGTATGATAGTTTCCACAGTCAAGTGACTCAAGGCTGCCTGAGTTCATGGGGAAGGGTTACCATAGAGTTGCTGATCTTTAGAGTGTCAAAGCTAGAAGGGGAATCATCTGGACCGGGAATCTGATATCCATGGAGGAGCAAAGGAAAGACACTCTAGGAATCAACAGGCTATACTAGTGGTATACTAGCATTTGACCTTGGATAAGTTACCTAACATTTCTTTTCCTCAATGCATTTATCTGAAAAAAAAAAAAAAAAAAAAAAAAAAAAGGAGGGGGTATGAATATAACCATAGGGCTATTTTGAGGATTAAGTGAGATAATCCATGCAAACATCTTTTTTTTTTAATTTAAATTTTTTTTTAAATATAATTTATTGTCAAGTTAGCTAACATATAATATATGCAGCGTGCTCTTGCCTTCAAGGGTAGATTTCCATGATTCATTGCTCATATACAACACCCAGTGCTCATCCCAACAAATGCCCTCCTCAATGCCCATCACCCTTTTTCCCCTCCCCCCAGTGCCCCCATCAACCCTCAGTTTGTTCTCTGTATTTAAGACTCTCTTCTGGTTTTTCTCTCTCTGTATTTTCCTCTTATTTTTCCTTCCCTTCCCCTATGTTCATCTCTTGAGGTTCTTAAATTCCAAATATGAGTGAAATCACATGATATTTACCTTTCTCTGACCAACTTATTTCACTTAGCATAATACTTTCTAGTTCCATCCATGTTGCAAATGGCAAGATTTCATTCATTTTGATCGCTGAGTAGTGTTCCATTGTGTATATACATACCACATCTTCTCCATTCATCAGTTGATGGACATTTGGGCTCTTTCCATAATTTGGCTATTGTTGATAGCACTGCTATAAACATTGGGGCACAAGTGCTCCTATGAATCAGCACTCCTGTATCCTTTGGATAAATTCCTAACAGTGCTATTGCTGAGTCTTAGGGTAATTCTATTTTTAATTTTTTGAGGAACCTCCACACTGTTTTCCAGAGTGGCTGCTTTCCCACCAACAGTGCAAGAGGGTTCCCATTTCTCCACAACCTCGCCAACATCTGTTGTTTCCTGAGTGTTAATTTTAGCCACTCTGACTGGTGTGAAATGGTATCTCAATGTGGTTTTGATTTGTATCATGGAAAAAAATCTTAGCATAGTGTCTGGCATGCAGTGGGCTGTCAATAATTTCTTTGACATGTAAATGGCTTTAATACCATTAATCAAGCAGAGTTGTGGTTAAATTCTGATTCCCCCTTTTCTAGCTGTTTCACTTTGAAAGGCCATTTTACCTCTTGGTGTATCTTAATGAGATTAATCTTACTTTACAGGGCTGTTGTGAGGGTTCAATGAGGTAATTGATACATGTAAAAGTGAGCATGGTGCTCACACAGTAAAATTCTCAATAAATATTGGCTGAATTTGAATGGGCATATAACCAGGAGATGAAAGCTGTACTATTTTCTCAGAGTTGTGCTATAGCACCCCATACTCTTTTGCCTCATCCTTTATGTGACTGGTCAGGCAAATGGATACAGCCTAAACAGAGCTTCAAGTAAGCTGAATTTGTTCAGATGAGTACTAAACCACGGTATGGGATTTTGACTTCATTTGTGCTGGTTTAACACATGGCTTGCACTTGCTCATTTGCACAGCTAAGCACTTGCTCATTTGCACAGCTAACTCCTCAGCCACCGATATAACAGGCCAAGGCTCATGAGGTAGTTCCCCATTCTTCTCCTGGAGGCATAAATTCCCATTCCAACAGCCAACCCTAACACTCCTGGGGCCTCTCTAGCCATTTCCCTTGCCCAAAGCCCAAAGTGATGAGGGCAGAAGCAGAAAGGTCAAGGACTGGTGTCTTACTACTTTTATTGCTGTCTTATTCCTGTCTTTTATTGCTAAGCCTGGAAATACTTTCAGCTTACATCTGGCCTGCATCATATAAAAGCCTTTTAGTGGATCTTTACCATCCAGGATTGTCTACAAGGCAAATCTCATTTGTAGGTTGTGTATGTGTATGTGTGTAGTGGTGGTGGTCGGAAGGGGGTTAAATTATGTTCAAAGCACAGAAATTTTCCACTATCTGGCAGGGTGCTTCAGAGGGGCAGGCCTAGGAGAACTGGCCAGCTGTCAAATCTTCCCCCTTGAGCTCAAATCTAGGCTTTACAGAAACCTCAAGCTTACTCTTAAGCAGCTTCTTCCCACACTTGTCAAGCACTGGTTTTCATAAACTATTTTTTAATTGTTGGAGATATTGTAGATATATATATATATATATATATATATATATATATATATATATAACAATTTATTGTCAAATTGGTTTCCATACAACACCCAGTGCTCATTCCAAGAGGTGCCCTCCTCAATGCCCATCATCCACTTTCCCCTCTCCCCCAACCCCCATCAACCCTCAGTTTGTTCTCAGTATTTAAGAGTCTCATGGTTTGCCTCCTTCCCTCTTTGTAACTTTCCCCCCCTCCCCTCTCCCCTGGTCTTCTGTTAAGTTTCTCTGGATCCACATATGAGTGAAAACATATGGTATCTGTCTTTCTCAGAAACTTTAAAGAAATAGCTGGGCTTTTTACTCTAATGCATGGATTGACAGTCAATTCCCAATCAGGATTATTGTGATAATTGCTAGTTTACCCTCAACACAAACATATACATGCAATGCACAAAACTGCATATACACAAGCACACATACACACATAGCTCCTCCTCTTATGAAGCTTACCAGGAAATAAAAACACTTGGAAGGAAGTTCCATTATATATTTATGGACAACAACAAGAGAAAGATTTAATCTCTCTGCCTTGATCCCTACTACTCAATCCCACACATACATTTTTTCTTTTTTTTTAATGTTTATTCATTTTTAAAAGACAGAGAGACAGAGTGCAAGCAGGGGTGGGGCAGAGAGAGAGGAAAACACAGAATCCAAAGCAGGCTTCAGGCTCTGAGCTGTTAGCACAGAGCCTGACAGGGGGTCTTGAACTCATGAACCATGAAATAATGACCTGAGCCAAAGTTGGTCGCTTAACCGACTGAGCCACCCAGGTGCCTCCTCACACACACATTTTTAAGTCATCTTTTGAGGAACCCTTACAGTTTGTCTTTTCCTGGCAAGCTGGAGAAGTATGGCCTAAATCTAGAATGAAAATACATCTTGGTTTGCCTGGGACAAACCTAATTTATGCCTGTTGCCCCTGCATAATAGTAGTAGTGTCTCCTTTCATTCTCAAAAGTATCCCAGTTTGGATAATAAATTATCTGATAGCCCTACCTAAACCTTTTTTCACCCTGGGTCCTGGCTGAGCCACCAGGGATGGGGCCCATCACATTAGGCCTGGGCCTAGTGTCTTCCTGGGAAAATAGCTTGTTCTTTAACCATGCTTAACTTTACAATTCTATCACTAGAGATTCTTTTTAGTGTTCTAACCTTGCATTTAAGCAAAAAAGTTTACTAGCCCGTGTCGCAGTGATTAAGGGGAGGCTGGGGTACTTTGCCATTCTAGTTGGCCTCATGGTAGACATTAACCCTCCTGCTTTTGTTCTCACCCATTTAATTCCCCTGATATGTTCTTTCTGCTTATAATCCTGGACACCCTAACTTTATTTTTCTCCTTTTCCTTCTGTTCGTGCTTCCCAAAACATTAGGCTCTGATGACTTCAGACTCTCTCTGCAGCAAATTACACCCCATGCCACCACCACCCACCCTACATTAGATTCAGAGATCCTTGGAATAAAAAGAAATGGCAAAAGGAAAGTGAGAGAGGAGAGGTAGAGGAAAAGAAAGGGAGGGAGGGAGGGAAAGAGAGAGATAAATTCAACCTCATTTAGACTCCATGACTAATTTTCATTAGGTCTTATACACAATTTCTTTTAGCCTAAGGGAATGGGAGCTAGTGACTATTTTTGTGGCTGGATTAACTGTGTTTTGAAAAAATCTGAAAACTCTGTCAGCTCTGTGCAAACATGGCTATAAATATATTGTGCAGAATCGATTCATAATGCTATTCACAGAGCAACTGGACAAGGATCCATGCTCTCCAGACATGTTGATAGCACATATTGCAGCTTGAATTTTGGCAGCAGCTGTGTTAATCTGCAAATAAGGGGAAGCAGGGGAGAGGCCCCAACAAGAGCAAAAGGGACATTATTAGTATGAAGTGGGGAGATTTATGTACATGGCCTTTCTTAGATCCTGAGAAAACTGAATAGTCTGGGGAGAAGCTGGGGGGTATGGTATGCTCACCTGTGAAACTATGGAGCTGTACATATATGTACACATGCACATAAATACGTATACATCTGCCTGTGTGTGGGTATGTGTGTGATACAAAGAAAAAGAGGCTATCCATGTAGATAAATGTGTATGTGTATGCCTATGAATGTGTGTCCTTTTTATTGTCTACATCATGAGTTCAAGCTTTAGGTCAGATTATGTGTATAATTTTGTACACATAAGTGGTTACTTATACATATGTGTATCATTGGTGATGCCTCAATCCAGCTATACATGCATGAGAACATGTTCAAATCTACAGATAAACTTATATACCTGGTAGACATGATGATAATTTATATATAAGGCTCAAACCAGTTTTCAAAATATTGTCACATATTAGTCAGAGAAATACAAATATTATATGACTTCACTCACATGAGGACTTTAAGAGACAAAACAGATGAACATAAGGGAAGGGAAACAAAAATAATATAAAAACAGGGAAGAGGAAAACATAAGAGACTCTTAAATATGGAGAACAGAGGATTACTGAATGGGTTGTGGGAGGGGGGATGGGCTAAATGGGTAAGGGACATTAAGGAATCTACTCCAGAAATCATTGTTGCACTATATGCTAACTAATTTGGATATAAATTTTTAAAAAATTAAATAAATATTGTCACATCCATCCTTTCATTTGAGCCTTATTACAAGACTGTGAGATAGAGATTATTACTCCTTCCCCGCATTTTACAGATAAAGAAAGTGAGGCTCAGAAAGGCCAAGTGATTTGGCCAAGGTTGCAGATTAGGTAAACAGCAAATCCAAGATTCTAATTCTGGTCTATCTTATGTCAGATCCCATGCCTGAGCCTACCACACAGCCCAGAAAGAAATGAGGCAAGGGAGATTTGAACTCTGGGGTCTATTTTATGATCTCCCATTCCAAGGCCAGATTTTCTATTAGTGCTAAAACAAATTCCATGAAAAATAAAGAGGGCCTCAGGGCAAGTGTTATTCTCTGTTGAGCCATGGTCTGGAGAGTAGTATGCAGGTTGCTGGTCCTGGCTAGAGATATTAGCCAAGTTCACTCATGGGACACAGATGAGCCATGGTCTTTTTGAGCAGATGTTCACTGGTGATACTCTGGAGCCCATTAGGAGTACTTTCTGGAGTTAGGAGCTGGGAAAATAGGTTTGTTCCCTCTCTATTCTCTGCTCTAGCTATCTGTCTTCCTCTTCCTAAAAACCACAGGCTCCCAACATCTGATATGATTCGTTCTACCTGAGCCTTTCATGTTTGAGACATCCTATGAGGAGGGCAGGTAGCACCAGTCTGGCTAGGCCTGAATGTGAATGGTACCATCCCAGGGCAAAGCAGAAAATAAATCCATCTGGGGTTCTGCTAACCTCCCTCACTCTGGCCACTAGGTCCCTCTAGCTTGTTGGACTATAGATCTAAGGAAAACTTGCTTTTGACTAGTAGGCAAAATCTAGGTCAAGGCAAAAAAAACACTGTGACTCTTGGAACACACAGTGTTCTGTTTACCATTTCACTGCTTAGAACCTGGTCAAGGCAGTGGAGATAATGATAATGTCTCCAAGGTTTCAGGATCACTGATTTGAAGACCTTGGAGAAGTCAGGGTTCAGGGGAAGAGGGATGGTTTCCTAGTCATCTCAAGGCAGGAGGTCTTCATCATTCTTCTGCTCTACTATGATTATGCTCAGTCATTCCAACTGGGCACGAGAATTTTAACTTGACAACATTTAGAGATTCTTGCAGGGGCCCCTATTGGGACTTTCAGGCATTTATCCTCCTCTCCTTCTAGCTCCAAAAGATAAGCCCTCCTTCCAAGTAACAGGATGGGAGGTCCCAACTGGCAAGGGGTCACAGGGCTTGGGAGGATCTTGGCAAGCTCTTAGAAGGTTGGACACAGAGCACCCTGTTGTAGATGGAGTTATCCAGGTTTCAAAACTGTTGCATGTGGATGTGTAGACCACGCAGAGGCATTGGTTTCCTAAGAACTCAGGGAGGAACTTATAGATGTGACAAGTGAAGGATTACCCAACATGTGGACAAAGTTATGAGTTTAGGGCACCAGTGAAGCAGGGCCACCCCCAAATGAGAAAAGTATAGATTTAATGAATTGTTTCAGAAGTTGGCATTTGGAAAAATAGTTTTTAAGGCCTTTAAAGATCTTAATCTGGTCCTGAGGATGGCCCACAGCAGAGTAGCCCAGATGGTACCTTGATAAGGTAAGTTTACCCCCAGAATTCCTGACTGAGTTATGCTAAGCTCCCTTGGGCTCACCTGGGGTTACACTAGCCTACTAGTGAGATAATAAGAATATCAAATGCTTATACAGCACTTACCACGTGCCAGACGCTCTTCCAAGCTATATATAACTCATTTAACAACCCTATACAGTGAGTAATCTTACTATCTGCCTCTTACAAATGAGGAGATAGCAGCACAGAGAGGTTAAGTGGCCTAAGGACCTGGCTAAGTGGTGGAGCCAGGATTTACTCAAGCAGTTTGGCTCCGCTTTAGTGCTCACTCAAGAAGACTCCATGAAAGGAGAATTCTCAGTTGTATTTCACCCTTAAGACACAACCCCCTTTTTAAAGATAAAGCCAAGATCTTAGGAAAGGGGTCTTAAAGTGGAGAATATTCAGGAAATATTTCTAGGCATCTTGACTCAGCATATCATAATCAGTCACACCAAATTTCTGCTTTGCATTGAGGTACTTGTTCACTTGTGCATGCATGCTCTCTTTGCCCCTCTTGGATGGAATTCTCCGAGGAGACAGGATGGACAACACAGGATAGCTACCCTTTCCAAAATTCATCGTTTCTTAAATCTGTGAGGAATTGTTTTCCATTTTCATCAGAGAAGTTGTTTTCTTACTACCTTACCATTCCCCATCACCTTGCCAGGAAGCACCCCAAGGCCTCTTTGGTTTATATAAGTCACTGGTTATAAGCACTAAGTCTCTGGGAGGTCCAGCCTTCTCATTGCATTAGTGAAGAACTTGGGGCCAAGAAAAAAGAAAGGGACTTATCAGGGTCACAAAGACAGTAAACAGAGCTAAAAGCAGAACCCAGGTCTCCTGATTCCCAATCCAGTACCTTTCTTGATCCCAACCAACAAGTTAGTGAGGTCCAGATCCTTCCTTCCATGACATTAATTTCCATCTCCCTTAACTTTTTGCTTCCCAATTGTTTGTTTGTTTTTCATCATACCATACTTCTTCTTATCCACACACTTAAACTTCAGGCTGCTATCAAATTTAGGGAAAGCTCTATTCCAGCTTTCAGGGAGCTCTTAGTATCCATTCCCATTGACTATGGAACTGGAATACCTGGGTTCTAGCCTCACCTCTGCTAAATATTAAGTGTATGACCTTAGGCCACTCACTCTCCGTGTGTTTTCCATTTTCTGCAACTATAAAATGGGAATATAAGTCTCTACACAACCCTTCCTTGTTGTGAAATTTTCCCCAACTAAATATGAACCACACTGACTTTCCATTTTCCAGAACTCCTCAACATAGCACTTGTGATCAAAGATGGTGGCACATGATGAGATTCAACTAAGTATTTTATTTCATAACTGTCTCTGTTGCAAGGATAGACATCAACTAAGATATAAATTACAATGTGCCACATACAGAAGGGATTGTCACCACTCCGTAGTCTTCCCTTTTCCTAGGGTTCACAGCATCTGGAAGTCTGTTTGAGACTTAGGGTAAGGAGCTGAGAGCTGTTGCCATCTCTTCTCTCCTGCCCTTTATTCCTCCCCTCGGACCTCAGAAAAAGTGCCTGGGCTGCTGACATGGAAGAGTGGGTGGTAGGTTGGGCAGGCTATGCTACAAGCCAGTTGCAGGCACCTCATTCCATGGCCCAATGCCCAGACATCCTCCCACCCCATGCTCTTCTCCTAATGCCCTCAGTATCTTCCTCTCCTCCTACCCCTCTACTCCACCCTGTCTTCTGGGTCAGGGCCTAATGGGGAAGAGTGACTCACTGGACTCTCAGAGGGCAAAGACCCAGACTCTGAGCAACAACCAAAGTGTCTAATTCTCAACACTCATCCTGCAACTACCCAATTCATAGGTACCTCTTCACTTAGCTAAATCCCATTTTGAGTTACAACTCTTCCAGCAAACCTTCCTTGATTCCTCTTGAATCCTCACACTCATCTCTCCTTTTCCACATCACCACACAAAAATTGCACTCAATTTTATATAGACACATATTTTTACTACTTAACAACAATCTGCAATTGTTTGGTATGTTATGTCTTTGCAAAGAAATTATAAACTTCTTTTCCTTCTCTGGCTTATCCAATGTCTAGCCTTGCACATAATAAACACTTATTGACTTGAATTGAACCAACGTTAATTGAATTGGAGGTAAAGGGTATGGGGAGGGCTTGTGAGCATGAAAAAAAATAACATTTATTGAACAAAGTATGTGCTGACTATATGCTACATATTTTGTATGCCTCATCTCATTTAATCTCCATACCAATAATGAAAGATGTTATTATTATCCTTATTTTATGCATGAGAAAACTCAGATTTCAACAAGTTAAAACCTTTGTCAAAGCCAGCCATGTGGTAACTAATTGAATATAGTGCTGTTTGATTCAAAAGCCCATATTCAAAGATTAGTAACAGCTTTAATGCCTATTAGCAAAGTGTTGATTAAATAAATTATGATATACTCATATAATGGAATACGGTGCAGTTATAAAAAAAGAGTGTGAGCTTATGTATTTAATGCATAATAATATCCAAGATATATTTTAAAGTATAAAATGCAAGGTGGAAGATAATATGAAATATGGGCTACCATTTGTGCTTTAGAAATAGAATGTGTAGACACACACCACACACACACACACACACACACCACAATTGCTTGTACATAAACAGAATATCTCTGGAAGGACACACTAGACAACACTGGTGGCCTCTAGGGAGGGGAACAAGGTAACTGGGAGACAGGGGTTGGAGAGAGACTTTACAGTGTTGTACCTCTTGGATTTTGTTTCATATTAAATAAATAAATCACATTTGTTAAAACACAATACAATCTACACAAAGTAATGCCTGGGGATTGACTTTGGAAAAATTCAGAGAGAGAAGAAGGGACAGTACGACAGTGAATTGGATTGAGGACCCCCTAAGGTGCCAAAAACCCCATCCTTTGCACCTATTTCCCAAACCCTCTTACAAACCAATCTCCACTATAATCATCTGACTATAATGTTGATTGAGGTCACATCTTTCCAGAACTCAGTTCTCTACTTATAAAATAGGCACCAGATGGGGTAGGATGAGGTGGTCTGTAAAATGCCTTCTAGCTCAGACATTTAAATAACCAAAAATCGGGGCGCCTGGGTAGCTCATTCAGTTAGATGTCTGACTTCAGCTTAGGTCATGATCTCACGGTTTGTGAGTTGGAGCCCCGCATCCGGCTCTGTGCTGACAGTTCAGAGCCTGGAGCCTGCTTTGGATTCTGTGTCTCCCTCTCTCTCTCTGCCCCCTTGACCACTCGCACTCTGTCTCTCTCCCTTTCCCTCTCTCTCTTAAAAATAAATAAACATTTAAAAAAATAACCACAAATCAAGATGGTGAATCCTACTATATTGAAATCTTAGTCTCAAAGAAAGACTTGGAGATTTTGTTTTGTTGTTTGTAACAAAAAATAGAAACATTTCCATTCTGATTTGCCTACTAAATGGTCTTAATGGAAGCTCCCTAAGGGTCACTAAAATGCTTGTTCACAACTGCTATTGCAGTCTCCAAGCCTCTGGCCTTCTGCGGCCTCTGTTCTCCAGGGCTATCCTGTTTAGAACACAAGGAAATTGGCCCACTCCAAAACTGAATACAAAAGAGCAAGGCCCCTTCTATGCTTAATATCCCCTGGCCCAGACCTTCTGACCCTAAATATCCCTTTCCTTCTTCCTTACTACCTGCAGGAGAACAGAGGCTCTGTAAGAGACCCTCGGGAGGAAGTGACGCCTTAACTTCACCCACCACTCAACCCACCCACCCCCCAATCCCTAGCAACTCCTCCTAAAAAACTCAGTCCTTGACTTGTAGGGAGGTTTGTGAGCTCCTGCCAAGAGCTGTAAATATTTTAACATGTCTTGTTTCCTTGAATGTATATGACCTGGGATCTGGCCCCTCCTTTCTCAAGGCTCTTAGAGAACTGAGGAACAAAGAAAACACAGCCAGTCCTTAGCTACAGGACACCCAGATCAAGTTGCAGAATAATACAGAGGGAATATGAGAAAGAGATTGAATGGGGAGGTGGAAGGTGGGTAAGAGGGTTGATTCTCCTTACAAAAACATTTAAAGAAAGGTATAGCAACTCAATTTCTAAGGGCTAGAACAGGTCACTGGATAATAAGAATAAAAATAGCACCAATTCCTTCACAATTTACAAAGATCTTTCATATACATAATTCCATTGGATCCTTCATAGACCTATAAAATACTGTTGGTTCCATTGTGCAGATGAGAACACTGAATACGTGGAAGTTTATATGACTTGTTCAAGTCTAACCAATTAAGAAGAGACCATTTCTCTAGCCCTTTTTGTACCCAAGGATCATGACTCTGGGTAGAGTGAGATGGGTAGTTAGAGGAGTATGCCATATATCAGAAGACTGTCAAACTTTTGTCTATTAAACCTTTTCTTGGTCATCTTATTTATCCCTTAGTCAAAAGGATGCCCTGAGGCTACAGGAATGGAAAGCTTGGCAGCAGTCCCCTTGGTAGCTGCCTATTCCCATCCTTACTATGTATTAGGTGATATTTAAAAGCAGGAATTCTGGACTCAGATTCTCTGTGCTCAAATCCTGGCTCTGCCATTTCTTGATATATGAGCTTAAGCAAGTTAGTTAACTTCTGTGCCTGTGTCTTTTTATCTACAAAATGGAGAAAATAATGGTACCTATTTCCTAGTGTTGTTGAGAATTAAAATGAGCTGGTACAGATAGCGCTCCTGGCTGTCCCACCTCGGTTTTGTGGCGCCTTTTTGGGTCCTGGCCGCCGGGTAGTGAAGGAATAAACTGAAGTTAATTGCAAAAAAATAAAATAAATAAAATAAAATAAAATAAAATAAAATAAAATAAAATAAAATAAAATGAGCTGGTACATGTAAAGAGCTTAATATAATGCCTGGCACAGATTTACTTGCTAAATACTAAATAAATGTTAATAATAATAATAGTAAGTAGCAGGGTGGGCTTATAGAGAGTCATCTCCATACTTTTACCCAGTTGGGATTAGTGGCAATCCCATGTGAAGAGTATGAATGGTAAATAGACAAAGAGCTCTTTGTGAGAAGCTCAGTGACCTGAACAAATGACTGAACCTGTGATCTCAGCCTCATAGGTATATGTTCTAAGAAACTGTGCTAATTGGCCCAGACAGACATCACATGCCAAGATATACACACATACACATATGTCTGGACATATGAGTTCATGCACATACCCTTTCAGCCTGGATAAGAGGCTGATCTCTGTGGGTGGGTAGATCCACAAGGTAAATTGAGCAAAAAGATTGTGTAGGGACTGCTTGTTTAGCGACATTTTCCTTCCTCTTTTCCCTTCAGCTACATAGAAACAGGGAAGCAACTAACCTGGAAGCTTTACTTCCTCTCTTTCTACCATCACTGAAGGCATTTTTAACTCTAGTTAGGACCTAGTGTCTGTCTCCTCCCTTCTCTGACTCCTCTACAACAAATTATGTAGTATTTTTTAGCAAGAAGAGAGATGATGAGACTCAAAATGGAATGAAGACTTCTGTTCTTCAAGAACCACCGAAGCTACTGAAAACCAATCTGAAATCTCTGAAGGTTCAGTTGCCCCAGAACAAGGAAAGTAAGGATTTGAAGACAAAGGGGTACAACTGACCAGGACATTTGTTGAATATAATTGGGTAAGACTTGCTACAATACTATCTCCTTGTTTGGGGTCCTGGAGCTATGAAAAGGAGTGTGGAAATGACAAAAGGGAGTTCATGGTAGCTATCTTACTACAAAAATCCAGAGCTAATGGCTTCCACACTCTTGACTCCTACATAGAAAGTCACCTTTCCCCCAGAAAGTGAAGAGTAAGAGAGGGAAGAAAAGGGAAAAAGGAAGAGATGCCTCTGTGGGCTTTGTAGAAATGGGCCGAGATCCATGCTGGAGTTGGGCCTCTATCACATCTTGAACTCCAGTTATTCCATTAATTGAGCAAGAGAAAGAAAGAGAATAGAGATAACAATACTGGGAGGAAAGGGGATGGCATATCTAACAAAGGTGGTACAAATGCACCATGAAAATAGGAGGATCCTAGAAAATATGGTTGGGACAGCCAATTTCATCCATTCTTCTCCTGTCAACCCCAGAAACTGGAGCAAAGTAGAAGATAGAGATAGGCAAGACTACCAGGGTGAAGACACATGTACTTCCTCAAGCCACCCACACAGGCCACATTCCCCTCCAAAAATAGGTGCCAAATGATTTCATATTACTAACCACAGCACCCACCTTCAAGGTAAGTAATTAAATGTTCTTGGGCTTAGTCCTCTATCATCCCTAAAATGAGAGAGGGCTGGAGTGTTCTAAACCCGCTTCCCAGTAACCTTTGAGTATGGAGAGTGATGCAGGATAAGGGGAGGGATGGAAACAGAAAGGAACTTATAATAAATGTTTCCAAGTTCCAGTGTTGGGGAGTTACAAAGGGGTCCAGGACAAGAGATACAGCTCAGGCTAGCCATATTCTCTCCATCACTCTCACCTAACAAGTTGTTCAGTCTGGGCCCTTTGTGCTAATCTCCCATAACTCCTACAGAAGCCTCTGTTATGTTAAACCTGATTCCATAAACAGATGGGAAAATAATTTTTTCATCATCCATGGCTTCAGGTGAGGCATATGGTGTGTGTGTGTGTGTGTGTGTGTGTGTGTGTGTGTGTGTATTACAAATAAAGCCTTTTCTCTAAGGTTTACTCGTTGACTCCCAAGTGAGACAGTTCCAAGGCAAGAAAGTCCACTCCATCTTTTACACAATCTGAAAAGAGTAAATGATTCTTTCTTTTAAAAAGACAACACAACAAAAATATGCTGGTGGTAAAAGCAGCACACCGTCTTGGGAAACTGATCTGTTCAAAAAGTTGAGATGGCATCCTTTACATATTTCTGCAAATGTTGACAGTCCAGCTGCTTGTTTACTCTTTGTGGCACTGAAGGAAATGTTTCCAGTGACAAGTAAGTATAAATTTAGGGGAAAACGAGAGAGAGCTCTCTGCATGCTACTTCAGTAGCCACACTCTCAGCTAAGCCCTGAATGAAAGTGAAGTTGACCAGGGATACCCAATAGGGCCTCCTCTAGGATTGAAACAGCAGTCCTCCCATACCCAACCACAGTGGGACCCAGGCAGTAGCCCTAAGCCAGCTATAAAGATTCTCTGTCTGAAGCCCCCTGAAGGAAACCACTATGTCACATTTAAAATCTTGGTTTACTCTTCTACCCTGAAGTAACAGCAAATCAAGGTCATACTAACCATTATTTCTGAGAAATAAGAGTGAGATGTGGGAAATTAAGTTTCAGGAGAAGGGTCCAAGCTGAAGCTTAAGTAAATGCTTATAGTTTAATGTTTTTTAGGAACAGGCTCAAATACTGGAAACAGCAGCATACAGACCTACTACTACTAGCCTACTAGCCTGCAGCAAGCCAAGTTGAGGGAATTCTCTTGGGGCTCCAGTTCCATGCTAAGCAGGGCATTCTGGGAGAAGCAATTGTACATCCAGAGTTGCCTTTACACACGGATAAAAAGTAGTGGATCTTTTCAACCACAATGGTGTATATATAAGCAGCCCTATAATCTTTTAATTCATATGACATGGGAAAATAATATCTACATGGTTTTTCATTGCTTTCCCAATTGCCTCTTAACCTGTCTGCATCTTCATTCAGACAGATAGATTAACAAATTTCCATTTTGTCTGAATGAGTCAAAAAGTATGTCAAATGAATAGTAAAGAATAAAATATAACATAGTTCTAGAAGGATAGGACGGCAGAGCTATAAAGTTCATCTACTCAAACCTTCTCATCTTACAGATAGGTAAACTGAAGTACAGAGAGGTAAAGTACCTGCTCAAAGTCACAGAGCAAGTCAGGGGCACAAGTTGTCTAACTCTTAGTCACTGTCTAGCTGGTATTACTGAGATCGCCAGCCCTTTAGTGTCCAGATTTATATTTAGAATGAGCATTTGAGGCCACTGGACAGTGAGCCAGGGATCCAGCCTCAACCAGCTACTCCAGCTAAAACAAGCATCCCCCTGGTTGTCTTCCAAATATCCCAACCTCTTCTTCTCATCCCTTCCAGTATGAGTCAAGGTCCTACGTTTGGACCCAGTTTGTTGGAAAGAAGACAGAAGAGTCACTTGAAGGATGCCTGGCCAATGACCCTGTGGCCCAAAGCTCCTTTGCAGGCTCTAAGCCAACCTGGTCAAGATTATCTGGACAGTAGGCAAAACCTTCAGGCAAAGACAAGATCCTGGCAGACTTGCTCAAAAAATACCTGGTTCCTAAATTAAGCAATTCACTGGTCAGCCCAATGAGACATTGAACGAAGCAATGAGAGAAAGATAGCTTAACTTACCTTTGACCCCACCCATCCTTGGGACTCTGCCCAAATGCATAGTGTACCTATTTTCCCCATGCCTAGAAAATTCTGTCCCCATTAGAGTGATCCATGAGTCTGAACAATCTTGAGCCCAGTAGTAAATTCTACTGACCCTTGTCCCTTTCCATGGATGGTGAGAGCCCTAGCCCCAATCCTCCAACCTAGGAGCCTACAAGGGACATGCTTATGAACTGCCCAATAAAAGATACCTCCCATCATATTTTATGGCTCAGTGGTAGACTGGCAGTAAAGGTGGAAAGTGCAGACTAATGGGTTTACTATGAAGCACATTTAAAAAGACCTAAGCTTTGAGCCAATGTTAACAACTCTGACTTGGTCTACCTTGTCCCCTGGATCCCCAATCCTAAGCCTGCCTCAGCTCTAACCCACTTGGGGTTCCAATAATGACTTGGGGCTTGCAACCAATGTTACCTTGTTCCTCTTTACCATCTTCCCTCCAAAAGTCTCTCCTCTAAACCCAGGAAGCCATGCTATACTTTCCACCAAATTGCCTGGCTTCCCTGTCTTGTCTGCTGCTTGGTCTGGGTGGGAGAACTCCCAAATTTTCCACCAGCTCTGAAAAAGTATAGACTCATTTCTCTCCTGATCTTTTCCTTTTCCCCTAAATCAGACCTTGGTCACTTGCCTCCATCAGAGGAACCTATTGCCTGCCATTCTTCCCAGGCGTAAGACCCAGGGTAAATTGGCTTCCTTTTAAAAACAGGTGAAGGCATAAGATAAACTGCTAGTGTCACCACAGAACTGTACACATCACAGAGTCCACAAAAAGTGTACATTACATGCTCTAGAATGGCCTGAATTCCACTTTCCTTCTACTCTCCATGGTTTTTTTTTCCCATGCCCAGAGACCTCTCTGATGTGTAGTTAGCTCCCATAGATCAAAACTACCTTCCTCTGGAGCTCCCTCATAACAGTCCCAATTATCTGCAGAACCTCAGACTCATAAAGCCAATCAGCAGCAGATTTAGGACTGTGAAGATATTAGGCCTAGTCAAAGAGAATCTGGGCTGTGTGGTGCCTCCATAAATTCATAGATTTTTAGAGATGAAAGGCATGTCAGACATTAATGGAAATGGAGAGTGCACCAACCTCCTTGACTATAGGAGTATATGTTCCAAGTTCCCCAGAATGGCTATTAGGCAAATACTGGCTGGTAAACATTTTAGCAAGCTTCTACTGGCTTCTTCTATCCCTTGAGACACTAGTGCTGTGACATAGGTTGCTGGGAAATGTTGAGTAAACTGCAGAAAGCGTGTGGAGGCAGAGACACATTTGGAATCTCAGGATCTGAATGGTTGCTTGGGAAAGCTGAGGGACCAAAAAAAGTTAGTGCTAAGGATGAGATTTTCTAGGAGCTCAAGAATGTGGTGGGGTGTTCTTGACTTCTTCAAAATAAAAACTGAGGTGTTCCCAAGAGTATTCAGTATCAAAAACAACTTTCATGAATTCAAGACCTAAGCCAAAGTATTCTGAGACCCTGGGGACATACCAAATTCCTTTCTGTCCCTTCTTGACCTGTACTTACCATAATTTAAACCAGTAAACCTACCCCTTCAAGGGACCTAGTCTGTGTCAGAGTACACACCAGCCACAGCTCTGCACAGCCCAGTGCACCCCCCCTTCCCAGCTGCACTGTGAGGTCTTGACCGGAAAGTCCCAGCCAGCCCTCCCCCTGAGTCCCCTATGATCACCTACTTTGAAGTTTGTTCCCCAGCAGTAAACCTCTTCCTGGTAAAGTAGTGATTTTTCCCAAGTTTTATTACACACTCCAAAGGGCCCAACTCCAGGCCTGCTCACAGGACATGAATGCCAGGGTCTAGCTTCAGCCCATCCCCCACTACCTCCCATGAAGTTTCACCCAGACTTTGCCACTGACTCTGAAGGCCAACAGCCTGCTTTTAACCACAGGGCAATGCTCAGCAGGTGCCCTCCTAGGTAACCTAGACAACAGCAAAAGGCCTTACCCTGGCTGCCTTCCCAGGAGCCCCTGAACTGAATCAAAGCAAGGAAAAGGTATTCCCAGGGGTGAATGTGGCAGTGACCTTCTTTCCAGTTGTTCCACACAGTCCAGGGACCCCCTACTCTCAGGCATCAATGTGGCCTGGTAGTCTCCACCCTGAACAGCCATTGATACACAGTCTAACTTTCAAGTGGGGCCCACACTGTGCGGTGCCAATAGGTCACAAGAGGTACCAATAGCTCCAAACCTCTTCTTCAAAGGCAGCCCAATGAAGCTGCAAACAAACAAACAAACAAAACAAAACAATGACAAAACAAACAACAACAACAAAAAAAGATGGGTCCTTGGTTCAGAGTGGTAGGAGAAGCTGTCCAAATGCCCAGGGAACCCGCCAGTGAATGCCCTAGAATTCAAGGTTTCTATGTTCAATAAATAATCCCGAGGCCCCCCCAGAGGGCAGCAGAAGTACATGTTATGGTGTCGAGAAGAGGGAACCCTTCAGCCCCAGGGCAACACTATGAAAAACCACCTATTCTGAGTGGCAAACTTTGGGCAAGTCTAGTGGAGCTGTCCCTAGGAGACACAAGAAGGAGCGAGCCTTGAGAGAGAGGGCATCCCAAATCCTTCACTCCTTCTCTAGACTCGTCATCAGAACTGCTGAGAGGGCAACGTCGTTGGCTTTCTGAGAAAACAGGATGGCTCCTCTGACTTCACCAGCCTACAGGCAGATTCAATGCGAGGAGAATGCAAACTTGCAGTCTTGCGGCCGCTGGGCCTAGAAAGCTAAGGCTATGCTCCCTGGCCCTGCTTGTGTTAGGGAAGAAGACCATGTCAGCCCCACGCGAAAGCCGGAGAGGTGAAGGCCAGCATTTCCGCTAAGGCCGAAACAGGCATCCCGCGGAGAGTGGAGAGACTCAGAGTGCCAGGGAGAGCAAGGCTCAGGTTGGGGGAGGCGTGGAGTGAGTCTCAGGGCCCAGCCTGCCAGTCGCCTTACAATTCTCTGGCAGGAGACGTCGGAGACCGCCTCTCTGCTTGCTTTGGGGTTCAGCTCAGAGGGCACGGAGATATGCTGGATTCCTCAGAGTGACAGAGGATGGCCTGGCCTGGCTGGGCCATAACCACCACTGGCAAAGAGAGTGCGCGCACACCCCACCCCCACTCTCCCCCTCCCTTTCTGTCTCCAGCAGACACACATGCCTGGTTGTGTTTGACTCCGCTCAGTCACCAGTATTCCTAAAGTGTTTTTGACAGAAAACACCTCGGCCCCCGGTGCGGGAACAGGGGCTGCTGCGAAGATCTGCAGTACCGTATTTCTCTCAAAGCCCTCCCTGCCTCCCAACTCTCTCCTCTCTCCGTGACTTCCCCCTCCAAAAAAATCTGCAAATATTTTCTCTCACTACACATGGTCAGCATATTAAAAGGAAAAAAAAAAGTGCGTCTGGATTTGTCCCAGGGCAAAAAAGTTCATTCCTTGCATGTGATCAATGAATATCCCAAGTCCCACCCAAGGGACGTCTTGTGCCTAGTCTCCAACAGCTTAGGGTGCCCAGAGCCCCGCAACTTGCGCCTTAGCAGCGCCGTGGGTAAGGGACAAGGGGGAGGAGTAGAAGAGGAAAGCTGAAGGGGCGCCTACGACTGTAAGGTCAGGGGTCAGCGGCAGTGGGAGCAGAGAACACCCTTGTCCAAATGCCAGGAGGGGTGCGCGGGGCCACTCACCTGCTTGGAACTCTACTTGGCGATTTTTCTCTCTTTCCTCCTGCAGCAGCATGGAGTAGAGGATCCCAAAAGAGTTCTGGATGCCAAAGATGGATCCGTTGCACCAGGTGGCAGCGAAGACCACCATCCAGCCGAAGCCACCTTCGGGGGGCTGGAAACCTCGAGCGGTGCCGCGGGTCTCCACGGCGGGCGTGGACTTGGGTTCATGCACTGGCTCGGGCTCAAATTCCAACTCCGGCAGGGGAGCAGGGTCCAGTAGGGGTTGTGGCTCCGGCTGTGGCTCCGGCTGCGGTTCTGGTGGGGGCACTGGCACCGGCTCAGGCTCTGGCTCTGGCTCGGCGCTTCCCACCCACTCCTGCTGTTTTTGGTCTGCCTCCCGCCAGGGCCCCTTGGCTTCCTTGCTCGCCAGGCTTTGCAGCGCCATCTCGGCAGGGGGACTGTGGCTGCTCGGGCGAGAGGAGCCGCTGTGTGGCTGGTACTTGTTTCTGCCGCCGCCGCTGCTGCTGCTGCTCCTCGGAGCACTGCTGCTGCCGCTGCCTCCTCCTCCCGGCTCCGCGCCCCAGCTGGCCAGCCTGTCCCGCGACAGACGGTCCCTCGAGTCCTCTCCTCCTCCTCCCACGTCCAACCCCCCTTCTGCTCTCCCCATGTCATCTCTCTCCTCCCCCTCCTCTTCCCCCCCCCCACCTCTTCCTCCCTCAACAGGCAGCCGCTAGAGCCTTGCTCTTCTCCCTAGCCCTTCCTGCTCCCCATACTCGCCCGCGTACTTCAGCCCTGCTCCCTACCTCAACTTCCTTTCAAAACTACTGAATCCTGTCTTCTTTGTCCATATGCCCAATAGAGAGAGAGTTAAAATGGTTTTTCCACAAACTGTCCTGTTTCCCGTGCCTTCTCCATACAGGCTCCAAACAGACATTGATCAACCCAAAATTTCCAGGGAAGCCCCACTGTCTTTTGCTCTCACTCCCTTCTTCCTCACACGCATCCTGGAACTGGAGTGGTCCTGAGCACCCCAGGATGAGAGCTGGACTTTGAGAGACCCCACCCTGTCCTCGGGAGTCCCTTTGTCCCCCACTTGAGCTTGAGAAAAGCGACCTAGAGGGGGAAAGCCCAGGCTTCGGACAGATGGTGGGCACAATCTTCTAGAGCCCGGGGTCTCAGCCTCCCACGGTCCTGCACAACCCCTCCCACCCCACCAGTCTCTCCCTGTTCGCCCCCGCCCTTCCCGGCAAATCCCCGGCGGGACGCGAAGGGGAGGAGACAGCCCGGCAGCGAAACCCGCCCCTCTGGGCAGTCAATCAGGGTTTTGTTTGCGCCAACCTGGAGCCCAGAGGAGCCATAGAGGGCCGGGTCTGGTTCGGGGGCTGGGCCAGGAAGGGAGGGAGGTGCAGTGGCACCGGAGGGGGCCGGGCCCGGGCAGGGCGGGAGCCTAAGCTCAGCTCAGGCTCCTCCTGGCTCTCCGTCCCTCTGTGGGGAACGAAGAGTCGGGGCCGGGTCAAGACGCCAGTTTGGACAAGCGCGGATCTTCTGGCCCTCAGGACTCTGCGGAGCCACGGGCCAAGGGTGTCTTTCCAGCACCCACAGCCCCTGTCCGCCTACCTGAGGCTTAGAGACGTGGGAATCCCACTGAATGTCCCAGACTAAGGCCCCAGCCCTGCGAGGGTAAGGGGGATTTTGGTACCCAGAGAGCGCACGTATCCCAGGAGGCAGGATGGGTGATTTGCCCTGTGGGCCGCCTGGCTCCCTGCCAAAGTGCGCTGCTGTGTCCAGCCTCAGTCCTGGGGACCCGTCCCGCGATCCCGGGAAGTTCTGCGTCAGCTGAGGGCCCACGCGTCTTATGCACTGATCATCAGGTCGTAGTGTGGTTACTAAGCTACTCCGGTCTCCACTAGCAGGCCAGCGAGTGCCAAGCGGTTTCTACTCAGCATCTCATTAACCTTCTTGCTGGGTGAAAAGACTGTATGCCGGGTGAAAATTCAGCTCATGGCTCTGGCAGATGCAGACGAACGTAGACTTATTAAGCACGTCAAAGCAGACCGAGCTGGGCGGAAGAATAGAGGGGTTTCAAGGAGCTTGCCTGTCATGAAAGTAATCTGTCCAAATTCACGAATCGCGAGAGCCATACTGGTGAGCAGAGCAGGCATTGCTTGAGCGAATAGAGTGCCTTAACTGCCACCTTTTTAGTCAAGAACAAAACCTGAGGCTCAAGGAGGTCAAGGCATTTTTTTAGCCTAAGGTCATGAAACAAATCAAGTACAAACTGGAATTCAAGGCAGGTCTCCATACATCAAAGCCTCATTGCCTAAGCTTCGCCACAGGAGTCTAGGGCTTGCCTCTTTGGGAGAGGGGCAGAGGCGGGAAGGCAGGATTTGACTGAGCAATCTCAGTAGGTTTCTGGAAGAGGTTGTGGCCTAGATGGACCTTGAATATTGAGAAGGATTTTAACAGTCTGGGGCTAGGGGGCGGGTGTCCCTGCCTAAAAGAAACAAAGCATAAAGGCATAGAAGGCTTCTACTCATAGAAAGAGGTAAGTGAAAGTTAATCAGGGTTAAAAAGTTAATATGTATGTTACCTTTTCCAGGAAACATTTGCATTTTAATAAAAATTCAAAGTGCTTTAGCCATGAGTGACAAATCATGCACATAAGGGGCACTAGTGCTTAAGATATGTTTTTTTTGGTTTTTTGGTTTTTTGGGTTTTTGGGTTTTTTTGTTAGGGGTCTCACCATAAACAAGACCAACTATTGCCCGAAGGGGCATTAGCCTTGGTGTCCATTTCCAGGAACCTGAATAAAACCCTGAAAAAGGTTATTTTCAACCTCACATCTAGGAATAGATCTGGATTCTTGCAGCTCATCTCATACCCTACTGTCTAAATTCAATTTCCTCATTACTTAAATGGGTTTTCAGATCCCTGGAATGGGGGGTGAGGGTGGGTAATAACACTCATTGAGAATCTCCTGTGAACCTAGCACTATGCTAGCCCTCTACATACACGGTCTCATATAATCCTAACAACCTTATAAGATTGGGATGGAGTCTCCTGTGTTATAACTGAGGACACAGAGGCTCTAAGAGGTTAAGTCAGTTGTTTAAGTCTACAAAGCCAGTAAGAGGTAGCACAGGGATCTTTGCTCATTTGTGTGAGCTCCAAGGTATGTGTCCCTCTTAGAAGACAGGATCATGTAACCATCATCCCATCCTTCTAACAACATATGTAATACCTACCATTTTCTCCCATCTTTAGAAGGTATTTTATAATGGCTAGAGTACTGGCACAAAAAAACCTGTATTCCAATCTTGATTCTACCTTTGCATACCTGTGTGGTTCTCAGCAAGTTGTTTTCCCTTTTCTTTATTGCAGAATGGAGCTAATACCTACTTCACAGTTATTAAATGGCATGCTGAGAAGTGTAGGCTTTATTTTGGATATACAAGGGAGCCACTGAAGATTTTTGAGCAGAAAACTAACATCAAATCTACATCTTATTTTTTAAATGCTTATTATTTATTTTGAGAGAGAGAGAGAGCGAGAGAGAGCACACAAGTGGGGGAGGGGTGGAGAGAGAAATAAAGAGAATTTTAAGCAGGCTCCATGCCCAGCACAGAGCCAGACATGGGGCTCGATCCCATGACCCTGAGATGGTGACCTGAGCCAAAATCGAAAGTCGGATGCTTAACCAACTGAGCCACCCAGCCACCCCTCAAATCTACATTTTATAAAGAAAATTGTGGTAACTGTGTAGAAAGATACTGTGGCTTGAAAAGATAAAAGGTAAGGAAACCAACAAGGTTAAAAAATTTTTGATAGTATGAAATAGGGCACTGACTGAGGATGAACACTAAGAGATGACACTGTGAACCGCTATTATAATAGAGTTGACAGATTTGGGTACTGAGGGGAAAGAAGAAGAAAAAAGGATGCTGACATTTTTTGCTTGAGTGAAGGAAAGAGTGGTAACAGTGGCTTTTTTTAAACTATTATTTATTTTAAATCCAAGTTAGTTAATATATAGTGTAATAATGATTTCAGGAGTAGCATCTAGTGATTCATCACTTACATATAACACCCAGTGCTCATCCCAATAAGTGCCCTCCTTAGTATCCATCACCTCTTTTACCCACTCCCCCACCCACCCACACCTCCAGTAACCCTGAGTTTGTTCTCTCTATTTAAGAGTCTATTATGGTTTGCCTCCCTCTCTGTTATTTATCATATTTTGCTTCCCTTCCACTATGTTAATTATGTGCATTTATTGTATTTCTTAAATTCCAGATATGAGTGAAATCATGATATTTGTCTTTCTCTGGCTGACTTATTTTGCTTGCATAATATATTCTGGTTCCATCCATATTGTTGCAAATGGCAACATTTCACTCTTTTTTATTGTATATGCATATATATATATATATATATATATATATATATATGCCACATCTTTATCCATTCATCAGTCAATGGACATTTGGGCTCTTTCCATACTTTGGCTATTGTTGATAGTGCTGCTATAAACATTGGGGTGCATGTGCCCCTTTGAGTCAGATTTTTGTATCCTTTGGATCAATACCTATTAGTGCAATTGCCGGGTCACAGGGTAGCTCTATTTTTAATTTTTTGAGGAACCTACATACTGTTTTCCAGAGTGGTTGCACCAGTGTGCATTCCTACCAACAGTGCAAAAAGATTCCCCTTTCTCTGCATCCTCACCAACATCTGTTGTTTCCTGAGTTGTTAATTTTAACCATTCTGACAGGTGTGAGGTGGTATCTCATTGTGGTTTGATTTGTATTTCCCTGATGATGAGTGATGTTGAGCATATTTTCATGTCTGTTAGCCATCTGGATGTCTTCGTTGGAAAAGTGTCTATTCACATTTTCTGTCCATTTCTTCACTGGATTATTTATTTGGGGGGCATTGAGTTTTCAAAGTTCTTTATAGATTTGGATACTAACTCTTTATGAGATATGTCATTTGCAAATATCTTCTCCCATTCCATCTGTTGCCTTTTAGTTTTGTTGATTGTTTCCTTCATTGTGCAGAGATTTTTTTATATTTATGAGACTCCAATAGTTCATGTTTGCTTTTGTTTCCCTTGCCTCCAGAGACATGTCAAGTAAGAAGTTGATGCAACCGAGGTCAAAGAGGTTGTTGCCTGTTTTCTCGTCTAGGGTTTTGATGGCTTCCTGTCTTACATTTAGGTCTTTCATCCATTTTGAGTTTCTTTTTGTGTATGGTGTAAGAAAGTGGTCTAGTTTCATTCTTATGCATGTTGCTGTCCAGTTTTTCCAGCACCGCTTGCTGAAGAGACTGTCTTTTCTCCATTGGATATTCTTTCCTGCTTTGTCAGAGATTAGTTGGCCATACATTTGTGTGTCCACTTCTGGGTTCTCTATTCTGTTCCATTAATCTATGTGTCTCTTTTTGTGCCAGTAGCATACTGCTTTGATGATTATAGCTTTGTAATATAGCTTTAAGTCCAGAATTGTGATGCCTCCAGCTTTGCTTTTCTTTTTCAACATTGCTTTGTCTATTCAGGGTCTTTTCTGGTTTCATACATATTTTAGAATTGTTTGTTCTAGCTCTGTGAAGAATGCTGGTGTTATTTTGATAGGGATTGCATTGAATATGTAGATGGCTTAGGGTAGTATTGACATTTTAACAATATTTGTTCTTCCAATCCAAGAGTATGGAATGTTTTTCAATTTCGTTGTGTCTTTTTCTATTTCTTTCATAAGATTTCTATAGCTTTCAGTGTATAGATCTTTTACCTCTTTCATTAGGTTTATTCCTACATATTTTATTGGTTTTTGTGCAATCGTAAATGGGATCTATTCCTTGATTTCTCTTTCCACTGTTTCATTATTGGTGTATATAAAGGCAAAAATTTTCTGTACATTGATTTTATATCCTGAAACTTTGCTGAATTCATGTATCACTTCTAACAGTTTTTTTGATGGAGTCTTTTGGGTTTTCCATGTCATCTGTGTAGAGTGAACATTTGACTTCTTCCTTGCCAATTTGGAAGGCTTTTATTTCTTTATGTTGTCTGATTGCTGAAGGTAGTACTTACAACACTATGTTGAATAGCAGTGGTGAGAGTGAAGATCCCTGTGTGTTCCTGACCTTAGGGGAGAGCTCTTAGGTTTTCCCCACTGAAGATATTAGTTGTGGGTCTTTCACATATGGCCTTTATGATCTTGAGTTATGTTCCTTCTATCTCTACTTTGTTAAGGGGTATTATCAAGAAAGGATGCTGTAGGCTGGCCAACATGGCAGAGAAGTAAGGGGATCCATACTTCCCGCATCTCTCAAACAAAGAAGTATAGAAGCCAAAGCATTTTGAACACCAAAGGCTGGGAGGAAAAGAGACTGATTCTACTAGGAAGAAAATGGGAAAGCTGGAAAAAAGATAGGGCTACTCCAAGGAAGACATCAATGCACATCTGGTGGAGGGTGCAAAATATCACTATGAATAAAGTAATAAAATAACCAAAGTCACAACAACACAGAGCAAGTAACAATCTCCGAAAAAACACCTCCTCAAGGGCCAGGTCCCAGACAGTGTATGACCCTCCTTTAATATAGCAGCGCTCGCAGGTGCAGAGCATGCAACAAGCTTTTAAAACATGTAAGGGACAGAAAACTAGCCAAAATGATGAAATGGAAGAATTCTCCTCAAAAGAAATTCCAGAAAGTAGTGACAGCTAAAGAATTGATCAAAACCAATTTAAGCAATATAACTGAACAAGAATTTAGAATAATAGTCACAAAATTAATTGCTGGGGTTGAAAAAAAGCATGGAGGACAGCAGAGAATCTACTGCTACAGAGATAAAGGAATTAAAAAATAGTCATGATTAATTAAAAAATGCTATAAATAGGTGCAAAATAAAATGGAGGCAGCCACAGTGGGGATTGAGGAGACAGAGGGGAGAATAGGTGAATTAGAAGATAAAATTATGGAAAAAAAGGAAGCTGAGATAAAGAGAGATAAAACAAATTCAGGAATATGAGGGGAGAATTAGAGAACTAAGTGATGCAATCAAATGGAACAATATCCATATCGTAGAAATTCCAGAAGAAGAAGAGAGAGAGAAAGGGGTGGAAGGTGTACTTGAACAAATCATAGCTGAGAACTTCCCTGAGCTGGGGAAGGAAACAGGCATTGAAATCCAAGAGGCACAGAGAACTCCCTGCAGATGTAACTTGAATCAATCTTCTGCATGACATATCATAAGGAAACTGGCAAAATACAAGGATAAAGAGAGAATTTTGAAAGAGGCTAGGGATAAACAGGCCTTAACATACAAAGGTAGACACATAAGGGTAGTAGCAGACCTATATACTGAAACTTGGCAGTCCAGAAAGGAATGGCAGGAAATCTTCAATGTGATGAACAGAAAAATATATGCAGCTGAGAATCCTTTATCCAGCAAGTCTGTCATTCAGAATAGGAGGAGAGATAAAGGTTTTCCTAAACAAACAAAAACTGAAGGAATTCATCACCACTAAGCCAGCCCTACAAGAGATCCTAAGGGGGACTCTGTGAATGAAATGTTGCAAGGACCAAAAAGTACCAGAGACATCACTACAAGCATGAAACCTACATATAACACAATGACTCTAAAGCCATATCTTTCAATAATAACACCGAAGGTAAATGGACTAAATGCTCCAATCAAAAGACATAGGGTATCAGAATGGATAAGAAAGCAAGACCCATCAATTTGGTGTCTACAAGAGACTAATTTTAGACCTGAGGACAACTTCAGATTGAAAGTGAGGGGATGGGGAACTATCTATCATGCTACTGGAAGTCAAAAGAGAACTGGAATAGCCATACTTATATCAGACAAACTAGACTTTAAATTAAAGGCTGGAACAAGAGATGAGGAAGGGCATTATATAATAATTACAGGGTCTATCCATTAGGAAGAGCTAACAATAATAAATGTCTATGCATCACATTTGAAAGCAGCCAAATATATAGAACAGTTAATCACAAACATAAGCAATCTTATTGATAAGAATGTGGTAATTACAGGAGACTTTAATACTCCACTTACAACAATGGATAGATCATCTAGACAGAAAATCAATAAAGAAACAAGGGCCCAGAATGATACATTGGATCAGATGGACTTGACAGATATATTTAGAATTCTGCATCCCAAAGCAACAGAATATATTTTCTTCTCAAGTGCACATGGAACATTCTCCAAGATAGATCACATACTGGGTCACAAAACATCCTTTAATAAGTATAAAAGAATTGATATCATACCATGCACACTTTCAGATCACAATGCTATGAAACTTGAAATCAACCACAGGAAAAAGTCTGGAAAACCTCCAAAAGCATAGAGGTTAAAGAATATCCTACTAAAGAACAAATGGGTCAACCAGGCAATTAGAGAAGAAATTTAAAAATACATGGAAGCAAATGAAAATGAAAATACAACCATCCAAACACGTTGGGATACAGCGAAGGCAGTCCTGAGAGGAAAATACATTGCAATCCAGGCCTATCTCAAGAAACAAGAAAAATCCCAAAGACAAAATCTAACAGAACACTAAAGGAAATAGAAGCAGAACAGCAAAGACACTTGAAACCCATCAGAAGAAGAGAAATAATAAAGATCAAACCATCAATAAACAATATAGAATCTAAAAAAGACTGTAGAGCAGATCAATGAAACCAAGAGTTGGTTTTTTGAAAAAATAAACAAAATTGATAAACCTCTAGCCAGGCTTCTCAAAAAGAAAAGGTAGATGATCCAAATAGATTAAATCATAAATGGGGGCGCCTGGGTGGCGCAGTCGGTTAAGCGTCCGACTTCAGCCAGGTCACGATCTCGCGGTCTGTGAGTTCGAGCCCCGCGTCAGGCTCTGGGCTGATGGCTCGGAGCCTGGAGCCTGCTTCCGATTCTGTGTCTCCCTCTCTCTCTGCCCCTCCCCCGTTCATGCTCTGTCTCTCTCTGTCCCAAAAATAAATAAAAAACGTTGAAAAAAAAAATTTTTTTAAATAAATAAATAAATCATAAATGAAAATGGAATAATTACAACCAATCCCTCAGAAATACAAGAAATTATCATGGAATACTATGAAAAATTATGTGCCAAAAAACTGGACAACCTGGAAGAAATGGACAAATTCCTAAACACCCACACACTTCCAAAACTCAAACGGGAAGAAATAGAAAATTGGAAAATATCCATAACTAGTGAAGAAATTGAATCAGTTATCAAAAAATCTCCCAACCAATAAGAGTCCTGGACCACATGGCTTCCCTGGGGAGTTCTACCAGACAATTAAAGCACACATAATACCTATCCTTCTCAAGCTGTTCCAACAAATAGAAAGGGAAGGAAAACTTCCAGACTCATTCTATGAAGACAGCATTACTTGGATTCCCAAACCAGACAGAGACCCAGCAAAAAACAAAAACAAAAACAAAACAAAAACAAAAACAAAAACAAAAACAAAAAAAAAGAACTACAGGCCAATATCCCTGATGAATATGGATGCAAAATTCTCAACAAGACACTAGCAAATCAAATTCAATAGCATATAAAAAGAATTATACACCTTGATCAAGTGGGATTCATTCCTGGGCTGCAGGGCTGGTTCAACATTCACAAATCAATCAACGTGATACATCACATTAATAAAAGAAAAGATAAGAACCATATGATCCTGTCAATTGATGCAGAAAAAGCATTTGACAAAACTCAGCATCCTTTCTTAATAAAAACCCTCGAGAAAGTCGGGTTAGAAAGAACATACTTAAACATCATCAAAGCCATTTATGAAAAGCCCACAGCTAATATCCTCAATGGGGAAAAACTGAGAGCTTTCCCCCTGAGATCAGGAACACTACAGGGATGTCCACTCTCACTGCTGTTGTTTCACATAGTGTTGGAAGTGCTAGCATCAGCAATCAGACAACAAAAGGAAATCAAAGACATCAAAATTGGCAAAGATGAAGTTAAGCTTTCGCTTTTGCAGATGACATGATACTATACATGGAAAACCCGGTAGACTCCACCAAAAGTCTGCCAGAACTGATACATGAATTCAGCAAAGTCGCAGGATACAGAATTAATGTACAGAAATCAGTTGCATTTTTATACACCAATAATGAAGCAACAGAAAGACAAATAAAGAAACTGATCCCATTTTCAATTGCACCAAAAATCATAAAATACCTGGAACAAACCTAACCAAGGATGTAAAAGATGTGTATGCTGAAAACTATAGAAAGCTTATGAAGGAAATTAAAGAAGGTACAAAGAAATGGAAAAAACATTCTGTGCTCCTGGAGTGGAAGAATAAATATTGTTAAAATGTCAATGCTACCCAAAGCTATCTACACATTCAATGCAATCCCAATCAAAATTGCACCAGCATTATTCTCAAAGCTAGAACAAACAATCCCAAAATTTGTATGAACCATAAAAGATCCTGAATAGCCAATGTAGAAGAGGAAAAACCAAACGGAAGGCATCATAATCCCAGACTTTAGCCTCTACTGCAAAGCTGCAATCATCAAGAGAGTATGGTAATGGCACAAAAACAGACACATAGACCAATGGAATAGAATAGAGAACCCAGAATTGACCTACAAAAGTATGGCCAACTCATCTTTGACAAAGCAGGAAAGAATATCCAATGGAAAAAAGACAGTCTCTTTAACAAATGGTGCTGGGAGAACTGGACAGCAACATGCAGAAGATTGAAACTAGACCACTTTCTGACACCATTCACAAAAATAAACTCAAAATGGATAAAGGACCTGAATGTGAGACAGGAAACCATCAAAACCCTAGAGGAGAAAGCAGGAAAATACTTCTCTGACCTCAGCTGCAGCAATTTCTTGCTCGACACATCTTCAAAGGCAAGAGAATTAAAAGCATAAATGAACTATTGGGATCTCCTTAAGATAAAAAGCTTCTGCACTGAAAAGGAAACAATCAAAACTAAATGGCAACCAATGGAATGGGAAAAGATTTTTGCAAATGGCATATAGGATAAAGGGCTAGTATCTAAAATCTATAAAGAACTCACCAAATACACACCCAAAAAAACAAATAATCCAATGAAGAGATGGGCAGAAGACATGAATAGACACTTTTCTAAAGAAGACATCCAGGTGGCCAACAGGCACATGAAAAGATGCTCAAGTCACTCCTCATCAGGGAAATACAAATCAAAACCACTCTGAGATACCACCTCATGCCGGTCACAGTGGCTAAAATGAACAAATCAGGAAACTATAGATGATGGAAAGGATGTGGAGAAATAGGAACTCTCTTGCACTTTGGTGGGAATGCAAACTGGTGCAGCCGCTCTGGGAAACAGTGTGGAGGTTCCTCAAAAAATTAAAAATAGATCTACCCCATGACCCAGCAGTAGCACTGCTAGGAATTTACCCAAGGGATACAGGAGTACTGATGCATAAGGGCACTTGTACCCCAATGTTTATAGCAGCACTCTCAACAACGGCCAAATTGTGGAAAAAGCCTTAATGTCCATCAACTGACAAATGGATAAATATATTATTTATATATACAATGGAATACTACATGGCAATGAGAAGTAATGAAATCTGGCCATTTGCAGCAACGTGGATGGAACTGGAGAGTACTATGCTTAGTGAAAATTGTCAGTCAGAGAAAGACAGATACCATATGTTTTCACTCATATGTGGATCCTGAGAAACTTAATAGAAGACCAGCGGGGAGGGGAAGGGGGAAAAAAGTTACAGAGAGGGAAGTAGGCACACCATAACAGACTCTTAAATACTGAGAACAAACTGAGGGTTGATGGGGTTTGGGGGAGAGGGGAAAGTGGGTGATGGGCATTGAGGAGGGCACCTTTTGGGATGAGCACTGGGTGTTGTATGGAAACCAATATGACAATAAATTATGTATATGAAAGGATGCTGTATTTTGTCAAATGTATTGTGAGGATCATATGGTTCTTATCCTTTCTTTCATTAATGTGATGTATCACATTGACTGATTTGTGGATGTTTAACCAGCCCTGCATCCCAGGAATAAATCCCACCTGATCATGGTGAATAATTCTTTTAATTTATTTTTAGATCTGGTTTCTAGTAAAGAGTGGTAACAGTGTTAACGGAGCTTAGGAATTAGGAGTCACAGGTCTGATATGCCTGTGACTTCTGGTCACTTCTCTTTCTAAATAATCCTGTCAATTACAGCTCTAAAATACAATTTCAATCATGCTATTTCTCTGCTCTAAAAACTTTCTGTTTTTAATTTTTTTTAAGGTGAGATCATGACCTGAGCTGAAGTCAGATGCTTACCTGAGTGAGCCACCCAGGCGCCCCTCTAAAAACTTTCAATGATTCTCCATTTGAATCAAGTTTAAATTCCTCAGCCAGGCATAAAAGGTCCTTTATGGTTTGTGACCAGCCTTATTCACTTAGCAAATATTTACTAAGAGACTCTATCTGCCAGGATCTGTACTAAATACCAAGGACACACACAAAAAACCTGGTGCCTCTTTCTGAAGATCTCATATTCAACCTGTCTAGCACCATTCTCTGTCACTTTGTTCCCCCCTCTTTTCTTCCATTCAGGAGCCAAACACACTGGATTACCCACCATTCTGTGACTTCTGGACACCTGTCTGCTGATCTCTCAAACCTCACCACCCATTCCTCTCACCGTTCTCCAGTTGAAATTCTATGCCTCTTCTGAATCTCCAGACTCAGTTCATCAAAGCAGATAGGAGGGTTAGTCTTGAATTAGGCATGTCTATTGCTTTTCTTATGCCATTCAGTCATTCATTTCACAAATAGTTATTGAGCAACAATTGTGTGCCAGTTACTATGTCAGGTGCTGGAAACATACAATGGTCTTTGCCCTCGTGGAGCTTACATTCTAGTGGAAATATTAATAAAATTCTCTGGTTTATACAAGTGAAAGAATGTGCTTTCTTTCTTTCCCTAACAGAGATAAGCCAATATGAAATCATTCCAATTGCTTATGCCCTTGATTACTCATACTAGTGGGTGAAGCAGAACAGTGGTTCTCTGACTTGGTCACACATCAGAATCACCTAGAGACTTTTATAACAGTGATGTCTCTTCAGTCCCACTCCACATTTGCTCAATCAGAATATCTGGTGGTGGTAGCCAAGAATTCATGGTTTTAACAAGTCTCCCAGTAATATAAATGCACTGGCAGGTTTTAAAACCACTAGACCAAAACAATAGCAACCCAAAATTTACATCTCAAAGACTAGGATAATTTCTGTAAAATGTCTCAGAAACCTTTTGGGACCAACATAAGGATGTCAGTTTTCAATGTTGCCATATGAGGACATGTATCATCAGTAGCATATCATTAATGAAATAATATTTTAATAATGAAATAATGAAAATTTAGAAGGGCCATAGTCTTTTACTAAGAAGACTATCTCAGGAAATGTCAGTAGGCAACAATTTTTCTCATGTGTCTACTGATGAAAATGTCAGACTATCATGGATCTGCAGATTAGTGCTTGGGATTCACTACACTATATGACCTTTGAAAGCCCTTTGATCCCTGACATTCTCTATTTTAGGCCAAAGGTATTTCCTTGTTTTGGGCCTCTTCTATTCTCAAATAGAATTTTTCTGGCTAGAGCAGAATTCAGTAGGTCATTCTCATTATCCCCCTGCTCTGTGCCTAACTCATCCTAACTACTTGGGAATGGATGATGTCTTGAGAGCTTTCTCGAGAAAGTGAGTACATATTTTTTTCCTCCTTTACTCACTTTCCTTTATTCATCTCCTCATACCTTCATTCATATGAGGGTAACTTAAGAGTTGTGATGACACAGCACCACCTTGAATCCAAGAGCCAAATGAGATTGATTGTGAAAAGGAGACAAGGTGCTCTAGTAGTGGCCAAAGACGTCCAAAAACAGAGACGACTTAGGTTTTATTGTCCATAATCAGGTTATAGCACTAATAGGAACTCATATTACTGGGAAATGAATTTGAATATTGACACATTCTGATGGGCAAAGTGGAGGCTTGGAAAGGAAAAGATATTGGATGTATCCTGATTTCAGCTTGAGCCAATGGCTATTCATAATAATAGGTACATTAAAAACAAATCAATTGGCCATATGCATGGATCCTGCTTCCTGATTGCCAAGGAAGCAATTCTGCTCAATGGTTGGTGTATTATTAGAACAAGCTTAGAGGGGAAAAGACGACAGTAGCAGCAGAGCGTTACAGGAAAGAATGAGATAGGAAATACTTAACCTTTTGAGGGCCAGCATGGAATAGCAAAGCTTGAAGTGACAGAAAAGATTAAATGGATTAGTTTCTTGATTATATCCAAGGGAGAAATGGAATGGGGTTTTTAATCTTTTTATTAATTTATTCATTTTTATTCATTCAAGAGATATTTATTGAGAGGCTACTAGATGCTAAACATTGTGCTAAACCCTAGTTTAAAAGTTTCCTATCCTGTGGCACCTGATTGGTCAGTCTGTTAAGCGTCTGACTTTGGCTCAGGTCATGATCTAGCGGTTGGTGAGTTGAAGCTCTGTGCTGACAGCTCAGAGCCTGGAGCCTGCTTCAGATTCTGTGTCTCCCTCTCTCTCTCTCTCTCTCTTTACCCCTCCTCCATTCATGTTCTCTCTCTCTCTCTCTCTCTCTCTCAACAATAAATAAACATTAAAAAAATTTTTTTAAGGGGCGCCTATGTGGCTCAGTCGGTTAAGCTTCTGACTTCAGCTCAGGTCACAATCTCACGATTCATGGGTTTGAGCCACACATCGGGCTCTGTGCTGACAGCTTGGAGCCTGGAACCTGCTTTGGATTCTGTGTCTCCCTCTCTCGCTGCCCCTCCTCCACTTGTGCTCTGTTTTTCTCTCAAAAATAAATAAACATTAAATAATTTTTAAAAATTTTTTTTAAGTTTCCTATCCTGAGAAGTGGAACCCTTGTATAGCTGGAACAGAGGTGTCTCAGGTGTATGGTTGCAATGCAGTGTAGAGTCGGCCTTCACTCATTTTCCCCTCGCCCCCACCCCCCATCATCAACCCTCAGTTTGTCCTCTGTATTTAAGAGTCTTATGGTTTGCCTCCCTCCTTCTCTCTCTGTTTGTAACTATTTTTCCCCCTCCCTTCCCCCATGGTCTTCTGTTAAGTTTCTCAAGTTCCACATATGAGTGGAAATATATGATATCCGTCTTTCTCTGACTGACTTATTTCACTTAGCATAATACCCTTCAGTTCCACCCGCATTGCTGCAAATGGCAGGATTTCATTCTTTCTCATTGTCAAGTAGTGTTCCATTGTATATATAAACCACACCTTCTGGCATTGAGGAGGGCACTTGTTGGGATGAGCACTGGGTGTTGTATGTAAGCAATGAACCATGGGAATCTACTCCCAAAACCAAGAGCACACTGTATCCACTGTATGTTAGCCAACTTAACAATAAATTATATTAAAAAAATAAAAGAGTGGACCTTGCCTGTGTTGCATCTCAGTGTCCTTTCATAGATTGTAACTCCCTGAACACAGGGTCAACATTATTTATTTTTGTATCCTTAGCATTTAACATGATGCCTGATACAAGGAAGGTACAATCAACCAATCAATCAATTTATTTACCTCAACTAACAAAATCCATACACAATAAGGATGAGGCTCATCTTTCAGGCTTGTCATGAAGATTAGCATAAAATGCGGGAAGCACCTAGCATAGTACCTGGCATGTAGTAGGCACTCAATAAATGTTAACATGTAGTTTGTGGTCAATTAATGTTAACAGCAAGATGGTTTGAAGATTGCCTTCACTGAAAAAAAAAAGAAGAAAACAATTTACTATGTTATTTGGCATTGGTTCAGTTCCAAAATGTAGAAAAAATATAGAATGTCAGAGCTGGAAGGGACCTTCCACAAAGTCCAAACTCCTCATTTTACAGATGCCTATAGGCATCTCATTTTACTGAAGCCTATAGAAGGAAAAAGGCTTAAGGTGCCATCTAAATTATCTAAGATTTTTCTTCCAATTACCTCAAATCCTGGTGGAAGGCAATATGATATATAAGTATACATATAAGGTAGGGGCACCATTTTACAATTGACACGGAATAACATTACATCATTTGTCCAAGGACTTATGATTCACACTGTGGCTGTCTGGCTCCAGAGTCTGTTATTTTAACCACTACAATTGTCTATCACAGAACTTATAAAATTATATTAAAACTACTCATTTAACATGTCTTCCCACTAGAGTCTAAGCTCTTTGAGGGAGTGACACTGTTTTATTTCTACTGTGTATAGATATTCATTCATTTAACAAATATTTATTGAGCAACTATTATACACTAGGACTTGCTAGCCCTAAAAAACAGGCTGTATCTTTAAAGCTGGGTTATCTAGCTCTGCGGTACTGTTGATATTCATTTCCCTTTTGCTATAATATCCTTCCCTTTGCTATTGTCTTTTTGAACATTTCAGCTTAGTCTCCTCTGTCCTATGGAGCAAACAGTTCTGTGCCCATGCTTGGGTTAGGTTGTTAAAGGAAAATAATTAGTGAGAAACTTCAGGAGGAAAGTGCAATATCAGAGGCATGATAAGAACTAGGAGTTTCCCACCACATGGAGAAGGTTCTTTCAGTAAAGACTTTGGGGAATTACATTTGGTAGGTATTTTGTTTTCAATTTAGGAAGTGCTCTGGTCTTACAATATCTTTTGCTTGCCTCCTCCCATTTGGACCTCTAAGAATTCACAATCTAACTAGAGAGGTAAGTCATATATATATATATATATATATATATATATGGTAAGATATATAGATATAGATATATAGATAGATATAGATATAGATATAGATATAGATATAGATATAGATATAGATGGTAAGATAACTTCCCAAGCACCAAGTCAGTGGTAGAAACACTAACTGCTGAAGAGATCATAGGACAGCAAGGTGAGGGAAACTTGGGTGGAGCAGGGTGTGTTTCAGTGTAGCAGGGGGAAACTAGGAGTAGACAATGTGTATCTGCATTCCCAGATATTGCCTGGTCCACCTCTTTTGGGGGTGACTTCTCAGACTCCAAGATAGCCACAGACCTAGAGCCTTTAGGGACCCTAAAGCCCTTGTACAGAAAGTTTCTAGAGAGTAAGAGACAGAAAAAATAAACCGTGGTGTGCCTTGAGGCCAGAACCAGGTATCAGCAACTGAATTAGAGGAGAGTGACTGGTATGCTCTGGCCCAGGGGCCAAGTTTCAAGTCCAACTTGCTGACCCTGCAGATAAAGAAAGCTAGTTAAAGGGCAGGAAAACATTATTCAAATGGATCAGGGGCAAGGATGCAAGGGGCAGGGGTAGGGGCAAGGGAATTGAGTTGAGGGTAAGGACAAAGAAGAGGCAGTTTATTTTCCTCCAGTACATATTTACGGAGTTCCTTCTGTGCTTGATTAAACTCAGTTTTTCCAGGGCTTCTTTTTGGATGAGGGAAGGAACAAGGAGGAGGAATGTATTTTGTTAAAACTTTCTGAGACCTGGAGATTTTAATCTACTTGTCTAAAGAAATGTTGTGAGTGGGACCAGGACCTCTGTCTCTTAGGTCCTTAACCTCAGGACATTTCTCCATGCCATACTACTTCTTATTATGTCATTCAACTGCTTAAAAATCTCAGATGATTCCCTACTGTCTAAAGAATAAAGTCCAAACTCCTGAGCTGCCACATTGGGCCCCTCATTTTTCAGACCCTGTTCAACTCTCCATTAGTTCCTGATCCACTTCCCACAATGAGATTTAAACCCAAGCAGAATAGAGCTCTTTCCTACCTCACTGACCCCAAATGCCCTTGTCTCCCTTTTTGCAAACTTTCTTCTCCAAATTGAAATAATTTTACCATTAACACTTACATACCCACCCCTGGATTCTACAATTAACAGTTTTACTATCTTTGCTTTAACACATATTTGTCCATCTAACTCTCCATTGATCCATCAATCCATCTTATTTTTAATGCACTTCAAAGTAAATTGAAGACATCAATACATATTTTCCCCAAATACAGAAATATTTGTATATATATGCAGAAGCATGTGTATTACTAGAGTTCAATTTTTTACAGTTTTTTTCTTTTGAGATCAAATTTACATACAGTGGAATATGTAAATCTTAATGGAATATTTGCTGTATTTTGACAAACGCATATACCTCTATAACCCAAACCTTTATCAAGATATAGAGCATTACCATCACCCCAGAAACTTCCCTCATGTTCCTTCCCAGTCAAACCCCCACCTCATTTTTAAGAAAACCACCATGGATTAGTTGTGTCTTTTCTAAACATTCATATAAATGGAATCATACAGTATGTAGCCTTTTGAGCATGGTGTCTTTCACAACATAATGCTTTTGAGATTTAGTCATGTTGTGCTGGGTAGTATTCTATTGTATTTGTATTGTATTCACCAGTTGATGGACATTTGGGTTGTTCTTAGTTTGGAGCTACTATGAATAAAGTTTTTATGAACATTTGTATACAAGTCTTTTCATGAACATGTTTTCATTTCTTTTAGGCAGATACCTAGAAGTGCAACTGTTAGATCATGGGGTAAGGTGTATATTTAACTACTACATAAAAAACTGCCAGAACTCTTTCAAAAGAAGTTGTTCCATTTCATACTCCAGTCAACAGTATATAACAGTTCTATTTATTCCATATCCTCACCAATACTTGGTATTTTCATTTAAAAAAAAACATTTTAACCATTCTTGTGACTGTACAAGTGGTTTTAATTTTACAATTACCTGATGACTAATGATGGCGAGTATTTTTTTTCATGTCTCTATTAGCTAATCATACATCTTATTTTGTGTAGTGTTTGTTCAAATATTTTGTACATTTTTTTGAAATTTTTTAATGTTTATTTTTTTTTTTAGAGAGAGAGAGAGAGAGAGCAGGGAAGGGGCAGAGAGAGAGGGAGACACAGAATCCAAAGCAGGCTCCAGGCTCTGAGCTGTTGGCACAGAACCTGACATGGGGCTGGAACCCACGAACCATGAGATCATGACCTGAGCTGAAGTCGGACACTTAACTGACTGAGCCAACCAGGCGCCCCTATTTTCTACAGTTTTTAATTGGGTTATTTATTTTTTGTTATTGAGTTGTAAGAGTTTTTTTTTTTTTTTTTTTACACATCTTGGATACCAGTCCTTTGTCAGATATATGTTTTACAAAATTTTCTCCCACTTTATGGTTTGCCTATTGATTTTGTTGACAATGCCTTTCAATGGGCAGACATTTTAATTTTGATGAAGTCTAATTTAGTCTTTCTTTTCTTGTTTGAGTACTGCTTTCTGTGACCTGTTTTAAAAATCTTTGCCCACCCCCTAATTATAGTCTCGTGTTTTCCTCTAAAAACTTTATGATTTCAGGTTTTATGTTTAGACATATCCATCTTAAATTAATATTTGTATATAGTATAAGGTAAGGGTTAAGGTTCTTTTTTTTCATATGGATATCTAATTATTCTTGTACCATTTGTTGAAAAGCTTTCCATTTCCTCCACTGGATTACTTTGGTAAGGAACCAAAGTAATTTGGTTTTCATTGTTAGCTCTTTTATTTAGAAAAGTGGATATGTAAAACTCACTGAATTTTCACAAATGGAACACTCTCACTTAACCAGGACCCCTATCATAGCAACCATATCATTACCAGCATCCTAGAAGCCTACTTACAGTTACAACCTCTCCTTCTGCTGCAATGGTAACAAGTATCCTGATGTCTAAAAGCATAGATTAATTTTGCCTATTTTGACATTTTATATAAATGGAATTATACATCATGTACTCTTTTGTGTCTGGCTTCTTTCAATATTATGTTTATGAGAGTAATCATGTGTATAGCAATAGCTTATTCATTTTCATTGCTGCATATTATTTTGTTGAATGAATATGCTACATGGACATGGACATTTGGGTTGTTTCCAGTGTTTGACTATAATGAATGGTGCTGCTATGAACATGTCTTGTGTTGCACATAAGTATATATTTCTGTTAGATATATACTTAGGAAATGGAAACACTAGGTCAGAAGACATGCATTGGTTCACATTTTAGTAGATCTTGTAAAACAGTGATTATTTCAATATATACCCTCACTAGTAGTTGCTCCACATCTTTGACAATACTTGGTATTATTTATGTTTTTCATTTTACTTATTCTGGTACAAATGGTGTTGTGATTTTAATTTCATTTCCTTAATTAAAAGTACTTTTCATATGTTTACCAAATATTTGTTTATTCTCTCAGAACTGTCATATTTTTACCTGTGACAGTTCTGGTGGGTGATTTACTTCCCTTTTTACTTACTAAAAATCTATTCTACCTTCAAATCCAGCTCTAATGTCACCTCTTTGATGAAGCTACCTCCATATCCTAGGCCATATAAATGTTTCTCTCAGTATTCCCATAGCACATTTAACTCAAGTATAATATTTCACTTTTATTGGGCATCTATTTTCACCCATTACTGGGTTAAACTGTTAGAGCAACCCCAGCTTTGTGTCATGCGGCCTACTTCTTAATTCTCTCCCTCACTAGGCTGGGAGCTCTCCAGGGGCAGAAACTCCACCTTGTTTCATTCTATACACTCTCTTCCATTCATTATCTGCACACTTACAGCATGACAAGCACATAGTAGGCACTTAATAAACATTTTTAAAATTAAATGCCTGTTGTTGAATACATGATATACATTACTTTGTATCTACCCAGGGCCTCAGCAAATGATTTATATTGCTGAATTACTGCTGAAACAGATTTTGTATGGGAAGAATCAAATCAAGTTACTGAAAGCTCTTCCATAGCCCTAAGGCTCAGAACCAGACCTTGGATTCAGTTTCCTAGGCTGGAGGGATAGGAGCTCTTCTTAGATCCCTGCTATGATCCTGGAATATCAGTTTGTTTTTTTTTTTTAGTTTTTATTTAAATTCTAAATTCTAAATTCTAAATTCAGTTATTATACAGTATAATATTAGTTTCAGGTGTACAATATAATGATTCAACACTTCCATACAACACCCAGTGCTCATCACTGTAAGTGCACTCCTTAATCTCCATCATCTGTTTAACCCATCCCACACCCACCTCCTGTCTGGTAACAGTTTGTTCTCTGTAGTTAAGAGTCCATTTCTTGCTTTGCTTATATCTCTTTTTTTTTTTTTTACCCTATGCTCATTTGTTTTGTCTCTTAAATTCCACATATGAGTGAAATCATATGGTATTTGTTTTTCTCTGACTATTTAGTTCAGTATAATACTCTCTAGATCCATCTACATCATTACAAATGGCAAGATTTCATTCTTCTTTATTGATGAGTAATATATTCCATTATATATATATATACCACATCTTCTTTATCCATTTATCAGTCAGTGGATGCATGGGCTGTTTCCATAATTTGGCTATTGCAGATAATGTTGCTATAACTATTGGGGTGCATGTAACCCTTTGAATTAGTATTTTTGTATTACTTGGGTAAATACCCAGTAGTGCAACTGCTGCATCATAGGGTAGTTCTATTTTTAACTTTCTGAGGAATCTCTGTACTGTTTTCCAGAGTGGTGCACCAGTTTGCATTCCCAACAATAGTGAAGAGGGCTCTTTTCCCCACATCCTTGCCAACACCTGTTGTTTCTTGTGTGGTTGATTTTAGCCATCCTGACAGGTGCAAAGTGATATCTCATTGTAGTTTTGATTTGCATTTCCCTGATGGCAAATAATGATGAACATATTTTCATATGTCTGTTGGCCATCTGTATGTCTTCTTTGTAAAAATGTCTATTCATGTTTTCTGCCCATTTTTAATTGGATTATTTGTTTTCCGGGTGTTGAGTTTTATAAGTTATTTATATATTTTGGATACTAAAAGAATGTCAGTTTAATGGAGGGATGGATTTATATCTCCAGTATCTAGAAGAGTGTCTAACACATAGCTGATGTTTAATAATTGGTTGCTGTGGATAATAAGGAGGTCAACAAAGTGGCCTGAGCCTCCCCCCTTTAGCCTATACTTCCCTGATGTTTAAATGCTGTACAATGGCTGCTTCCTTCAAGTTATGTTCTTTCAAAATAGCCCCCAAAGAGAGGTGACTCACTCAACCTTTCATATGTGCATTATGATTGGCTCATCACAAAGCAACTTCATGTCCAGTATTCCCTTTGATCTATGCAGCAATTTTCTGAGGTGACCAGGTCAGGGATTATCATGCTCATTTTGCAAAGGGAAAATTGAGCTCCAGAGAAGTGAAATTATTTTACTCCAAGTTACTCAACTGGTAAATGAAAAAGCGAAGGTTTGAACCCAGGTTTTCTCATATCCATCCAGAAATTTTTCAACTGAAAATGAATTTACCAGATTGGTAAGTGTGGGGGTACTTGAGAGCCCTGGGAATGTGAATGGAGTGAGAAAGAACCAGAGAGAAAACTACAAACAGGGAGAAGAATCCTGAAAGGAGAGGTAGGGAAAGAGCTAAAAATGAGTCTGGTGATATCTTCCCCTCTCCCTACTCATTGCCTCAGGAGCCCCAGTTTTAGCAGGAAGGCCAAGACTGTTACCTACAACAGTGGAGCTCCCTCAAAGTGAACACTCCTCTGTTTGGGAGGTATCCAATCCATGGAATACTTGTGAAGGAAACAATATTTCAGGTCTTCTTCCTATTAGAAGATTTTGTTTTAGGGGCTTGGAAATTTTGAGGTGTAGAGATGGTAGTAAAAGTAGCCTCAGAGCCCTGCCAGCCAATTAACAACAAAATCCCTATGTTCAGATTTCTGGGGAGGCATTACGTGTATGAAGGAGGTGGGAGTGAGCCCCAACTTCTCATTCAACTAGGGAAAGCCAAATAGAGCTACTTGAATCAGATGATAATAATCAGTTAGAAACCCATTTCCAACACTTCCTTTTTTAAGTGCCTTATGAACAAGTCTGGGCAGGGGAGGAGGTTGGTAAGAGACATAGCCCAGAGCTCAGTATTCTTGGAGTTGAGTTTCTGGCCACATTCAATATGTTCATTCCTATTTGGATGGTGGGTTCTGTGTTTGCACATGAGATGAAAGAGCAGGGGAAAGGAGGAGACACTGGTGACAAATGCCAGTAGTAAAAAAAAGAAAAAAATCAAAGAAGTCCATGGCCATGGCATTTGTCTGGCAATAGGTTCCCAGCCCTAGAATTTGAAGGGTATTTAACACTTCTCAGTCCCCATGGTTGAGAGGACAGAAAATCCATTCCAGCCCTCTAATCAGCTGTTTACTGAGCTGTTTCACCCACTGGAATGTTAGCTCCTTTCTTGTGTCCTCAGGCACATGATAAGAGCTCTATAATTTCACATTGTGCATATGAGCAAATGAGACCAGACTTTGGAAGATGGGGCCTCAAAAGTACTTGCCTCAGTGGGACAAGAGAAATCATTGTACCCCACATTTGCCTTGGCCCTACTGAGCTGCAGTTTCTGTACCAAGCTTGATTCAGTACTCCAATATTTTTTTTTCTCCTTCCACCCTTCTTTATTTCTTTTTTCTTTCTTTCCTTCCTTCCTATAGGAGAGTCTGGATGGTGGAGATGCTTCCTAATGCCCTTAGAATCTGGTACAGTGAAAGTAACAAAGGACTGGGAATCAGTAGACTTCGATTTAAGTCCTATCTCTGTCACTGAGTGACTTCGGGTGAGTTCCTTACCCACTCTGGGTTTTTTACTGTCCTTACCTGACAATAGAATGAAGCAAAATGAGTACTTTCCCAACTGTGCTTTTTAGTGCCATAGAGTGTCATTTCCTAGAGTGTAATACAAGGACATGAGACAATTTTAGGTGTTACCAGAAACAAATCTTAAATTTCAACAGCTGTGTATGTATTTTAATATGAATTAGAAAAAAAATATGGCTAAAGCATTAAAATCTATAATATTACATAGAATAAGACTGAATTTATTTAAGAAAAAAAGTGAGTCAATTTAAAGAAACATATTAAATAAATATTATTGCGCTGGCTGGAAGATATGGCAAAAATAATATAGGTGCTCTGGATAGAACTGAAAGCTGCATAACACTGCCCTAGAATTCTGAGTCATCTCTTCATGCCAGAGTTGAACCCAAGGCCTCCTACTAGCAACCATCATCACCACACTTTAACCAAAAAACTTGCACCTTTAATTTAAAGAAAAAAAAAACAAGAAAGCAAAAATAAAACCTGAGCCCTGGCCCAGGTAATCCCCAAGGGTCCCCCAGTGATGACATTCAAAGACTGTAAATCACAATAGCCAGACCTGAGTGTTGTCCTGGCCCAAGGGATAATTTGATGACTATGTCTAAGTCAGGTGATTTAAAAAGCTGCCCCCTTTTCTGCAGTGTACTTCAGGCTCCAAGGAGAAGTTATGGGGGCAAAATAATTGGAAGCTTCCATTCAAAATTAGCCTTGGGCAGGAAGGGGTGGGAGGTGATGGTTAATAGTCTCTAAAGTCCAGCTGCCCCCTACTGGCCATAGGCATCAATGTATGGTCAGAGAGTTCCTTTTGACCTGGATAAGCATCCATTCAGAGCATCCAGGTCCAGAGCACAGTGGTTCTCAACAGCCTCCCAGACTGTGGATTTGAGGGGAATGTGTTGTAATGGGGATGAACCTGAGAAGTATTTACAGCTCTGGCCTTTACACCTGATCAGGCTATATAGTTCCTCCAGCCCAAGAACAGAATGATAGAAAAAGGCTCAATAAATTCTGGGCCTAACCCAAAATTCAGATGAGTTTGCTTGACTCCTAAGTTCCTCTCAAGAAGTGACTATTAGTGGTTGAGCAGGCTCATCTTCCCATCCTTACATGTAGTCTCAGAATCAGGTTCCCAATAACAGAACCATCTGCTACTTCAGCAGCATCAGGAGGGGTCTGGGAAGGATTCAACACTTCATTCCATAATTCTCATCAGTCCTTACACATCTATGATATTGACACCTGGTGTTTTCTCAAATTTATTAATGTGCTTTGCAAGCACAACTTGAAGAAAAGTTCCCTAGTCCCCTCCTCCAACCAGTACCCTCTACCATCCTTAAAAAGTGCCTATTTGGAAATTCTGGAGCCACTTCAGTCCTTGGGGGTCACATAGCAGTCATAACTGTTTATATTGGCAAGCATAGTGTTTTAAAAATTAGGGTATATGAGTCACTGAAAATGATGGAGTAGGGATATCCAGGTACACAACCTTCCCCAAAAGGAACTAATGATCTAGAAAAAAACTATCAGAATCAGATTCAAAAAAACTCTGGAATCAGGTCAAAAACTTACAACAAAAGTGCACTTACCACAACACCAAGATTTGGCGAAGGAAGAAGGTGTTGCTTTGTAGTAAGAGATCGCTGTGGTGTTTTAAATTATTCACTTACCATCCTCCACACCTCAGATTAGCAGCAGCTACGAGGACAGTAGCTGGCTCAACTGGTATAGGTTGCTAGTGCCAGAGGGAGCAATATGGACCTTACTCTTAAAAGAATTGTGTTATGGGTCTCAACCTGCCTGGAGGCTCCCTCAAGAACTGGCATAAAGGTTTCTCTTTGTTATTTTTGAATCAGAGTTTGCTCAGGTGGCTTCCAGGCAAGATATTGTCACAAGCATTTAAAGACATAGGTATTGGCTGTAGCAGCTTTGGGCAAAGGACAACACTTGATAAAAGCAATAGACAGATTTAGAAGCTTGGAAAGGAATAGGCTGGACAGGAAATATATGTGGGAATAAGTTATTTAAAATGTTATTCTGTATACTGGGTAATCAAGAAACCAGTGCGTATAATAACCAGGGCAAGACACATGCTTGAAAAGGCTTGAGGAGATCCTTAGCTTTCACCTCTGGCTGTTTTTAGGCTTGACACATGTAGGAAGTGAAAGCTAAGGCAGAGTTATAAATGACCGAGCTAAACATTGAAAAGGTGTGCAAACACAGAATCAATAGACAGAGATTAGAAGAGCATTTTTTTTTTTGCATTTTTTTCTTTTCCCTTTCCTTTTTTTTCTTTTTCATTTGTTGGCTCCAAGCATTTAAAGTAACTCTGTCAAAACAATAGTTAACAGACTTCAATGGCCATACACAACAAAGAATACAGACTTCATAAAAATAGTTTAGAAAAGACACTAAATAAGCAAACAACAACCCATAATAGGCAGCAGGGGGAAAAAGTCTTAGGGTGGAGGGAGAATCTGGTCTCCAGAGTTGTCACATTAGAATACTCAAAATGTACAGTTTTCAATAAAAAATTATGAGGCATGAAAAGAAATAAGAAAATATGGTCCATTTACAGGTTAGAAAATAGAAACTATCTATAAAGAAGCCCAGGAATTTGACTTACTAGACTAATACTACGTTTTTCAAATTTTTATTTAAATTCTAGTTAGTTAACCTATAGTGTAATATTGTTTTCAGGAGTAGAATTAAGTGATTCATCACTTACATATAACACCCAGTGCTCAACACAAGTGCCCTTCTTAATACCCATCACCTATTTAGGCCACCCCCCACCCACCTCCCTCCATCAACCCTCAGTTTGTTCTCTGTCTTTAAGACTCTTTTATGATTTGTTTCCCTCTTTCTTTTCTCCTACTTCTAATATGTTAATCTGCTTTGTTTCTTAAATTCCACATATGAGTGAAATAATATGGTATTTGTCTTTCTCTGACTTATTTCATTTAGTATAATACACTCTAGCTCCATCCATGTAATTGCAAAAGGCAAGATTTCATTCTTCGTTATGGCTAAGTAATATTCCATTGTATATATATATATACCACCTCTTCCTTATCCATTTATCAGTCAATGGACATTTGGGTCTCTATAGCTTGGCTATTATTGATAATTCTGTTATAAACATCACGGTGCATGTACCCCTCCAAAGCTGTATTATTGTGTCTTTTGAATAAATACTTAGTAGTGCAATTGCTGGGTCATAGGGTGGTTCTATTTTTGACTTTTTGAAGGATCTCCATACTATTTTCCAGGGTCGCTACAGCAGTTTGCATTCCCACCAACAGTGCAAGAAGGTTCCCCTATTCTCCACATCCTTACCAACACCTGTTGTTTCTTGTGTTGTTAATTATGGCCATTCTTACAGGTGTGAGGTAGTATCTCATTGTGGTTTTGATTTGTATTTCCCTGATGATGAATGATGCTGAGCATCTTTTTCTGTGTCTGTTAGCCATCTGAATGTCTTCTTTAGAAAAATTAGACAAAGACTTTAAATCTATGATCTTAATATGCTCAAAGATATATAGAAAACCATTAACAGAAAAAGGAAGCCAGGAGAATGATATTTAAACAAATAGAGAAATAATATATATATATATATATATATATATATATATATATATATTTCCTGCATGTTCATATATATATATATATATGATACAAATATATATACATGATACCATATATATATATATATATATATATATATATATATATACGATACCAAATAGAAATTCTAGAACTGAAAAGTACAATCATTGAGATTAAAAATTTACTAGGAGATTTAACAACAATTTAAGCAGGCAGAAGAAAGAATCAGTGAACATGATGATAGGCCAATTGAGATTATCTAGTCTGGAGAGTAGAAAGAGAAAAATATGAAGAAAAATGAATAAAGGCTAAGAAACTTGTGGGATAACATCAAAAGTGCTAATATGCACATAATGGGATTCACATAAGGAAAGGAGAGAGATGGAAGGCAGAAATAATATTTTAAAAATTAATGACCATAAACTCCCCAAATTTGAGAAAAGACACTAATCTATACATCCAAGAAGCTCAGCCAACTTCAAGAAGGATATACTTAAAGAGATCTACACTGAGACGCATTTTATTCAAAGTGTCCCAAGCCAAAAGGAAAAAAAAAAGCAGCAAAAGAGAAGTGACTGAACATGTACAAGGGATTCTCAATAAGGTTAACAGCCAGATGCCAGATACCATGGAGACCAGAAGGCAGTGAGATGACATTTAAGGTGCTAGAAAAAAAAAACATTAAGCAAGAATTCTGTATCCAGCAAAACTAACCTTCAAAAATGAAGGAAAGACTTGCATTTTCTAGTACAGCATGTAAAGAACTTGGAAATGATTACTTCATCCTAGCAACAAGGAAAAAAAAAAACAAACAAATTAAAAAATCAACAACTCTTTGTAGATCCATCAGAGAATTGAAGATGCAGGGCAAAGTGATGCCCCCAATATTGGAGACACAAACTGGCAGATAGAGAATTACATTTACCACAATAGAAACCCAAAGCAGAAACTTCCATGGAAAGCAGTGCTGGCATAGGAAAACCTAAACTGAAATTGATAAGTTGCTGGAGATTCAACGTGGACAAAGTTTGAGAGTAAAAACTCCAAGGGACTTAGTAATAGAGGTTTCCCAACACTTTTGTAATTTTTACTTTCAGGAGCCCTGCCAGATTCTCACAATGAAGACAAGGAGAAAAATCTCCTTGTATTTCTAGCAGGGGAATGGAAAAGGGAGTCATTTTGAAATATGCCCAGAGTATTCTGTTCTTTACAATGAGGACTGTGTTCCAACCTATTTTACCACAGTGTACCCTACTGAGGTTTTATTAAAGCCCATCCAACCTAAAGGAAGGGAAATACCCAACTCAAGCATAGTGATCCTTCTGACCTACATAAGGGGAAAAAATAAACTGAGAAGTACTTGTGAAGGTCACAACCCAGGAACACAGACTTACTAAGAGCCTGAGAGCTAATCACAGGTCCACAGAATATATCCCCTCTCCCCATACTTATTATGACATCAATAAAGACCAATTTACCCCACTTCTTTTACCCAGTACATCATGTCCTGTTTTCAAAAAAATTGCAAGGCATTCTAAAAGAAAAAAAAAAAAAAAAAAAAACAATTTCAAGAGAAGCCAGACATAGGAAGCATCAGAACAAGACTCTGATATGGCAGGGATTTTGGAATTATTTGAACCAGGAATTTAAATAACTATGATTATTATGCTAAGGGCTCTAATGGATAAGGTAAGCAGCATGAAAGAACAGATGGGTAATGTAAGCAATGAAAAGAATCTAAGAAAGAATCAAAAGAAATGCTAGAAATTAAAAAAAAAACACTAAGAGGAATGAAGTATGCATTTGAAAAAACAACCTGAATGTTCGTAGACAAATGGATAAAGAAACTTTGATAGAGAGGGAGGAGTTAAGATGGCAGAGTAGGAGGAAGACCTTGTGCTTGCCTTGTCCCTCAAACACAGCTAGATAAATATCAAATCATTCTGAACATGCAGGAAATCAATCTGAGGACTGAGAGAACAAACTGCACAACTAGAGGGGTAAATTAGGCTACATCATGGAAGGTAGGAGGTGCAGAGACATGATTTGGGGGAGAAATGAATCAATGGGGCAGAGGGGAGGGAGCCTTCATCAGGGAGAGAGGAGAGAGAGAAAAAAAGAGACAGAGAGAGAGTGAACAGGGCACAGGGCACTGCACAAGAAAAACACTTCCCCAAAACTACTGGCAGGGAGAATGAGAGGGACTGATAATTCCAAGTTTTCACAAGCAGTGGAGTTCAAAGTCTGAAGTTTGAGAATTCAGCACCATTGCTAGGATGGAGTCTGGTGGGCTTAAAGGTGTTCCTGTGGATAATGAGGGCAGAGGCCCAGGAGCAGCAACATCTGAAGATCCCCTGGGTCACACTGGGAGAGGCAATTCCCCTTTTGGAGTGCATTTGGGAGAAGTGGCACTGCCTCTTCGAGGACAAAAGAATAAGCAGGCCCCATTGAGCTGCACCATTCCTTAGCATAAGGGCAGAGACACCTGCTGAAGACAGCTAACCTGGACACAGGGTTTTTGCTGCACTTTACCACAAACTCCAATTCCCCTTCACATTCGTGCGACTGCCATTCTGGGACAAAACAGCACCAGTCACAGTACAGTGAGACCTTCCCCCAGAGGACCAGTGAGGGTCAGCACCATGCCAGGTGCCTAAAGTTTGGAGTTTCAAAACTAAGCCATTATGCCTGAGATAAAACATAGGTGCACTGCAATGCTAGGCAGGCAGACAACCCTGACACAGACAAGGTAAAGGCAGGGATCTGAGGGAAGCCTGGGATAAACCAAAAGAGATTGTTCACTCTCCTGTGAGGACTTTCTGAACAGCCACCCATCAGCATGGACAGACTTCACAGAGCAGCACAGCACCCACAGTGGAGGCTGGACCTGCTTTCATCTAGCCCCATACCCCTGCAAAAAGCATCTGCAGGTGCATTTTTGCTAGGGCAAGTGTGCCTGAGAGTCAGAACAGCAGTAGGCCCCTCCCCCCAGAAGACCAGCACAAACCCCCTGCACCCACCAAGTCTACTGACTATAGAGTACTGCAAAGCTTTAGCTCCAAGGGAAATAGGATCTAGCCTCTTATAACAAGCAGATCAAAACACACCTAGTTAAAACGTGCCACAAAGTGGGGGTGCCTGGGTGGCTCAGTTGGTTGAGTGTCCGACTTGATTTCAGCTCAGGTCATGATCTTATGGTTTGTGGGCTCGACCCCTGTGTCAAGCTCTGCACTGACAGTATGGGGTCTGCTTGTTATTCCTCCCCGTGTGTGTGTGTGTGTGTGTGTGTGTGTGTGTGTGTGTGTGTGTCATTTCCCAGCTCATGGCCTCTCTCTCTCTCTCTCTCTCTCTCTCTCTCAAAGTAAACATAAACATAAAAAAAAACATGCCACACAGTGGACAAAATCCAAACTTATGCCTATGACAGACAAGGAGAAACTCTGCAGATAACTTACTTGAGTGAAAGAGAAATCAAAACACAAAATCAGAGTGCACACAGCATACACCAGAAACACTTCCTGAAGTGTCAGGCCCTGGACAGTATGTGACCTCTTCTTAATATAGCCATTACTCCCAGGAGCAGGGAAAACAACAGCTTTCCTAACATGCAGAAGACAGAGACCTAGTCAAAATGACAAGATGGAAGAATTCATCCCAAAAGAAAGAATGAGAAGAGGTCACGGGCAGGGATATAATCAAAACAAATACAAGTAATATGCCTAAACAAGAACTTAAAACAATGGGGGTACCTGGGTGTCTTGGTTGGTTAAGCATCTGACTTTGGCTTAGGTCATTATCTCATGGTTCATGAGTTTGAGCCCCATGTCAGGCTCTGTGCTGACAGTTCAGAACCTGGAGCCTGCTTCAGTCTCTGTGTCTCCCTCTTTCTCTGCACCTCTCCCGCTCATGCTCTCTCATAAATAAATAAATGTTAAAAAATTAAAATAATGATCATAAGAATACTAGTTGGGCTTGATAAAAGCATAGAAGACACCAGGGAGTCCTTACTGCAGAGATAAAAGAACAAAAAGTTAGGCCAAAAAAAATGCTATAACCAAGGTGCAATACCTTGGTGCAATACCAACTATATGTAATGGCCACAAGGATGGAAGAAGCAGTGAAATGAATAAGTGGTATAGAAGATAAAATTATTTGAAAACAATGAATCTGAAAAGAAGACAGAAAGAAAAATATTGGATCATAGTGTAGACTTAGGCAACTCAATGACCCCATAAAACAAAATAACATTCATATCATAGTAGTACCAGAAGAAGAAGAGAGACAAAAAAAGGGCAGAATGTATATTTGAGCAAATTATAGCTGAAAACTTCCCTAATCAGGGGATGGAAACAGACATCCAAATCCAGGAGGCACAGAGAACTGCCATCAAAATTAACAAAAGCAGGCCAACACAAAAAAATATATCATGGTAAAATTTGCAAAATATACAGATAAGGAAAACATCCTGAAAGCAATAAGGGAAAAGAAACCCCTAAACTACCAGGGAAACAAATAAGGTTATCAGATGTCTCACAGAAAGTTGGCAGGCCAGAAGGGAGTGGCATGATATTCAACATCCTGAATGGGAAAAATATGCAGCCAATAATACTTTATCCAGCAAGGCTGTCATTCAGAATACAAAGAGAGATAAAGAGTTTCCCAGACAAACAAAAACTAAAGGAGTTTGTGACAACTAAACCAGCCCTGAAAGAAATATTAAAGGGGACTCTTTGAGTGGGAAAGTAAGACTAAAACCAACAAAGAATAGAAATGAACAGAGAAAACCTCCAGAAACACCAAATTAACAGGTTATAAATCTATAACAGGCACTAAATTTGTATCAATCATCACTCTCAATTTAAATGGTCTAAATGCTCCAATCAAAAGGTATCAGGATGGGGGGTATCAGGATGGGGGAAAAAAAAACAAGACCCATCTGTATACTGCCTACAAGAGTCACATTTTACACCTAAAACCACCTGAAGATTGAAAGTGAAAAGATGGAGAAGGATTTATCATGCTAATGGACATCAAAAGAAAGCTAAAGTACCCATACTTATATCAGAAAAAATAGATTTTCAACCAAAGACTACAACAAGAGATGAAGAAGGGCACTATATAATAATAAAGGGGTCTATCAAAAAGGAAGATCTAACAATTGTAAATATTTATGACCCCAAATTGGTGTGCTCAAATATATAAAGAAATTAATAACAAAGAAATTCATTGACAATTATACAATTATAGTAGGGAATTTTAACACCCCACTTACAGCAAAGGACAGATCGTCCAAGCAGAAAATTAACAAGGAAATAATGGCTTTGAATAACACACTGGATCAGATGGAGTTAGTAGATATATTCAGAATATTTCATCCTAAAGCAGCAGAATACATATTCTTTTTTTTAATGTTTACTTATTTTTGAGAGACAGTATGAGAAGGGGAGGGGCAGAGAGACAGACAGACAGACAGAATCCCAAACAGGCTCCACACTGTCAGTGCAGAGCTTGACATGGGGCTCAGTCTCACCAACCATGAGATCGTGACCTGAGCCAAGATCAAGAGTCAGACACTTAGCCGACTGAGCCACCCAGGTGCCCCAAATACACATTCTTTTTAAGTTCACATGGAACATTCTCTAGAATAGATCATATACTGAGTCACAAATCAGGCCTCAACAAGTACAAAAAGATTGAAATCATATCATGCATATTTTCAGACCAGAACGCTATGAAAATTGAAGTCAACCACAAGAAAAATTTGGAAAGACCACAAACACATGTTAAAGAACATCTTACTAAAGAATGAGTGGGTGAACCAGGAAATTAAAGAATAAGTTAAAAAATGCATGGAAGAAAATGAAAATGAAAATATGATAATCCAACACCTTTGGGATGCAGCAAAAACAGTCATAAGAGGTAAGTATTTGGAAATACAGGGCTACTTCAAGAAGCAAGAGAAGTCTGAAATTAACAACCTAATTTTATACCTAAAGGAGCTAGAAAAGGAGTGGCAAATAACGTGTAAAGCCAGCAGAAGGGAAATAATAAAGATTACAGCAGAAATAAATGATATAGACATACACACACACACACACACACACACACACACACACACCCCAATAGAAGAAATCAAGGAAACCAGGAGCTGGTCCTTCGAGAGAATTACTAAAATTGATAACCTCCTAGCCACACTTATCAAACAGAAAAGAGAAAGGACCCTAATAAATAAAATCATGAATGAAAGAGGTGAGATTAACACTAACACCTCAGAGGGAGGTGAGTTAACATGACGGAGAAGTAGGGGGACCTGAAGTTCCCTCATCTCTCAAATACAGCAGTATTGAAGCCAGAAGACTTGGAATTCCAGGAATCTGGGCTACAGAGTGACAGAAACACCTCTAGGGGACCACAGGGACAACTTGGTGAGCCATAGGTGTGTGATTACGAATTGGGAGAGATAAAATGGGCGGCATAGGCAGAGAGGGGAGGGATCCCCTTCTGTGGAGAGAGAAAAGGAAGAGAAAGAGAGGCTGTGGAACTTTAGGATTGTATCTGGACAAGAGAAAAACCACAGACCGGGGAATAAAAAAAAAAAAATAAGAAGGGCAAAGAACCAATTTCTAACTTGCTCCAGGGTTGCAAGGCATTCTCTGGACTGGGATCGGCCACCCTGTTCATGCATCTGGGGAAGAGGGAGCCAGCCCCCGACTGGGTAGCAAGCTCAGAGGTGCAGTCAGAGACAGCAATCCCCTCCTTAGAGTGCTGTGGGAAGAAGACATATACCTTCCCCAAGAACAAAAGACCCTGCAAGGTCCCACCAGCCAGGGCCCTTTGTTGGCTGCCTGGGCAGAGTGGCACTACTCTGGAATCAGGGCTACCAGAACAGGATCCTTTATGACATTGGGGTTTGATTCCCAGCCAAGTGCCTGGGAGGTGTGGGAGACTGTGGAGAGGGACAGATTGGTCCGCTAATGCCTTCAAGGCACTGGGAGGATGGCCAGAACCCGGTGTTTTGGGTCACCTGGTCCAGGGAGGGGAGACTGGGGTGTCACCATTTTTCTCCCCATCACCAACGATGTGGAGATTCAAGTAACAGAAAAGGGCCCACAGTGGAGGCAGGACCTGCCTACATCAAACCTCGCCCCTCCGTGCCTGGTAACTGCGTATCTAACAGAGAAATATTGACACTGATTGAAGCAGACAGCCCATCCTCTAGAACAGCAACGCCACTGGTTCCAAGGAACTGTCAGATATCGGTCCAGTGGTTTTGCATTTTCTGATTTGATTCTTGGTCAAATCTTTTTTTTTAATTTATTTTTTAATTTTACATTTTATTTTTTTAAAATTTACACCCAAATTAGTCAGCATATAGTGCAACAATGATTTCAGGAGTAGATTCCTTAGTGCCAGTTACACATTTAGCACATCCCCCCTCCCACAACCCCTCCAGTAACCCTCAGTCTGCTGTCCATATTTATGAGTCTCTTCTGTTTTGTCCCCCTCCCTGTTTTTATATTATTTTTGTTTCCCTTCCCTTATGTTTATCTGTTTTGTCTCTTAATGTCCTCACATGAGTGAAGTCATGATTTTTGTCTTTCTCAGACTGACTAATTTCACTTAGCCTAATTCACTTAGACTAATTTCACTCCAGTTCCATCCACGTAGGTGCAAATGGCAAGATTTCATTCTTTTTGATTGCAGAGTAATACTCCACTGTATATATATACCACGTCTTCTTTATCCATTCATCCATCGATGGACATTTGGGCTCTTTCCATACTTTGGCTATTTTGATAGTGCTGCTATAAACATGGGGGTGCATGTGTCCCTTCGAAACAGCACACCTGTATCCTTGGATAAATGCCTAGTAGTGCAAATGCTGAGTCGTAGGGTAGTTCTATTTTTAGTTTTTTGAGGAACCTCCATACTGTTTTCCAGAGTGGCTGCACCAGCTTGCATTCCCACCAACAATACAAAAGAGGTCCTCTTTCTCCACATCCTCGCCAACATCTCTTGTTGCCTGAGTTGTTAATGTTAGCCATGCTGACAGGTGTAAGGTGGTATCTCATTGTGCTTTTGATTTGTATTTCCCTGATGATGAGTGATGTTGAGCGTTTTTTCATGTGTCGGTTGACCATCTGGATGTCTTCCTTGGAGAAGGGTCTATTCATGTCTTTTGCCCATTTCTTCACTGGATTATTTTATGGGTGTTGAGTTTGATACATTATTAATAGATTTTGGATACTAATTCTTTCTCTGCTATGTCGTTTGCAAACATCTTCTCCCATTCTGTCAGTTGCGTTTTAGTTTTGGTGATTGTTTCCTTTGCTGTGCAGAAGCTTTTTATTTTGATGAGGTCCCAGTCATTCATTTTTGCTTTTGTCTCCCTTGCCTCTGGAGACGTGTTGAGTAAGAAGCTGCTGTGGCCAAGATCAAAGAGGTTTTTGCTTGCTTTCTCCTCGAGGATTTTGATGGCTTCCTGTCTTTCATTGAGGTCTTCCATCCATTTTGAGTTTATTTTTGTGTATGGTGTAAGAAAGTGGTCCAGGTTCACTCTTCTGCATGTCGCTGTCCAGTTTCCCCAGCACCACTTGCTGAAGAGACTATCTTTATTCCATTGGCTATTCTTTCCTGCTTTGTCAAAGATTAGTTGGCCATACGTTTGTGAGTCCATTTCTTGGTTCTCCATTCTGTTCCATTGATCTGAGCATCTGTTCTTGTGCCGGTACCATACTATCTTGTTGATTACAGCTTTGTAGTATAGCTTGAAGGCTGGGATTGTGATGCGTCCTGCTTTGGTTTTCTTCTTCAAAATCACTCTGGCTATTTGGGGTCTTTTCTGGTTCCATACAAATTTTAGGATTATTTGTTCTAGCTCTGTGAGGAATGCTGGTGTTACTTTGATAGTGATTTCACTGAATATGTAGATTGCTTTGGGTAGTATCAACATTTTAACAATATTTGTTCTTCCTATCCAGGAGCATGGAATCTTTTTCCATTTTTTGGTGTCTTCTTCAATTTCTTTGATAAGCTTTCTATAGTTTTCAGTGTATAGATTTTTCATCTCTTTGGTTAGATTCATTCCTAGGTATTTTGTGGTTTTTTGTGCAACTGTAAATGGGATTGATTCCTTGATTTCTCTTTCTGTCGCTTCATTGTTGGTGTATAGGAATGCAACTGATTTCTGTGCATTGATTTTATATCCTGCAACTTTGTTGAATTCATGAATCAATTCTAGCAGTTTTTTGGTGGAACCTTTTGGGTTTTCCATATAGAGTATCAGGTTATCTGCGAAGAGTGAAAGTTTGACCTCCTCCTGGCCAATTTGGATGTCTTTTATTTCTTTGTGTTGTCTGATTGCCGAGGCTAAGACTTCCAATACTATGTTGAATAAGAGTGGTGAGAGTGGACATCCCTGTCTTGTTCCTGACCTTAGGGGGAAAGCTCTCAGTTTTTCCCCATTGAGGATGATAGTAGCGTTGGGTCGTTCAAATATGGCTTTTATGATCTCGAGGTATGCTCCTTCTAACCCTACTTTCTTGAGGGTTTTTATCAAGAAAGGATGCGGTATTTTGTTGAATGCTTTCTCTGCATCTATTGAGAGGATCATATGGTTCTTGTCCTTTCTTTTATTGATGTGATGAATCACATTAATATTTTGCGGATATTGAACCAGCCATGCATCCCAGGCATCAATCTCACTTGGTTGTGGTGAATAATTTTTTTAATGTGTTGCTGGATCCGGTTGGCTAATATCTTGTCGAGGATTTTTGCGTCCATGTTCATCAGGGAAATTGGTCTATAGTTCTCCTTTTTAGTGGCGCCTTTGTCTGGTTTTGGAATCAAAGTAACACTGGCTTCATAGAAAGAGTTTGGAAGTTTTCCTTCTATTTCTATTTTTTTTGGAACAGTTTCAATAGAATAGGTGTTAACTCTTCCTTAAATGTTTGGTAGAATTCTCCTGGAAAGCCATCTGGTCCTGGACTCTTGTGTTTGGGGGGATTTTTGATTACTAATTCGATTTCCTGACTGGTTATGGGTCTTTTCAAATTTTCTATTTCTTCCTGTTTCAGTTGTATAGTGTATATGTTTCTAGGAATTTGTCCATTTCTTCCAGATTGCCCATTTTATTGGCATATAATTGCTCATAATATTCTCTTACTATTGTTTTTATTTCTGCTGTGTTGGTTGTGATCTCTCCTCTTTCATTCTTGATTTTATTTATTTGGGTCCTTTCCTTTTTCTTTTTGATCAAACTGGCTAGTGGTTTATCAATTTTGTTAATATTTTCAAAGAACCAGCTTCTGGTATCATTGATCTGTTCTGTTTTGTTTTCTTTTGGTTTGGTTTGGTTTCAATAGCATTGATTTGTGCTCTAATCTTTATTATTTCCTGACTTCTGCTGATTTGGGGGTTTATTTATTGTTCTTTTTCCAGCTCTTTAAGGCGTAGGGTTAGGTTGTGAATCTAAGACCTTTCTTCCTTCTTTAGGAAGGCCTGGATTGCTACATACTTTCCTCTTATGACCACCTTTGCTGCGTCCCAGAGGTTTTGGGTTGTGGTGTTATCATTTTCGTTGACTTCCATATGCTTTTTAATTTCTTCTTTAACTGCTTGGTTAGCCCATTCATTCTTTAGTAGGATGTTCTTCAGTCTCCAAGTTTTTGTTACCTTTCCAAATTTTTTCTTGTGGTTGATTTCGAGTTTCATAGCGTTGTGGTCTGAAAATATACACGTTATGATCTCGATCTTTTTGTACTTACTTAGGGCTGATTTGCATCCCAGTATGTGGTCTATTCTGGAGAACGTTCCATGTGCACTGGAGAAGAATGTATATTCTGCTGCTCTAGGATGAAATGTTCTGAATATATCTGTTAAGTCCATCTGGTCCAGTGTGTCATTCAAAGCCATTGTTTCCTTGTTGATTTTCTGATTATATGATCTGTCCATTGCTGTAAGTGGGATGTTGAAATCCCTTACTATTATGGTATTAATACCAATGAGTTTCTTTATGTTTGTGATTGATTTATATATTTGGGTGTTGCCACATTTGGCACATAAATGTTTACAGTTGTTAGGTCTTCTTGGTGGATAGGCTCAATCATGATATAATGCCCTTCTTCATCTCTTGTTACATCTTGATTTTAAAGTCTACATTGTCAAAAAAAAAGAGAAGAACCATATGATCCTGTCAATCGATGCAGAAAAGGCCTTTGACAAAATCCAGCACGCTTTCTTAATAAAAACCCTTGAGAAAGTCGGGATAGAAGGAACATACTTAAAGATCATAAAGGCCATTTATGAAAAGCCCACAGCTAACATCATCCTCAACGGGGAAAAACTGAGAGCTTTTTCCCTGAGATCAGGAACACGACAGGGATGCCCACTGTCACCGCTGCTGTTTAATATAGTGCTGGAAGTTCTAGCATCAGCAATCAGACAACAAAAGGAAATCAAAGGCATCAAAATTGGCAAAGATGAAGTCAAGCTTTCGCTTTTTGCAGATGACATGATATTATACATGGAAAATCCGATAGACTCCACCAAAAGTCTGCTAGAACTGATACATGAATTCAGCAAAGTTGCAGGATACAAAATCAATGTGCAGAAATCAGTTGCATTCTTATACACTAACAATGAAGCAACAGAAAGACAAATGATGAAACTGATCCCATTCACAGTGGCACCAAGAAGCATAAAATACCTAGGAATAAATCTAACCAAAGATGTAAAAGATCTGTATGCTGAAAACTATAGAAAGCTTATGCAGGTAATTGAAGAAGATATAAAGAAATGGAAAGACATTCCCTGCTCATGGATTGAAAGAATATATAGTGTCAAAATGTCAATACTACCCAAAGCTATCTACACATTCAATGCAATCCCAATCAAAATTGCACCAGCATTCTTCTCGAAACTAGAACAAGCCATCCTAAAATTCATATGGAACCACAAAAGGCCCCGAATAGCCAAAGTAATTTTGAAGAAGAAGACCAAAGCAGGAGACATCACAATCCCAGACTTTAGCCTCTACTACAAAGCTGTCATCATCAAGACAGCATGGTATTGGCATAAAAACAGACACATAGACCAATGGAATAGAATAGAAACCCCAGAACTAGACCCACAAACGTATGGCCAACTCATCTTTGACAAAGCAGGAAAGAACATCCAATGGAAAAAAGACAGTCTCTTTAACAAATGGTGCTGGGAGAACTGGACAGCAACATGCAGAAGGTTGAAACTAGACCACTTTCTCACACCATTCACAAAAATAAACTCAAAATGGATAAAGGACCTGAATGTGAGACAGGAAACCATCAAAACCTTAGAGGAGAAAGCAGGAAAAGACCTCTCTGACCTCAGCCGTAGCAATCTCTTACTCAGCACATCCCCAAAGGCAAGGGAATTAAAAGCAAAAGTGAATTACTGGGACCTTATGAAGATAAAAAGCTTCTGCACAGCAAAGGAAACAACCAACAAAACTAAAAGGCAACCAACGGAATGGGAAAAGATATTTGCAAATGACACATCGGACAAAGGGCTAGTATCCAAAATCTATAAAGAGCTCATCAAACTCCACACCCGAAAAACAAATAACCCAGTGAAGAAATGGGCAGAAAACATGAATAGACACTTCTCTAAAGAAGACATCCGGATGGCCAACAGGCACATGAAAAGATGTTCAACGTCGCTCCTTATCAGGGAAATACAAATCAAAACCACACTCAGATACCACCTCACGCCAGTCAGAGTGGCCAAAATGAAGAAATCAGGAGACTATAGATGCTGGAGAGGATGTGGAGAAACAGGAACCCTCTTGCAAATTGGTGGGAATGCAAATTGGTGCAGCCGCTCTGGAAAGCAGTGTGGAGGTTCCTCAGAAAATTAAAAATAGACCTACCCTATGACCCAGCAATAGCACTGCTAAGAATTTATCCAAGGGATACAGGAGTACTGATGCATAGGGGCACCTGTACCCCAATGTTTATAGCAGCACTCTCAACAATAGCCAAATTATGGAAAGAGCCTAAATGTCCATCAACTGATGAATGGATAAAGAAATTGTGGTTTATATACACAATGGAATACTACGTGGCAATGAGAAAAAATGAAATATGGCCTTTTGTAGCAACATGGATGGAACTGGAGAGTGTGATGCTAAGTGAAATAAGCCATACAGAGAAAGACAGATACCATATGGTTTCACTCTTATGTGGATCCTGAGAAACCTAACAGAAACCCATGGGGGAGGGGAAGGGAAAAAAAAAAAAAGAGGTTAGAGTGGGAGAGAGCCAAAGCATAGGAGACTGTTAAAAACTGAGAACAAACTGAGGGTTGATGGGGGGTGGGAGGGAGGGCAGGGTGGGAGGGAGGGCAGGGTGGGTGATGGGTATTGAGGAGGGAACCTTTTGGGATGAGCACTGGGTGTTGTATGGAAACCAATTTGACAGTAAATTTCATATATTAAAAAATAAAAAAAAAAATAAAGTCTACATTGTCAGATATAAGTATGGCTACTCTGGCTGTCTTTTGTTGACCATTAGCATGATAGATTGTTCTCTGTCCCCTCACATTCAATCTGAATGTGTCTTTATGTCTAAAGTGTGTCTCTTGTATGGCTTATTTCACTTAACATCACCTTCTCCAGTTCCATCCACGTTGCTACAAAGGGCCATATTTCATTCTTTTCATTGCCATGTAGTACTCCCTTGTCTATATAAACCACAATTTCTTTATCCATTCATCAGGTGATGGACATTTAGGCTCTTTTCATAATTTGGCTATTGTTGAAAGTGCTGCTATAAATATTGGGGTACAAGTGCCCCTATGCATCAGTACTGCTGTATCTCTTGGGTAAATTCCTAGCAGTGCTACTGCTGGGTCATAGGGTAGGTCTATTTTTAATTTTTTGAGGAACCTCTTGTAAACAGCATATAGATGGATCTTGTTTTCTTATCCATTCTGTTACCTTATGTCTTTTGATTGGAGCATTGAAATCACTGATGTTTTGAGTGGGTACTGAAAGATATGAATTTATTGTCATTATGTTACTTGTAGAGTTGGAGTTTCTGGTGATGTTCTCTGGTCCTTTCTAGTCTTTGTTGCTTTTGGTATGTATGTATGTATGTATGTATGTATGTATGTATGTATGTATTTAGTCTTTTCTCCCCTCCCCTTAAAATTTCTTGCAGGGCTGGTTTAGTGGTCACAAACTCCTTTAATTTTTATTTGTCTAGGAAACTTTTAATCTCTCCTTCTATTTTAAATGATAGCCTTGCTGGGTAAAGAATTCTTGGCTACACATTTTTCTGATTCAGCACATTGAATATATCTTGTTACTCCTTTCTGGCCTGCCAAGTTTCTGTGGATAGGTCTGCTGCAAACCTGATCTGTCTTCCCTTGTAGGTTAAGGACTTTTTTCCCTTGCTACTTTCATGATGTTTCCTTGCCTGAGTATTTTGTGAATTTGACTATGATATGCCTTGTTGATGGTCGGTTTTTCCTGCATCTAATGGGTGTCCTCTGTGCTTCCTGGATTTTGATGTTTGTGTCTTTCCCCAGGTTAGGAAAGTTTTCCATTGTGATTTGCTCACATAATCCTTCTACCCCTTTTTTTCTCTCTTCTTCTTCTTCAGGTACCCCTATGATTCTCATGTTGTTCCTTTTTAATGAGTCACTGATTTCTCTAATTCTTAAATCGTGCTCTTTTGCCTTAGTCTCCCACTTATTTTCTGCTTCATTATTCTCAGAAGATTGTTCTCTATATCACTGATTCTCTGTTCTGCTTCATCCATCCTTGCCATTGTGGCATTCATTTGAGATTGTGGCTCAGTCATATAATTTTTTATTTCATTCTGACTAGCGTTTACTTCTTTTATCTTCACAGAAAGAGATTCTAATCTATTTTTAACTCTAGCTAGTATTATTATTATAATGATTCTAAATTTTGGTTCAGACATCTTGCTTGTATCTGTGTTGGTTAAGTCTGGCTGTCGTTTCTTTCTGCTCTTTCTTTTGGGATGAAATCCTTTGTTGTCATTTTGAAGTGAGAAAAGGAATTTTTGAGGTAAAAAATTAATTAAAATTAAAAAAATTAAAATTAAAAAATGAAAGACAACAAACACAAAAAAATCAAATAAATGATGCTAGAGCTTAGGAGTGTTTTCACCTGGGTGTTGAAAGGGGCTTGATAGATTAGAGACAAAAGGGAAAGTAAAAAAGAAAAAAAGGAAATCATTTGAAAATTTGAAAAAATGAATACACTGAAATAGAATAAAATGAAATGATGGAAGTGATATAGAATTTGAAAAAATTTACACAAAAGTAAAAATATAGTAGAAAAAATTAAAGAAAACTATTTAATAAAAATTAAAAATAAAAATAATTTTTTTCTCTTTCTGTATTCAAGAAAAAGAAAAGAAACAAAAAAGAGCAAAAAGAAAAAAGAAAAAAAAAGAAAATTGAATAGATGGACCAGTGAACAGACCTGAAATACGATTGAAATTACTTCATTTTTCCCTAGAGGTCAAACTATGAAGCACCTTATAGCCCGTAAACTAAGCAGGTGGAGAGACTTGTGTTCCTGAAGAGCGAGGTTGATCCCTTTGGGTGGGATTTAGTGTAATGGCTCCATTCTCTACTAGATGGCGCTTCTTAGCTTACTGGGCTGGATTGTTGTGGTGCTTGTAGATGTGTATGTGCATGTGTGGGAGTGGTGAAAATGGCATCAGCCAGCTGCCCAGTCTCTAGTATCCGAACTCTGTTCTCCCCGATCAGTAATTGCACACCCATCCTTTGTGGCTTTCATCAACTCCCTGCTTTTATACTGTCTGTGACCAAGCTCCCGGCAGCACCTCCCTCCTGAGTTTTATCTCAGATGGGGCTGTGTTTCCCGACCCCTTACTTCTGAGGGACTGTGTCTTTGACCCGTTCTGCCCCTCTGCGGGAGGGTCTCACCGAGCAATGGCTGGGTGCCTGCTGCACCCAGGAACATTCACGTGACATCCTGTTGCCGATGCCTGGAGACTGCAGCTGAGTTCCAGTCTGCCCTAGAAAAAATTCACGCAATTGTGTGGCAGCAGCGTTTCAGGGATTATGGCAAATCACAACACACATCTGGCACCAGGCTTCACCCCCAACAATCTTGTTCTAGCACCAGTGAATGTGGTTGTTCCCTGGGTCCACTGGGGCCTTTGCCTTTCGGGGAGCCACACAGCCTCTACCAGATGTCCTCCCAGCAGGGGAAATGCCTCTCCTGGTGTGGCCCAAAGAACCACAGACTTCACTCTGCTCCTGGGGATTCACCCTTCCCACCAGAGAACCACCAGGTATTGAGCTGTGTGTGGAGTTTCAGACACTGGGCTCCCCCTGTTTATAGAGTCTTAATGGAATTTAAACCCTCTCCTTTCTCCTTTCTCTCTTTTTAGTTCAGTCCTTGTGGCCTTTTCTACTTTTCCACTTTCTCTCCAGCTGCTTTTGGGGGAGGGTGCTTTTTGTGTATTCTCGCCCCCATCTCCATCCTCTTTCCACAAGCAAAAACAGCTCCCTGCCCTCCGTTGTTTCTCTCTCCCCCAGTTCATCTCTCTGTGCCACCTACCTGCTGAGTTGTGTGGTTCAGATTGTGAAGATTGTTGTATTAATCCTCAAATAAGTTTTCTAGGTGTGCAGGATGGTTTAGTGTTGATCTGGCTGTATTTCATGGATGTGAAACACAAAAAGCTTCCATGCTGTTCCGCCATCTTGGCTCCTCCCCCTGATTTTTAGTTTTATATCATTGTGGTCAGAAAAGATAGTTGGTATGATTTTAATCTTCTTAAATTAGCTGAGACTTGTTTTGCGACCTATCATGTAATCTATCATGGAGAATATTTCATGTGCACTTGAGAAGAATGTGTATTCTGGTGCTGTTAAATGGAATGTTCTGTTTATGCCTGTTAGATCCATTTTGTCCAAAATGTGGTTCATGTACATTTCCTTATTGATTTTATTTTGTCTGGACTTCTATCCATTGTTGAAAGTGCGGTATTGATGTCTTCTACTGTTATTGTATTTTTTTTCTATTACTCCCTTTAGGATCTGTTAGTATTTGCTTAATAAATTTAGGTGCTCTGATGTTGAGTGAATATATATTTATGATTGTTATATCTTCTTGATGCATTTACCACCTTATTATATAATTACAATTTTTGTCTCTTTTTATTACCATTTTGGCTTAATGTCTGTTTTGTCTATTATAACTACAAAAATTCCTCTTCTCTTTAGTTTCCATTCACATGGACTCTTGTTTGCAATCCTTTCATCTTGAACTTATAATATGTCCTTAAAAACTGAAATGAGTGTCTTGTATGCAGCATGCAATTTGGGTCTTGTTTCTTTTTTTAAATATGTCCAGCCACTCTATGCCTTTTGTTGGATAATTCAATACATTTATGTTTACTGGAATTATTGGTAACTAAGGACTTACTAATCTTATTAATTTTTTTCTGGCTGTTTTGTGGTGCTTTGTTTCTTTTTTCCTCTATTGTTGTCTTCTTTTGTGAATTGATGATTTCCTTTAGTAGTATGCTTTGACACCCTTGGCTTTTATGAATCTATACTTGGATTTTGTTTTGTGGTTACTATGAGACTTACACAAACTATCATATATATATCATATATATATATAGACATATTTCTATTTTGTGTTGATAAGAATTTAATTTCAGTCATACATACAAAAACTCTAATCTTTTACTCCCCCTTTAATGTTTTTGATGTCTCTATATCATTTTGTATTGTGTATCCATTAACAAATTGTTTAGCTACAGATAATTTTAATACCTTTTTATATTAACCTTTATACTAGAGTTAAGTTAACACACTGCCATATTACAGTATTAAAGTATTCTAATCTGACCAATCTGACTATATGCTTACCTTTACCAGTATGTTGTATATTTTCAAAAGTGTTCATATTACCAATGAACATCCTTTTATTTCAGCTTGAAGAACTCTTTCCACCTTTTCTACTTTAATTTCTTAAGGAAAACTTTGTGTGTAAAGTGTTCTTGGTTGGCAGTTTCTTTCAGCACTTTAAATATATCATCCCATTTTGTCCTGGTCTGCAAGTTCTCCACTGAGAAATCTACTGATAGCATTATGATGATTCCATCACAGAAGAAAAAAAATTTTTTGTCGTTGATTTTAAAATTCTGGATTTGATTTTAGTTTTATTATTATGTATCTTGGAGAAGATCATTTTGGGTTGAAAATTTGAGGCGACCCATTATATTGATAAACGTGGTTATCCAAATCTCTCTCCAGGTTTGAGGAGTTCTCAGCCATTGTTTCTTTAAATAACATTTATACCCCCTTTTCCTTCCACTCTTCTCTTTCTGGTACTCCAGTGTTGCATACATAATTTCTCTTGATGATGTCCTATAAGTCCCATAGGCTTTCTTCATTTATTTTCATTATTTTTTTCATTTTGCTCCTACGATTGGATAATTTTAAATGATTTGTTTTGTAACTCACCAATTCTTTGTTTTGTTTGGTCTAGACTAGTGTTGAAGCTTTCTATTAAATCATTTAGCTCACTCATTGTATTCTTCAGCTCCAAAATTTCTGGTTAGGTATTTAAAAAAATTTTTTTAATGTTTATTTATTATTGAGAGAGAGAGAGAGAGACAGAGCATGAACATGGGAGGGGCAAAGGAGCAAGGGAGACACAGAATCTGAAGCAAGCTCCAGGCTCTGAGCTCTCAGCACAGAGCCTTATGTGGGGCTCAAACTCACAAACTATGAGATTGTGATAAATTCCTATTGCTCGGTCATAGTGTAATTTTTTGAGGAACTTCCACATTGTTTTCCAAAATGGCTGTACCAGTTTGCATTCCCACCAACAGTGCAAGTGGGTTCCCACTTCTCCATATCCTTGCCAATATCTGTTCTGTCCTGAGTTGTTAATTTTAGCCACTCTGACTGGTGTGAGGTAGTATCTCAGTGTGGTTTTGATTTGTATTTCCCTGATCATGAGTGACATTGAGCATTTTTTGATGTGCCTGTGGCCATCCGGATGTCTACTTTGGAAAAAAGTCTATTCTTCTGCCCATTTCTTCACTGGATTATTTGTTTTTCAGATGTTGAATTTGGTAATTTCTTTATAGAGTTTGGATACTAACCCTTTATGAGCTATGTCATTTGCAAATACCTTCTCCAATTCCATCTGTTGCCTTTTAGTTTTCTTGATTGTTTCCTTTGCATTGTACAAACTTTTTATCTTGGTGAGGTCCCAATAGTTCATTTTTGCTTTTTTTCCCCCTTGCCTTCAGAGCCGTGTCGAATAAGAAGATGCTGCAGCTGAGATCAAAGAGGTTGTGGCCTGTTTTCTCCTCTAGGGTTTTGATGGCTTCCTGTCTTATATTTAGGTCTTTCATCCATTTTGAGTTTATTTTTGTGTATGGTGTAAAAAAGTGGTCTCAGTTCATTCTTTTGCATGTTGCTGTCCAGTTTTCCCAGCACCATTTGTTAAAGAGACTTTTTTTTCCCATTGGATACTCTTTCTTGCTTTGTCAAAGATTGGTTGGCCATGCATTTGTGGGTCCAATTCTGAGCTCTCTATTCTATTCCATTGGTCTATGTGTCTGTTTTTGTGTCAATACCATGCTGTCTTGATGATTACAACTTTGTAGTAGAGGCTCAAGTCTGGGATTATGATGCCTCCCAATTTGGTTTTCTTTTTCAACACTATTTTGGCTATTCGGGGCCTTTGGGGTTCGATACAAATTTTAGGATTGTTTGTTCTAGCATTGAGAAGAATGCTGGTGCAATTTTGATTGGGATTGCATTGACCGTATAGATTGCTTTGGGCAGTATTGATATTTTAACAATATTTATTATTCCAATCCGTGAGCATGGAATGTTTTTCCATTTCTTTGTGTCTTCTTCAATATCTTTCATAAGTTTTCTATAGTTTCTGCATACAGATCTTTTACATCTTTGGTTAGGTTTATTCCAAGCTATTTTATGTTTCTTGGTGCAATCAAAAAGGGGATTGATTTCTTGATTTCTCTTTCTGTTGCTAAATTATTGGTGTATAGAAATGAAGCTGATTTCTGTAAATTGATCTTGTATCCTGCAACTTTGCTAAATTCATGTATCCTTTCTAGCAGCTTTTTAGTGGAATCTTTCGAGTTTTCCATGTAGAGTATCATGTCATCTGCGAAAAGTGAAAGTTTGCCTTCTTTGCCAATTTGGATTCCTTTTATTTCATTTTGATGTCTAATTGCTGAGACTAGGACTTCCAACACTGTTAGACAACAGTGGTGACAGTGGACATCCCTATTGTGTTCCTGATCTCAGGGGGAAAGTTCTAAGTTTTTCCCCATTGATGATGATATTAGCTGTGGGCTTTTCATATATGGAATATGATGTTAAGATATGTTCCTTCTATCCAGACTTTCTTGAGGGTTCTTATTAAGAATGTTGCTGTATTTTGTCAAATTCTTTTTCTGCATCTATTGACAGGTTCATATGGTTCTTATCCTTTCTGTTATTAATGTGACTGTATCACATTGATTGATTTGCTACTATTGAATCAGCCCAGTGGGAATGAATCCCACTTGATCATGGTGAATAATTCTTTTTATAGACTGTTGAATTTTATTTGCCAGTATCTTGCTGAGAATTTTTGCATCTAGTTTCCTCAGGAATATGGGACTGTGCTTCTCCTTTTTATTGGGGTTATTGTCTGGTTTTGTAACCAGGGTAATGCTGGATTTGTAGAATGAATCTGGACATTTTCGTTCCATTTCTATTTTTTGGAACAGCTTGAGAAGGCTAGGTATTAACTCTGATTTAAATGTCTGGTAGAGGTTGGAGAGGAGGAAGATGGCGGCATAGGAGGATGCTGGGCTCACCGCATCCTGCTGATCACTTAGATTCCACCCACACCTGCCTAAATAACCCAGAGAACCACCAGAAGACTAGCGGAACGGATTCTCGGGAGCCAAGCGTAGACGAGAGTAGGAAGGGTGGAGAGGAGGTGCGCGCTACACGGACTGGTGGGAGGGAGCTGGGGTGGAGGAGCAGCCTGCCTGCAAAGCAGAGCCCCCGAGTCTGGCTTGCAAAAGTGGAGGGGCAGGACTGTGTTCAGACAGCAAGCGGGACTTAACACCTGGAAGGTTATAAGTTAACAGCTCTGCTCACAGAGCAGGAGGGCTGGAGGACAATGGGAGGGAGAGTTGTTGAGCTCCAGACGATAGAGCTCAGCTTGGTGGGGAACAAAGGCACTTGCCAGTGCCATCTCCCTCACCCATCCCCCAGCCAAAATCCCAAAGGGAACCAGTTCCTGTCAGGGAACTTGCACCACGCAAACACCCAAGGCTGTGCTTCTGCAGATCCATCCCTCTGGCGGCAGGTCTGACTCACTCTCAGTGCTGCAGGACCACTCTTAAGTGGATCACTGAAGGAAAAGTGAGCTGAGCCTGCCCCTCCCACCCCTGTGCACCTTGCTGATCCACCCCAGCTAATATGCCAGATACCCAGCACCACAAGCCTGGCAGTGTGCAAGTAGCCCAGACGGGGCCACGCCACACAACCGTGAATCCTGCCTCCAGGAGAGGGAAAGAGAAGGTACACACCAGTCTGACTGTGGCCCCAGCGGTGGGCTGGGGGCAGACATCAGGTCTGACTGCGGCCCCGCCCACCAACGCAATTTATTCAACACAGCACAGGGGAAGTGCCCCACAGTTCCACACCACTCCAGGGACTATACAAAATGATGAAACGGAAGAATTCCCCTCAAAAGAATCTCCAGGAAATAACGACAGCTACGGAACTGATCAAAAAGGATTTAAACAATATAACAGAAAGTGAATTTAGAATAATAGTCATAAAATTAATCGCTGGGCTTGAAAACAGTATAGAGGACAGCAGAGAATCTCTTGCTACAGAGATCAAGGGACTAAGGAACAGCCAAGAGGAGTCAAAAAATGCTATAAATGAGCTGCAAAATAAACTGGAGAAAACCACGGCTCGGATTGAAGAGGCAGAGGAGAGAATAGGTGAACTGGAAGATAAAATTATGGAAAAAGAGGAAGCTGAGCAAGAGAGATAAAAAATCCAGGAGTATGAGGGGAAAATTAGAGAACTAAGTGATGCACTAAAGAGAAATAATCTACACATAATTGGTATTCCAGAGGAGGAAGAGAGAGGGAACGGTGCTGAAGGTGTACTTGAAGAAATAATAGCTGAGAACTTCCCTGATCTGGGGAAGGAAAAAGGCATTGAAATCCAACAGACACAGAGAACTCCCTTCAGACATAACTTGAATCGATCTTCTGCATGACATATCATAGTGAAACTGGCAAAATACAAGGATAAAGAGAAAATTCTGAAAACAGCTAGGGATAAATGTGCTCTAACATATAAAGGGAGACTGATAAGACTCATGACGGATCTCTCTACTGAAACTTGGCAGGCAAGAAAGGAATGGCAGGAAATCTTCAATGAGATGAACAGAAAAAATATGCAGCCGAGAATCCTCTATCCAGCAAATCTGTCATTTAGAATAGAAGGAGAGATAAAGGTCTTCCCAAACAAAAACTGACGGAATTCACCACCACTAAACTAGCCCTACAAGAGATCCTAAGGGGGATCCTGTGAGACAATGTACCAGAGACATTGCTACAAGCATGAAACCTACAGACATCACAGTGACTCTAAACTCATATCTTTCTATAATAACACTGAATGTAAATGGACTAAATGCACCAATCAAAAGACATAGGGTATCAGAATGGATAAAAAAAACAAGACCCATCTATTTGCGGTCTACAAGAGACTCATTTTAGACCTGAGGACACCTTCAGATTGAAAGTGAGGGGATGGAGAACTATTTATCATGCTACTGGAAGTCAAAAGAAAGCTGGAGTAGCCATACTTATATCAGACAAACTAGACTTTAAATTAAAGTCTGGAACAAGAGATGAAGAAGGGCATTATATAATAATTACAGGGTCTATCCATCAGGAAGAGCTAACAATTATAAATGTCTATGCGCCAAATACGGGAGCCCCCAAATATAAAAAACAATTAATCACAAACATAAGCAACCTTATTGATAAGAATGTGGTAATTGCAGGGGACTTTAACACTCCACTTACAGAAATGGATAGATCATCTAGACACACGGTCAATAAAGAAACAAGGGCCCTGAATGATACATTGGATCAGAGGGACTTGATAGATATATTTAGAACTCTGCATCCCAAAGCAACAGAATATACTTTCTTCTCGAGTGCACATGGAACATTCTCCAAGATAGATCATATACTGGGTCACAAAACAGCCCTTCATAAGTATACAAGAATTGAGATCATACCATGCATACTTTCAGACTACAATGCTATGAAGCTTGAAATCAACCACAGGAAAAAGTCTGGAAAACCTCCAAAAGCATGGAGGTTAAAGAACACCCTACTAACGAATGAGTGGGTCAACCAGGCAATTAGAGAAGAAATTAAAACATATATGGAAACAAATGAAAATGAAAATACAACAATCCAAACGCTTTGGGATGCAGCAAAGGCAGTCCTGAGAGGAAATACATTGCAATCCAGGCCTATCTCAAGAAACAAGAAAAATCCCAAATACAAAATCTAACAGAACACCTAAAGGAAATGGAAGCAGAACAGCAAAGACACCCTAAACCCAGCAGGAGAAGAGAAATAATAAAGATCATAGCAGAAATAATATAGAATCGAAAAAAAACTGTAGAGCAGAACAATGAAACCAAGAGTTGGTTTTTTGAAAAAATAAACACAATTGATAAACCTCTAGCCAGGCTTCTCAAAAAGAAAAGGGAGATGACCCAAATAGATAAAATCATGAATGAAAATGGAATGATTACAACCAATCCCCCCAAAATACAAGCAATTATCAGGGAATTCTATGAAAAATTATATGTCAACAAACTGGACAACCTGGAAGAAATGGACAAATTCGTAAACACACACACCCTTCCAAAACTCAATCAGGAGGAAATAGAAAGCTTGAACAGACCCATAACCAGCGAAGAAATTGAATCAGTTATCAAAAATCTCCCAACAAATAAGAGTCCAGGACCAGATGGCTTCCCAGGGGAGTTCTACCAGACGTTTAAAGCAGAGATAATACCTATCCTTCTGAAGCTATTCCAAGAAATAGAAAGGGAAGGAAAACTTCCAGACTCATACTATGAAGCCAGCATTCCTTTGATTCCTAAACCAGACAGAGACCCAGTAAAAAAAGAGAACTACAGGCCAATATCCCTGATGAACATGGATGCAAGATTCTCAACAAGATACTAGCAAATCGAATTCAACAACATATAAAAAGAATTATTCACCATGATAAAATGGGATTCATTCCTGGGCTGCAGGCTGGGTTCAACATTCGCAAATCAATCATCATGATACCTCACATTAATACAAGAAAAGAACCATATGATCCTGTCAATTGATGCAGAAAAAGCATTTGACAAAATTCAGCATCCTTTCTTAATAAAAACCCTCGAGAAAGTCAGGATAGAAGGAACATACTTAAACATCATGAAATCCATTTATGAAAAGCCCACAGCTAACATCATTCTCAATGGGGAAAAGCTGAGAGCTTTTTCCCTGAGATCAGGAACACGATAGGGATGTCCACTATCACCGCTGTTGTTTCACATATTGTTGGAAGTTCTAGCATCAGCAATCACACAACAAAAGGAAATAACAGGCATCAAAATTGACAAAGATGAAGTTAAGCTGTCACTTTTTGCAGATGACATGATATTATACATGGAAAATCCGATAGACTCCATCAAAAGTCTGCTAGAACTGATACATGAATTAGCCAAGTTGCAGGATACAAATCAATGTACAGAAATCAGTTGCATTCTTATACACTAATAATGAAGCAACAGAAAGATAAATAAAGAAACTGATCCCATTCACAATTGCACCAAGAAGCATAAAATACCTAGGAATAAATCTAACCAAAGATGTAAAAGATCTGTATGCTGAAAACTACAGAAAGCTTATGAAGGAAATTGAAGAAGATATAATGAAATGGAAAAACATTCTGTGCTCATGGGTTGGAAGAATAAATATTGTTAAAATGTCAATACTACCCAAAGCTATCTACACACTCAATGAAATCCCCATCAAAATTGCACCAGCATTCTTCTCGAAGCTAGAACAAGCAATCCTAAAATTCATATGGAACCACAAAAGGCCCCGAATAGCCAAAGTAATTTTGAAGAGGAAGACCACAGCGGGAGGTATCACAATCCCAGACTTTATCCTCTACTACAAAGCTGTAATCATCAAGACAGCATGATATTGGCACAAAAACAGACACATAGACCAAAGGAATAGAATAGAAACCCCAGAACTATATCCACAAAAGTATGGCCAACTAATCTTTGACAAAGCAGGAAAGAACATCCAATGGAAAAACACAGTCTCTTTAACAAATGGTGCTGGGAGAACTGGACAGCAACATGCAGAAGATTGAAACTAGACCACTTTCTGACACCATTCACAAAAATAAACTCAAAATGGATAAAGGACCTGAATGTGAGACAGGAAACCATCCAAACCCTAGAGGAGAAAGCAGGGAAAGACCTCTCTGACCTCAGCCGTAGCAATTTCTTACTTGACACATCCCCAAAGGCAAGGGAATTAAAAGCAAAAATGAACTATTGGGACCTCATGAAGATAAAAAGCTTCTGCACAGCAAAGGAAATCAAGAAAAGTAAAAGGCAACCAACAGAATGGGAAAAGATATTTGCAAATGACATATCAGACAAGGGGCTAGTGTCCAAAATTTATAAATAATTCACCAAACTCCACACCCGAAAAACAAATAACCCAGTGAAGAAAGGGCAGAAAACATGAAGAGACACTTCTCTAAAGAAGACATCCAGATGGCTAAGACACATGAAAAGATGCTCAGCATCGCTCCTCATCAGGGAAATACAAATCAAAACCACACTCAGATATCACCTCACGCCAGTCAGAGTGGCCAAAGTGCACAAATCAGGAGACTATAGATGCTGGAGAGGATGTGGAGAAACGGGAACCCTCTTGCACTGTTAGTGGGCATGCAAAGTGGTGCAGCCGCTCTGGAAAACAGTGTGGAGGTTCCTCAGAAAATTAAAAATAGACCTACCCTATGACTCAGCAGTAGCACTGCTAGGAATTTACCCAAGGGATACAGGAGTGCTGATGCATAGGGGCACTTGTACCCCAATGTTTATAGCAGCACTCTCAACAATAGCCAAATTATGGAAAGAGCCTAAATGGCTATCATCTGATGAATGAATAAAGAAATTGTGGTTTATATACACAATGGAGTACTATGTAGCAATGAGAAAGAATGAAATATGGCCCGTTGTAGCAACCTGGACGGAACTAGAGAGTGTTATGCTAAGTGAAATAAGTCATACAGAGAAAGATACCGTATGTGTTCACTCTTATGTGGATTCTGAGAAACTTAACAGGAACCCATGGGGGGAGGGGAAGGAAAAAAAAAGGTTAGAGTGGGAGAGAGGCAAAGCATAAGGGACTCTTAAAAACTGAGAACAAACTGTGGGCTGATGGGGGGTGGGAGGGAGGGGAGGGTGGGTGATGGGTATTGAGGAGGACCCCTGTTGGGGTGAGCACTGTGTTTTGTATGGAAACAAATTTGACAATAAATTTCATATATTAAAAAAAGAAATAAATGTCTGGTAGAATTCCTCTGAAAAGCCATCTTGCCCAGGACTCAGTTTTGGGAAAATTTTTGATAACTGATTCAATTTCTTTTCTGGTTATGTGTCTGTTCAAATCTTCTATTTCTTCCCATTTGAGTTTTTGTAGTGTGTGGGTATCTAGGAATTTGTCCATTTCTTCCAGGTTGTCCAGTTTGTTGGCATATAATTTTTCATAGTATTCTCTAAATAATTCTCTGTATTTCTTTGGTGTTGGTTGTGATCTCTCTTCTTTCATTTGTGATTTTTTCTGTTTGGGTTCTCTTTTCTTTTTGAAAAGTCTGGCTAGGGGTTTAGCAATTTTGTTTATTTTTTCAACAAAAACCAGCTCTTAGAGTTAGTGTTGTGTTCTACTTTTTAAAAAATTATATATTGTTTATTTCTTCTCTAATCTTTATTATTTCTCTTCTGCCTGCTTTAGAGTTTGTTTGCTGTTCTGCTTCTAGTTCCTTTAGGTGCGTGGTTGGTTTGTGTACAGGATTTTTCTTTTTTTTTTTAGAGGATTGGATTGCAATGTATTTTCCTCTTAGGGCTGCCTTTGCTGCATCCCAAAGTGTTTGGAATGTCGTGTTTTCATTTTCATTTGCTTCCATATATTTTTAAATTTCTTCTTGAATTGCCTGGTTGACCTATTCAATCTTTAGTAAGATGTTCTTTAACCTCCATGCATTTGGAGGCTTTCTAAATTTTTCTTGTGGTTGATTTCAAGTTTCATAGCATTGTGATCTGAAAATATCATGGTATGATCTCAATTCTTTTATATTTATTGAGGGCCGTTTTGTGACCCAGTATGTGACCTATCTTGGGGAATTTTCAATATGAACTCGAGAATAATGTGTATACTGCTGCTTTTGGATGAAACGTTCTGAATATATGTGTCAAATCTATCTGGTCCAGTGTATCATTCAAGGCAATTGTTTCTTTATTGATTTTCTGCCTAGATGTTCTGTACATTGCTCTAAGTAGAGTATTAAAGTCCCCTGCATTTACTGTATTCTTATCAATCATATTGCTTATGTTTCTGATTAATTGACTCATATATTTGGGTGTTTCAAGTTGGAAGCATAAAAATTTACAATAGTTAGCTCTTCTTAATGGCTAGACCCCATAATTATGATATAATGCCCTTCTTCATCTCTTGTTACAGCCTTTAATTTAACGTCTAGTTTGTCTAATATAAGTATGGCTACTGCAGCTTTCTCTTGACTTCCCATAGCATGATGAATGGTTTTCCATCCCTTCACTTTCAATCTGAATATGTCCTCAGGTCCAAAATGAGTCTCTTGTAGACAGCATATAGATGGATCTTGTTCTTTTATGCATTCTAATACCCTGTGTGTTTTGATTGGAGCATTTAGTCCATTTATTCAGAGTTATTTTTGAAAGATATTGATTTAGTGTCATTGTTTTATCTGTATGTTTCATGCTTGTGGTGATGTCTCTGGTCCTTTGCAGACTTTGTAGCATTGCACTCACAGAATCCCCCTTAGGGTCTCTTGCATGACTGGTTTAGTGGTCATGAACTCCTTCAGTTTTTGTTTGTTTGGGAAAGGCTTATCTGACTATTCTGAATGATAGACTTGCTGGGTAAAGGATTGGTGGCTGCATATTTTTCCTATTCAGCACATTGAATATTTCCTGCCACTCCATTGTGGCCTGCCAAGTTTCAGTGGACAGGTCTGTTACTACCCTTATGTGTCTACCCTGGTAGGTTAAGGCCCATTTATCCCTGTTTTCAGAATTCTCTCTTTATATTAGTATTTTGCCAATTTCACTATGATGTGTCATGGTGAAGACCTATTTTTGTTAAATCTGATGGGAGCTGTCTGTGTCTCCTGGATTTGGATGTCTGCTTCCTTCCCCAGATTAGGAAAATTCTCAGCTATAATTTGTTCAAGTAAACCTTCTGCCTCTTTCTCTCTTTTCTTCTTCTTCTTCTGGAACTCCTATGATACAGATATTATTAAGTTTAATTGAATCACTTACTTCTCTAATTCTCCCCTCGTTGTATAGTATTTTCTTATCTCTCTTTTTTCTGGGAATAATCATTTCCCATAATTTTATCTTCTATTTCAATTATTCTCCCCTCTGCTTCCTGCATCTTTTCTGTCACTGCATCCAGTTTATTTTGCATCTCATTTACAACATTTCTTAATTCATTGTGACTATTTCTTAGTTCTTTGATCTCTGCAGCAATAGATTCTCTGCTGTCTTCTATGCTTTTTTCAAACCCAGCTATTAATCTTAACACTATTATTCTAAATTCTTGATCAAGTATATTGTTTATATCTGTTTGAGCAATTCTCTAGCTGTTATTTCTTCCTGTAATTTCTTTTGGGAATTCTTCTGTTTTGTCATTTTTGCTAGTTTTCTGTCCCTTAATTGTTTTAATAACTTTGTGAGTCCTGAATCTGTGAGCACTACTATATTAAAAACGGTCCCATTCTGTCCATGGCCTGGCCTTTTAAGAGGTGTTTTGGCGTATGCTTCATGCTCTTTGTTGTCACTCTGGTTGCTTTAACTCCCTATTCATAAGTGGTGGGTTGGACGTCCCACCACGGGTGCTTTGTTTTGTTCATTGAAGTAACCCTGGAAAAAATTTTTTAAAAGGGGTGGCGGTAGAAGAAGCCTTATCCCATACAAAAAGAAAAATGACAAGTGTGGGGAAAAAGAAAAGAAAATATATTGACCAAGTAGAGAATCAGAGAAACTATATGGCTTAATGCAGAGAGAGAGAGAGAGACAGGAAAAAAAAGAACAAGGAAATACATAAGAGGTATAAAAACAATAGATTAAAAATGTATCCTTAAACAAACCAACAACCAGAATAACCAGAATAGAGAAGGGAAGAAATAAGAGGAAGAAAAGTAAGAGAAAGAATAATAATAATAATAATGTATATACATGAATTGACCGGGGAGGAGCCAAGATAGCAGAACAACATGGAAGTTTTTTGTGTGTCTTACGTCCATGAAATACAGCCAGACCAACACTAAACCATCCTACACACCTAGAAAACTGATTGGAGGATTAACAAAACAATCTGCATAACCTGAACCACAGAACTCAGCAGGTACGTGGCTTGGAGAGGTGAATCTGGGGAGCGAGAAGCCACGGAGGGCAGGGAAACGCTTTTGAGGACGGAGAGAGGACGGAGACTGGGGAGGGGGGAGAATACGGGAAAAGCACCCCTCCCCAAAAGCAGCTGGAGAGAAAGTGGAAAATTGGAAACAGCCACAGGGGCTAAACTAAAAAGGGAGAAAGGAAAAAGGAGAGGGTTTAAATTCCATTAAGACTGTAAAAAAGGGGGGCACAAAGTCTGCAACTCTGCAGCTCGATACCTGGCGGTGATCTGGTGGGAAGGGCGAATCCCCAGGAACAGAGTGGGGTCTGGGAGGTTCTCGGGCCACACAGGGAAAAGCGGTTCCACTGCTGGAAGGACATTTGGTAGAGGCTGTTGAAGCCCCTGGTCCCAGCAGACCCCGGAAGGCAGCCACATTTGCTGGTGCTGGGGCAAGGTCGTTAAGGGTGAAGCCTGGTGCCAGATGTATGTTGTGATTTTCCATAATCCCTGAAACGCTGCTGCTACACTGTCTCATGAACTTTTTCTGGGATGGGCTGGCACCTGGCCACAGTCTTGGGGTACCGGCAGCAGCAGGGTCCAGTGGGTGTTCCTGGGTGCAGCTGATATTCAGCCATTGCTCATTCAGCCATTGCTCGGTGAGACCCTCCCACAGAAGGGCGGAATGGGTCAAAGCTGTGATCCTTTGGAAGAGGCCGGGGAAAACAGCCGCATCTGAGACAAAACTCGGGAGAGAGGTATGGCCTGGGGCCTGGTCATGGAGAGTGAAAAAACAGGGAGTGGACGAGAGCTGAAGAAAGAGGATGGGTGCGTGATTGCTGATCCAGGAGAACAGACTGGGTGGCTGGATGGTGCCATTCTCACCACTCCCGCACATTTGCATATGCACCTACGAGCACCACAACAATCCACCCCAATAGGTTAGCAGCGCCATCTAGTGGAGAGCGGAGCCGTTATACTGAGCCCTGCCCAACTGGGCCAACATCGCTCTTCAAGAGCACAAGTCTCACCACCGGCTTAGTTTATAGACTATAAAGTGCTACATAGACTGACTTCTAGGGGAAAACGAAGTAATTTCAGTCCTACTTTAATCTGTTAGCAGGTCCATCTATTCAATTTTATTTCTTTTTTTTCTTTTTTACACTTCTTTTCTTTTTCTTGAATACAGAAAGAAAAAATTCATTTTCATTTTCAATTTTTATTTAAAATATTTTCTTTAATTTTTATTACTATATTTTTTACTTTTGTGTAATTTTTTTCAAATTCTATTTTACTTCCATCATTTATTTTAGTCTACTTCAGTGTATTCACCTTTTCAAATATTCAAACAATTTCCTTCTTTTTTTCTTCTTTCCATTTCTTTTTTCTCTTTTTTGTTTCTTTTCTTTTTCTTGAATGTAGAAAGAGAAAAAATTCATTTTTACCTTCAATTTCTACTAAACATTAATTTTCATTACTATATTTTTTGCTTTTATGTAATTTTTTTCAAATTCTATTTTACTTCCATCATTTCATTTAGTCCACTACAGTGTATTCACTTTTTCAAATTTTCAAACAATTTTTTTTCGTTTTTTATCTTTTTCCTCTGTTTTCATTTCTTTACTTTTTTATTGAATACAGAAAAAGAAAAAAATCATATTTATTTTTTATTTTTATTAAAAATATTTTTCTTTAGTTTTTTCTACTATATTCTTTACTTTTGTGTATACTTTTCCAAATTCTAATTACTCCCATCATCTCATTTTAGTCTACTTCAGTGTATTCATTTTTTCAAATTCTCAAATGATTTCCCTTTTTCTTTTCTCCCCTGCCTCCTTTTTTTCTCAAATCTATCAAACCACTTTCAACACAAGACCAAAACACACCTAGGATCTAGCATCATTTATTCGATTTGTGTGTGTGTTTTTAATGACAAAACGAAGGAATTCACCCCAAAAGAAAGAGCACAAAGAAACAACAGCCAGGGATTTAACCAACACAGATGCAAGCAAGATGTCTGAACCAGAATTTAGAGTCACAATAATAAGAATACTAGCTGGAGTCAAAAATAGATTAGAATCCCTTTCTGCAGAGATAAAGAACTAAAAATAGCCAGAATGAAATTAAAAATGCTATACCTGAGCTGCAATCACGGATGGATGCAGCAGGAGCAAGGATGGATGAGGCAGAACATAGAATCAGTGATATAGAGGACAAACTTGTAGAGAATAACGAAGCAGAAAAAAGAGGGAGATTAAGGCAAAAGAGCACGATTTAAGAATTAGAGAAATCAGTGACTCACTAAAAAGGAACAACATCACAATCATAGGGGTCCCAGAAGAGGAAGAGAGAGAACAGGGATAGAAGGGTTATGTGAACAAATCATAGCGGAAAACTTTCCTAACCTGGGGAAAGACACAGACATCAAAATCCAGGAAGCACAGAGGACCCCCATTAGATTCAGCAAAAACCGACCATCAACAAGGCATATCATAGTCAAATTCACAAACTACCCAGGTAAAGAGAGAATAATGAAAACAGCACGGGAAAAAAAAGTCCCTAACCTACAAAGGGAGACAGATCAGGTTTGCTGCAGACCTATCCACAGAAACTTGGCAGGCCAGAAAGGAGTGGTGGAATATATTCAGTGTGCTGAATCAGGAAAATATGCATCCAAGAATTCTTTTTCCAGCAAGGTTGTCATTCAAAACAGAAGGAGAGATAAAAAGTTTCCCAGACAAACAAAACTTAAAGGAGTTTGTAACCACTAAACCAGCCCTGCAAGAAATTTTAAGGTTTAAGGGGGACTCTCTGAGGGGAGAAAAGATGAATATATGTATACGTATATATATATATATATACGTATATATATACCAAATATATATAAATACCAAAAGCTACAAAGATTAGAAAGGACCACAGAACACCACCAGAAACTCCAACTCTACAAGCATCATAATGGCAATATATTCATATCTTTCACTACTCACTCTAAATGTCAATGGACCCAATGCTCCAATCAAAAGACATAGGGTAACAGAATGGATAAGAAAACAAGATCCATCTATATGCTGTTTACAAGAGACCCACGTTAGACCTAAAAACACTTTCAGACTGAAAATAAGGGGACGCAGAACCATTTATCATGTTAATGGTCAACCAAAGAAAGCTGGAGTAGCCATACTTATATCAGACAATCTACACTTTAAAATAAAGACTGTATCAAGAGATGCAGAAGAGCATTATATCATAATCAAGGGGTCTATTCACCAAGAAGACCTAACAATTGTAAACATTTATGTGCCAAATATGGCAGCACCCAAATACATAAATCAATTAATCACAAACATAAAGAAACTCATTGATAGTAATACCATAATAGTAGGAGACTTCAACACCCCACTCACAGCAATAGACAGACCATGTAATAAAAAAAAATCAACAAGGAAACAACAGCTTTGAATGACACACTGGACCAGATGGACTTAACAGATATATTCAGAACATTTCATCCTAGAGCAGCAGAATATACATTCTTCTCCAGTGCACATGGAACGTTCTCCAGAATAGACCACATACTGGGGCGCAAATCAGCCCTAAGTTAAGTACAAAAAGATCGAGATCATAATGTGTATATTTTCAGACCACAACGCTATGAAACTCGAAATCAACCACAAGAAAAAATTTGGAAAGGTAACAAAAACTTGGAGACTGAAGAACATCCTACTAAAGAATGAATGGGCTAACCAAGCAGTTAAAGAAGAAATTAAAAAGCATATGGAAGTCAACGAAAATGATAACACCACAACCCAAAACCTCTGGGACGCAGCAAAGGTGGTCATAAGAGGAAAGTATGTAGCAATCCAGGCCTTCCTAAAGAAGGAAGAAAGGTCTTAGATTCACAACCTAACCCTACGCCTTAAAGAGCTGGAAAAAGAACAATAAATAAACCCCCAAATCAGCAGAAGTCAGGAAATAATAAAGATTAGAGCACAAATCAATGCTATTGAAACCAAACCAAACCAAAAGAAAACAAAACAGAACAGATCAATGATACCAGAAGCTGGTTCTTTGAAAATATTAACAAAATTGATAAACCACTAGCCAGTTTGATCAAAAAGAAAAAGGAAAGGACCCAAATAAATAAAATCAAGAATGAAAGAGGAGAGATCACAACCAACACAGCAGAAATAAAAACAATAGTAAGAGAATATTATGAGCAATTATATGCCAATAAAATGGGCAATCTGGAAGAAATGGACAAATTCCTAGAAACATATACACTATACAACTGAAACAGGAAGAAATAGAAAATTTGAAAAGACCCATAACCAGTCAGGAAATCGAATTAGTAATCAAAAATCCCCCCAAACACAAGAGTCCAGGACCAGATGGCTTTCCAGGAGAATTCTACCAAACATTTAAGGAAGAGTTAACACCTATTCTATTGAAACTGTTCCAAAAAAAATAGAAATAGAAGGAAAACTTCCAAACTCTTTCTATGAAGCCAGTGTTACTTTGATTCCAAAACCAGACAAAGGCGCCACTAAAAAGGAGAACTATAGACCAATTTCCCTGATGAACATGGACGCAAAAATCCTCGACAAGATATTAGCCAACCGGATCCAGCAACACATTAAAAAAATTATTCACCACAACCAAGTGAGATTGATGCCTGGGATGCATGGCTGGTTCAATATCCGCAAAATATTAATGTGATTCATCACATCAATAAAAGAAAGGACAAGAACCATATGATCCTCTCAATAGATGCAGAGAAAGCATTCAACAAAATACCGCATCCTTTCTTGATAAAAACCCTCAAGAAAGTAGGGTTAGAAGGAGCATACCTCGAGATCATAAAAGCCATATTTGAACGACCCAACACTACTATCATCCTCAATGGGGAAAAACTGAGAGCTTTCCCCCTAAGGTCAGGAACAAGACAGGGATGTCCACTCTCACCACTCTTATTCAACATAGTATTGGAAGTCTTAGCCTCGGCAATCAGACAACACAAAGAAATAAAAGACATCCAAATTGGCCAGGAGGAGGTCAAACTTTCACTCTTCGCAGATAACCTGATACTCTATATGGAAAACCCAAAAGGTTCCACCAAAAAACTGCTAGAATTGATTCATGAATTCAACAAAGTTGCAGGATATAAAATCAATGCACAGAAATCAGTTGCATTCCTATACACCAACAATGAAGCGACAGAAAGAGAAATCAAGGAATCAATCCCATTTACAGTTGCACAAAAAACCACAAAATACCTAGGAATGAATCTAACCAAAGAGATGAAAAATCTATACACTGAAAACTATAGAAAGCTTATCAAAGAAATTGAAGAAGACACCAAAAAATGGAAAAAGATTCCATGCTCCTGGATAGGAAGAACAAATATTGTTAAAATGTTGATACTACCCAAAGCAATCTACATATTCAGTGAAATCACTATCAAAGTAACACCAGCATTCCTCACAGAGCTAGAACAAATAATCCTAAAATTTGTATGGAACCAGAAAAGACCCCAAATAGCCAGAGTGATTTTGAAGAAGAAAACCAAAGCAGGACGCATCACAATCCCAGCCTTCAAGCTATACTACAAAGCTGTAATCAACAAGATAGTATGGTACCGGCACAAGAACAGATGCTCAGATCAATGGAACAGAATGGAGAACCAAGAAATGGACTCACAAACGTATGGCCAACTAATCTTTGACAAAGCAGGAAAGAATAGCCAATGGAATAAAGATAGTCTCTTCAGCAAGTGGTGCTGGGGAAACTGGACAGCGACATGCAGAAGAGTGAACCTGGACCACTTTCTTACACCATACACAAAAATAAACTCAAAATGGATGGAAGACCTCAATGAAAGACAGGAAGCCATCAAAATCCTCGAGGAGAAAGCAAGCAAAAACCTCTTTGATCTTGGCCACAGCAGCTTCTTACTCAACACGTCTCCAGAGGCAAGGGAGACAAAAGCAAAAATGAATGACTGGGACCTCATCAAAATAAAAAGCTTCTGCACAGCAAAGGAAACAATCACCAAAACTAAAACGCAACTGACAGAATGGGAGAAGATGTTTGCAAACGACATAGCAGAGAAAGAATTAGTATCCAAAATCTATTAATAATGTATCAAACTCAACACCCATAAAATAATCCAGTGAAGAAATGGGCAAAAAGACATGAATAGACACTTCTCCAAGAAGACATCCAGATGGCCAACTGACACATGAAAAAATGCTCAACATCACTCATCATCAGGGAAATACAAGTCAAAACCGCAATGAGATACCACCTTACACCTGTCAGAATGGCTAACATTAACAACTCAGGCAAAAACAGATGTTGGCGAGAATGTGGAGAAAGAGGACCTCTTTTGTATTGTTGGTGGGAATGCAAGCTGGTGCAGCCAGTCTGGAAAACAGTATGGAGGTTCTTCAAAGCTAAAAATAGAATTGCCCTATGACCCAGCAATTGCACTACTAGGTATTTACCCAAGGGATACAGGTGTGCTATTCTGAAGGGACACATGCACCCCAATGTTTATAGCAGCACTATCAACAATAGCCCAAGTAAGGAAAGAGCACTAATGTCCATCGATGGATGAATGGATAAAGAAGATGTGGTATATATATACAATGGAGTATTACTCTGCAATAAAAAGGAATGAAATCTTGCCATTTGCAACTATGTGGATGGAACTGGAGGGTATTATGCTAAGTGAAATTAGTCAGTGAAAGACAAGTATCATATGACTTCACTCATATGAGGACTTTAAGAGACAAAACGGATGAACATAAGGGAAGGGAAACAAAAATAATATAAAAACAGGGAGGGGAGCAAAACATAAGAGGCTCATAAATATGGAGAACAAACAGAGGGTTACTGGAGGGGGGTGTTGGAGGGGGATGGGCTAAATGGGTAAGGGGAACTAAGGAATCTACTCCTGAAATCATTGTTGCACCTTATGCTAACTAATTTGGATGTACATCAAAAATAAAATAAAGTAAAATAAACCCGAATATCTACCTCAAAAAAATAAAGCTGTAGTGAGCAAAACGGTATGGTGCTGGCACAAAAATAGACACATCAATGGAACAGATTAGAAAACTCAGAAATGTACTCATGACAATATAGTCAAATAATCTTCAACAAAGCAGGAAAGAGTATCCAATGGTAAAAAGACAGTCTCTTCAACAAATGGAGTTGGGAAAACTGAATAGAAACATGCAGAAAAATGAAAATGGACCACTTTCTGACCCCATACACAAAAATAAATTCAAAATTGATTAAAGTCTTATATATGAGACCTGAAACCATAAAAATCCTAGAAGAGAACACAGACAGTAACCTCTTAGACATCAGCTATATTATTTATGGAAATTCTTTCTAAATTCCCAAGGCAATGAAAACAAAGGCAAAAATAAATAATTCAGACTGTTTTAAAATAAAAAGCTTTCTGCACAGCGAAGGAAACAATCAACAAAACTGTAAATCAACTTATGGAATGGGAGAAAATATTCACTAATGAAATATCTGATAAAGGGCTAGTATCCAAGATATATAAAGAACTTATACAAATCAACACTCAAAAAACAAATAATCCAATTTAAAAAATCAGCAAAGACATGAATAGACATTTTTCTAAAGAAGACATATGATGGCCAACAGACATATGAAAATTTGCTCAACCTCACTCATCATCAGGGAAACACAAATCAAAACTCCAATGAGATATCACCTCACACCTGTCAGAATGGCTAAAATCAATAATAAAAGAAACAACAGGTATTGGTGAGTATACGGAAAAAGGGGAGCCCTCTTGCAGTCTTGGTGTGAATGCAAACTCGTGCAGCAACTTGAAAACAGTATGGAGGCTCCTCAAAATGTTAAAAGCAGAACTACCCTACAATCCAGCAATTGCACTACCAGGTATTTAACCAAAGAATACAAAAATACTATTTCAAAGGATTACACGCACTCCAGTATTTATAGCAGCATTATCTATAATAGCGAACATAATGAAGCAACCCACATGTCCATCAGTTGATGAATGGATAAAGAAGATATGGTGTGTATATATATATATATAATCGAATATTAGTCATAAGGAAGAATGAATTCTTGCCATTTGTAATGATGTGTTTGAAGCCTGAGAGTATTCTAAGTGAAATTAGAGAAAGACAGCATATGATTTCATTCATACATGCAATTTAAGAAACAACAAATGAGCAAAGGGGAACAAAGAGAGAGAAAGAGAGAAACAAATCAAGAAACTGACTCTTAACTATAGAGAACAAACTGATAATTACCAGATGGGAAGCGGGTGTGGGGATGGGTTAACTAGGTGATGGGGATTAAAGAGTGTACTTATAGTGATGAGCACCAGGTGTTGCATGAAAATGTTGAATCACTGTTTTGTACACCTGAAAGTAATATTACACTGTATGTTAACTAACTGGAATTTAAATAAAACCAGAAACAAATCAAAAGGAAAAAACCTACCAAGACTGAATCACTAAGAGATAGAAAGTCTGAATGAACAATAACAAATGAGGCAATTGAATTAGTAATGAAACACCTCCCAACACAGAAAAGCCCAGGACTATATGGTTTCACTGGTGTATTCTAGCAAACATTTAAAGCAGAATTAATGTCAATCCTTCTCAAACTCTTCCCCCCAAAAAAATGAAGAAAAAAGAAGAAGGAAAACTCCCAAACTATGTTACAAGTCCATCATTATCTTAACATCTATGAGATAATAGAAACATATATATTGGTCTCTGCCTCAGGTTCCTGATGCAGAGCTCCTGAAACCCTTGTAATTTCCTAAGTGATAAGAGCACAATGAACATCATTTGTTCTAATATTTGGTCTTTGACCCCAGTTCCTCTCACAGAGCTCCTGAAACTCTTATAATTTCCAGGGTAATAGGAGTGTTTTTTTGTTCTAATGAGGCAGCTCTGGGCAGGCTGCTGGATGGCTTCTAGGTGAGGGCTGGTCACTGGAAAGACCAAGCCATGAATAGAAGCTAAGAATTTTCATTCCTACCTCATTCTCTTGAGATGAGAGAAGGGCTGAAAATAGAGTTCATGATCAATCATGCTTACACGATGAAGCCTCCATAAAATCCCAAAAGTACAGGGTTCTGACATCTTCCAGTTTGGTGCACATGTGGTAGTGCTGGGAGAGTGGCATACACTTTTTCCATACCTTGCCCTATATATCTCTTCTATTTGGCTGTTCCTGGGTTATATCATTTTACAATAAACTGATGATCTATTAAGTAAAATTCTGTGAGTTTTGTGAGCCACACTAGCAAATTAGTCAAACGCAAGGAAAAGATCACTGGAGCCTCCAATCTATATATAGCATGTTGATCAGAAACAAAGGTGATAACCTGGGCTTGCAAATGGCATTTGAATTGGTGAAGGAGGGAGTCTTGTAGGACTGAACTTTTAACCAGTGGAATATGATGCTATCTCCAAGCAAATAGTGTCAGAATTGAGTTGAATTCTTGGACTCCTTGCTGGTGTCTAAGAATTTCTTGGTGGTATAGGGAAATACTTCCACACATTTGGTGACCAGAAATGAAGTGTTTTGTTTTAGTAGTAAAGGTGGCTCAGAGGAAAGAAATACTGTTTGGAAGAGCTGGGTTTTTCCTTATACAGAGGTAGAAACATTAGGTTTTTCCATTATTACAACATCAAAGCCAGGTAAGGATATCACAAGAAAAGAAAATTACAGACCAATATCCCTGATTAACATGGATGCAAAAATTTTCAAAAAATAATATTAGCAATCTGAATTCAACAGCACATTAAAAGGTTCATACACCATGATGAAGTTGGATTTATAGCTGTGATGCAAGATGGTTCAACATATGCAAATCAATAAATGTGATACACCACATAAATAAAATGAAAAATAAAAATCATATGAGCATCCCAATATATGCAAAAAAATCACAAAATTAAACATCTTTTTATGATAAAGACCCTCAACAAGTTGATTATAGAAAATACAGGTCTCAACACAATAAAGGCCATGTATGATAAACCCACACCCAACATCATACTCAATGGTGAAAGGTTGAAATCTTTTCCTTTAAGATCAGGAACAAGATAAGCATGCCTACACTCACCATCCTTATTTAACATCATATTGGAAGTCTTAAACAGAACAATTAGGCAGAAAAAAAACCTAAAAGCCACCCAGTTAAGAAAGGTAGAAGTAAAATTGTCTTTGTTTACAGATGATATGATTTTATATATAAAAAATCCTAAAGAGCCCCCCAAAAAACTGATAGAACAAATTAATTAATTTAGTGAAGTTGTAAGGATACAAAATCAGCATACAGAAATCTATTGCTTTTGTACACTAAGAAAACATCTGAAAAAGAAATAATGAAAACAATCCCATTCACAATAGGATCCAAAAAAATAAGATATTTAGGAATACATTTTCAAGGAGGTGAAAAATCTGTACACTGAAAACTAATGAAAGAAACAGAAGAAAACACAAACAAATAAAAAGATAGCCCATGTTTATGGATCAGAATGATTCATATTATTAAAATGTCCATACTACCCAAAGCTTTGGGTATCTATACATTCATTGAAATCCGTATCAAAATCCCAATGTCATTTTTCACAGAAATAGAAAAAATCCTGATTACAAAATAGAGAGAGGAGCTTAATAGACATTTTTCCAAAGAAAACGTACAAATGGTCAACATATACATGAAAATGTGTTCAACATCATTAATCATCAGGAAAATGTAAATCAAAACCACTATGAGATATTATCTTACACCTGTTAGAATGGTTATTAAAACCACAAGGGACTCTCAAAAACTGAGAATAAACTGAGGGTTGATGGGGGGTGGGAAGGAGGGGAAAGTGAGTGATGGGCATTGAGGAGGGCACCTGTTGGGATGAGCACTGGGTGTTGTATGGAAACCAATTTGACAATAAATTTCATAATAAAAAAAAACACAAGGGATAAGAATTGCTGTCAAGTATGTAGAGAAAAGGGAACCCTTGTACACCACTGATGGGAATGTAAATCAGTGCAGCCACGATAAAAAACAGCATGGGATTATACACGGAAAATCTGATAGACTCCACCAAAAGTCTGCTAGAACTGATACATGAATTCAGCAAAGTTGCAGGATACAAAATCAATGTACAGAAATCAGTTGCATTCTTATACACTAACAATGAAGCAACAGAAAGACAAATAAAGAAACTTACACCATTCACAATTGCACCAAGAAGCATAAAATACCTAGGAATAAATCTAACCAAAGATGTAAAAGATCTGTATGCTGAAAACTATAGAAAGCTTATGAAGATAATTGAAGAAGATATAAAGAAATGGAAAGACATTCCCTGCTCATGGATTGGAAGAATAAATATTGTCAAAATGTCAATACTACCCAAAGCTATCTACACATTCAATGCAATCCTAATCAAAATTGCACCAGCATTCTTCTCGAAACTAGAACAAGCCATCCTAAAATTCATATGGAACCACAAAAGGCCCCGAATAGCCAAAGTAATTTTGAAGAAGAAGACCAAAGCAGGAGGCATCACAATCCCAGACTTTAGCCTCTACTCCAAAGCTGTCATCATCAAGACAGCATGGTATTGGCACAAAAACAGACACATAGACCAATGGAATAGAATAGAAACCCCAGAACTAGACCCACAAATGTATGGCCAACTCATCTTTGACAAAGCAGGAAAGAACATCCAATGGAAAAAAGACAGTCTCTTTCACAAATGGTGCTGGGAGAACTGGACAGCAACATGCAGAAGGTTGAAACTAGACCACTTTCTCACACCATTCACAAAAATAAACTCAAAATGGATAAAGGACCTGAATGTGAGACAGGAAACCATCAAAACCCTAGAGGAGAAAGCAGGAAAAGACCTCTCTGACCTCAGCCATAGCAATCTCTTACTCGACACATCGCCAAAGGCAAGGGAATTAAAAGCAAAAATGAATTACTGGGACCTTATGAAGATAAAAAGCTTCTGCACAGCAAAGGAAACAACCAACAAAACTAAAAGGCAACCAACGGAATGGAAAAAGATATTTGCAAATGACATATCAGACAAAGGGCTAGTATCCAAAATCTATAAAGAGCTCATCAAACTCCACACCCGAAAAACAAATAACCCAGTGAAGAAATGGGCAGAAAACATGAATAGACACTTCTCTAAAGAAGACATCCGGATGGCCAACAGGCACATGAAAAGATGTTCAACGTCGCTCCTTATCAGGGAAATACAAATCAAAACCACATTCAGATATCACCTCACGCCAGTCAGGGTGGCCAAAATGAACAAATCAGGAGACTATAGATGCTGGAGAGGATGTGGAGAAACAGGAACCCTCTTGCACTGTTGGTGGGAATGCAAATTGGTGCAGCCGCTCTGGAAAGCAGTGTGGAGGTTCCTCAGAAAATTAAAAATAGACCTACCCTATGACCCAGCAATAGCACTGCTAGGAATTTACCCAAGGGATACAGGAGTACTGATGCATAGGGGCACTTGTACCCCAATGTTTATAGCAGCACTCTCAACAATAGCCAAATTATGGAAAGAGCCTAAATGTCCATCAACTGATGAATGGATAAAGAAATTGTGGTTTATATACACAATGGAATACTATGTGGCAATGAGAAAGAATGAAATATGGCCTTTTGTAGCAACGTGGATGGAAGTGGAGAGTGTGATGCTAAGTGAAATAAGCCATACAGAGAAAGACAGATACCATATGGTTTCACTCTTATGTGGATCCTGAGAAACATAACAGAAACCCATGGGGGAGGGGAAGGAAAAAAAAAAAAAAAGAGGTTAGAGTGGGAGAGAGCCAAAGCATAGGAGACTGTTAAAAACTGAGAACAAACTGACGGTTGATGGGGGGTGGGAGGGAGGGGAGGGCGGGTGATGGGTATTGAGGAGGGCACCTTTTGGGATGAGCACTGGGTGTTGTATTGAAACCAATTTGACAATAAATTTCATATATTGAAGAAAAAAAAAAAAAGAAAGCTAGACTGTATACTGTTTGAAGGCAGAGACCAGATGGCTAACTCCTAGCCCAGCATTCAGCATGTATTAAGTACTCATTAAACATTTTTCAATCACTGAATTTAATAAATTAAATAAATGAAAAAAAATAAATAAAAAATAAAAAAAAATAGCATGGAGGTTCCTCAAAATAAATAAATAAATAAAAATAGAACTATCATATATATGATCTAGCAATCTCACTTCTGGGTATATATTTAAAGGAAATGAAATTAGGATCTTAAGGAGATATCTGCACTCCCATGTTCATTACAGCGCTGTTCACAACAGCCAAACTATGGAAACAACCTAATTGTCTGTCTACAGATGAATAAAGAAGATGTGATGTATTGAATTCCACATAATAGGATATTATTAGGCCATGGGAATAAGAAAATCATGGCATTTGTGATAACATGGGTGGACCTTGAAGCCATTATTCTAAGTGAAATAAGTCAGAAAGACAATTTCTGTGATGTCACTCATATGTGGAATCTAAAAAAAAATGGATTCATAGCAAAAGATGGTAGAACAGCAATTTACAAGAGCTAAGGGGTGGGAGAAATGGGGAGATATTGGACAAAGATTACAAACTATCAGTTATAAGATCAATAAGTTCTCAGGATCTCGTGTACAGCATAGTGATTATAGCTAACAATACTTTATTGTATATTGTATATTTGAAAGTTGCTATTGAGTACAATTTTAATGTTTTAACCATACAACAACAACAGAATGGTAATTATGTGAGACAAAGAATGTAACTAACTTGTAATACTTGAAAGTATTAGAATGTTTTAAATAGTGGTAAAAAAATAACATAAAATTTGCCATCTTAAACATTTAAACGTGTACAATTCAGTAGTGTTAACTGTATTCATATTGCTGTACAACAGATCTCTAGAACATTTTCATCTTGAAAAACTGAAATTCCACACCCACTGAACTCCCTATTTCTTGTTCTCCCAGCTCCCAGCAACTACCATTCTAGTTTTTGTTTACATGAGTTTGACCACTTTAGATAGCTCATATAAGTGTGCTCATACAGTATTTGTCTTTTTTAATGTCCTCAAGATTCATCCATATTATAGCATGTGACAGGATTTCATTCTTTTTAAGGTTGAGTAATACTCTATTTTATGTATATATCACATTTTGTTTATTCATTCATTCATTGATGGATATTTGGGTTGCTTCCACTTCTTGACTATGAACATGGGTGTGTCAATATCCCTTTGAGATCGTGTTTTCAATTCCTTTGGATATATATTCAGAATTGGAATTGCTGAATTATATGGTAATTCTATTTTTAGTTTTTAGGGGAACTTCCATACTGTTTTCTATAGTGGCTGCATGTTCCCTCCAACTGTGCACAAGGATGCACATACACTTTGGGGCCATTTGTATATCTTCTTTGGAGAAATGTCTATTCAAGTCCCTTGCCCATTTTCAAATTGGGTTGTTCGGGTGGTTTTTGTTGTTGAGTTGCAGGTATTCTTTATATATCCTGGATATTAACCCCTTATCAGATGTATGATTCATAAATATTTCCTCCCATTCATTCCATAGATTGTTTTTTCACTCTGATTACTTTTTTTGATGTTCAGAAATTTTTATATTTGATATACAAATGGCAAGTAAGAACATGAAAAAGTGCTCAACATCAATATTCATTAATACAAAATAAAACTACAATGAGATACCACCTCATATCCATTAAGATTGTTACTAAGAAAAAAAAAATCCAGAAAATAACAAGTGTTGGTGAGGAATTGGAGAAATTGTAACCTTTGTGTATTGTTGGTAGGAATGTAAAATGGTGTAGATGATTTAGAATTTAAAAAAATAATTATGTAATCCAATTATCCTACTTCTGGATATATATCCAACAAAAATTAAGAGCAGGATCTTGAGTTCATTTTTGCATGTGTTGTTAGGTAAGGGTCCAATTTCATTCTTTTCCATGTGGATATTTAGTTTTCCCAGCATCATTTATTGAAGACACTGTATGATGAGTGATGTTTTAATTAAAAACTATATATTTTCATATTATTTTAATATGTTAATAATTTAAGAGAAATCTTAAATGTTCTCACCACAAAAAGAAATGGTAATTACGTGAGGTGATGGAGGCATTAACTAACCTTATTGTGGTAATAATTTCACAATATACATTTGTGTCAAATTATCACATTGTATACCTTAAAGTTACACATTGTTATATGTCAATTATATCTCCATAAAGTTGAGAAAACTAAACTTCATAGACTTTACACACAAAAAAATAATCTATATAAGAAAAAACTTGATAAATTATACTACCTTCATCCAAATTAAAAACTTTTGCTCAGTGCAAAATTCTGCTGAAAAGTTGAAAAGACAAGCTGCAGATTGTAAGAATATATTTGCAAACAACAAATCCAACAAAGGACTAGTACCTAGAATGTATAAATAATACTCAAAAGTCAACAGTAATAAAGCAAATCGCCCAATTAGAATATGCACAAAAGACATGAAGAGACACTTTATCAAAGAAGATATATAGATAGCAAATAAGCACATGAAATATATTCAACATTACTAGCAACCAAAAAATGCAAATTAAGACTACAATGAAATATCACTACACACATCTCAGAATGAGAAAAATAAGTTTCAATAAATTTTAAAAGATTAAAGTCATACAAAGTATATTCTCTGACCAAATGGAATTAAATTAGAAATCAATAACCAAAGATTTCTGGAAAATCAACAAATATTTGGCAAGTAAATAACACACTTCTAAGTAACTCAAAGATCAAAGAAGAAATCAAAAGGGAAATTAGAATGTATTATATGCTAAATGAAAACAAAAATACAACATAACAAAATTTGTGGGATGCCACTAAAGCAGTATTTCCATAGGGAAATTTTAGAGCACTAAAGGTGCTTCTTCTTCAGAAAGAAGTGCATTCTTAGAAAAGGTGCATTCTTCTTAGAAAAGAAGAGTAATTTCCATTCAACAACATCAGTTTCCATCTTAAGAAACTACAAAGAAAGAGGGGCGCCTGGGTGACTCAGTTAAGCATCTGACTCTTGGTTTCAGCTCAGGTCATGATCTCATGGTTCATAGATTCAAGCCCTGTGTTGGACTCTGCACTGACTGTGTGGAACCTGCTTGGAATTCTCTCTCTCTCTCTCTCTCTCTCTCTCTCTCTCTCTCTCGCTCTCGCTCTCTCTGTCCCTCCTGCGCTCATGCTGTCTCTGTGTCTCTCAAAATAAACAAATAAACATTAAAAAAGAAACTAGAAAGAGAGCAAACTAAACCAAAAGTAAGTGAATGAAAGATATAGTAAGGATTAAGTGTAAAAATAAATGAAACAGAAAATAGTAAAATAATGGAGAAAATCAGTGAAAGCAAAAGGTGGTTCTTTTTGAGAACATGAATACAATTGGTAGAATTTTGGCCAGACTGATCAGGAAAACTGGGAAAAGACACAAATCACTAATATCAAGAATGAGAGTGATGATGTCATTAAAGATTCTGCAAAAAGGATGAAAAAGGAACATTATGAACAACTTTATGACAATGGATTCAACAATTTAGATGAAATAGACAAACTCCTTGAAGGACACAAATAATCAAAGCTCATTCACTGTGATGTCATCTGGAGCTTGAGATCCTCTTCCAGGCTCACTAGTTGGCAGAATTTATTTATTTGCAGCTGTAAGACTGAGGCTTTATTTTATTGCTGGCTGTTGGTTGTAGGTGACTCTGAGCTCCTAGAGGATAACCTCACATCTTGGCCATGTTGTCCATGTGATTTCATCCACATGTGGACTTAAGAAAGAAACAAAACAAACTAGCAAAGGGGGGTGGGAAGGAGAGAGAGAGGCAAACCAAGAAACAAAATCTTAACTACAGAGAACAAACCGATGGTTACCAGGAGGGAGGTGGGTGTGGGGATGGGTTAAATAGGGATTAAGGAGTGCACTTGCTATGGTGAGCACTGGGTATTGTATGGAAGTGTTGAATCACTATATTGTACACCTGAAGCTAATATTACACTGTATTATAACTAACTGGAATTTAAATAAAAACTCAAAGAAAAACCTGCTTGGTCATTATGGTGAATCCCTTTTGGAGTATCTGTGCTGTTCATATGGCTCCTTAAATTGCCCCCATTTCCCAGTTTCTTTCTTATAGGGGTGGGATCCTGTCAGTGAATGTGATATATAAATGTTGCTCCAATCCTAGGCCTAAGTTGATTGACCTAAGGATGAGCACCTGACTATTTAGAAGCCCTTCCCAAAAATTTGAAGTTGAAAGAGAAAGAGAGAAGAGAGAGAGAGAGAGAGAGAGAGAGAGAGAGAGAGAGATTATTTTCCCCCTGTGGTTGAACCTTAGAAAGTAAACAATAGGGGCACCTGGGTGGTTCAGTTGGTTGAGCCTCCGACTTTGACTCAGGTCATGATTTCACAGTTCGTGAGTTGGAGCCCCACATTGGGCTTGGTGCTGTCAGCGTGGAGCACGCTTTGGATGCTCTGCCCCCCCCCCATCTATGCTTGTCTGCTGATCACACTCTCTCTCTCAAAAATAAGTAAACATTAAAAAAAGAAAGTAAATAATGACGCCATGGCTCTGTAAGGAAATTGTATCTCTCCATACTTTCTGTGGAGCTAAGAAAACTGCTCATCAGAGAGAGTGAAGCAAAAAGAAAAATTATAAAGAGAACGATAAATGATATTATCTACATCTAAAAAGAATGATAAATGATATTGTCTACATCTAAGTTTCTGAAGACTTTTCAGTTGCCTGTTCTGGTCCATTCCTGAAATTCAATAACATTCTTGACCTTGGGTTTAGTTAGACACCTCTAATTCCTTATAATAAATTTCCCTATTTTGCTGGAAGTAGCATACATTGGTTTCTGTTACCTGTAACTGAAGAATCTTGGTATAGACACTTTAGTCAGGTTGTCATGCCTAAGTCTCTGGACCAATTTTTTTAAATTTGTCTTTTAGCATTGTGTCTGGAACAACGTCTAAGAACACCCTCTATCCTCCATGCTTCAGTCTATTCTCTAGGCCCTTTCTTTGCACTGGCTGACATGCTGTAGATAAGTTAGTTACTGTTGCGAGTACCCAAGGGGTTGAGCCAGAGCCAAGTCGCAAGCCAGCACCAGCAAAGTAGCTGCATTTATTTCCAGTCTGTACCAGTAGATAATTTATACACACATTTAGAGTGGGTTAGGAGACTGTTGCAGGAAAAATGGAAGGATGGAGACTTCCAGAGTGAATATAGACACCAGATTAGTAGAGGAATGAAACACATTTATTAGACAATCTGTAGGATCTCAGCCAGGGACCTCAGGACAGAGCAGAGAACTCTGGGTCAATTCTTCCAACATCAAGTTGTCATGATAGACAAATGGCTTTATGGGCCATAGGTTTGCTTCTGAGGCAGGGAGGGCAGAAATACAAGAAGAGGTAAGGAGTAAGTAACCAGATAAGACAGGGAGTCCAAGTCAGGGAAATAAGAGGTAAGAAGGTAAAGGGGCAAGGTGACAGGATTGAAGAAAAATGAGGTAGAAAGTCCTAGAGATAAACTGGAGCATTCTAAAAGCACTAAGTCAGGAACCAGTTGACTCATCTGGAGGTTAGCCAAACTAGACAGGTAGCTCCATGTTGTGTTGATATAGCTAGCAGAGCCAAGAGCTTTCAAGGCAGTGATTTGGCTTTCCTGATTATTTTGGCAAGACTACACTCCCACCACTATACTTATAACAACATGACGTGGATGAGCTCCTTTGTAATTGCCACAATAGCCCTTCAACCTACATCAACTGATCCTGAATTCTATTAGAGGTCTCCATTTCTCTCCATCCCTGTTTTCAGGCAAAATGTTTATAGATATATCACAGCTGTGCTTCTGACTAAGATCTATCATTATTTTGTACACGTCTAAATATAAATGAAATCCATTTTTATATTTGGTCATTTTATCCCAGGGCAAAATGTTCTATTATAATCCATGAGAAATTCAAAAAAGAACAGAGTATCTACTCAGGCTCAATTGGATTCAAGAAACCCACTCAAGCTAACTCATATAAAGTGAAGTTTATTCTAAGGCTATGAGTAGAACAGGGTAGAAGTAGTACATAAATCCAAGAATAAGCACTAACAGGAACAGACCTCACCAAGATTAGAGTGGGGGGATAGTTGTGCTTTAATTTAGCCCTAGAGAATTTCGGTAAGAGTTTAGAGTCTTCATTCTAGTGTCCAAGTGGCTCTTCTTTCCACCCCATCACCACTTGACTGCCTCTAATTACTCATTATTACTCACAAATCTCCCTGTACAAGGTCTATCATAGCTTCTTCAGCCCCAGCTATACCTTATGATCTTTTAGCTATAATAATTCACTATTTGTTTTGTTATTGTAGTTTTCTATTTCATATTTTTTAGTTAAGAAACAAAGTATCTGATTAGCCCAGCTAGTTCTTTCAAGGCAGCCCATACAGGACCGTTTATACCCATAGAAACGTCTTTCTTTCTTTCTTTCTTTCTTTCTTTCTTTCTTTCTTTCTTCCTCACCACAAAAATTTACTGTGGTGGGGGAGGGAAAACAGGTTGAGTCATGTGGTTAAAAAAGTGTGGCTACTTAGCCAGCACTAGTGATCTGGAAGAGCATAAAATAGTGGAATATGACATAAGGTAGAAGGAGGTAAAATGGCTAAGGTACTGGTGCCTACAACAAAGAAAACTAACATGAGGAGTCAATCTAAGCCTGACAGAGTCTTAGAACCAAACAATAGAAAGGTGGTTTTGGGGCTCCCTTACAGGAACATTTATTGCACATCTACTTTGGACCAATTAATTTAAACTCACTGACTCACTTTTATGATCTTTTTTTTTTTAATATGAAATTTATTGTCAAATTGGTTTCCATACAACAACCAGTGCTCATCCCAACAGGTGGCCTCTTCAATGCCCATCACCCACTTTCCCCTCCCTCCCACCCCCATCAATCCTCAGTTTATTGTCAGTTTTTAAGAGTTTCTAATGGTTTGCCTCCCTCACTCTCTTTTTTTTCCCTTCCCCTCTTCCATAGTCTTCTGTCAAGTTTCGCAGGATCCACATAGGAGTGAAAACAGATGATATCTATCTTTCTCTGTATGACTTATTTCACTTAGCATAACACTCTCCAGTTCCATCCATGTTGCTACAAAAGGCCATATTTCATTCTTTCTCATTGCAAAGTAGTATTTCATTGTGTATGTAAACCACAATTTCTTTATCCAATCATCAGTTGATGGACACTTAGGCTCTTTCCATCCTTTGGCTGTTGTTGAAAGTGCTGCTACAAACATTGGGGTACAAGTGCCCCTATGCATCAGCACTCCTGTATCCCTAGGGTAAATCCTAGCAGTGCTATTGCTGGGTCATAGGGTAGAACTATTTTTAATTTTTTGAAGAACCTCCACACTGTTTTTCCAGAGTGGCTGCACCAGTTTGCATTCCCACCAACAGTGCAAGAGGGTTCCCGTTTCTCCACATCCTCTCCAGCATCTATAGTCTCCTGATTTGTTCAATTTAGCCACCCTGACTGGCGTGAGGTCTTATATTATCACTGAGGAATAATTATTATTAACGCAATTGTAGAAATAAACTGAAGCCCAAAGAGTAACTGTCTAAACTTATGAGCAAATAAATGACAAAGGATATAAGCTTAGGACGTCTAAGATCTATTCCACATGTTCTTGTTAGAGAACAGGAAACCCTCATAGGTGAGTATGCATAGTGGTCTTCTTTGTGGAGCTAGGCCCCTAAGTAGAAAGTCATGCAAATAACCTGGGAAGTTTGGTTAGCCTTTTGGGGACATCTGAGTTGGCATGGTTTTGAAACTGGGCAAGTCATGTAAGTTCTAACAATAAGCCAGATGTGGAAGGATGAGAGACCTGGGGAAATACATGCTGTCAGACAGAGGGTATGCGATAACAATTACTTTAAAATAAGTAACTTTGACTTCCCCTCCAATAACCAGCCCAGAAAAAAGAGCCTTTGAGGGCCTCTGGACATCAAGCAAAGCCCTGGAAATTAGCCCTCAGTGGTAATAATTTTATTGAATAATAAGAGGACTGAGGGAGTAAGGCACACTTTGGAGTTTTACCTCCATTTTGAGGCACAGAGTAACCCAGAAGACAGTGTTGTGTATTCCCAGGGAAAGGCAGATTAGGGACTCCTAATTATTCTTCCATACTCCTCTCTTCATTCCTCTCCCTCCATAGGGGAGGCTGGGGTGGGTGGATGGATGGGGGGTGCACAAGGACTCTGGCTCAGCTTCTGCAGCCTTCATGCCTCCATTTTGGGACTGTGGTGCCATTACTGCCCAGTTTCCCTTGGGGGACAGAGTGGGCCTGGGGGCAGCAGGTACTGACTCCAGGAGCAGCAAGCAGACTTTCTGAGAAGTCAGGGGGAAATGAGAGATTCACTTATCTCCCTACTTTCTGTAAGGAAGGGTGGAAAGATCCTTGGAGAAGGGCTGGAAAACTGGCACTTAGTTCCTGTCAGGGCCTCCCTTTCCCCATCTGTAAAGCAGGTATAAGAGCAGCTGCCTCTCAGGGTTGCAGGGGGTGGATAAAATGTGATGAGGGATATTGGAGCACCTGTGAACTGTAAGTTGCCCACCCAAAGGTGAGGGCACCCTGTTATCACTGAAGGGAGTCTCTGTGTCCAGATATGCTGGGGGGAAGACCCTTGTGTTCATGGAGCCAAAGGAAGAAGGAAGTGTGTCTGTGCATGAGGGGTGGGGGTGGGGCGAATGAGGAGGCTAGTAGTTGAAAGATGTCTCACTGACAGGAGGAAACTGGCCTTTGCAAGGCTTTGAGGTAGATGGAACTGCAGGGCTGAGCATCCCAGAAGACTCCATCCTAGGGGAGGAAGAGTGTATGTGGCTGAGTGGGAGAGGGGAGTTGGAGTGGTTACCCTCTCCCTCTCTTCCACTCCCACTTGGGCAAATGGCTGAAGGAAGCAGGTTGATGGAGAGTAGGGTGGAGGAGTGTCGGATGGGGAGCAAATTGAGGAGGGGGCTCTTAGAGTCAATCTGGTCCGTTCATGTTTGGGGGAGGTTTCTCAAGCCTAGGAAATCCCACTAGTATACCTGTGTGAACCTAGGGCAGCTGGTGGGGGCTCACCTTCACCCTGAGTGGTATCCAGGGACCGTGTGGTGAGGGAGCAGACCTGAGCTGGGAGCTCTCACCCACGTGGTTGCCCACCCCTCCCCAGGAGTTCTGGGGACAGCTATTATGGGGGACTCTTGGGATTGAGGAGTTGGTCAATTCTTTGGAAGAAGCAGCCTCATTGTGCTGACTTGCGTGGAGGAAGCGCCCCACAGGCCCTGCCCAGGGTTGGAGGCTGGAGAGGCAGGCGGAGGAGGATGGCTGCTCTGGACCCAAGCGTTTCCTGGAGGCGATTCCCACCCCCGGCCCCCGCATCTCTGAGAGCCCCTTGCGCAGAACCGCTTAGATCCTTCACCAGCTGCAGGCTGACTCTAACCTTGGGGCCTTGGGGCCAGATCAGGTAAGGGGAAGAGAGAAGAGGGTCTCAGGTAGGACGGAGTTGTCGCTGGTCCAGCCCGGATTGCCTCCAGGGCTCGGGACCAAGCGCTAGGTGGGGGCAGCGACACTGCAGTCCCCGGTGGTGGTGGTCTGGGCGGGGCAGTGGGGGCAGGGGGATGGAGGAGGAGCGCAGCCCGGGACACGCGGCGGTTGCGGTCTATTCATCTGGCTCTCTGAGCAGTTGGCAGGACCTGGCGCTGGGTTCTCTCGCCTTTCTTCCCGCCCCCTTCCCCTGGGCGGGCCTGATTCCCATCTGAGTATAGCAGGGTCAGATACATCTCTGTGGCGCGTCTCCCGGGTTCTTACCCTCCCCAGACGCAGAAGTGGATGGAGGGCCACAGGGTGGAGGAGGCAGGAACCTTGCCCTTTCCCGCCCAGTGTAGCCAGAGGACGGTGGCAGAACCAAGCGATGCCCGGGACCCGCGGGACCACAGCCCCATCTCTATCTCCAGGCACTCCCTGAGTGTAGGGTAGGCATGGAGACCTGGTGGGAAGGGATACCTGTTAGCACCCCCATTCCCGGATCCCAGGGCCCAGTCGTTTTGAAGGCAGTGTAACGTGGGTGTGCAGTGGGAAAAGGAGGGTAGCAATTGCCTGTCTCTAGTCTCCAATCCCTGGAGCAGGTAGGCCTGGGGAACAAGTAGGAGCTGGGCTGGGGACACTCGCTGGACAGGTGCTGTCAGTCCACATGTCCTACTGGCCAGGCAAGAGTGTTGCTGGGCTCAGCTCTACCCTCCCCTCCCCACAGCTGGACTCTGACACTTGTTAGGTGTGAGCAATGGGCTAATTTTATCTGACTGAGCTCTGGGTCAGCAGGAAACGGACACTGAGGAGTGCATAGTTGTTTTGGGTGGATCTGGTCAAGGGGAGGCCAGTCATAAAGCAGTGGGGAGTGCGACCTTCATCCTGGAGGGAGCGCATCTTCAGAGAGGACCAAATTTTAGTGCCGAGGCCTGTGTGCTCCAGGTTGCTGTGGCAAAATTGGAATCCAGAGCCTGTCATTGGGTCCTGGTTGTTCACATTGGGACACTTAGGATGAAAGGTGTCAGGGAACTAGGTCCATTAGAGGACGAAGTATGAGAATCCTCCCTCTGCAAAGGTCAGGGACATTTTCATCAAATCTGTTAGGTACGTTTAGAGCTGGAAAACGTGCCATTTGAGAGTATGGAGATCAGTAATACAAAGAGGAGAGTCCAGACAGATCACCTATCCTGAGAGGACGGAAGCAGAGAGCAGAAACGCTAACATAAGACCAGGGAAATTATCCAGAAAAGTAAGAGGCAAAAGTCCTGGACAGTTACATAAAATGGGTAAGATGTGATGCTTGCACCCTTCCTTCAGGAGAGCTGGCTGATTTTAAAGGACTAACACAAATACTAGCGCCACCTCTCTTACCAGACTTCCCTCCTTCTGAGCTAGGCCAAACTTCTCTGAGTTTGACCAATAGAAGGCCTAGATTCATTCTGAGGGGATTCTTGGCTTGAGAGGTGAACATTTCTGACATTATTTCAGGTTCTCCTAACACTTCTCAATGGAGCAATCCTAGAACTAGTCAGTGTTAGCAAATGGGGAACTTTATTTCTTCTCCTAATGAAAAGAGCTTCATTGTTAGTTTTGATCATAAAAATGATATATTTCATAAAGTATTGATCAGTAAAAACAGAAATATGTGGGAAAAATGTGGATACTGTCTTCCCCTCTCTGCTTTTTTTTGTAAATCAATAATCAAAAAACTCCCCAAATATGTGTGTGTATATCTAGATAGGATTTGGGGAATATAGAGAAAAACATGGAAGAGTATGCAAATTTTTAATATAGGTTGCATATGGTAAGGTGAAGGTCATGCTGCCATGGAAAGGAGGAAGATAGGGAAAAAATGGAAAGAAAAAATGGAAAGGAAAAAAAGCCACATTAGAAAAGGAATATATGTGATCACAATTGTGACTTTACATTAAAAAGTTGCAGATTCATTGTAGGAACTGAAAACAATATATCAAGGTATAAGAATTAACTAAAAATTTCCCCAAATCTCAGCTTCCAGCAATAACCTCTAATAACATTTGGTGTATGGTTTTCTAGATAGACACACTGTTCTACATCCTGCTTTTGCAGTTTTTTTTCCAGGAGTAGAATTTAGTGATTCATCGCTTTCATATGACACCCAGTGCTCATCACAAGTGCCCTCCTTGTATCCATCACCGATTTAGCCCATCCCCCACCCACCTCCCCTCCAGCAACCCTCAGTTTGCTCTCTATAGTTAATAGTCTTTTATGGTTTGCTTCCCTCTCTCTTTTTTCCCCTTCCCATATTTTCATCTGTTTTGTTTCCTAAATTCCACATATGAGTGAAATCATACGGTATATTTGTTTTCCTCTGACTTATTTTGCTTAGCATAATACACTTAACTCCATCCATGTCATTGCAAATGGCAAGATTTCATTCTTTTTAGGGCTGAGTAATACTCCATTTATATATACATACACAACCTCTTCTTTATCCATTCATCAGTCGTTGGGCATTTGGGCTTTTTCCATAATTTGGCTAATGTTGATAATGCTGCTATAAACATCAGGGTTCATGTACCCCTTCGAAACTGTATTTTTGTGTCCTTTGGGTAAATACCTAGTAGTGCAGCTGCTGGGTTGTAGGGTAGTTCTATTTTTAACTTCTTGAGGAAACTGCATACTGTTTTCCAGAGTGGTTACACTAGATTGCATTCCCACCAATAGTGTAAGACTGTTCCCCTTCCTCCACATCCTCACCAACATCTGTTGTCTCCTGAGTTGTTAATTTCAGCCATTCTGACAGGTGTGAAGTGGATCTCATCGTGGCTTTGATTTCTATTTCCCTGATGATGAGTGATATTGAGCATCATTTCATGTGTCTGTTAGACACTGGATATCTTTGGCAAAATGTCTATTCATCTATTCTTGTCTACTTCCCATTTCTCCACCTGATTATTTGTGTTTTGGGTGTTGAGTTTGATAAGTTGTTTATAGATTTTGGATACTAACCCTTTACCTGATATGTCATTTGCAAATATCTTCTCCCATTCTGTAGGCTGCCTTTTAGTTTTGTTCATTGTTTCCTTCACTGTGCAGAAGTTTTTATCTTGATAGAGTCCCAATAATTCATTTTAGCTTTTGTTTACCCCCTTTCTCCTTTTGAGTGGTATCAGAACAGAGCTAGGAAAGAGTCAGGATTTTCATCATAACCCAGAAGTAATAAGAACACCCGCTTATAGAGAAGATATGAGGAGGGATAACAATCGACACCACCTATCACTAATGAGGATATACCTCACTCTCTGTCAATGGAGGCCAAGTGGGGAAGTGGGACTCCTATTTACATACATCTGGAAGTAATGAGACAGTTCCTTACTTCCTGTGCAAGAGTGATGAAAAAGAAAGCCAGATTTACAACAGCAAGCTTTAAATAATATCCAGAGTCTCATAACATAACGTGAAAATGTCCAGATTTCAAATTAAAATTAGTCACCAAACTAAGAAATAACAAGATTTTGGGGCACCTGAGTGGCTCAGTCAGTTAAGCATCCAACTTCAGCTCAGCTCATGATTTCATGGTTCATGAGTTTGAGCTCCACATCAGGCTCTGTGCTGACAGCTCAGAGCCTGGACCCTCCTTCGGATCTGTCTCCCTTTCCCTCTGCTCCTCCCCTGCTCGGGCTTGCTCTCTCTCTCTCTCTCTCTCTCTCTGTCTCAAATAAACAAACATTAAATTTAAAAAAAATAAATAGAAATCAAAGTGAATGAAAAAGACAACCAATACATGTCAATACCTAGATGACAGAATTGTTAAAATTATCTGACAAAACTTTTAAAGCAGCGATGATAAAAATGCTTCAAAAGGAAACAATCAGCAAAACTAAAAGGCAACTGACAGAATGGGAGAAGATATTTGCAAACAACATATCAGATAGTATCCAAATCTATAAAGAACTTATCAAACTCAACACTCAAAAAACAAACAATCCAGTGAAGAAATGGGCAAGAGACATGAATAGACACTTCTCCAAAGAAGACATCCAGATGGCTAACAGACATGAAAAAATGCTCAACATCACTCATCATCAGGGAAATACAAATCAAAACCACGATGAGATACCACCTCACACCTGTCAGAATAGCTAACATTAACAACTCAGGCAACATCAGATGTTGGCAAAGATACAGAGAAAGAGGATCTCTTTTGCACTGCTGGTGGGAATGCAAACTGGATCAGTCACTCTGTAAAGCAGTATGAAGGTTCCTCAAGAAATTAAAACTAGAACTACCCTACAACCCAGCAATTGCAGTACTAGGTATTTATCCAAGGGATACAGATGTTCTGTTTCGAAGGGGCATATGCACCCCAATGCAGCACTATTGACAATAGCCAAAGTATAGAAAGAGCCCAAATGTCCATAAATGGATGAATGGATAATGAAGATGTGGTATATATATGCAACAGACTATCGGTGATCAAAACTAATGAAATCTTGCCATTTGCAACTATGTGGGTGGAACTGGAGGATATTATGCTAAGCGAAATTAGTCAGGGAAAGACATATATCATATGGCTTTACTCATATGAGGAATTTAAGATACAAAACAGATGAATGTAAAGTAAGGGAAACAAAAATAATATAAAAACATGGAGGTGGACAAAACATAAGAGACTCAAATATACAGAACAGATGGTTGCTGGAGGGGTTGGGGGGGGCTGTGCTAAATGGGTAAGGGGCATTAAAGAATCTACTCCTGAAATTATTGCTGCACTACATGCTACCTAACTTGGATGTAAATTAAATGAAATTAATTAATTAATTTTTTAAAACCTATAAATAAATAAATAAATAAACACTAAAAAAACAAGAGGGGCTCCTGGGTGGCTCAGTTAGTTAAGTGTCCAACCTTGGTTCAGGTCATGATCTTGTGGTCTGTGTGTTCTAGCTCCACGTCACGCTCTGTGCTGACAGCTCGGAGCCTGGGGCCTACTTCTGATTCTGTGTCTCCCTCTCTCTCTGTCCTTCTCCACTCCCACTCTATCTGTCTCTCTCTCTCAAAAATAAACATTAAAAAAATGTAAAATGAAAGTATTTTTACTTGTATCTCTCTTCTCTTACATTGAAAATCTCAGTTCCTGATGATAGTACCATAATTATTTATTTGCTCTATCTTAAAATGTACATAAAATGGTATTTAAATAATAATACTTATTATGACTAACAAACTATGGGATCAAGTTAAAGATTTGTCTCAGAGGATATACCCTCTTTGTCTTAGAGGATATACAGATTTCAGTATTATAATATCACACCAAGTAATTTTTTCAGTGTAGTAATATTACTTGATGTATAGTTAGGTTCATTTGTTTACATTTTAGAGAACTAAGTGATTCAATCAAATGGAACAATATCCGTATCATAGGAATTCCAGAAGAAGAAGACAGAGAGAAAGGGGCTGATGGTGTACCTGAACAAATCATAGCTGAGAACTTCCCCAATCTGGGGAAGGAAACAGGCATTGAAATCCAAGAGGCACAAACTACTCCCTTCAGACATAACTTGAATCAATCTTCAGCACAACATATCATAGTGAAACTGGCAAAATAGAGGTATAAAAAGAGAATTCTGAAAGCAATTAGGGACAAATGGGCCTTAACATACAAAGGTAGACACATAAGGGTAGTAGCACACCTATCTACTGAAACTTGGCAGTCCAGAAAGGAATGGCAGGAAATCGTCAATGTGATGAACAGAAAAAAAATATGCAGCCGAGAATCCTTTATCCAGAAAGCCTGTCATTCAGAATAAAGGAGAGATAAAGGTTTTCCCAAACAAAAACTGAAGGAATTCATCACCACTAAACCAACCCTATAAGAGATACTAAGGGGGACTCTGTGAGTGAAATGTTGCAAGGACCACAAAGTACCAGAGACATCACTACAAGCATGAAACCTACAGATAACACAATGACTCTAAACCTATATCTTTCAATAATAACACCAAATGTAAATGAACTAAATGCTCCAATCAAAAGACATAGGGTATCAAAATGGATAAAAAGGCAAGACCCATCTCTTTGCAGTCTACAAGAGACTCATTTTAGACCTGAGGACACCTTCAGATTGAAAGTGAGGGGATGGAGAACTATTTATCATGCTACTGGAAGTCAAAAGAAAGCCTGAGTAGCCATACTTATATCAGACAAACGAGACTTTAAATTAAAGGCTGTAACAAGAGATGAAGAAGGGCATTATATAATAATTATAGGGTCTATTCATCAGGAAGAGCTAACAATTACAAATGTCTATGCTTCGAACACGGAAGCTCCCAAATATACAAAACAATTAATCACAAACATAAGCAACCTTATTGAGAAGAATGTGGCAATTGCAGAGGACTTTAATATTCCACTTACAACAATGGACAGATCATCTAGACAGAGAATCAGTAAGAAACAAGGGCCCTGAACAATACATTGGACCAGATGGACTTCACAGATATATTTAGAACTCTACATTCCAAAGCAGCAGAATATACTTTCTTCTCGAGTGCACATGGAACATTCTCCCAGATCACATACTGGGTCACAAGACAGCCCTCAATAAATATAAAAGAGTTGAGATCATACCATGCACACTTTCAGATCACCATACTATGAAACTTGAAATCAACCACAGGAAAAAGTCTGGAAAACCTCCAAAAACATGGAGGTTAAAGAACTCCCTACTAAATAATGTATGGGTCAACCAGGCAATTAAAGAAAAAATTTAAAAACATATAGAAACAAATGAAAATGAACATAAAACAATCCAATGCTTTGGAATGCAGTGAAGGCAGCCCTGAGAGGAAAATACATTGCAATCCAGGCCTATCTCAACAAGCAAGAAAAATCCCAAATACGAAATCTAACAGCACATCTAAAGGAAATAGAAGCAGAACAGCAAAGACACCCCAAACCCAGAAGAAGAAGAGAAGAGAAGATCAGAGCAGAAATTATAATATAGAATCCAAAAAAAAAGTAGAACAGATCAATGAAACCAAGAGTTGGTTTTTTGAAAAAATAAACCAAATGGATAAACCTCTAGCCAGGCTTCTCAAAAAGAAAAGGGAGATGACCCAATAGATAAAATCATGAATGAAAATAGCATTATTAAAACCAATCCCTCAGAAATACAAGCAATTATCAGGGAATACTAGGAAAAATTACATGCCAACAAACTGGACAACCTGAAAGAACTGGACAAATTCCTAAACACCCACACACTACCAAAACTCAACTGGGAAGAAATAGAAAATTTGACCAGACCCATAACTAGTGAAGAAATTGAATCAGTTATCAAAAATCTCCCAACAAATAAGAGTCCTAGACCAGATGGCTTCCCTGGGGAATTCTACCAGACATTTAAAGCAGAGATAATACCTATCCTTCTCAAGCTATTCCAAAAAATAGAAAGGGAAGGAAAACTTCCAAACTCATTCTATGAAGCCGGCATTACTTGGATTCCCAAACCAGACAGAGACCCAGCAAATAAAGAGAACTACAGGCCAATATCCCTGATGAATATGGATGCAAAAATTCTCAACAAGGTATTATCAAATTGAATTCAACAGTGTATAAAAAAAATTATTTACCATGATCAAGTGGGATTCATTCCTGGGCTGCAGGGTTGGTTCAGTATTCGCAAATCAATCAATATGATACAATAACATTAATAAAAGAAAGGATAAGAACCATAGGATCCTGTCAATAGATGCAGAAAAAGCATTTGACAAAATACAGCATCCTTTGTTAATAATAGCCCTCAAGAAAGTCGGGATAGAAGGAACATACTTAAACATCATAAAAGCCATTTATGAAAAGCCCACAGTTAATATCATCCTCAATGGGGAAAAACTGAGAGCTTTCCCCCTGAGATCAGGAACACCACAGCGATGTCCACTCTCACCATTATTGTTTAACATAGTATTGGAAGTCCTAGCCTCAGCAATCAGATAACAAAATAAAATAAAAGGCATCCAAATTGGCAACAAAGAAGTCAAACTTTCGTTTTTGCAGGCGACATGATACTCTACATGGAAAACCTGACAGACTCCACCAAAAGCCTACTAGAACTGATACATGAATTCAGCAAAGTCTCAGGGTACAAAATCAATGTACAGAAATTGGTTACATTTTTATACACCAATAATGAAGCACCAGAAGGAGAAATAAAGAAACTGATTCCATTCACAATTGCACCAAGAACCGTAAAATACCTAGGAATAAATCTAACCAAAGATGTAAAAGATCTGTAAGCTGAAAACTATAGAAATCTTATGAGGTAAATTGAAAAAGACACAAAGAAATGGAAAAACATTCCATGCTCATGGATTGGAAGAATACATATTGTTAAAATGTTGATACTACCCAAAGCAATCTACACTTTTAATGCAATTCCAATCAAAATTGCACCAGCATTCTTCTCAAAGCTAGAACAAGTAATCTTAAATTAGTATGGAATCACAAAAGACCCCAAATAGCCAAAGTAATATTGAAGAATAAAACCAAAACGGAAGGCATCACCATCAACAGGGATGAGGTAACTGCTGTGTTTCCATAACAAAAAGAAAATTTGCATAGAATTTTTAAAAAGTAGGGCCCAAACCCAAGAATTTGTCAGTGTTGATTAGCTCTATGTGGGAAGGAGAGTGCTATATGTGGCAGACCTAAATCTTGGTTCCTTTTGAGGTATATTCTGTTATGGAGTGGCTCCTTCATGGCTTTGAAGGAACTATCTGCAAAGATTAGTCTATTCTTTTTGCTCAGAGCCCCACTGCATCCAGCTTCTTCTGATTACCACAATAATAGCTAACATTTTAAAATTATTTCTATGTGACAGGCCTCGTCACATTTTGATTTGACTAAACACATTAAACAGGCTACTTTGTATTTCACTAACTTAACTTCCTCTTGTGTTTAGATCTGTCTTCTTCACTTTCAGAGGACTGAAAACTGAGAGAAGTTACTAGGGAAACAGAGCCCTATAGGGCTTGTTCTTATATGTATGCCCTCAGGTTCTGAAATAAAACTGCTTGGCCATACCTAGGAATAAACCTAATAAAAGAGGTGAAAGGCCTGTACTCTGAAAACTATAAAATATTGATGAAAGAAATTGAAGATGACACAAAGAAAAGGAAAGACATTCCATACTCATGGATTGGAAGAACAAATGTAGTTAAAATGTCTATACTCTCCAAAGCAATCTACACATTTAATGCAATCCCTATCAAAATACCAACAGCCTTTTTCACAGAGCTAGAACAAGCAATCCTAAAATTTATTTTTATTTTTTTAATGTTTATTTCATTTTGAGAGAGAGAGAGTGTGAGAGAGGGAAGGATAGAGAGGGAGACATAGAATCCCAAGCAGACTTCAGACTCTGAGCTGTCAGCACAGAGCCCAATGCAGGGCTGGAACCCATGGACCACAAGATCATGACCCGAGTGAAGTCAGACTTTTAACTGACTGAGCCACCCAGCAATCTTAAAATTTGTATGGAACCACAAAAAACTTGAATAGTCAAAGCAACCTGGAAAAAGAAAACAAAGAAGGAGGCATCACAATACCAGACTTCAAATTACATTACAAAGCTGTAGTGATCAAAACAGTATGGTACTGGCACAAAAACAGACACATAGATCAATGGAACAGAATAGAAAGCCCAGAAATGAGCCCATGACTATATGGTCAATTAATCTTCCACAAAGCAGGAAAGAATATCCAATGGGAAAAAACAGTCTCTTCAACAAATGGTATTGGGAAAACGGGACAGCAACATGTGAAAGAATGAAACTGAACCACTTTCTTACATTGTACATTGTACACAAAAGTAAATTCAAGATGGATGAGAGACCTAAATGTGAGACAGAAAACCATTAAAATCCTAGAGGAGAACATAGGCAGTAACCTCTTTGACATTGGCCTTAGCAATTTCCTACTAAGTAACCTGAAAATCTGCTAATTTTGAGTGGGATCTAGAACAAGAGAAGGCTCTACTACAGATTCAGGCTTCCATGAATGCTTCTTTGTTACTTGATCCATATAATCCAACTAATTTGATGGCATTTGACATGTCAGTGGCAGGTAGAGATGCTGTTTGGAGACTTTAGGAGGTCCCTAGAGCTGAATAGCATTGCTGGATCTTAGGATTTTGGACCAATACCCTAACATCCTCCGTGAATAACTACTTTTCTTTTAAGAAAAAGGTTTTGGCTTTCCAATGGACTTTAGTAGAGATGGAATACTTAACCACAGGTGACCAAGTAATCATGCAACCTAAACTGCCCATCACGAACTGCCCCACCAAGCCACAAATTTGGCCAGGTTCAGCAGCACTCCATTATCAAAAAGAAGTGGTATATACAATATTGTGATCAAGCATACCCTGAAAGCACAAGTAAGTTACATGAGGTCATAGCCCAAATGCCACAAATTGATATATTCATGCCATGGCCAATGGTTTAATTACATGGTTAAAGACTTGGAAGAAACGTGATTGAAAAATTGGTGGCAAGGAGTTCTGAAGAACTGTTATGTGGATAGACCTCTCTTAATGGGCAAAGAATATAAAACATTATGTCCCATGTAATGCACATCAAAAGGTAACCTCAGCAGAGGAAAATTAGAATGGTCTTTTTGTGGATATGTCTTAGAGCATTTCTTCATAATACCATGTCCTATGGTTAAAGTCATTGGAAAACTACAACCCAATTCAGGCAGGAGTACTAATAGTCCAGACCCTTCAGGAATAAATATTTTGGACATCCCACCAAGCAAAGAATTACAATAAACAAAGGGAAAGGGGAATATGTAATGAGTAGTAGAAGAAGATAGTTGGAAATACCAGCTATGACCATGTGACCAGTTGCAGAAATGAAGAGTGTGGAAGTTACGAGTATTTTTTTAATAATCTACAGGTTAGCTTCACTACCAGACTTCTCATTATTGTCTCCATCTGCCATAAGAAGATGTGTTTATGTTTTTTTTAAGTTTATTTATTTATTTTTAGAGAAAGAGAGCAGGGGAAGGGCAGAGAAAGAGAGTTAGAGAGAGAATCCCAAGGAGGCTCTGCACCATCAGCATAGAGCCCAACATGGAGTATGATCCTACAAACCATGAGATCATGACCTAAGCCAAAATCAATAGTTGGCTTCTTAACCAACTGAGACACCCAGGTGCCCCATTTATGTTTTTAAAGGAGTTTCCAGAGGAATAACATTGGGTGGCAATTTCCCTCAAATATTTTCCCAAGTCTATTAATGGTAGTTGTGGTAGGTATGGAAAATTTTGTAACAACTGTAAACAAGTAGTTACCAGTTTGGGTAAAGAAACTCCCATGCAAGAAGAAGTTAGATTTCTCTATGAGATCAAATATGTTTTTTTATAAAAATTATTTTAACATTCAAGAGCTATGATTGTTTACTGTGAGCAGCCAGTATTGCAATTATAGAACCCACTTCCATTGAATATTATATAAAACTTTGCAGTTGGCATTATAAGAGGTTATGTTAGAGAATGATTTTCAAATTGGTTGTATTCTCTGATTTTTTAGACCTATCTTGGCACAAGAAATATGTAGTATACATTGCCTTCCTTGTATATATTGATTAGAAGCCAGGGAGAGTGTATTAGTCAGGGTACTACAGAGAAACAGAACCTACAGGGTGTGGGGGTTGGGAGGGGGAGAGAGGGGGGATTTATTTTAAAGAACTGGTTCACTTAATTGTGGAGGCTTGGCAAATCCAAAATCTTATGGAGAAAGATGGAAGGCTAGAGCCTCAGGAAAGCATTGCAGTTTGAGTCCAAGATAGTCTGCTACCAGAATTCTCTCTTGCTCAAGGGAAGTCAGTCTTTGTTGTATTAAGGTCTTCAACAAATTGGATGTGGCCTACCCATATTATGAAGGGTAATCTGCCTTACTCCACTGATTTATATGTCAATCTCACCTCAAAGATACACCCTCACAGAAATATCCAAAATAATATTTGAGAAAATATCTGGGCACTGTGTTCTAGACAAGTCGACACATAAAGTTAACCACAACAAAGAAAGTTCTTGGTAAGATGCCAATTTCTTTCCACCTCCATAAGTGGGGCTTGTATTGGAGGAGGAGAGGGATCATTATAATTAATTTTAAAAAAAGAAGTCAATAGTTATAAAGGTACATATTGTTAGCAGATTTTATATTTATCATCATCCCAGGGATTAGTAAAAACTGTAATTTTATCTCTGTAATCCCATAGGATTTGTTGGTATGGATTCTAGATTACAACATTTTTAATTTAATTGCACAATTATAAATATCCTAGTTGTAATATGGGATACACATTATACCTAGGAATTCCTTAAATGACATTTGTTAGATAGTGGCATCTTGCTCTATTTGCTTTGTGGCACTAGTTAATAATAGTGGATTTCATTTGATTTGAAATAAAAATTGGCTCATAGGGCTTAGAAGGCACCTATGAGTCACCAGCAGTATTATAGAGTCTGGCTTAGCTGGGAAGGTTGTTGACAGAAGTAGCAGAGATAGGAAATACAGTAGTAGCCTCAGTGTTGATGTTTGTGGTCATGTTACTAAGATTGATCAATTGAATAACAATCAAAGTAGTTCCCATTGTCCTCAATCTGAACAGTGTTGCCTGTCTCCCTGTGATATGCATGTTGCATGCTAAAGTGATCCACACTGGGGAGGGTAGGAACTTCTCAAGTAAGGAAAAGGTACAGCAACAGAGTAGGGGTTAAAGTCAGAGATCACCTACAGCCAGGAATAGTAGATCTGATTGTCCCCTTTATATCACCCAACGCAATTAGTTCCACCTCCTGGGTGTCAAAAGCACTTCCAGATTTGTTCCACAGTGCCTTCAGTAGAACAAAGTTTGTAGGTGGCAGATTAGCATGCTTCTCTCTCCAGATACTGGTGAGTGGTTTGTTCCACTTACATTGGATGATGAGCAGACACAGGATGAAGATGATTCCAGAGTCAGTAGTCCATGTGAGGTCCTCATCAGGATTGAGAGAGAGACAACTAGGCTCTGCATTTTTTATGAGGGATAAAGGAAATGTTAAAGTATCAGATGGGTGCTACTTTAATGTAGGTAATAATGTCAGGGCTACCACATCTGTGAATATTGATAATTGTATTGTATCCAATGTGGTTATATAAAACAGCAGAAGTTGCAGCATCTCTGTTGGTGGTTTCCTTATTTATTGTGAATTTAAATATGGCATAGTTATTCCATCTGGGAGTGGGTTTAATGTAATCAGGACTATGAACAGTATTTTAATCACTTAGGGGATCATTGTAATCCAGGTTCTCTCAATGGTCTTTAATTTTTTTCATGTTTATTTTTGAGAGAGAGAGAGAGAGAGAGAGAGAGCATGAGCAGGGGAGGGGCAGAGAGAGAGGGAGACAGAGAATCTGAAGCAGGCTTCAGGCTCTGAGCTGTCAGCACAGAGCCCAATGCGGGGCTCGAACCCACAAACTGTGGGATCATGACCTAAGCTGGAAGTCGGATGCTCAACTGACTGAGCCACCCAGGCACCCCACAATGGTCCATATTTTAAAAACCCATTGTGTCTTTCTCTGATATTTCCTGCCATAGGACAATAGGGAGGAAAAAAAAAAAAAAAAAAACCCAAGCAGTGTTCCCTTTGCTGAGAAGTGGGATTATTGATCTGACTGTGTAACTCTGTAGCACTCCCAAAGGCTATAAAAGCTGTTTCATTAACCTCCCAATAACACTAGAAAAGGTTAGTTCCTTGCATTGGCTAGCCAGTAAAAGACCTGTGTGGGTATCTGCCATTGTTAAGGCACATTTGATGATTCCTGCTGATGCAGAGAAAAGCCCAATGAAGTTGATTTGTTAGTTCTGATGTAAATGTTTCCAGTGTCTAGACTTTTGGTATCTGGTACAGTCCCTGATGGCTTTGTTTCTCTACTGGGTCAACTCCTTTATTAACAATCCATTTTCATAACCCCATGAACCCAAGTCTACTGTCCTCTTGAGTGCACACCAACATAAGGAGTAGGGTGGCTAGGTTCAGAGTTCTGGGGACTGTCCATCTTTCAAGAGCCTTACTTATTTTGGTGATCTGGTTAGTTTATCAGCTTTGGTATTGTATTGCACCTCTTCTGTATCTTATTTGGTATGAGCCAAGGTATAGTATGCCATCATGGGCAGAATGGGAGCCAATGTGGCAATTTTTCCCATGTCTCCTTACCTCAAATGTCTCGACCTTGTATTTTCCAGCCATGATTTTGCTAAATTCCAGATCAAGTAGTTAACCCATTAGCCACCAACCAGCAGTCAGTGAAAATAGAATCGTAGGAAAATGTTTGTCAAGGGCATGCTTTATAGGAGAATTGCATGCAGCTCAGTCTATTGGGCACTTTATCCTTCTTATGGAACTTAGACTGTTTGAACAGGGGTAATAGGCTGTGGCGGTTCATTTTCTTGCTCTCGTATGCCCCACTGGTAAAGACAGACCATTGTTTTTCTCATTTTGAGAGTGTTGGCTTTCCTCCCTCTCATTCCCATTAAGCAATAAGTGGAGGCATTTCTGGAGGCTTTGGCAAGTTACCTCAGTAGCAGGGTATATGGCTAATTCCTCATAGAGTTGTGGCACTCCAGTATCTCTATCATTTAGATGTCATTTCTACTTTAGTAAGGAGGCCTCATTAAATTTTACAGGAGCTTTTCCCATTGCTCAGAGCATAATAGGCATCTCCATCCATAGGGTAATTGACTCTGCTCCAGTAAGGGCTTCAGTTTTACTAAGTGCCCAGTCTGCTACCAGGGGTTGCCTCTCTATGGGTGAATACCTTTGGGCTAAGTCTGGGAGCTGCCTACACCAAAAGCCTCTGCATAGCCATTTAATTATTCATTTAGTCCAGAGGCTCCCAGAAGCATATTTGCAGTGACCAAAACTCATTGTTTAAGTTCTGTGCTCCAAGAATTAATGAAAATGCCAAAGTAATAGCCTCCTTTATTTTATCTAGTGTCTGTTATTGCTCAAGTCTCCATTGAAAAGTGAAAGACTTAAAGGTTTCTCAATGAACGGGGACCAGCATTGGAGGTGAGGAATGAATTGGCACTAAAATCCAGACATTCCTGTTTGGCCTTTCTTTACCATTGTGGGAGGTTGAAGTTCTGGATTTTTATCTTTCACCAGATGTGTAACCGTTGCTCTTATAAGTTTCAAATATAGTCTCAAAATGTAACAGACTGAGAAGGGCCTTGGATCTTCTGTTGCACAACTGCCCATTCCCTCTCAGTGAGGTGTTTGCTCACAGCTGTGATGACCTATAAGACAGAGTCTTGGTCAAGTCCAATGAGAAAGATGTCATTGATATAATACCAAAGCTGAGTTTTTAGTACAAGAGCAGGTCAAACATTTAGGTCCTGACTGCAAAGATGGTGTTTAATCGCAGGACTTTTTAAATACCCCATAAGAAACCAGGAAAAGATATACTATTGGACTTCAAAGGTGAAGGTGAGTTATGGTTAACTCCTCCATGAAATTTTTATGAATAGAATATGCCCGCAAAGTCTATAACTGCAAACCATTTACCCATGCTGTATTAAATGCCATTCATCAAGGCAATAATATCTGGTGAGGTGCTCTAATAAAGGGAACATCTTTGTTAATTCTCCATAGTCTATAGTTATCCTCTTCTCATTAGTTGCAGCTTTAAGCAACCAATATTAGAGAATTAAAATGTGGTAAGGATCAATACCCTCTCAAAGTCAGCTTTGACAGGTCATAATCCTTTGGTGCCTTGGCTGGTACTGTGGCACATTTAGCACTCAAACCAGTAGGGGAAGGTTAACTGATTTCTACTTGGTGCTGCCCACCAATAGCATAAAAGCTTTAGGCTTTTTCCATGAGGTTACCTGCTGACTGAAGACGTCCATTCTAATAATGGGGAAAAGGTTGGTGTTGAAGGGATAGGGAATAAGTAGAACAGAAGAATCTTTTAGCAATAACTTGACCAATTTTAATAGTTAATCAGGGAGAAATAGTTAATTTTCCCTCCAATCCCCCCCTTTAATCCTTTTCCCATGCTGGTCACCTCTTGGGTGAAAGGGGCCCTTTAAAACATGAGTGCTTCCTGGGATTAGGGAGATTTTGGTACCCATATCCAACAGAGTTAGCCAGTGTCACTTATTTTTTTGGAAGCCAAACCACAGTTAATGTAATAAAAGGGTAATTTTCTGCCAGAGGAGGTACTTCCATGACCACTAGATCCCTACATAGAAGCAGGTCCCTGTCACTGGCAGAGATCAAGAGCCAATGGAAAGTAAACCTGCCTCCAAAGGGGAAGCCTGTGATAGGTTTTAATCTAACTTTAGTATATAATTGGTGCACTGATTTACCAAAGATGATCAATCAATTTGGGGCCCTCTCATTGCTTAGGGTGCAGTATAATCTCCTTTGTTCATTTTAGGGTTCCCCTGTTTAAACTCAGGGTTCATGTTCAAATAGGTGCCTGGTTATAGGTGATTTGTTTGGCCTAGGAGGAAGACAACTTTATTTGTTTATTTTATTTATTTTTAATGTTTTTATATTTGAGAGCACACGAGCAGGGGAGGGGCAGAGAGAGTGGGAGACAGGATCTGAAGTAGGCTTTTTGCTGACAGCAGTGAGCCTGATATGGGGTTTGAACTCACAAACCCTGAGTATCATGATCTGAGCCCAGCAGTCAGATTCTCAACAGACTGAGCCACCCAGGTGCCCCTGACTGGCGTCCTTTTAAGAAGAGGAAAACACCATGCGAAAACAGAGACACACAGGGAAAACATGTGAGGACAGAGGCAAAAATTGGAATGCTACAGCTGCAAGCCAAGAGTGCCATGGGAGGACAGCCACAACCAGAAGGTAAAAAGAGGCAAGGAAGGACTTTACTTAGAGTTTCAGGGGGAAAATGACCCTGCTGACCCTTTTATTTCATACTTCTAGCCTCCTGAAATGTGAGAGAATAAATTTTTATTGTTTGAAGCCACCTGGTTTGTGGCACTTTGTTACAACATTCCTAGGAATCTAATACAGCCAGCTACATTGTACTTGTTCCATTAGTTGAGTAAAATCAACCAGAAGCAACAGTTTATGAAGCAGCCAGGGCACATCCTCATGAATAAGGCTATAGACTGAAAAAATTCTGCAGAGGACCTCAGCAAAACTTTACACAACTTCCTGGAGCACTGTAAAAGAGCTCTTAAGATAGTAATATCAGCTGGTAAAAGAACATATGAACTCTTACCATTTCTGGTCTTCCCAGTAGTCCTGGATAGCTTCTAAGAGGCCTTCAAGTCTTTGGAGCTCCAAGAGGGTAGGATTGATTTTCCTCATGTTGAGATGAAAAGTAAGGAGATTTGAAAGGCACTGTACTCCACACCCGAAAAACAAATAACCCAGTGAAGAAATGGGCAGAAAATATGAATAGACACTTCTCTAAAGAAGACATCCGGATGGCCAACAGGCACATGAAAAGATGCTCAACGTCGCTCCTCATCAGGGAAATACAAAGCAAAACCACACTCAGATATCACCTCACGCCAGTCAGAGTGGCTAAAATGAACAAATCAGGAGACTATAGATGCTGGAGAGGATGTGGAGAAACGGGAACCCTCTTGCACTGTTGGTGGGAATGCAAATTGGTGCAGCCACTCTGGAAAACAGTGTGGAGGTTCCTCAGAAAATTAAAAATAGACCTACCCTATGACCCAGCAATAGCACTGCTAGGAATTTACCCAAGGGATACAGGAGTACTGATGCATAGGGGCACTTGTACCCCAATGTTTATAGCAGCACTCTCAACAATAGCCAAATTATGGAAAGAGCCTAAATGTCCATCAACTGATGAATGGGTAAAGAAATTGTGGTTTATATACACAATGGAATACTACGTGGCAATGAGAAAGAACGAAATATGGCCCTTTGTAGCAATGTGGATGGAACTGGAGAGTGTGATGCTAAGTGAAATAAGCCATACAGAGAAAGACAGATACCATATGTTTTCACTCTTATGTGGATCCTGAGAAACTTAATAGAAACCCATGGGGGAGGGGAAGGAAAAAAAAAAGAGGTTAGAGAGGGAGAGAGCCAAAGCATAAGAGACTCTTAAAAACTGAGAACAAACTGAGAGTTGATGAGGGGTGGAAGGGAGGGGAGGGTGGGTGATGGGTATTGAGGAGAGCACCTTTTGGGATGAGCACTGGGTGTTGTATGGAAACCAATTTGACAATAAATTTCATATATTAAAAAAAAAAGAAAGAAAGGCACTGTAGTTTCCATTCCCATTTGGCCATTTAGTAGCCTGACTGCTTTTTTAATTCTTTGTCTTGCAATCCACCACTTTCATTGCAAGACACAGTCTCTTATCCAAAGTCTCAATGACTCCCTGTTGTTTCCTTTTAATTGTTTCTGCTTCCCTATGTTTTGTATGTTTGGTTTTCAGAGAATCTCAGAAGTGAAATTGAGATTTGGGTAGCCCATATCAGGACATTTGAATAAAACTGGCAGTTCTTCCCTTACCAAAGGAAGTCGTCTCTGGGTCCCATAACCAATGGGAACCATCAATCCAAGAGGTCATCACCCCCTCCTTGTCCTAGGTCTCAGATTGAAGCAAATAACAGCAAAAAAAAAAAAAAAAAAAATAGAGGGAGCAGAAGGAGCAACAGTAGGGAAGCACTGCAAACCTGGAGAAATACAAAGAGCTTTCAGTCTCTTAATCTTTTCCTCTAGTATATTAATTCATTGCTTATCCAATTGCTATCCAATTCATTCTTGCATTTATTCATTGCATTAATTTATTCATGCATTAATTCATTGCTTATCCAATTGCTATCCAATTCATTCTTGCATTTATTTCCTGAGAAGTAGTCATCTCAATAATACATTTGTTAGGTGGAACTTTTTTAAATATTCTTATAAGTACAGCAATTTATCTACCTTGAAAAAGCCTCCCTCTGGCCATTGAAATACAGGGTGTTCATAAGTATCCCCATTCCAAACATGACAGAGTGAAATCAGCCTTTTAATAGAGACACCTACCAGCAACATTTTGGTTTTCTCATATTTTTCTACCATTGGAGTTAATGGTGAACCAGATGGGATCTCAGAACCTGAATCGCCTATTTTGCTTAATAGTAACTCAAATTTTGCTGTAGGGGTTTGAAATTTTCCCCCAGGAACCCAATTAAACTTAGCTAAAATAATTAAAGGAAGACTATTTAGCAAACAGCCAGAATCTCACCTGATCAAAGGTGGCCACAAATCCTCCGATAAATTCATCTAGAAGAAGGACTCATTCAAGAAATCCTATCCTCATTGCTGAATTATTGGGGGAGGGGAAGCAAGACCCAAAGAAAAACACCAGTTTATATAGAATTAGCATATTTTGTCATGGAACAAAGCAAATGTCTGGAATGCATGCATGTAGCAAGCAAGTGACTACAATGTTTAGTGGATTTTCATTTGCATTTATAAGGAATTAAAGCCATAGGTGTTATACATCATCTTACTTTTGGCGAATAATGAACTGATACTCAGTTTACATCACTTGTTACAATGAGCTTATTCTAAGTCTTATTTTTCATAATTCTTCAGGCTTACTCTGGCATTCTGCTTTACCAGGCTTGTTCTGACATTTTGTTTTTCATAATTCCTACAGTTGCTCCTGACCGTGTATCTGGTACATATAATTAACCACATCCTTAAACATTCTTCATTAATATTAAATTCAGTTTTCCAGAAAACATAGTTTTTAATGGCTGTATGATATTCTATCACACAGCCTTGCCAAAATTTATTTTAATACCATTTTCCTCTTGCTGGATATTTATATGATTTAAAATATTTTCCCATTGTAGACAACACCATGACAAATATACTTATGTATAAAATATGATGCAAATTTCTAATATTTTCCTTATGGTATCTACAAGTGGATGCTCATGAAAATGAATATTTTTAAGCTTTAGTACATATCGATACACCAACTTCAGGAAAAACCATACTAATTTGTGCTCCCAAAGGCAATGAATTAGAGGGTTCATCTCACCAAAGACATCCATATCCTCATGTTGCAGAAAAGGAAAAGACTGGTAAGCTTTTGGTAGGAAAGCATGAGGTCCTATTGCAACTACTGAAGCTGAAAGTGTTTGGCATATACCTCTAATATGAACTAGTCTGTTTAAACATAACAATTTGACATGGGCAAGTTATCAGTTATAATTTATAAATAAGTATACATTGCCTAAAAGAACAGCAATTATGGGATCACATGACATAGGCCCATGTGAATTGGGTCTGGCAATCTGACAAACAGTAGTACCTGAGATTATTGGAAATGATCCAATGAGTTGGCTTTTATTGGGGGGGAGGGTAAAATTCTTCTAAGCTTTAAATTCTTAATGAAAATATTTAAGTAATACCTGGGTTTTTTTTCATGTAAAGTTTATTTATTTATTTTAAGAAAGAAAGAATACGCGGGAGGGGCAAAGAAAGAGAGAGAGAGAGAGAGAGAGAGGGAATCCCAAGCAGGTTTCACACTGTCAGCGGGGGGCCTGATGCAGGGCTTGAACTCACAAACTCTGACATCATGACCTGAGCCAAAATCAAGCATCAGATGCTTAACTGACTGAGCCACCCACGTGCCCCTAAGTAATAGGTAACGGTGCAAAATTCAAAATGTGCAGAGATGCATCATGAAAACTATGTAGACTATGCCTGTTCTTTCAGTCATCAAAGTCTTCTGCCCTGAGTCAAATTTCTTCTTTATCCTCTCAATGACTTTCTGAGCATTTACAAAAGTAAATTTCTCTTTTATATATTTTTCTTTTGGCCTCCCACACAAAAAGTACCATATTATGCATACTGTTCTGTACCCTGCTTCTTTTCAGTCTGAATTTAGCTTGGATATCATGATACATGATTATGTAAATAGCTTATCTGTATATGTAAGAATATATTCATTATTCAGCATAAAATTGGTGAGTAACTACTTGGTGTCAGGCCTACTCTACGCACAAAGATAAAGCAATAAACACAGAAAAATCTCAACCCTCATGGAATTTATATAACAGGGCAGAGAAACAGAAAAACAACATAATATTGAAAATATATATTACATGATGGCAAGTGTTAATACAGAAAAAGAGAATGTTCAGCCTGGGGCGCCTGAGTAGCTCAGTCAGTTAAGCGTCTGACTCTTGGTTTTGGCTCAGGTCATGATCTCACAGTTCGTGGGATCAAGCACTCACAGCCGGTTCTGCACTGACAGCATGGAGCCTGCTTGGGATCCTCTCTCCCTCTTTCTCTGCCACCCCTGCCACTTGTGATTTCTCTCTCTCTCTCTCTCAAAAATAAATAAACTTTTAAAAAAGTGTTTAGCCTAGCTAAATATGGCCTTGATCACTTACAGGTTGATCACTTAAAGGCATGAAGAAGACAGTCAGACTGAGCTAGCCAAAGCTCATGCAGTCCAAAGCACAAAGACCACTCCTGTGCAGGAAACAGGAGTTAAGGCCTAAAGACATTCAGGATCAGGACACAGATACCCAGCAGGGAGAGGGTTCATTGGCCTCCTCCACTGACCCTATCTGTCTCGTGTAAAACACAAATCCCACCAGAAAGATAAACATCTGCCCACTGAGAGGATCCTGGGCCAGGATGTTTCCACCTGAGCAGGTCACTGCAAAAAGCCTGGACTCTGGGGCAGAAATTGGATACAGGACCTCTGTAAATTTGTCCACCCTAGTGGCCTACCCCTTAAGGAGGCTAAAAATCAGGCTGAGGGGGAGGACCAGAGGGCACCAGTCATGGTAAGGCTTCCACCAACGCTGTCTCCCAAGAAGTGGCAAGAGGTGGGGGTGCAGGGCTCACAAAAGAGAGACACTACAGGTCCCTATAGCAAGGTAGATTGGACTAGCTTAGCTCCCTTAGCCCTTGAGGGAAAGAGCCACAGTGAGACTGACTTGGGCTACAAAGGGACAAAGCACTTTCTAAGGGTAAAGTACAGAAAGGGCTTCCCCAGGAAGAAGTAAGCTCTCTGTCATCCCGAGGTTATTATCTAAGCAGAGAGCAGAGGGCCACATGCAGAGGAGCCTCTGGCAATCAGCAAGGGGTTGGACCCCAGGACCCTTGAGGGTCCATGGACCCTAATATGCTCCATCTTTGAAGGACAAACCCTGCCCAGTCCTGTCTGGCCCAGTCAGGTGGTTCAGAAGCACCCCAGGGACTGCAGCCCTTTCCTGAAGTTTCAAAAAAGGAGCAGCATTAGCATTCATTAGTGCTCTAAGCGGCATTTTAATTACCAGTCTCACTGTCTGCCTTTTAGTTTTTACAGTGAGTACCTGGTGCAGACTCCTCTCCCTATCCCTCCCACCCTCTTTCTCTCTAGGGATCAGCTAAGAGTTGCACCTCACCTTCCTTTCACCCACTACCCACATCCCCCATCAAAGCCTGGAGGCTGGAATGAGCTTCTCCAGGGCATTTGCATTGCACTTTCTCTCCCTCCCCCTGCCAGTGAGCTCAGAAAATTGGTTTTAATCCACCAGGCTCCAGTTGCTTAGCAACAGAAAGGCCTGCTCCTAGCAACCAGAAGCCACAAAGATGCTGCAGAAAGAGGGGGTTGTCTGGGCCCTCCTCTCACTCAGCTCCTGACTGCTGGCCTCCCTGATGTTTTTCTCATCGAGTACACACACCCTTCCTTTCTCAGATGCCAGGTCTTGAAAGCCTGATCTCTGGGGAAGCTGCCTTGATTTCAACCCCCACCCATTCTTCCTGCCTGGAGCCTCTCTGAATCTTACCTCCAAGACCAGCAGAAGGAGCTCATGATCACAGCAGGGTGGCTCTAGGCAGTGCCCTCACCTTCCAGTGACCAGTGACAGAGATCACTTGCTGTATAGGCTCCTCCAGTCTGACTGGTGGGTGGGCCAGGCTCCTTTAACTCTGGGTGAGAGCAATTCCTGCCCTGGATGTAGGGGACTGTGCATTATAATCCCAGTCCACCTGAGCCTGAAGGGAGGCAAGGGATAACTCCCCACTTCTACAGGTCAAAAAACTGAGAGTCAGATGGGCTCAGACCCACACAACATTTCAGTGACAGCTGGGTCTGAACCCAACACAGTCAGCATCCATGACACTGCCAGGCCACTGTGCAGTTCCAGAGGCTTCTGCTTCCACTCCCCAAAAGACAGTGAGCACGGGGTTCTGCACCACAAAGAAGAAGCCTTCTGCCCTCCTGCGTTTTGGCATGGCCCCAGCTCAGGGTGATCATTGGTGCAGACTTCACATTTGATGAGCTGCTTTCCTAGATTTTTTTTAACTTAATAAGAGTTCAGGAGTGTCCCCCAGGAGAGGCTGGATCAGAATTCTGACTCTGTGAATGGGGGCTGCTGGTACCTTAATCTCAGATCTCACTGGATTTCACAGGAGGTGCACGTGGGTGCATTCCTCCACCTCTTCTGTAGGGCCTCAAGCTCTGACAACAAGGCTGCCCCCTAGAAATAAACCATGGAAAGTGGGGGCTGTGGGAAACTGACATCTAACAAGCGACCCCATCCCCATCTCTCACCCTGAGTCAGGACCCTAGGCAGGGACAAGCCTTTCCCTGGGCAACTTCTCTCTACCCCTCCCCCCACTCCCAGCTTCTTGCTTCTCCCTCCCTTTCCTCCTTTCTCCCTCCCAAGAAAAGGGCTTCTGGCTTCCATTGCCTGGCAACCAAAGGACTGCCACAGGCTGGGAAGAGCAGCACAGATGCTGCCTAATGAGGGGGATGAAATGAGGGGCAAAATCTCTGTCTCCAGTCATAAGCCTCTGCCAGCAATGCTGCTGGTGCTCACAAATTACACATCTTCTTAAACTTTCAATCACTGTGCTCTATGATGAAAAGCCTTTCAAAATCAGACAAATAACCCACATATGGATAAATACCTCCTTGATCCACCCTTCTCTATTTCATATTTAAAAACTTTCGTTATGAAAAATTTCAAGCCCACACACAAAGTAGGATGGCATAATAAGCCCTCCTGTGCACACCGCCCAGCATCAGCAATTATTAACTCCTGGTCAGATACCACATCATTGTATCTGCAAGTATTCAGTATGTGGCTCTGGCTCTGGAACATTAGAATTATCTTTGTAACATAACTAAAAAGTTTTTTATTTTATTTATTTTTTTATGAAATTTATTGTCAAATTGGTTTCCATACAACACCCAGTGCTCATCCCAACAGGTGCCCTCCTCAATGCCCATCACCCACCCCCTAATCAACCCTCAGTTTGTTCTCAGTTTTTAAAAGTCTCTTATGCTTTGGCTCCCTCCCTCTCTAACTTTTTTTTCCCCTTCCCCTCCCCCATGGTCTTCTGTCAACTTTCTCAGGATCCACATAAGAGTGAAAACATATGGTATCTGTCTTGCTCTGTATGATTTATTTCACTTAGCATAACACTCTCCAGTTCCATCCATGTTGCTACAAAGGGCCATGTTTCATTTTTTCTCATTGCCAAGTAGTATTCCATTGTATGTATAAACCACACCTTCTTTATCCATTCATCAGTTGATGGACATTTAGGCTCTTTCTATAATTTGGCTATTGTTGAAAGTGCTGCTATAAACATTGGGTACATGTGCCCCTATGCACCAGCACTCCTGTATCCCTTGGGTAAATTCCTAGCAGTGCTATTGCTGGGCCATAGGGTAGGTCTATTTTTAATTTTTTGAGGAACCTCCACACTGTTTTCCAGAGTGGCTGCACCAGTTTGCATTCCCACCAACAGTGCAAGAGGGTTCCCGTTTCTCCACATCCTCTCCAGCATCTATAGTCTCCTGATTTGTTCATTTTAGCTACTCTGACTGGTGTGAGGTGATATCTCAGTATGGTTTTGATTTGTATTTCCCTGATAAGCAGTGACGTTGAGCATCTTGTCATGTGCCTATTGGCCATCTGGATGTCTTCTTATTTATTTATTTATTTTTTTTTTATTTTTTTTTATTTTTATTTTTGGGACAGAGAGAGACAGAGCATGAACGGGGGAGGGTCAGAGAGAGGGAGACACAGAATCTGAAACAGGCTCCAGGCTCCGAGCTGTCAGCCCAGAGCCTGACGCGGGGCTCGAACTCACCGACCGCGAGATCGTGACCTGGCTGAAGTCGGACGCTTAACCGACTGCGCCACCCAGGCGCCCCTGGATGTCTTCTTTAGAGAAGTGTCTATTCATGTTTTCTGCCCATTTCTTCACTGGATTATTTGTTTTTCGAGTATGGAGTTTGGTGAGTTCTTTATAGATTTTGGATACTAGCCCTTTGTCTGATATGTCATTTGCAAATATCTTTTCCCATTCTGTCGGTTGTCTTTTCCCATTCTGTCGGCTGATTGTTTCCTTTGCAGTGCAGAAGCTTTTTATCTTCATGAGGTCCCAATAGTTCATTTTTGCTTTTAATTCCCTTGCCTTTGGAGATGTGTCAAGTAAGAAATTGCTGCAGCTGAAGTCAGAGAGGTTTTTTTCCTGCTTTCTCCTCTAGACTTTTGATTGTTTCCTGTCTCACATTCAGGTCCTTTATCCATTTTGAGTTTATTTTTGTGAATGGTGTCAGAAAGTGGTTTAGTTTCATTCTTCTTCATGTTGCTGTCCAGTTCTGCCAGCAGCATTTGTTAAAGAGACTGTCCTTTTTCCATTGGATACTCTTTCCTGCTTTGTCAAAGATTAGTTGGCCATACATTTGTGGGTCAATTCTGGGTTCTCTATTGTATTCCATTGGTCTATGTGTCTGTTTTTGTGCCAATACTATGCTGTCTTGATGATTGCAGTTTTGTAGTAGAGGCTAAGGTCTGGGATTGTGATGCCTCCCGCTTTGGTGTTCTTCTTCAATATTACTTTGGCTTCAGCATCCTTTCTTAATAAAAACCCTCAAGAAAGCCGGGATAGAAGGAACATACTTAAACATCATCAAAGCCATTTATGAAAAGCCCACAGCTAACATCATCCTCAATGGGGAAAAACTGAGAGCTTTCCCCCTGAGATCATGAACACGGCAGGGATGTCCACTCTCACCGCTGTTGTTTCACATAGTGTTGGAAGTGTTAGCATCAGCAATCAGACAACAAAAGTAAATCAAAGGCATCAAAATTGACAAGGATGAAGTCAAGCTGTCACTTTTTGCAGATGGCATGATACTATACATGGAAAACCCGATAGACTCCACCAAAAGTCTGCTAGAACTGATACATGAATTCAGCAAAGTCGCAGGATACAAAATTAGTGTACAGAAATCAGTTGCATTTTTATACACTAATAATGAAGCAACAGAAAGACAAATAAAGAAACTGATCCCATTCACAATTGCACCAAGAATCATAAAGTACCTAGGAATAAATGTAACCAAGGATATAAAAGATCTGTATGCTGAAAACTATAGAAAGCTTATGAAAGAAATTGAAGATATAAAGAAATGGAAAAGCATTCCATGCTCCTGGATTGGAAGAATAAATATTGTCAAAATGTCAATACTACCCAAGGCAATCTACACATTCAATGCAATCCAAATCAAAATTTCACCAGCATTCTTCTCGAAGCTAGAACAAGCAATCCTAAAATTTGTATGGAACTACAATGTTATTTTAAGTAATTAACAGTAGTTCCATAATATCATCAAATACCCAGTTGGTGTTCAAATTTTAAATGTCTCATCAGTATCATGAAAGGTTGGTCTTTTTTTTTTTTTAACAGTTTATTTGGGTCAGGATCTAAATGAAGTCTACACATTAATTTATGGATTCCACTTCCTGAATATTGTAAGAGAGGGAAAACTTTTCCTCTAGTCTCTTAAGCTCAGTAACTGAGATGTGTAAATTGAGCTGATAAAACACAGACTAACAGGAGGGGAAAACCAGCATTTCTTTAAATGTGCAACCTCCATATACATGGCAGAACTCAGTGATGATAACTCAAAGGAGTGATTGGCTTTTGGGGCTTATACCATCTTAATGGGTGAGGGCTGAGAGAGAAAGGCACTTATTGGAAAACAAATGCCTTTTTGGAAAGATAAGTGGGTTTTCAGGAGAACAAACAGTTGATAGGAAAGTTTGTGATAATGTTTGTCTCTACAGGTGTGAGTGGTCTTTCTGTCTCTTTCAGGGCCACAAAACCCTCCTGGAGAAGAGATTTGAGGTAAATTTTACTCACGGTCTACCTTCTGGGAGTAGATGGCCTGAGAAGGAATTTATAACCACCTCATTTCCCAGAAGTTGCTGCTTTTAGTCAGATAAGGGAAGCCCCAAGAAGGCTTTTTTCCCCCTTGTTATCTGTTTAATTGCATATGTCTTCAGCTTAAACTAATCTTTATAGCAACTCTAGGGTTCCAAGTGGGTGCCCATAATATAGTGACATAACAAGGAATTGAAATTACCCTGGAAACCATTGACCCCTGGGCTCTTCATAGACTTCCTGTGAGCTCTGCTGTGAGCTGTGCGAGGCATTATTAGTTCCCAAATCTTAAGATGAGGAGACTGAGATTCAAAGTGGTGAAATGAACAGCTCAAGGTCCCCCAGCTAATGAGGCTCTGGGCCAGGCCAGTAACTCATGTCAGGAGTCCAAACTCCTAACTGTGTGAGTCCTTGCAACCATACTCTGCCCACGCCACCCCCCCAACCTGTCCTGCCTCCAAAGAGGTAAAAGAAGGCTTTAAGAAGGAGTCAGGGAAGGCCTCTTCTGACCACCTCTTAGTCCAGGTCCTACCCAACATCTGTGAAAGACCCATGCAATCCCACCTCTTCTGACTGCTCTGGACCATTTCTTTCCTCCCAAGTATCTGCCTTTGGGTGCATGTGCCTCAGTCTCCCACTCACTCAGAACTCCCTGAGTGCAAGGAACTTGGCTCTGGATATTGGTGACCCGCCCCACCTGAGGCTCACCCAGAGGCATTTGGAAGATGCTCCCCAAATGGAGGGCCTACTCACTGACTGCCTGAGTCAGGGGCTGTCTGGAGGGTGGGTGTGCTGGAAAGACACACCCTATTGCAATAGGGAAAGTGTTCATTTCTGTGGAAGAATGTCTCAAAGAAAAGGAAAGGGACCTGGGTTTTATAGAGACAGATAAACAAGAAAGCTATGAGGAAAGGTGGACAGCAAACTTTGTCTAAGTTATGAGGAAGAGCGGAGGGAAATACATGAGGGCAGAATGACCCTTTGTGGTTAGCCATTTCTCAGATCACAAAAGGATAGGGGCATTATTCAACCACCTCTGATCACCAAGAGCACAAGGTTCAGATATAACTAAACATTTAGCTATATGTTTAGCTATATGTCACTAGTTTTATTCTATCATCTTGATTTAGGAAAATAATTTTCAGACTGTAATATTCTCTAGAGCTTTTCAGATAATACTATGGAGTACACACATGGTAGCATATGCATTAACTTGTTTCTGGAAGAATAAATAAGAAATTATTGTCAGCTCCTTTACCTTTGAGGAGAAAAGCTTGGGAGCAAGATGGTGAAGGAAAACATTTCTTTTTATCCTTCTATTTTGTTTGAATTTTCTCTCCATACACATGTGTTTATTTTATTATTAAAAATACTATCTTTGGGTGTCCAGGAAGATGGCATACATTCACAGTTATCATGCCCAACAAAACCAACTAATAACCTATCAAAATAAGGAGGGGGTCTGCTTGGAGAAACTTGCAAGAAGAGGCTCTCACAATACTACAAAACCATTGGTCTGGGATTCAAGATGCCAGAAATGCTCCTTTCCTCATAATGTCTCCACCCAATGGCACATTCTGTCTGGCATGGTGACCAGAGTGAAGATGCAGAGGACCATTGTAATCTGCCAAGATTACCTCCACTACATCCAAAAGTACAACTGCTTCGAGAAATCCCCAAGAACATGTCTGTGCACCTGCCCCCCTGTTTCTGGAATGTCAATATTGAAAACATTGTCACAGTGGGTTAGTGCCAGCCCTTGAGAGAAACTGTGAGCTTCAACACACGCAAGGTCACCAAGGCTTCTGGCATCAAAAAGCAGTTCCAGAAGTTCTGAGATTAGGCATCTGCCCACACCTCAAAACAAAACAAAGTTATTTTCCCCGTAAAAAAAAAAAAATACTGTCATTGGAAATTTATTGGGCATTGAGTTATCGGTCTTTTTTTCTTATTAATATTTTTCTGCATTTCAAAACCTAACAAATAATTTTTTAAAGAGTAATATAGGCAAATTTTTCTACAAGTTTGATCTGTTAAAAGCAGCCCCATGGGGGAAAGAGATTGTCAGATGGAATTATTTGGATTGCCCTAGGAGTTGGTCCTTGGATGTTGTTTCTCTTCTTGCCTATGTAAGGGGCAAAAAATTATTAAGGTGTCAAGTTTCTCAATTTCTGCTCTGCCCCTCAAGGAAGTAAACAAATGGAATCTTTCCAGGTTTAGAAGCCCCAATCAGGAGACCAATTCCCTACCAAGTAAGTTCTTAAACGTTTTGCAATGTAGAAATAGAAAAATAAACTGAGGAAAACAATATCTCAAAGGTCGACAAAAAGATAAAGGATGTAAATAGAGAGAAGCTAAATTAACCTACATAATAAAGAATGAGAAACTACTGGCAAGAAAAAACGAGAGTATTTGAAGGCATTTTTGCAGATGAGAGGCACCAGACATGTTAAGGTGGGGTATGTAATAAAATTGAAAAGAAGAGAGAGTATATAAAAAGTATTGCAGGTGAGATACCTGGGTGGTTCAGTCAGTTAAGCATCCAACTTTTGATTTTGGCTTAGGTCATGATCTCAGGGTTAGTGAGTTTGAGCCCCCCCCGGGCTCTGCGCTGACAGCATGGACCCTGCTTGGAATTCTCTCTCCTTCTCTCTCTGCCCCATCCCACTCGTGCTTTCTCTCTCTCTCAAAATAAATAAATAAACTTAAAAATTTTTAAATATTGTTGGTATGTATAAATTGGATTCTATTTCATATTCTGAAAGGAACATAAGATAAACATGTAAAATGTTTTTAATTTATTTAAGATCTTTTGAATGTGCTTCCTTGAATACAACTCCTTGCAACAATTGGACCTCATGGGTGCAGTATTTATAATGATTATCTTTGGGGGACTTTTCCATGACAATGGAACTATAGAGTCATATTCAACTCTACTTAAATCTAAGCATGCCTTAAATTTGAGCCAAGAGATGTCCATTTCTGGCATTCAGATTGTTACAAAAATCACACAAAGAAATTAAGATGAACTCATGAGATGCAACGGTGTTTGAAATATTCTCTTAAAGGGAGAGGGATATGATAGAGAGCTGAATTATTTACCTTAGAGTCACTGGATGCAGTGACCTTCAAGAGGCAGTATTTAAAATGGAAAATTGGAACTGTGCTTGCTGAGCTGTTTCTAAATAAAATTTCCCGTGATAAATCTCAAGGGAAGGTGGCCAACATAGGGCTGTATATATACATGTGTTGTCTAACACAATGTTGTTTACCTTTTGCTTTTCAAAAATGTAAAAATTGTGTTTTTGTAAATGAAAATGTTCATATAATGTAAATGTAAAACTTGCAAAAGTTTTCTGTAGAAAAGTTGCAATAATAGTATAGGGAATTCCCATATACCTTCTGCTGCTGTTGCTGCTGCTGTTGTTGTTGTTAAACTATTTGAGAATAAATGGTAGATGTCAAAGCCCTTTATTCCTAAATATTTAATTATGATGCAAAATTTTAAAAGAAAGTTCAATTGTTTCTACAGAGGTAAGGCACAAACATGAGCAATTTACTAGAGGTAGGAAGACCTAGCACACACCAGATCTGAAAGTGGCTCAGGGTTTTGCCGAGGTAATAAAATAGGTTCCAGACAAGGAAGACTAAACCATGGAATAAAAATGCTAAGGAAATGTTAGATAAATGGAACGTTTAGATTTCCTTAAGTTTTCCTTTCTGTGTATGGCCTCTATTTTTTCCAAAGTACTCTCTCTGTTTGTTGATTTTGGTCCTCTGTCTTTCATATTATTTATATTCATGTTTCCTCAAATGTGTGGTGATTCTTGGTTGACTACTTAAGATTTGAATAGTAGGAAGCTGATTAGAAGTGCTGTGCATGTGGGTGGGATTTAGAGACTAACTTACTCTGTGGGGTGTTCTGATTGCTCCTTTTTTGGGGCAACTCCCCATGTCAATATCTTTAATCTTTTCTGTTGAGGTGATCAGATACCTCACAGTCATCCAATCATTCCCCTGGAGTAAATCTAAATAGCAGTAATCTCAGAGACTGGGATGAGGTAGGTATCAATATTAAGTATGCAAACTTTCATTTAAATGAATTATACTATTTTAAGTGTAGTACTTCTCACTTCAATTGTGGCTGGGTTCCCTGCTCCAGAAATTGTTTTACCCTTTCTAAAGAATAAATCCCTAATCTTTAGCCAAGATGGAAGAAAGGAAGTTGACTAGCTGTGTTCAGTGGGGTGGGGATCCAGGGATCTAACTGATTTTAGATAAAATTTAGACAATCAACCATCAGTTTTTATCATCATCTTCATTCCCATTTTCAGAAGTACCCAGTATTGCCAATTCCTGACCCTTTTGAGGGTTTCTCAGGGTGAATTGGGTTATTTTTCAGTTTTTTCCATTGCTTGGGTTTCAGCTTCCTCAGGTGTGCAAAGTCAATTTCATTGTTTCCTTCTCCCAAAATTATGTTGCTTTTATTTGTCTCCCTCTACCTAGATCTTGGTACACTTATACCTTCATAATATCCCATTACTGTCATTTTTGTGAGTTTTCTGGAATATCTGGTTCACCACTTCTAACTAAAATTTCTAGATTCTATCATTTTTCAATTGTTCTGGGTGACATTTGTCCCCTTCAAGACCAACTAAAATTGGGAGGTTGTGACATAAGTGAAGATAACTTGGGGTTAAAGTTTAGAAGGGGTTATGGAGGGGAGAACAAGTAGACATTTCTCTAGTGGGCAGCTCAGGCTCCACGGGTTGAGCAGGATGTACTGCATTCGCTAGGGACATATTCAAGCTCTTTAAAGTTTTGGTTCATTATTGACACCAGCACCTTCAGAGCTACATTTAGTTACATTTTACATACATTTTCCATGAGTTAATTAGTATATACCATAGCTAGCATGAGGCAGTTTCTAATCTGCCCAACCAGGAGGCTGTTGGAAGAAGAGGTGAGGAAAGCCTGACAGAGACTGTGTTTAGAAAATTTTGATATCAGGGGTGCCTGGGTGGTTCAGTCGGTTAAGCATCGGACTCTAGATTTTGGCTCAAGTCATGATCTCACGGTTTGTGGGATCAATCCCCACATTGGACTTCATGCTGATAGCGTGGTGCCTTCTTGGGATTCTCTCTCTCCCTCTCTCTCTACCCCTCCCCCTTTCTCTCTCTCAAAAAAAAACTAAATAAAATTTTTAAAAAAGAAAACTTTGATACCAGTGTTTACTCACAAAACACAAATAAAACACAGAATATCAAAATGAACCCAATCGCCTAGCTTCAGCAATTATCAAATCATGGCCAATCTTGATTCTTCTATATCTCCACTCATCCTCCTCCTCATCTCTTCCCCACTCCAACCTTTGGAATATTTTGAAACAATTACAAACATATAATTTTACCTGTAAAAATTTTGTTATGTAACCATATGTACTTCTAAAAGCAAGGATTCTTCTTTTTAAACATAACCATAATACTATCATCAAACACATTTCAAAATCAACAAAAATTTGAATAATTTTAACAGGTAAGCCATGAGCTAGAAGTAAGGTTTGCTTCATTCATGAATAGAATTTAGAACAGTATCAAATAGCATTACATAATCCTGATCTTCCAGGAACATTCAAGAAGAATTCGTCATTTAAGGGACCATATTTTTTTTTCTTTTTTAAAAAGTTTTTATTTAAATTCCAGTTAGTTAACATACAGTGTAATATTAGCTTCAGGTATAAAATATACTGATTCAACACTTCCATACAACACCTGCCGCTCATCACAACAAGTGCACTACATAATCTCCATCACCTATTTAGCCCATTCCCCCACCTATGTCCTCTCTGCTACCAGTTTGTTCTCTATAGTTTAGAGTCAGTTTCTTGGTTTGCCTCTCTCTGTCTTCTTTTCCTTATGCTCGTTTATTTTGTTTCTTAAATTCCACATTAGTGAAATCATATGGTATTTGTCTTACTCTGGCTGACTTATTTGGCTTAGTATAATACTCTCTAGTTCCATCCACGTTGTTGCACATGGCAAGATTTCATTCCTGGAATTTCATTCCTGGAATATACATATATATATATATATATATATATATATATATATATGTATATGTATAATATTAGTATAATATAAATATAACTATATGAAATATATTAGTCCCAATAGTATATATATATATATATATATATATATATATGTGTGTGTGTGTGTGTGTGTGTGTATATATATATATATAAGTCCGAAAAGTTTATTTTGCTTTTATTTCCCTTGCCTCAGGAGACATATCTAGTAAGAAGTTGCTATGGCAAATGTCAAAGAGGTTACTGCTGCTGTTCTCTAGGATTTTAATGGTTTCCTGTCTCACATTTAGGTGTTTTATCCATTTTTAATCTATTTTTGTGTGTGGTGTAAGAAAGTGATCCAGTTTCGTTCTTCTGTATGTTGCTGTCCAGTTTTCCCAGCACCATTTGTTGAAGACTATTTTTTTCCCATTGGATATACTTCCCTGCTTTTCAAAGCATATAATAATGCTTTGACCATATAATTGTGGGTTCATTTCTGGATTTTCTTTTTTTAATGTTTATTTATTTATATTTTAGAGAGAGAAAGAGTGTGAGCAGGGGAGGGGCAGAGAGAGTGGGAAGGAGAGAATCCCAAGCAGTCTCTACATTGTCAGCGCAGAGCCTGACAAGAGGCTTGATCTCACAAACCATGAGATCATGACCTGAGCAGAAATCAAGAGTTGGACGCTTAACTGACTGAGCCACCCAGGCACCCCTCATTTCTGGATTTTGTATTCTGTTCTATTGATCTATGTGCCTATTTTTGTACCAGTACCATACTGTTTTGATTACTACTTTGTGATATATAGCTTTGTAATATAACTTGAAGTCTGGAATTGTCATGCCTTCAGCTTTGTTTTTCTTTTTCAAGGTTGCTTTGGCTATTCAGGGACTTTGTGTTTCCATAAAAATTTTAGAATTGTTTATTCTAGCTCTGTGAAAGATGCTGTTGGTATTTTGATAAGCGTTGCATTAAATGTGTAGATTGCTTTGGGTAGTACAGACATTTTAACAATATTTGTTCTTCCAATCCATGAGCATGGGATGTCTTTCCATTTCTTTGTGCCCTCCTCAATTTCTTTCATCAGCATTCTACAGTTTTCAGAGTACAGGTATTTCACCTCTTTGGTTAGGTTTATTCCTAGGTATCTTATGGTTTTTGATGTAACTTTAAATGAAATTGATTCCTTGGTTTCTCTTTCTGCTGCTTCATTATTGGTGTATAGAAATGCAACAGAGTTCTGTGCATTGACTTTGAATCCTGAAATTTAACTGAATTTGTGTATCAGTTCTAGCAATTTTTTTGTGAAGTCTTTTGCGTTTTCTGTGTAGAATATTGTGTCTTCTGCAAATAGTGAAAGTTTGACTTCTTCCTTGCTGATTTGGATTCTTTTTTTCTTTTTGTTGTCTGATTGCTGTGACTAGGACTTCCAATACTATGTTAAATAACAGTAGTGAGAGTGGACATCCCTGCCTTGTTCCTGGCCATAGAGGAAAAGCTCTCAGTTTTTCCCCATTGAGGATGATACCTGTGGGTTTTTCATAGATGGCTCTTTTTTTTTTTAATTTTTTTAAATTTTTTAATTTATTTTTGAGACAGAGAGAGACAGAGAGCATGAACAGGGGAGGGTCAGAGAAAGAGGGAGACACAGAATCTGAAACAGGCTCCAGGCTCTGAGCTGTCAGCACAGAGCCCGATGCGGGGCTCGAACCCACAGACTGCGAGGTCATGACCTGAGCCGAAGTCGAATGCTTAACCGACTGAGCCACCCAGGCGCCCCTATAGATGGCTCTTAATATGCTGAGTTATGTTCCCTCTAATCCTACTTTGTTGAGGGTTTTTATCATGAGTGGATGTTGTACTTTGTCAAATGTTTTTTCTGCATCTATTGAAAGGATCATGTGGTTCTCTTCTTTTATTAATGTGGTGTATCATGTTGACTGATTTGCAAATATTGAATCCCCTTGCAAACCAGGAATGAATCCCACTTGATTGTGGTGAATGATTCTTTTAATGTACTCTTGGATTTGATCTGCTTTTTATTTTACTAAGAATCTTTGCATCAATCTTCATCAGGGATATTGGCCTGGAGTTCTTTTTTTCTTTTTTAGTGGAGTCTTTATCTGGTTTTGGTGTGAAGGTAATGCTGGCCTCATAGAATTAATTTGTAAATTTTCTTTTCATTTCTATTTTTTGAAATAGTTTGAGAAGAATAGGTTATTAACTCTTCTTTGAATGTTTGGTAGAATTCCCCTATGAAGCCATCTGGCCCTGGACTTTTGTTTGTTAGGTGATTTTTGATTATTGATTCAATTTTTTGAAGGTTATCAGTCTGTTCAAGTTTTTCTGTTTGTCTTGTTTCTGTTTTGGTAGTTTATATGTTTCCAGGAATTTATCCATTACTTCCAGGTTGTTCAATTTGTTAGCATATACTTTTTTTTTAATTTCTCTTATAATTGTTTGTATTTCTGTGGTGTTGGTTGTTCTTTCTCCTCTCTCATTTGTGATTTCATGTATTCGGGTCCTTTCTCTTTTCTTTTTGATAAGCCTGGCTATGGGTTTATCAATTTTACTAAGTTTTTCAATGATCTAGCTCATAGTTTAATTAATTTGTCCTATTGGTTTTTTGAAGCTTCTATATCATTTATTTCTGCTCTCATCTTTATTATTTCCTTCCTTCTCTGGCTTTAGGCTTCTTTTGTTGTTTTTTTTTTTTTTTTGTAGCTTCTTAAGGTGTAAGGTTAGGCTAGGTTTTTGGTGAGATTTTTCTTGTTTCTTAAGATATGCCTGTATTGCTATATACTTCCCTCTGTGGACCACTTTTGCTGCATCACAAAGGTTTTGGACCGTGTGTTTTCATTTTCATTTGTTTTCACATATTTTTTAATTTTTCCTTTGATTTCCCAGTTGACCCATTTATTATTTAGTAGCATGTTGATTAACCTCCATGTATTTGTGTTTTTCCAAATTTTTTCCTCTGGTTTCCTAGCATTTGGTCATAAAAAAATACACGATACGATCTCAATATTTTTGTATTTATTGAGGTTTGGTTTGTGACCTATTATGTGATCTGCTCATGAGAATGTCCCATGTGCACTTGAAAAGAATGTGTATTCTGATGTTTTAGAATGGAATGTTCTGAATATATTTGTTAAGTCCATCTGATACAGTGTGTTACTCAAAGCCAATTTTTCCTTGTTGATTTTCTGTTTAGATGATCTGTCCATTGCTGTAAGCGGGGCATTGAAGTCCCCTACTATTATGGTGTTATTGTCAATAAGTCTGCTTACGTTTGTGGTTAATTGATTTATATATTTGGGTGTTTTCATGTTGGGGGCATAAGTATTTATGGTCGTTAGATCTTCTTGATGGATAGACCCCTTAATTATGATATAATGCCCTTCTTCATCTCGTTAGAGTCTTTGTTTTAAAATCTAGTTTGTCTATTATAAGTATGGCCATGCTGGCTTTCTTTTGGTGTCCATTAGCATGAGAGATGGTTCTTCATCCCCTCCCTATCAAACTTCAGGTCTCTACATCTAAAATTAGTCTCTTGTGGGTGGAGAGGCGGTGCATGCTACACGACTGGTGGGAGGGAGCCGGGGCGGAGGGGCATCCCGCCAGCAAAGCAGAGCCCCTGAGTCTGGCTTGCAAAAGTGGAGGGGTGAGACAGAGTGTGTTCAGACAGCAACCAGGACTTAACATCTGGAAGGTTATCAGCTAACAGCTCTGCTCCAAGAGCAGGAGGGCTGGAGGACAATGGGAGGGACAGTTGTTGAGCCCCGGATGAGAGATCAGCTTGGCCGGGAACAAAGGCGCTAGCCAGCACCATCTCCCTCGCCCATCCTCCAGCCAAAATCCCAAAGGGAACCAGTTCCTGTCAGGGAACTTTCTTGCACCGTGCAAACACTGTGCTTCTTCGATCCATCCCTCCAGCGGTGGGTCTGACTCCCTCCCGGTGCCGCAGGGCCCTTCCTGAAGTGGATCACCAATGGAAAAGAGAGCTGAGCCTACCCCTCCCGCCCCTGTGCACCTTGCTGATCCACCCCAGCTAATATGCCAGATACCCAGCACCACAAGCCTGGCAGTGTGCAGGTAGCCCAGAGAGGCCACGCCCCCCCCACAGTGAATCCCACCCCTAGGAGAGGGGAAGAGAAGGTACACACCAGTCTGACTGTGGCCCCAGCTGTGGGCTGGGGACAGATATCAGGTCTGACTGTGGCCCCGCCCACCAACACAATTCATTAAAGACAGCACAGGGGAAGTGCCCCGCAGTTCCACACCACTCCAGGGACTATCCAAAATGATGAAACGGAAAAATTCCCCTCAAAAGAATCTCCAGGAAATAACGACAGCTAACTAACTGATCAAAAATGATTTAAACAATATAACAGAAAGTGAATTTAGTATAATGGTCATAAAATTAATCGCTGGACTTGAAAACAGTATAAAGAACAGCAGAGAATCTATTGCTACAGAGTTCAAGGAACTAAGGAACAGCCAGGAGGAGGTAAAAAATGCAATAAATGAGCTGCAAAATAAAATGGAGACAACCACAGCTCAGATTGAAGAGGCAGAGGAGAGAATAGGTGAACTGGAAGATAAAATTATGGAAAAAGGAAGCTGAGAAAAAGATTAAAAAATCCAGGAGTATGAGGGGAAAATTAGAGAACTAAGTGATGCACTAAAGAGAAATAATCTATGCAAAATTGGTATTCCAGAGGAGGAAGAGAGAGGGAAAGTTGCTGAAGGTGTACTTGAAGAAATCATAGCTGAGAACTTCCCTGATCTGGGGAAGGAAAAAGGCATTGAAATCCAAGAGGCACAGAGAACTCCCTTCAGATGTAACTTGAATCGATCTGCACAACATATCATAGTGAAACTGGCAAACTACAAGGATAAAGAGAAAATTCTGAAAGCAGCTAGGGATAAACGTGCTCTAACATATAAAGGGAGACCGGTATGACTCGTAACGGATCTCTCTACCGAAACTTGGCAGGCAAGAAAGGAATGGTAGGAAATCTTCAATGTGATGAACAGAAAAAATATGCAGCCGAGAATCCTTTATCCAAGTCTGTCATTTAGAATAGAAGGGGAGATAAAGGTCTTCCCAAACAAATGAAAACTGACGGAATTCATCACCACTAAACCAGCCCTACAAGAGATCCTAAGGGGGATCCTGTGAGACAAAGTACCAGAGACATCGCTACAAGCATGAAACCTACAGACATCACAATGACTCTAAACCCATATCTTCCAATAATGACACTGAATGTAAATGGACTAAATGCACCAACCAAAATACATAGGGTATCAGAATGGATAAAAACAAAAAACAAAAAAAAATCCCAAATACAAAATCTAACAGCACACCTAAAGGAAATGGAAGCAGAAAAGCAAAGACACCCCAAACCCAGCAGAAGAAGAGAAATAATAAAGATTAGAGCAGAAATAAACAATATAGAATCTAAAAAAACTGTAGAGCAGATCAATGAAACCAAGAGTTGGTTTTTTAAAAAAATAAACACAATTGATAAACCTCTAGCCAGGCTTCTCAAAAAGAAAAGGGAGATGACCCAAATAGATAAAATCATGAATGAAAACAGACTTATTACAACCAATCCCTGAGAAATATAAGCAATTATCAGGGAATACTATGAAAAATTATATGCCAACAAACTGGACAACCTGGAAGAAATGGACAAATTCCTAAACACCCACACACTTCCAAAACTCAATCAGGAGGAAATAGAAAGGTTGAACAGACCCATAACCAGCGACAACATTGAATCAGTCATCAAAAATCTCCCAACAAACAAGAGTCCAGGACCAGATGGCTTCCCAGGGGAGTTCTACCAGACTTTTAAAGCAGAGATAATACCTATCCTTCTGAAGCTATTCCAAAAAATAGAAAGGGAAGGAAAACTTCCAGACTCGTTCTATGAAGCCAGCATTCCTTTGATTCCTAAACCAGACAGAGACCCAGGAAATAAAGAGAACTACAGGCCAATATCCCTGATGAATATGGATGCAAAAATTCTCAATAAGATACTAGCAAATCGAATTCAACAGCATATAAAAATAATTATTTACCATGATCAAGTAGGATTCATTCCTGCAATGCAGAGCTGGTTCAACATTCGCAAATCAATCAACGTGATACATCACATTGATAAAAGAAAAGATAAGAACCATATGATCCTGTTAATGGATGCAGAAAAAGCATTTCACAAAATTCAGCATCATTTCTTAATAAAAACCCTCGAGTAAGTCGGGATAGAAGGAACATACTTAAACATCATCAAAGCCATTTATGAAAAGCACACAGCTAACATCATTCTCAATGGGGGAAAACTGAGAGCTTTTTCCCTGAGATCAGGAACACGACAGGTATGTCCACTCTCACCGCTGTTGTTTCACATAGGGTTGGAAGTGCTAGCATCAGCAATCAGACAACAAAAGGAAATCAAAGGCATCAAAATTGGCAAAGAGGAAGTTAAGCTGTCACTTTTTGCAGATGACATATTATAGGTGGAAAACCCATTAGACTCCACCAAAAGTCTGCTAGAACTGATACATGAATTTAGCAAAGTTGCAGGATACAAAATCAATGTACAGAAATCAGTTGCATTCTTATACACTAATAATGAAGCAACAGAAAGATAAATAAAGAAACTGATCCCATTCACAATTGCACCAAGAAGCATAAAATACCTAGGAATAAATCTAACCAGAGATGTAAAAGATCTGTATGCTGAAAACTATAGAAAGCTTATGAAGGAAATTGAAGAAGATATAAAGAAATGGAAAAACATTCCGTGCTCATGGGTTGGAAGAATAAATATTGTCAAAATGTCAATACTACCCAAAGCTATCTATACATTCAATGCAATCCCAACCAAAATTGCACCAGCATTCTTCTCGAAGCTAGAACAAGCAATCCTAAAATTCATATGGAACCACAAAAGGCCCCGAATAGCCAAAGTAATTTTGAAGAAGAAGACCAAAGCAGGAGGCATCACAATCCCAGACTTTAGCCTCTACTACAAAGCTGTCATCATCAAGACAGCATGGTATTGGCACAAAAACAGACATATAGACCAATGGACTAGAATAGAAACCCCAGAACTAGACCCACAAGCGTATGGCCAACTAATCTTTGACAAAGCAGGAAAGAATATCCAATGGAAAAAAGACAGTCTCTTTAACAAATGGTGCTGGCAGAACTGGACAGCAACATGCAGAAGGTTGAAACTAGACCACTTTCTGACACCATTCACAAAAATAAACTCAAAATGGATAAAGGACCTGAATGTGAGACAGGAAACCATCCAAACCCTAGAGGAGAAAGCAGGGAAAGACCTCTCTGACCTCAGCCATAGCAATTTCTTACTTGACACATCCCCAAAGGCAAGGGAATTAAAAGCAAAAATGAACTATTGGGACCTTATGAAGATAAAAAGCTTCAGCACAGCAAAGGAAACAACCAACAAAACTAAAAGGCAACCAACGGAATGGGAAAAGATATTTGCAAATGACATATCGGACAAAGGGCTAGTATCCAAAATCTATAAAGAGCTCACCAAACTCCACACCCAAAAAACAAATAACCCAGTGAAGAAATGGGCAGAAAATATGAATAGACACTTCTCTAAAGAAGACATCCGGATGGCCAACAGGCACATGAAAAGATGGTCAACGTCGCTCCTCATCAGGGAAATACAAAGCAAAACCACACTCAGATATCACCTCACGCCAGTCAGAGTGGCCAAAATGAACAAATCAGGAGACTATAGATGCTGGAGAGGATGTGGAGAAACGGGAACCCTCTTGCACTGTTGGTGGGAATGCAAATTGGGGCAGCCACTCTGGAAAGCATTGTGGAGGTTCCTCGAAAAATTAAAAATAGACCTACCCTATGGCCCAGCAATAGCTGCTAGGAATTTACCCAAGGGATACAGGAGTACTGATGCATAGGGGCACTTGTACCCCAATGTTTATAGCAGCACTCTCAACAATAGCCAAATTATGCAAAGAGCCTAAATGTCCATCAACTGATGAATGGATAAAGAAATTGTGGTTTATATACACAATGGAGTACTATGTAGCAATGAGAAAGAATGAAATATGGCCCTTTGTAGCAATGTGGATGGAACTGGAGAGTGTGATGCTAAGTGAAATAAGCCATACAGAGAAAGACAGATACCATATATGTTCACTCTTATGTGGATCCTGAGAAACTTAACCGGAACCCATGGGGGAGGGGATGAAAAAAAAAAAGAGGTTAAGAGGGGGAGAGAACCAAAGCATAATAAACTCTTAAAAACTGAGAACAAACTGAGGGCTGATGGGGGGTGGGAGGGAGGGGAGGGTGGGTGATGGGTATTGAGGAGTGTACCTGTTGGGATGAGCACTGGGTGTTTTATGGAAACCAATTTGACAATAAATTTCATATATTTAAAAATAAATAAATAAAAATAAAATTATTCTCTTTTAGGCAGCATATACATGGGTCTTTTTTTTTTTTTTTTTTAATTTTTTTTCAACGTTTTTTATTTATTTTTGGGACAGAGAGAGACAGAGCATGAACGGGGGAGGGGCAGAGAGAGAGGGAGACACAGAATCGGAAACAGGCTCCAGGCTCCGAGCCATCAGCCCAGAGCCTGACGCGGGGCTCGAACTCACGGACCGCGAGATCGTGACCTGGCTGAAGTCGGACGCTTAACCGACTGCGCCACCCAGGCGCCCCGGGTCTTTTTTTTTTATCCATTCTGATATTTATGTCTTTTGATTAGAGTATTTAGTCCATTTACATTCAGAGCAATTTTTCTCTATTCCTTACTTATTTTTGTCTTTCCTTTCTGCTCAGAGAGTAGTCTTTAATATTTCTTGCAGGCTGGTTTAGTGGTCATGAACTCTAGCTCTTGTTTGTCTAGGAAACTCTATCTCTCCTCCTATTCTGAATGATAGCCTTGTTGGATGGAGTATTCTTAGCTGCAAATTTTTCCCATCCAACACTTTGAATATATCATGCCAATCCCTTCTGGCTTGCCAACTTTCTGTTGAGAAATCTGCAGCTAGCTTTATGGGTTTTCTAAGGGACCATATTTTAAAAATTCAAATTTAGGTTATTATATTAAAGCCTATACATTCCTGATTTTACACAATCCATAACAGACTTGGAGAAAGTAGGCTATGAGTGGAATATTGTACACTAAACAAATAATCTAAGATTGGTCAGCATACCATGATTTGTACTCAGTAAGTGGCAGATTGTCTGGAAGAAAGTCAGGGGCTTTTAGTGTAGGTGTAAGTAGTATGGTGCCTCGCAAAGGAAAATAAGAAGACATCTATTAGGATTTTTTCTAATTATATATAAAAAGGATTATAAGGGAACACTAAGAACAACTATATGCTAACAAAATAGATAACCTAGATGAAATAGACAAATTCCTAGAAACACACAAACTGCTGATACTGATTCAAGACATAGAATATGTGAACCAATTTATAACAATAAAGAGAATTTGTGAGAAAATGATTATAACTATGACCAAGAGGAAATGTCTCAAATGCAAATGTGGTTCAACATATAAAAATAAATTAATATTGCCTACATTAAGAGATTAAGGGGGAAAATCCACATGACTATTGATACAGAAAACTCGATGCAGAAAAAGTATGACAAAGTTCAACACCCTTTTATGTTTAAAACGCTGAACAAATGAGTTACTTCAAATTGCTTGTCTTTTTCAGAGATTTTCTGCATCCTTTTACATGTATATTCCATATGAACTAAGGTGTCAGGTTGTCTAGTTCAAAACAACAATCAAATAAAGAAACCATGTAAGCATATTTCTTGGCATATTGTTGAATTTGTAAATTAGGAAAAATTGGCATCTTTATAAATCACCTTCTGAAAACTGTTATCATGAAATAACATACATACAGCATATTTTTAATACGTACAGTAATAATAAACAAATCAACATTCATTTATCCATCACTAGAGATACAACTAGAAGTACTTTTGTTATTATTATTTATTTTTAATTGTAAAACTCGTATAACATAATATTTACCATCTCAACTATTTTCCCCAGCTTCATTAGGTATAATGGACACAGAAAATTACATATATTTAAAGTGTACATCTTGATGATTTAATGCCCATATACATTGTAAAATGATTACCACAATCAAGTGAATTAACACATCACCTCACAATTACCTTTTTTGTGTGTGGTGAGAATGCTTAAGATCTATTATTTTAACAAGTTTCAAGGATAAAATACGGTATTATAACTATAGTTTTACATATACTACATGCTGTACATTAGATCCTCAGAAGTTATTCATCCTATAACTGAATGTATGTACCCTTTGACCAATATCTCCCCATATGCCCCACCTCCAAGCCTCTGGTAACCATCATTCTATTAACTGTTTCTGTGACTTTAACTTTTTTTTTTTTAATATTCCACATATAGATGACACCACATGGTATTTGTCTTTCTCTGTTTGGCTTTTTTTTTACTTAGTATAATGCCCTCCATTTTCATCCATATTGATACAAATGAATTTCCTTCTCTTTCATGACCAAATAATATTCTCTTTTTTATTATTATTTTATAATGAATATAAAACATTATATTAGTTTCAAGTGTACAACACATTAATTTGACAATTCTATACACTATTCAATGCTACATGATAAATGTAGTAACCACCTGTCACTATACGACGTTATTACGTTATTATTGTCTATATTCCTTATGCCATACTTTTCATCTCCATGATCCACATTTTCTCCATCCATTCAACACTTAGGTTGTTTCTATGTCTTGGCTACTGTGAATAATGCTGCAATGACATGAGGCTTCAGATATCTCTTAGAGATCCTGTTTTTGTTTCCGTTGGATACATGCCCAAAAGGGGGATTGCCACATCAAATAGTAGGTTTACTTTAGATTTTTTTGAGGAAACCTCATACTGTGATCCATAATGGCTGTATCAATTTACATTTCAACCAGTGTACAAAGGTCCCATTTTCTCCACATCCTTGCCTACATGTGTTATATTTTTTCTTTTTTATATTAGCAATTCTGTGATATAATATTTCATTATGGTTTTGATTTGCATTTCCCTGATGGTTAATGATAATAAGCACCCTTTCATATACTTTTTAGTCATTTGTATATCTTTGGAAAGATGTCTATCCAACTCCTTTGTCTACTTTTTAATCAGGTTAATTTTTGCTATTGAATTAATTGTATAAATTTCTTACATATTTTGGATATTAACCCTTTATCATATATATAGTTTGCAAATGCTTTTTCCCATTTTGTAGGTTACCTTTTCATTTTGTGAAACTATGTAAAATTTGCCCTTGTGTGTCTTGGTTATTTCACTTAGTATAATGTCTTCAGAGTTCAGCCATGTTATAATATGTGTCAGAATTTCCTTCATTGTTAAGGCTAAATAATACTCCATAGTATGTATTTACCATATTTTGTTTATTCATTCATCTGTTGATGGGCACTTTGATTGCTTCCAGCACTTGGCTAATGTGAACAATACTGCTGTGAATTATGTATGCTACATACAAATATTTCTTCAGGAACCTACTTTCAATTATTTTGGATACGTCTCCAAAAGTGAAATTGCTGGATCATATGGTAATATTATTTTTAATTTTTTGAAGAACTGTCATACCATATATTTATTTTTATCTTTGAAAAGTTTTTTTAAGTTTATTTATTTATTTTGAGAGACAGAAAGCACACAAGCAGGGTAGGGACAGAGAGAGAGAGAGAGAGAGAGAGAATTCCAAGCAGGCTTCACACTGTTAGCATAGAGCCTCATGTGGGGCTCAAACTCACAAAGTGTGAGATCATGACCCAAGCTGAAATCAAGGGTTGGACACTTAACCAACTGAGCCACCCACGCACCCTGAAAAGATTTTTTTAATGTTTATTTATGTATTTTGAAAGAGAGAGAGAGAGAGAATGAGCAGGGAAGGGGCAGAGAGGGAGAGAGAGAATCCCAAGCAGGCTCCATGCTCAATGTGGAGCCCAACATGGAGCTCAATCCCATAACTGTGAGATCATGACCTGAGCTGAAATCAAGAGTCAGTCACTTAACTGACTGAGCCACCCAGGCACCCCAAAAGGTTTTTACCTTCATCCTCAAAGCCCAGAAACTCACTACCTTTAGAGCAAGAAGATATTTCATCACCAGTGTATGTAGAGAACTTTCTTTATTTTAGGCATTCACTAAATTAAAAACTGAGTCATTGTTACCCTCAAATAATACATCATCCTCATCTCTAGTGTCAATGACATTATTTCCACAACAGTGCACACAATTTTCACTGCTCTTCACTTTTTCCTTATAGCTGACCTAACATCTTATTTCATTTCTCTCTTCTTGAAGAACATCCTTTAGAATTCCATTACTTCTAGTCTTCTGGTGGCAAACTCTTTCAGTTTTTGTTTCACTGGAAATGTCCATTTTTAACTTATCCCTACTATCATTTAATTACTTTTATCCATATTTTTATTATGAAAAATTAAAACTGAAAATAATACAGTGTACTCTATATATACACTATGTGGATTCAACAAATGTTAACATTTAGTCATATTTGATTTAATGTCTCCTTTTGCATGTGCACGTGTGTGTGTGTGTGTGTGCGCACACACACACACACACACACACACACATATAAAATCCCTGAGGAATTCATAGAAACAGAAAGCAAAATGGTGGTTACCAGGGAGTTGGGGGGGTGAGGGGTGGTAAACAGAGAGTTGTTTAGTGGGTATGGAATTTCAGTTTTGTAAGATGAAAAATTTCTGGATATCTGGCACAAAAATGCAAATACACTTAACATTAACACTATTGAACTGTACACTTAAAAATGATCAAGATGGTGAATTTTACATGATACATATTTTATCAAGATTTTTTAAAAACCCTGGAAAAATTTGTCTGTGGATATCTAACAACAAAATATATGGTTCTACAAATACATGGTGAGAAGAAAAAGTGGGGAAAAATATGATACAAAGACAGTCATCTCATCAATCACAAAGTTAAGTTTTCCAACATAGTTCCAGATGGTCTAATTTGTACTCCGTTATGAATACAGTGGCTTTGAGTCATCTGCATTTAAAATGGAGCAATGGTCTAATAAGCTACAATGGAAGGGGATGTTTTATTTCTGGTTCACTCTCATCCCTGAGGGGCAACTTTTTGAGGTCTGTGCTGCTCGTGGCTGTATTTGCCCCCAAAACTACTCTTCTACTTTTCCTGGCTTCCAGCCTTTTGGGGAAAAGCCTCCATGGTTAGGAGGAAGAAAGATGCCAGGGTATTTCTCTGTATTTTGGGCAACTTCTCTGGCACTGGCTCAAATTTCTTTGTGGCTCCAGCTGGATAGGCCTGCTACAGTTTTAGTTCCTAAGCTTCTGTGACGTTGTCTCTTAGCTCCCTCTCCAATCCAGGAATGATTGTGGCATCTTGCTCTTATTAATCTGTGGCATCTATTTTAATTTCAGGTCCTTTGTCACCTGTGTGACCAGTTCTCTGCAATACATTTCTTCTGTTGTAAATATGTGATTTACATATGTAAATATGTGAAGATATGATTTCTGCTTTCCTTGTTAAGTCCAACATGAATGGGTTATAGTTTACCAGAGCTCTCACCTACTGTGGACCCTGAATTTCAACATTGGTCCCCTAACCTCAAAAGGCACAGTTCAACCTCTCAGGCACCTGTTTACATTGGCAAATTAAAATTATCAGAGATAACTGATGAATATGGATGCAAAAATTCTCAATAAGATACTAGCAAATCGAATTCAACAGCATATAAAAAGAATTATTCACCATGATCAAGTGGGATTCATTCCTGGGATGCAGAGCTGGTTCAACATTCGCAAATCAATCAATGTGATACATCACATTAATAAAAGGAAAGATAAGAACCATATGGTTCTGTCAATCGATGCAGAAAAGACCTTTGACAAAATTCAGCAACTTTCTTAGTAAAAACCCTCGAGAAAATCGGGATAGAAGGAACATACTTAAACATCATCAAAGCCTTTTATGAAAAGCCCACAGCTAACATCATCCTCAATGGGGAAAAACTGAGAGCTTTTTCCCTGAGATCAGGAACATGACAGGGATGTCCACTCTCACCGCTGTTGTTTCACATAGGGTTGGAAGTGCTAGCATCAGCAATCAGACAACAAAAGGAAATCAAAGGCATCAAAATTGGCGAAGAGGAAGTTAAGCTGTCACTTTTTGCAGATGACATGATATTATACATGGAGAATCCGATAGACTCCACCAAAAGTCTGCTAGAACTGATACATGAATTAGCCAAGTTGCAGGATACAAATCAATGTACAGAAATCAGTTGCATTCTTATACACTAATAATGAAGCAACAGAAAGATAAATAAAGAAACTGATCCCATTCACAATTGCACCAAGAAGCATAAAATACCTAGGAATAAATCTAACCAGAGATGTAAAAGATCTGTATGCTGAAAACTATAGAAAGCTTATGAAGGAAATTGAAGAAGATATAAAGAAATGGAAAAACATTCCGTGCTCATGGGTTGGAAGAATAAATATTGTCAAAATGTCAATACTACCCAAAGCTATCTATACATTCAATGCAATCCCAACCAAAATTGCACCAGCATTCTTCTCGAAGCTAGAACAAGCAATCCTAAAATTCATATGGAACCACAAAAGGCCCCGAATAGCCAAAGTAATTTTGAAGAGGAAGACCACAGCGGGAGGTATCACAATCCCAGACTTTATCCTCTACTACAAAGCTGTAATCATCAAGACAGCATGATATTGGCACAAAAACAGACACATAGACCAAAGGAATAGAATAGAAACCCCAGAACTATATCCACAAAAGTATGGCCAACTAATCTTTGACAAAGCAGGAAAGAACATCCAATGGAAAAACACAGTCTCTTTAACAAATGGTGCTGGGAGAACTGGACAGCAACATGCAGAAGATTGAAACTAGACCACTTTCTGACACCATTCACAAAAATAAACTCAAAATGGATAAAGGACCTGAATGTGAGACAGGAAACCATCCAAACCCTAGAGGAGAAAGCAGGGAAAGACCTCTCTCTGACCTCAGCTGTAGCAATTTCTTACTTGACACATCCCCAAAGGCAAGGGAATTAAAAGCAAAAATGAACTATTGGGACCTTATGAAGATAAAAAGCTTCAGCACAGCAAAGGAAACAACCAACAAAACTAAAAGGCAACCAACGGAATGGGAAAAGATATTTGCAAATGACATATCGGGCAAAGGGCTAGTATCCAAAATCTATAAAGAGCTCACCAAACTCCACACCTGAAAAACAAATAACCCAGTGAAGAAATGGGCAGAAAACATGAATAGACACTTCTCTAGAGAAGACATCCGGATGGCCAACAGGCACGTGAAAAGATGGTCAACGTCGCTCCTCATCAGGGAAATACAAATCAAAACCACACTCAGATATCACCTCACGCCAGTCAGAGTGGCCAAAATGAACAAATCAAGAGACTATAGATGCTGGAGAGGATGTGGAGAAACGGGAACCCTCTTGCACTGTTGGTGGGAATGCAAATTGGTGCAGCCGCTCTGGAAAACAGTGTGGAGGTTCCTCAGAAAATTAAAAATAGACCTACCCTATGACCCAGCAATAGCACTGCTAGGAATTTACCCAAGGGATACAGGAGTACTGATGCATAGGGGCACTTGTACCCCAATGTTTATAGCAGCACTCTCAACAATAGCCAAATTATGGAAAGAGCCTAAATGTCCATCAACTGATGAATGGATAAAAAAATTGTGGTTTATATACACAATGGAGTACTACGTGGCAATAAGAATGAAATATGGCCCTTTGTAGCAACGTGGATGGCACTGGAAAGTGGTATGCTAAGTGAAATAAGCCATACAGAGAAAGACAGATACCATATGGTTTCACTCTTATGTGGATCCTGAGAAACTTAACAGAAACCCATGGGAGAGGGGAAGGAAAGAAAAAAAAAAGAGGTTAGAGTGGGAGAGAGCCAAAGCATAAGAGACTCTTAAAAACTGAGAACAAACTGAGGGTTGATGGGTGGTGGGAGGGTGGGGAGGGTGGATGATGGGTATTGAGGAGGGCACCTTTTGGGATGAGCACTGGGTGTTGCATGGAAACCAATTTGACAATAAACTTCATATATTGAAAAAAACAATTTGCATGGAATATCTTTTTCCATGATTTCACTTTCAGTGTATTTGTGTCTTTATATCTAAAATTAGTCTCTTGTAAGAACAAACCGAAGGTTACCAGAGGTGGAGGGGGGGTTATGGGTTAAATATGTGATGGGGATTAAGAATTCACTTGTCATTATGAGCATTGGGTGGTGTATGGAATTATTGAATCATCATATTGTACACCTAAACTAATATAACACTGTTAATATAACTGGAGTTAAATTAAAAACGTTAAAACAAATAAATATATACCTCCATACTTACATACATACATAAAGAATAAAATTGAGTCTCTTGTAGACAGAATATAGTTGGATCGTGTGTTTTTATCCATTCTTTCAGTCTCTGTCTTTTGACTGGAGAGTTTAAACCATTTACATTTAAGATAATTACTGATAAGGAGGGACTTCTGTCATTTTGCAATCTGTTTTCTATATGTCTTTTAGCTTTTTTGTCCTCATTTCCTGCATTACTGTCTTTTTTTGTGTTTAGTTGATTTTTGTAGTGAAACGTTTAATTTCCTTCCTCATTTACTTTTATGTATATATAGCTATTTTCTTTGTGGTTTCCAAGGGGACTATATTTAACATCTTAATGTTATAACACTAATTTCTACTTATAACAGCTTAACTTTGATAACATATAAAAACTCTGCTCCTTCACAACTCTGTCTCCACCCCTTTCAGTTCTTGATGTCACAAAATTTCATCTTTATACAGTCTGTGTCATAAAACATAAACTAATTATCTTTTTAAATGTGTTCTTAAATTATGTAGAAAACAAAATTTGGAGTTACAAACCAAAGTTACAATAATTCTAACTTTTATAAATGCTTACTTTTTACCTTTATTGAAATCTTTATTTCTCCATATGGCTTCAAGTTACTGCCTAGTGTTTTAGAGGACTCCCTTGAGGACTTTTTACAGGACTGATCTAGTGGTAACAAACTCCCTCAGCTTTTGTGTATCTAGGAATGTGTTAATTTCTCCCTCTTTTTTTAATATATGAAATTTATTGTCAAATTGGTTTCCATACAACACCCAGTGCTCATCCCAAAAGATGCCCTCTTCAATACGCATCACCTACTCTCCCCTCCCTCCCACCCCCCATCAACCCTCAGTTTGTTCTCAGTTTTTAAGTCTCCTATGCTTTTCTCCCTCATTTTTGAAGGATAGTTTTTCTGAATATAGAATTGTTGGTTGATGTTTTTTTTCCTTTATCACTTTGAATGTATCAGCCCACCACCTCTGACCTCCAAAGTTTTTGATGAGAGGCCTGCTGATGATCTTATTGAAGATTCCCTTGTTTCTCTCTTAGCTGCTTTCAACATTCTCTTTTTCTTTGGCCCTTGAAAATTTGATCCCTTTGAGTTCATCTTACTTGGAATTCATTGAGCATTTCAGATGTTTGTACTCATGTATTTCATCAAATTTGGAAAGTTTCCAGCCCTGATTTCTTCAAATGCTTTCTCTGCCTCTGTCTTCTGTCTTCTCCCTCTAGGACTCCCACAATGTGTATGTTGAGCTTCTTAATAGTGTCCCACAGGTCCCTTAGGCTCTGTTCACTTTTCATCAATATTTCTGTTCTTCAAACCCAGTACCTTCCTTGGCCCCATCTTGTAGTTTGCTGATTCATTTTTAGGCCTGTTCAAATCTCTCTTTGATTCCCTCTGGTGAATTTTTTATTTTAGTTATTGTGCTTTTTAGCTCCAAAGTTTCTTTTTGGTTTCTTTTTAGATTTTCTATCTTCTTATTGATATTTCCATTTTGTCCATACATTATTTTCATGACTTTATCCACATCTTCCTCCAAGTAATTGAACATCTTTAAGACTGTTTTTTAAAGTATTTTTCTAGTAGATTTGTCATCAAGTCTTTTTCAGGGACAATTTCTGTTGATTTTTTTTTTTTGAATGGGTCATACTTCCTTTCTCTTTGTAGCCTCATGATTATTTTGTAACTGGATATTTGAATCTAATAATGTGGTAATTCTGGAAATTAGATTCTCCCCATTCCACAGAGTTTTCTGTTTTTTGCTATATTATTATTATTATAGTGTTTTAGGCTGTCTTTATGCTGATATTCATTCCATGGGAGAAACTTAAGATCTTCTCAGGTCTTTTTCGAGTCTTTCTGTGGGCATGCATATTCACTTTCTAATTTACCCATATATGTAACTTTTTAAAAATGTCCTTATCTCTAATGTCTAGCTGTCAAAAGGGGAAAAAGAGAGAAACCAAGAGGGGAGGAGGTAAAGGGCACCTGCCTTTTAAATCCACTGGGTGTCATTTTAGCCAAAGAGAACTGGGTTTGCAAAAATGCAGGAAGATGCAACAATAGGCACTGCTTTTTTGTCTGTACCTCTGTGACTAGAAGCAGTATTTGGTGATCATAAGGCATATCCCTGATATTTGGAGGACAGGGTCCTTTTCGCTTACCCTGGCAAGCTGTGTGCAAGCTGCTCCAGGAACACATGCACAGTTGTCTGCCTGTGGCTACTACTGTGTTAAGAGCTGAAATTGACCAAAATTGACTATAATTTGCCATCCAAGCCTTCCCCTGAAAGTTTTGATCTTTCAATACACTCCAGAATTCCAAAATAGTTACATAAGACAGTTTCTGCGAGTGCAGTTGTCTAAGAGGGAAGACAGATTCCTATTGCTTCCTACCCCACCATCTTCCCAGAATCCTCTCACTCAAGAGCCCTAATTTTTTGTAAATTTTTTTAATGTTTATTTGTTTTTGAGACAGAGAGAGAGTGTGTGAGCAGGGGAAGGGCAGAGAGAGGGAAACACAGAATCCGAAGCAGACTCCAGGCTCTGAGGCATCAGCACAGAGCCTGATGTGGGGCTCAAACTCACAAACTGCAAGATCATGACCTGAGCTGAAGCCGGATGCTTAACCAACTGAGACACCAAGGTGCCCCAGATCCCTAATTTTTAATACGCTTTATTTCTTAGAACAGTTTAGATTTACAAAAAAAATTGAGAAGATAGTGTAAGGAATTACCATATACCTTGCATCCAGTTTCCCCTATTAACAGTTTTTATCAGTATAGCATATTTGTTATAATTAATGAACCAATATTGACACCTAACTATTAACTAAGATTCATAATTCATTCAGATTTCCTTGGTTTATAACTAATTTCCTTTTTTCTGTTCCAGGATTCCATCCAGGACATCTCATTACATTTAGTTGTCATGTCTCCTTAGACACATCTTGGCTGTGATAATTTTGATGCTGCTCTTAACTTTGATGACCTTGACAGTTTTGAGGAGTATTTGTCACGTATTTTGCAGAAATCCTTTCTCTCAGAGTTTGTCTGATGTTTTTTCTCATGATTAGACTAGGGTTACATGTTTGGAGGAGAAAGATTGCAAGATGAAGTATCATTTTAATAACAATTTATCAAGGGTACATACCTCAACATCACTCATCATCAGGGAAATACAAATCAAAACTACAATGAGTTATCACCTCACACATGTCAGAATGGCTAAAATCAAAAACACAAAAAAACAACAAGCATTGGCAAGGATGTGGAGAAAGGAACCCTCTCACACTGTTTGTGGGAATGCAAACTGGTGGAGCCACTATGGAAAATAGCATGGAGATTCCTCAAAAAGTTAAAAATAGAACTACCCTACAATCCAGTAATCACACTACTGGGCATTTACCCCCAATTACAAACTCACTAATTCAAAAGGATACACGTACCCCTATGTTTATTGCAACATTATTTGTAGTAGCCAAATTATGGAAACAGTCCCAGTGTCCATCAATAGACAAATGGATAAAGAAAATGTGGTATATATACACAATGGAATATTACTCAGCCATAAAAAAGAACGAGATTTTGCCATTTGCAACAACATAGATGGAGCTACGAAGTATAATGTTAAGCATAATAAGTCAAAGAAACAAATACCATATTATTTCACTCATATGTGGAACTTAAGAAACAAAAAAAATGAGGAAAAGAAAAAGAAAAGAGAGAGAGACAAACCAAGAAATATACTCTTAACTCTAGGGAACAAACTTATAGTTACCAGAGGGGAGGTGGGTGGGGAGATGGATGAAGTAGGTGATGGGGATTAAAGAAAACATTTATCATGATGAGCACTGAGCAATGTACACAATTGTTGAATCAGTATATTGTACACCTGAAACTAATGTAATACTGTATGTTAACTATACAAGAATTAAAAACTAAATTAAAAAAATGAGTACATACTATCAACATTATTTGTGACTGTGCATGTTGAACTTGATCACCTGCTTTGGTCAGTGTTTGTCAGGTTTTTCTACTGTGAAGCCCTATATTTTAAAATTAAACTTTCAAGGGCACTTTGGTGGCTCAGTCAGTTAAGCATCCAACTTCAGCTCAGGTCATGATCTTGCAGTCCACGAGTTTGAGACCCATGTAGGGCTCTGTGCTGACAGCTCAGAGCCTGGAGCCTGCTTCCGATTCTGTGTGTGTCTCTCTCTCTGACCCTCCCCCACTCATGCTCTGTCTCTCTCAAAAATAAATAAATATTTAAAAAATTTTAATTAAGGGGCGCCTGGGTGGCTCAGTCAGTTGAGCGTCCGACTTGGGCTCAGGTCATGATCTCATGGTTCGTGAGTTCAAGCCCTGCATCAGGCTCTGTGCTGATGGCTCAGACCCTGGAGCCTGCTTCGGATTCTGTGTCTCCCTCTCTCTGTGCCCTTCCCCCACTTGCACTCTGTTTCTCTGTCTCTCAAAAATAAATAAATGAAAAAAAATTTTTTTTAATTAAACTTTTTATTTTAAGACAATCACAGATTTATATATAATTGTTGGAAGTAATACATAAATATCTCATGTACCAAGTTTTCTCCAATGGTAACATCTTATAACATCACTCTCCCTCCCTAACTCCCAATGATCACTAGTTTGTTCTCCATTTCTATAACTGTATGATTTCACAAATATTACATAAGTGGCGCAACAGTATATGACCTTTTGGTATTGGCTTTTTCACTCAATGTTATTTCTCTGGAGATTCATCTTCATATGTTTATCAATTGATAGTTTATTCTTTTTTATTGTTGAGTAATGTTCCATTATGGATATAATCACAGTTTAACCATACACTTATTGAACTACAGCTGCATTGTTTCAAGTTTTTGGCAAATAAAGCTGCTAAGAACATTTGTGTACATGCTTTTATGTGAATATTAGTCTTCATTATTCTGGTTAGATGCCTAAGAGTGCAATTGCTGGGTTGTATGGTGATTGCATGTGTACTTTTTTTTTAACGTTTATTTTATTTTTGAGACAGAGAGAGACAGAGCGTGAACGGGGGAGGGCCAGAGAGAGAGGGAGACACAGAATCTGAAACAGGCTCCAGGCTCTGAGCTGTCAACACAGAGCCTGACGCGGGGCTCAAACTCACTGACCGCGAGATCATGACCTGAGCTGAAGTCAGACGCTTAACTGACTGAGCCACCCAGGTGCCCCACATGTGTACTTTTTAAAGAATCTGCCAAACTATTTTCAAGAGTGGCTGTACCATGTTATATTCCTACCAGCAATGTATGAATAATCTAATTTCTCTACATTCTTGCCAACATTTGATATTGTCACTATTTTTTATTTTAGCAATCCTGATAAATATATTATGGTATCTTACTGTGGCTTTAACTTGCATTTCTCTAGTGGATAATGATGTTGAACATTTTAATGTTTCTTTATTTGATCTCTGTGTATTTTCTTTAGTGAAATGTCTCTTCATGTGTTTTATCCATTTTCTAATTGGATTATTTGAAATTGCAAGTGTTGAGTTTTGAGAGTTGCTTGATATATTCTACATACTAATCCTTTGTTGGATATGTTGTTTATAAATATTTTCTTCAATTCTTCAGTTTGTCTTTTCATTCTGTCAGTGTGGTATTTCAGAGGAAAAGTTTTGAAATTTGATGATGTCCAATTTACCAATTGTTCCTTTAATGGTCTTGTTTTGTGGTCATGCCTAGGAACTTATCACTTACCTGTAGATTCCCCAAATTTTTTTTCTTTTCCCTAAAACTTTTATAGTTTAAATTTTACAATTAAGTCTGTGATTGATTTTTTAGTTGATTTTTGTGTATGATGTGAGACTTAAGATTCTTTTTTTTTTTACTCCATTGAATTGATTGTACACCTTTATCACAGTTCAGTTGTGCATATTTATAAGAATTTACTCCTATGTTTTCTATTTTGTTACATTGATCTACACATGTCTATATCTCCACCTATACCACTCAGTCTTGATAACTATGGCAATAAAATAAGTCTTGAAATTAGATAGACCAATTCCTCCCATGTTATTCTTGTTTTTCAAAATTGCTTTAACTATTCTACTTTGCCTCTGCCTATAAGTGAATAATCTATATATACAAAAAAAATCTTGCTGAGAATTTTTTTAAAGTTCATTTCTTTCTTTTGAGAGAGAAAGAGAGAGAGAGAGAGCAGGAGAGAGGCCGAGAAAGGGGAGAGAGAGAACCCTAAGCAGGCTCCATGGAGCCTGATGCAGGGCTTGATCTCACAATCATGAGATCATGACCTTAGCTGAAATCAAGCCGGGTGCTTAACCAACTGAGCCGCCCAAGCACCCCAACTCTTGCTGAGATTTTGATAGGATTTGCATTAACATGTCTGTCTGTTTATTTAGATCTTTGATTTCTTTCATCAGCATTTTGTACCTTTCAGTATACAATTATTGTACATGTTTTATTAAATTGACACTTAAGTATTTCTCTTTTTTGAGTGATTATAACTGGTATTGAATTTTTAGTTTCAGTATTCATGTATTCATTGCTAGGATATGAAAATACAATAGAGTTTTGTGTTTTTTGTGTACCCTGCAACCTTGTTGAAATTATTACTTTTAGGAGGGTTTTTTTTGTGATTACTTGGGGTTTTCTAAGTAGACACTCATGTCACTTGCCAAAAGGAATAACTTTAACTCTTCCTGTTCACTTTGTATGCCTTCCATTTCCCATTATTATCTTATAGCACTAACTTCAACTTGTGATAAGAGTGGTGACAGCCTATAGCCGTGCCTTTTTCCTGACCTCCAAAGAAATGTATTCTGTCTTTCACTATTAAATATAATGTTAACCATAGTTTTTGTAGATGTTTTTTATCATGTCGAGGAAGTTCCCTCTACTCCCATTTTTCTGAGAGTTTATATAATGAATGAATGTTGGATTTTATCAAAGGCCTTTCCTGCATTAATTTTACATGACTATGTGGTTTTTCTTCTTTAGCTTATTAATATGTTGGCTTACATTTATTGATTTTTGAATATTGAACCAGCCTTGCATACTTGGAAAAAATCTCATTTGGTTATGATGTATATAATTCCTTTAATATATTGCTGAATTTTAATTGCTAATATTTTGTTAAGGATTTTTGCATTTATATTCATAAAGGATATTGATCTGTAGTTTTCTTTTTCATGGTCACTGTCTAATTTTGCTATTAAGGTAATTCTAGTTTTATAAAATGTATCAAAAGATGTTCCTTCATCTTCTATTTTCTATCCTTCTAGGCTGCCTATCCTTAGATAGTAAAAGTAAGCTTTTCTTGAAGCTTTTTATTGGTATGAATTTTTTCTCAAAAGTTTGGTGGAATTTTACAGTGAAATCACATAGGCCTGGGGATTTTTGGGGGGGAATATTTAATTACTAATTCAATTTCCTTAGTAGTTATAGAGCTAGTCACACTATCCATTTTATATTGGGTGAGTTGTAATAGTTTGTGTTTTTCAAAGAATTGGTCCATTTTATCTAAGTTGTGTAATTTATGTATATAGAGTTGTTCACCGTGATCCTTTATTCTTCCTTTGATGTCTGCAGGCTTGATAGTGATATCCCTTATTTCATTCCTGACATTGGTAATTTATGTCTCCTCTTTTTTTCTCTTTGTTAGTCTTGCTAGAGGTTTATCAATTTGTAAAATATTTTCAAAAAGTCACTTCATTACCACTGGGCTTTCTGTGGACAGTACTCCAATTGAGGTGCTGGGGCACTTTGTTGCAATTATATCAGGATGTAAGTCTTGGATCCTAATTAGGCCTTTGCTGGTGGGGATGCGGCCATAGGTGTTTTTTTTTAACTTTATTTATTTTGAGAGAGACAGAGAGTGCTAGTGGGGGAGGGGCAGAGACAGAATTCCAAGCAGGCTTCATACTGTCAGTGCAGAGCCCTACAAGGGATTCAAACTCACAGACCGCGAGATCATGATCTGAGCCAAAATCAAGAGTCAGACACTTAACCAACTGAGCCACCCAGGCGCCCCTGGAGCCATAGTTTTACTTGTGATGTTTGGCTAAAGTAGAGCAGTTACTGTCTAAAAGTTTTCTATCTTTCTAGGTTGCCTCTCTCCTGGCCCTTTGGCTCATCAAAGTAGGCTTTTGTTGGGGCTTTTTATTTCTGGGCCTGTTAAAATTCCTGGGTTGCTAGCTTCTTCAGCTTCAAGTCCAGGATATATGAGGCAAAAAGAAAACCCACTGTTCTGGGAACTCACTGCTATGTAGTTCCTTTGATCTGGAAGCACTTGCCCATCTTTTTCTCTCTACCTTTCAGAGTCTTTTTATGTTTGTTTTATAATGTTCAAGGTTTTTATTGAACTGAATGGGAAGAATAGGTAAAAGTATATCTATTTAATCTTCTTAGAAGCAGAAGTCCCATGAAACCTTACTGTAAGTTACTTTCTAGGAGATGTTTTATTTTGTTTTTAAATTAGAAAGAAACTTGAATTAGATAAAATGTCTTTTTAGCCTCTGTTGATATAATGTGCTTTCCTGATTGTATCTACAAATATGAGAATATAAACAGCTTTATTTAAACTTGTGTAGTGAGGGGCACCTGGGTGGCTTAGTCAGTTAAGCATCCGACTTCAGCTCAGGTCATGATCTTGCAGTCTGTGAGTTCAAGCCCCACATTGGGCTCTGAGATGGCAGCTGAAACCTGCTTTGGATTCTGTGTCTCCTTCTCTCTCTGCTCCTCCCCTGCTTGCATTCTGTCTCTTTCTCTCTCTCAAAAATAAATAAACATTTTAAAAAAAAATAATAATAATAATAAGCTTGTGTGGTGAGTGTTATGTAGTTGTTTACCCCTATCCCCAAGCATACAGCAAAGGTTATAGACTGAAGCAACTGGAGGGGCCTGGCAGGTAAAGTTAACGAGAAATGCTTTCCAGGGTTTTTCCAAGATTCACAGAAATGGGTGCCTATTGCTTCCTGATCTTTGTTTTTTGTTCCAGAGAGACCAAAAAAATAAGAATTTCTATGGAAAATGTTCCAATTTTTAAATGTTGACATCTAATTCATGAATATTGTTAATATATGGGTCAGACTAAACATACTATGGACCTGATTCAGTAAATGGCTGGCATTTTGTAACTTCTGAAACAGGGATACTAATGAGTCAAAATAAGGCTTCCTTTCCTCTTAAACTAGAAACAGATTGCCTAGGGGGAATGTAAAGAGGACTTAAAAGCTGAGTGTGTCCTTTATAAAGGAAGATAGCTTATCTTCCCACTCCAGCTCTGGGACAAACTTCTGAGGACATAGCAAAAGAAATTCCAGATGGTTTGGGGGGGATTCAAATGCAGAAATCTGTATTAATTCTTTCCTAGAGCTCAGACCCACATCACAAATGAGAATTTGTTTGGCTCAGTGTGATGCAGGGGTTTCATGTTGTGAATTGGCAGATTGAACTGAGATTGCCTCACATAGGGGCTGGGAGTGTGCCTGAGTTTATTTTGTTGTGACAGCACAGAGTAACAGAATCAATTTCTAGGAGGCCAAGAGGGTCACAGAAGTTGAAACTCAGCTGCATTGAAGGAATCTTTTAGATGGGAATGAAGGATTATACATCAGGTTTTATAAAGGTTCATAAAAGGTTGTGGCTTCAGTTATAAAATCAGTTACATTTCCTTGACCTCATGAATTTATGGAGCAAAAATTGTACCTTCTACACTATCTTTTTCTTTTTAGGTTTATTTTTGTTGAGAGAGCACACACACATGCACAAGTATGCATGCAAATGGGAGAGGGACAGAGAGAGAGAATCCCAAGCAAGCTCCTCACTCCTAGCACAGAGCTTAATGTGGGGCTTGAACCCACGAACCGAGAGATCATAAACTGAGTCAAAATCAAGAGTCAGACACCTAACTGACGGAGCGACCCAGACGCCCCTACACTATCTTTTCTAGTATAAATTCCATCAGATCCTTGGGATTTAATGTGTAGTTATTATTTTCAAATCATTTTTTCATTACAACTTCAATTTTTTTCTTGACACAATAGTTACCTCCACCATCCCAGGTTTTATTTAGAATTTATTTTTATTTTTGTATGTTTGTTTATTTTCAAAGATAGAGTGCAGGAGGGCAGAGAGAGAGAGAGAAAGAGAGAGAGAGAGAGAGAGAGAGAGAGAATCCCAAGTAAGCTTTCCACTATCAGCGAAGAGCTTGATGCAGGCTTGGACTCATGAACCATGAGATCATGACCTGAGCCAAAACCAAGAGTCAGACGCTTAACGGACTGAGCCACTCTGGCGCCCCTTTATTTAGAATTGAAAAGTGCCTTTTCTTTTTTTTTTAATTAAAAAAAATTTTTTTAAATGTTTATTTTTGAGAGACAGAGCACGAGCCGGGAAGGGGCAGAGAGAGAGGGAGAGAGAAAGAGAGAGGGAGGGAGACACAAAATCCAAAGCAGGCTCCAGGCTCTGAGCTGTCAGCACAGAGCCTGACATGGGGCTTGAACTCAGGAACCATGAGATCATGACCTGAGATGAAGTTGAATGCTTAGCCAACTGAGCCACCCAGGCGCCCCTTAAAAGTGTCTTTTCTATTTTATTGAACTTCAATTGCTTTTCAGATTTGATTTTTAAAAATAGATTTCAGTATATGAAACTGAACATTTTTTTATAACTGTGACAATACATTTTTCAGAAACTCTTAAATATAAATATAACTTTCCTATCTATGAAAATGAGTATTTTTTTAATCGCCAAAGTTCCAATCTTAATGTCTACACTTCTTAGATTTTAAAAAAATATGTAAGTCCAAACTTTCCCATAAGTAGGTTTATGTCAACAATTTTTTCTGAAGGTTTTTTTTTTGTTTTTTTGTCATTGCTCTCTGTCTCAAAGCTACTTACATACATTATACATATTTTTCTGGTTTATTTTCACTAAACTATACACTCTTTGTAGGGCCAGGTAAAGATGTCTTTCAATGTTATTTAAAAGCTAATGAGATCAGAAAATTCAAAGCAATCAATATATAATAAAGTTAAAGTTATTTAGCAAGGTCATACACATTTTCAGAATCAGCTTTATTTATGCAATGAATCTCTGAGGAAATGTCATCTCAGGGTACTTTGTGTATCTAAGACAGAACCACATGTCCCCTCCCCATGCACATTCCATTCTTTTACCTGGTGTTCTTTTTCTCTACAGCAATTTATCTTCACTGACACATTATATTATTTTTTCAATAGATTCTAGGCCTATGTTCCCAAACTCGATCTTATTTGTTCACTGATATATCCCCAATTCCTCCAACAGGGGCTGGCACACAGTAGTAGCCCTTAATCAAATGCTAAAGCAAAACACAAAGAACCTAGAAATTGCCTGATACCCAGAATGACTGTCCAATAATCAGATTCACCAATGGCGCAGAAACACATTACAGTGTAAGACATCTAAAAGTGAACAAATTATTTGGAGATTTTTTTTCCAGCCCTTTCCTCCTAGCCTGGGAGCTATCCATCTCCCAGGCTAGATCCATCTATCTATCAGATAGATAGAGCCTCCATCTATCAACTTTTGGTCAGTGAAATAGTTTCAGAGAAAATAATACAATTATCTATCAACAAAAGGAGGGAGGGACAAAGGAAAAAAAATTAAGCGGTAGCCTCAATGGGGCATTCTCGGGCCAGATGTCCAGACTCGCCACAGCGGTAGCAGTTGACTTCACTCGTCTTGCTGCAGTTGATGGCCATGTGGCCAGTCTCACCGCACCGGTAGCATTTGACTTGGGTGCAGTCTTTCTGAATGTGGCCATATTCACCACAAGAGTAGCACTTCTGCTCTTCCTGACGGTCACAATCACGAGCCAGATGGCCTGGTCTGCCACAAGTGTAACAACACTGCTCTCTCTCTCGCTTAGGCTCAATACAGTCTTTGGCGATGTGGCCACTTCTCCCACAGTTGTAGCAGATGTCCTCGAGAAGATCACAATTCTTAGCATGATGACCAGACTCACCACAGCGGTAACAGATGTCAGACGGGTTGGTGGAACTGCACTGGGAACCTCTGCCACGGCCTCTAGCTCCACGCCCTCGACTTCCTCCTCCTCTAGGGCATCCCCAGGCCCAGTGGCCAGAGCGTCCACACTTGAAACATTCCTTATTGCTCATGGCGATGGTGAGATCTTAGGGCGAGCGGGCCCACCACTGCCCCTGAGGCTCCGACGCACCTCTCCTTAGGGCGGCTTAGAAACAAGTGGCCGTTTTTCTCTAGGCGCCTCAGTGACATCACACATGGTTTGCGCACGACCCCACTCATGTGTCACAGGCATTCCAGCTGCCCTTCCCGCCTGACTTTTCCTTCCATTCTTGAAGTGAAAAGCATGGCTAAGTGGTGGTATTTCCTGATTTAAAAAAAATATATATATACTTGGGTCTTCAAGTTTGTTTGAATCCCTCCCTGCTCAGACAATGTACCCTGTAGGATTTCTTATATTAAGAATTAGGTCTTCTACCCTATGACCCAGCAATAGCACTGCTAGGAATTTACCCAAGGGATACAGGAGTGCTGATGCATAGGGGCACTTGTACCCCAATGTTTATAGCAGCACTCTCAACAATAGCCAAATTATGGAAAGAGCCTAAATGTCCATCAACTGATGAATGGATAAAGAAATTGTGCTGTATATACACAATGGAAAAGTACATGGCAATGAGAAAGAATGAAATATGGCCTTTTGTAGCAACATGGATGGAACTGGAGAGTGTTATGCCAAGTGAAATAAGCCATACAGAGAAAGACAGATACCATATGGTTTCACTCTTATGTGGATCCTGAGAAACTTAACAGAAACCCATGGGGGAGGGAAGGAAAAAAAAAAGAGGTTAGAGTGGAAGAGAGCCAAAGCATAAGAGACTCTTAAAAACTGAGAACAAACTGAGGGTTGATGGGGGGGTGGGAGGGAGGGGAGGGTGGGTGATGCGTATTGAGGAGGGCACCTTTTGGGATGAGCACTGGGTGTCATATGGAAACCAATTTGACAATAAACTTCATATATTGAAAAAAAAAAAGAATTAGGTCTTCTCCGTGATCTAGTAGATGACCAGTTTTTATATATGCCCTATGGACATAGGAAAAATATGTATGAGATGTATCTAATCCAGTACATGAAAGAAACAAATTATAGCAAAGTAGACTAACTTCCTTTTTTGTTTTAAAAAATAAAATACAAATGTCCACAAAGATATGAGATACATAAAGCAGAAAAAAAATCTTTAAAATGCCACAGTGAGATTTACTCACATTCTTCCATATTTTATTGCAGGAATGTTAGTTTTCAATATAATCACCAGCATTTAAGTTATGAAACATAACCCAATTGAAGCATTCAGTATAAAGAATACACTATTACTTGGAAAATAAATTACAAAACTGTAATTTAAATATTGGACAGATTTCCTCTCTGTTGTTTTCCAAATTGTTTATATCTTACATAAACCATATAAAGATTTATGGACATGTTCATTTATATAGCTATACAAATAAGTATGGAAAAGTAGATACTGAAATATCCACCATAGCTATTTTGGGGCTATATGATTGAATACAATTTTTTCTCCTTATTTTTCTTTTCTATACTTTACAATTTTTGAAATGAATTTAGTTTGTTGGTAATTTTTAAACTGCACAATAAATATTTTTCCTTCAGCTACTAGTTAACTATATGTTTTGCTTATGAATTTTTTCCAGGCAGCCAATACAAATGTATTTGGTAAAGCATAGGCATGAGAATAGTAAATGTAGCAGTTGGTCTTTATTTTGAATGTGACTTGATTGGAATGTACAACTGATTCCATAAATGCAAGGACAAAGATAAATATTTTCAAAAATTAATACGTTTAGAGCCAAAGAGCATGGGCAATCACCATATATAGAGTAATGAAATGAGTTTTATTCCTAAACAATTAAATGATTCTGCATAAATGGTTTCAAAAAGCAAAAATTCTCTCCCTTGTTCAAAATTTGATATATGCTTATTAAATTAACCTTATTATCATGTTTAAACCCCCCTTAAGGTTTATACTTTTATTAAAGTAATACATGCCCATAGTTAAGAGAATTGATTTCCAAATAGCTTTAATTGGGACATGAAGTAAGACTTGCATTTTACATCACAACAGAGGATATGTGTGTGTGTTATAACTCAAATGAGTTTAAGAAAAAAATACCTTTAATGTGTGCAATTCACTTTGATGTTTTCATTTTAGATATTAAAAGAATAATTTACTACGCCAATAAATTTGATAACCTAATATAATGGATAAATTTCTTATAGAGTTTCTTATAAAATTTCTATGAATTTCTTATATAACTGATACAAGTAGAAAATCTAACAAGTTCTCTATCCAATTAATTTTTTTTAATTTAGAAACTTCCAATATATTTAAGAAAGAGCCCACATAAAAAGTAGGATCATATGTAATGTAAACTACACACTGGAATGTATTAAAAGTTGTACATGGCAAAAGGGAACTTAAAATGATGAAGTAACAGTGAAATTTATATGTCTATATCTATATACCTTAGGTTCATTACACCACCAGCTGTATTTGCCTAGCCTGGGACTGTTGGGTAAGACAAGGGGAAAGAGGAAATTAATATTAATTTGATATGTATAGTACAGTAGACACTATGGTATAAATTTTGAATTAGGAGGGCAAATGATTTCTATAAGGAAATATTTTCTTCCCTGTTTTTCTTGAGGCTTAAAATCCTAAAAATCTAATTCAGTTTAATATATGGGAAGGCAACATGGAATTTCAAAGATAAGTGATGAATTTGTGAGCACCTGCCACTCTTTTTTTCCCCCATCAGGCAAACACCCTAGTTTTATATTTTTTCTTTTTCAAGGTTTTATTAAATTCCAGTTAATATTAACATCCAGTGTAATTTTAGTTTCAGTTGTAGAATTTAGTGATTCATCACTTACATACAACAACTGGTACTCATCACAAGTGCCCTCCTTAATACACATTACCTATTTAACCCATCCTCCCCTCCTCTCCAGTAACCCTCAGCTTGTCCTGTATAGTTAAGAGTCTGTTTCCTAGTTTGCCTCTCTCTTTTCTTTCCCCTATGTTCATCTGTTTTGTTTCTTAAATTCCACATGTGAGTGAAATCATATGGTATTTGTCTTACTCTGACTGACTATTTCACTTAGCATAATACTCTGTAGCTCCATCCACGTCATTGCAAATGGCAAGATTTCATTCTTTTTTATGGCTGAGTAATATTTCATTGTATATTCATGTATATGTATGACCTCTTCTTTATCCATTCATCAGTTGATGGATGTTTGGGCTTTTTCCATAGTTTGGCTATGATGTTTTCTATTCATGTTGTAATAAATGCTGGTGGTGACCCATTACATTGATCTCTTAAATACATTACATGATTATAACCGACAGTTTCAAAACACACTGAATTAAAGAGTCATAACTTTAGATAATGCTTGAGTTCTTGATGTTTCAATTTTAGATGTTTCAAATTATCTATGATTTTCCATTTCAGAGAATGAACATTTAGCCCTCTGTTACCTACACCATCTTTTGGTCCACATCATACACTTACACATTTCAAGTTCTCCACCCCCAACCCACCCCCCACTGTTTCACCTTTCTCCTAATATTAGGAGAATAGCCAACATTTACATAACTATAAGTATGTAAATGCTACTCATGGCTCAGCCATGAATACTCTGATCAATTTTCACTACCTGCACAGCTTTTTGTTTCCTGGAGTTAGTTATTGTCATTCTTCATTTCCTTAGTTTCTCATACGTTTACCTCATTTCTATTTTACAGATCTATATGGCTACTTTTATACCAATACCACACAGTCTTCATTACTGTAGTTTTATATTTTGTTTTGAAATTAGTTAGAGGCCTCCAACTTTGCCCCTCTTTTCCACAATGTTGTGACTATTCTGAGTCTCTTGCATTTCCTTATGAATTTTAGTATCAGTTTGTCAATTTCTGCAAAAAAAAAGGCAAATTAGATTTTGATATATATTGTGGAACCTATAGATAGAATTGGAGAGTGTTAACAATATTGAGTCATCCGGTTCATGAGCACAGGATGTTGTGTCATTTATTTAGATTTTTATTTTCACTCAATAATATTTTGTGGTTTTCAGTGTATAAGTCTTACACATCTTTTGTTAAATTTTTTCTAAGTATTTCATTCTTTTTGATGCTATTGTAAATGGGATTATTTTCCTAATTTCATTTTTGAGTTGTTCATTGCTAGTATATAAAAATACAATTATTTTTGTATATTGATCTTTTATCCTGCTACCTTGATAAACTGAACTGATTTAGAGTACCAATAGTTTTTTAGTGGATTCCTTAGGATTCGATAGACAAGATTATGTCATCTGCAAGTGGAGATAGTTTGAATTCTTCCTTTCCAATCGGGGTGTCCTTTATTCCATTTTCTTGCCTAGTTGCCCTGACTAGAACTTTCAGTACAATGTTATAGAAGTGGTGAGAACCAACATCCTTGTCTTATTCCTGATCTTAGGGGGAAAACTTTCAGTCTTTAAGACCATTAAGTATGGTGTTAGCTATGGTTATTTTATACACATTCTTTATCAGGTGAAGAAGTTCTTTTCAATTCCTACTTTGTTGAATGTTCTTATCATCAAGGGGTGTTGAATTTTGTCAAAAGCTTTTTCTGCATCTCTTGAGTTTGTCTTGACTTTTTGCATTTGCTAGAACCACCAGTTGAACAGAAGTTGTGAAAGTGGGCATTATTGTCTTGTTCCTGACCTTAAGGGATGTAGTCTCACCATTAAGTATGATGTTAGCTGTGAGTTCTTGGTAGATGCCCTTTATCTGATTGAGAAAGTTCCCTCCTATAGGAATAGTTTTGCTAAGCAAATAGGAAAGTTTGATAAGCACTTTTTATCATAAAAGTTCATTGGATCTTGTCAATGTCTTCGTGGCTATTGAGATGATCATGTAGTTTTGTCTTTTATTCCATTAACGTGGTGTATTATGTTGATTTTTATGTTCATCTAACCCTACATTCGTCAGATAAATATTACTTGATCAAGGTGTATAATCCTTTCTTTATGCTGCTGGATTTGGTATGCTAGTATTTTCTTGAGTATTTTTGTATCTTTAAATGTCGATATGTGGGGCGCCTGGGTGGCTCAGTCGGTTAAGCGGCCGACTTCGGCTCAGGTCATGATCTCGCGGTCCATGAGTTCGAGCCCCGCTTCGGGCTCTGTGCTGACAGCTCAGAGCCTGGAGCCTGCTTCGGATTCTGTGTCTCCCTCTCTCTGACCCTCCCCCGTTCATGCTCTGTCTCTCTCTGTCTCAAAAATAAATAAACGTTAAAAAAAATTTTTAAAAAAATGTTGATATGTAGCATTTTGATGATGATGATGATGATAATGATATCTCTGGTTGTCATTTCAATGTAATATTGATATCAAAGAATGATTTTTGAGGACTTTCCACATCTTCTACTTTTTGGAATAGTTTGTAAAGAATTGATACTATTTCTCTTTTAAATGTTTGGAAATTTTCACTAGTTAAGCCATCTCAGCCTGGGATTTTTTTGTGGGAATTCTGTAAAATACTAATTTAGTTTGTTGTAGCTCTATTCAGGTTTTCTATTTCTTTTTGAGGCAGCATTGGCAGTTGTGTCTTCTGGGAATTTGTTTAATTCATCTAGATTACCTAATTTATTGGCATACAGTTGTTCATAGTATTCCTTTTAGTTCTGTAAGGTCAGTAATGATGCATTCTCTTTCACTCCTGGTTTTAGAAATTTGAGTCTTTTCTTTTTTCTTGGCCAGTTCAGCCATGTTTTTTCTTTCAACTTTCTTGCTCTTTGAAAAAGCCACTTTTGGCTTTGTCAGTTTTCTCTAGTGTTTTTTTTTTTTTTTAACTCTTTATTTCACTTATTTTCACTCCAATCTTTATTCTTTCCTTCTGCTTGCTTTATGCTTAGTTTGCTCTTTGTTCAGTTTCTTAAGGTTATCGATTTGAGATCCCTTCTGTTTTTATAATATGGGTATTCACAGCTATTTATTTCCCTCTGAACACTACCTTAGCTGCATCCCATAAATTTTGTATGTTGTTTTCTTTTTCTCAAGGTGTTTACTAATTTTCCTTGTGATTACTTCTTTAAGCTTCTTTAAAGTATGTTGTGCTTTCTTTTTCTCAAGGTTTTATTAATTTCCTTGTGATTACTTCTTTAAGGCACTGGTTATTCAGGAGTGCAGTATTTAACTTCCACACTTTTGTGAATTCCCCAAATTTCCTTCTGTTATTGATTTGTAATTTCATTCCATTATGATTGGAGAATATACTTTGTATAATTTCAATCATTTTACATTTAATGAAGCTTGTTTTATGACCTAGCAAATGGTCTCTCTTGGAAAATGTTTCATGAGTGCTTGAGAAGAATGTTTATTCTGCTGCTATTGGTTGGTGCATTGTCTAGATGTCAATTAGGTCAATTTGACTGATAGTATTGTTCCAGTTTTCTGATTGCTGATTTTCTGTCTACTTGTAGTATCCCTTATTGAGAATAGGATATTGAAGTGTCCAACTATTATTGTTGGATTATTCATTTATCTATTCAATTTTGTCTGTTTTTTCCCCAGCACTTTGGGGATCTTTTGTTAGGTGCATATGTGTTTTTAGTTGTTACAGTTTCTTGATGAATCATCCCTTTCATCATTATAAAATGCTTTAACCTTTTAAATATTTCTCCAAGGTGTCACATTTACCTCCATCACACTACTACTCTAAAGCAGGTCTACATCATCTCTTGACCAAGTGATTTTCTAAAATGAAAAGTTGACCACATCATTCTCTTGCTTAAAATATTTCTCCTCAATAATTATTAGATAAACTCTGTTAGGTCCAAGAGAGGAAGTAATCTTCCCAAGATCAAATTAATATAGTGACAGAGCTAAGACTACATCCCAGGCTTCCAAACTCCCAGTTGAATACTCCCTTTACTGTATGTACCACTGAGCTGGGTACTTTGGATTGGCTCATTCAATCTTCATTTAATTATCCTTCTCATTTGAGAAGTTGGAAAGTCAAAAACTCCACTTTCTATACTCACTTGCAGCCATAGTTCTGTATGTAAAATAGGGTCTATCAATCAGAATCAACTCCTCAAGATTTGGAAGACAAATGTGGCATCTTCCAGTTACATTTTGCCCATTCCTGCTGGCAAGCAAATTGTGCAGACTTGCTGCACAAATAACATTTCGATGTTCATTCACCAGCACTGTTTGCCAATAATCAGTTATGGTGGTGACAGCAGATGGTTTTTCATTTTGGCTTTGGTATATTCTGGAGTTCATAGATGCAGTCATAGCCTCATAGATAATAGCAACTCTGGTGAGTCTGTTTTTTATTTTTGTTTTTGTTTGTTTTGAGAGGTACTGTGTAAATTCTGCCCTAGGTGGGGCCACCAGAACCATGATCCATTCTCCCAATTCTAATGGGGACCCCATTACCCTGAGCCTCAGGGTTCACACTATCTTAGACCGGAGCCTATAGACCCAGTGGCAACACTGGAATCCCTCTTCTGGGAGTACTTAAACCTTCAAGCCCACATTCTGGATTTCCTAAACACTGTCCTAAGGGCCTGTAGTCTGAGAATCTCTGATCCGAGCCCCTGGCTTTCCCAAGACCCCTAAGTCCAGTTCTGGGACTCTGGATCTCAGATTCAAGCACAGAGACACACTGAAGATGGCTTACACCAACTTGAAGCCCCCATCTAGAGAACCCATCAGACCAGGACCCCTACCTTTAATGTTGCATATGCATAGACTCAGTCCAGGGCCCCTCAAGCCAGAAGGGGATGTATTGAATTGGGAGGGGACTTCAAGCCCTCAAGAATGGCACCTTCAAGCCCCAGCCAGAGGACAGGTCCCCACCAGAAGGCCTCATATTATTCCTCAATGTCCAGCTGCCAGAAATGCATATTCTGTGGGGAGGGGATGGGCTCAGGGGCAAAGTGGCCACCTCACCCCTTTTCCCCCTCAGGAATCCTAAGTCTTAGTCATGTTCTCTGTTAGGTCATTTTTTGAAAGGTGGTGGCTTCAGGGGAGACAGGGGCCTGGGGTGGGGCCTGGGGAATGTGCTTGCAAGACTGAGATAGCAGTAGCAGTGGTGAGAGAACTCTGGTTGGTCAGTTCCATATTTTTCTAGGAGTTATTCCTTGGACTCCGCCTAGAACCTGTTCCTCTTTTCCTTCCAAATAGTTTGTAAACATGTGATTTTCTATATTAAATTCCTTCCTACATCTAAAATAAAGATGGGTTTTCTGCTCCTTGAAATGAATCCTGATTGATACAAACATCTCCCAAGTTTATAATTATGACCTCCTTAAAAACATACACATCCTCTTAAGTGACACACTTTTGCTTTATAACCAGTAAGATTATGGGAATATTGCCCATACACAAGAGTGGGTGGATGGATTCTAGGCCCTAGTATAACTTATATTTGCCCCCTGCCTGGATTTTGTTGCAACCGATCATTCTCCAAGTAATTTATCAGGAGTCAATAAACAAATCAATCCTGTTACTTGGTCTCTTAGCCATCTTGTTCACATATTCAAACTAATTAACTTTTAGCAATGAAATTAAGGCCTTTATTAACATAAGTTTGTTACTGTACCATCTTGCCAGTCTCTGCTATCCTGTTCCCTCATTCCTCAAAATCACAAAGAACAGACGAGTTCTTGTGCCATCATGGAAAAATTATTCGACTCTGAGAAGACAAGGGTACTCATTTCCTCAGTTGTTTTACATACTTGTAATGACAGCTTTTGCAAAGTTAAGTCCAGTTCTATGTCAGATTTAGCTGATGTACAATTTGACAAGGCAAAGCTGTATTCGAGGGTTTAATAGAATATTCTTTTTGACTACCACTCCTCCCTGCACCCCAACCTCAATTCAGGGTATTCACAGGTTTCAGGAAACCCCCCCATGTGAGTCAAGATTCTTCAGAGAAGCAGAACCAACTGATATCTCTATCTATATCTGAATATATATGACCATACCAATATGATATATATATCTCCAACATGGTTATAATTATATATCTATAATTATAATTATGTATCTATATCTATCTGTGAAGTCCAAAATCTGGGAATAGATGGTGTTGCAGTTCAAGTCTACAGGCTATCTGTCGGCAGAATTCTCTCTTGCTTAGAAAAGGTTAGTCTTTTGTTCTAATTCAGCGCTTCAACTGAAGGATGAGGCCACCCCCAGTATGGGAGGCAATCTACTTTACTCAAAGTCCACGGATTTAAATGTTAATCTCATCCAAAAACACCATCACAGAAACATCCAGAATAATATTTGACCACGTATCTGGGCACCATGGCCCAGCCAAGTTGGCCCATAAAATTAACCATCACATCCTCTAAGAAAGGGTATAAGGTGAGGGAAAAGAGGGAAATAGAATGTTAGCCTAAAATGGGTAGATACAGTAGAGTTCTCCAAATTTCTCCTTTACTGCTCCCAAGAACCTGCGTATGAACAGGGAAGCTCAGACAAATAGGTAGGCCCAGGAATCTAAGTATTTTATAGGGTTCAAAATTGACAACTTGTGCCTCCTTTTTGAATTTCTCTTCAGATGGGACCATTGTAGATTAGAGAAGTTTTGTCAAAAGGAAGAGAAGTGGAAAGAGCAAGTAACTCCATCTGTAAGAATTATTAAGTGCTGACCTCAATTTTAACAATACTTAAAAAAATGAGGGCTGTCCATTTATTTAAAAAGATAAAGACAATTAGAAACATGGAAAAATAGTTAAAAGACACATTGTTACATGTATAAAAATAAGAATGGTGATGTTAAAACATTACATATTTAAACAAAAATTTAAAGAACACAAAGATACACTAATAGGGATGAGGTTTCTTTTTGGAGTAATGAAAAATTCTAAAATGGTGGTGACGGTTGTACAACTCTGTGAATACACTAAAATCCATTGCATTGTACACTTTAAGTTGGTGCATTGTATGACACGAAATTACATCTCAATAAAACTGCTATAGCAACAAAAAAGAACACAAAGAGCAACTAGGAGATTTGGAAGTGAAACAGTGTAACTAAGAATAGGAGAGGGATTGACGAAAGAAGGATGGGCTGAAGAAGGGATGGTGGTGGAAGCCGGTGGGAACAAGGGGAAGATAGGTGAAGAAAGCGAATGGGATAGGGCCCTAGGGAAAACGTGAAAGCCAGAAGGCAGTAGTGGGTGGGGGTGGGGAGAAGAGGGCGTACTTAGCGCATGCGCCAGAAGTACACTGCGGCGATCCCGGAGAGGCAGTTCTTAACTGGCATCAGCGCTGCGGCCGGAGGCTCGGCTGTTTATCAGTTCCACCTTGGCTTGTGCAACCACCCTGGATCCGCGAACTCTGTGCAGCTGCTCCGTCCACCATATCTTGCGGCGGCGAGCGCTAAGAATTCATGCTAAGACACTCGATTCAGCCAAGAGGTAAAATAACGTCGTAGAAGAAAACGGAGGAGGGAGGAGGGAGGAGGGAATTCGGGCCGGGGAGACCCTTGATTTGTGTATTCTCGCGGTTCACGAGAGGAATAAGTGGGGGACAGCATGGGCCTCAGGCCTACAAAAGGATATTGAACATTTACTTTCCATTGGGAAAGGATACAGACTCCTTTCTTCTAATCAGGGTTGAGGCACATGAGCGTTTTTATTTCCCATGACGTTCTCTGTTTAAATATTTTGGGAGTTCCTCTTACGTAGCCGAAGGTGTGTTTAAAGGGTGGGCCTTAGGACTAGGCTCATCCAATTATGAGAGGTTTGTTTGTTTGTTTGTTTGTTTGTTTTGGCCTTTGTTAAGGGTGGTGGGTCTTATTAAGGAATCTGAGGGCACGCCATCTCCTCCCTGGGGGCCGGTTCAGAGTCCATCTAGATTTGCTCTCTGCCGTCACCTGCAATGCCGTCTTTCCCATATTCCACTTCCCTAGTTTATCACACCTACCTCCATTAGGAAACGCTGGTAGTGGCCCTCCTTGAGCACTGGGGCACCAGTATGGCGAGAAACACATCCAGATAGCATCAGGCATGTATATATAAGAAACCAAGGAGGAAGGAGGGCAGGGAATAGGGGAGGACGGTCTTGGTGCGCATGTGTATTTGGGAGGTTGGGGGAGGCGCGGGATCGCGCACACATATTTGAGAAGACCTGATGTGAGGGGGAAAGGGTCCCAGCTGGGGAGAGTGGGAGGTAAGCACGCGCAAGCTTGGGTGGGGGGGGAGCATCGAATGCGTATTTAAGAGAGCGGAATTCCCAGTACACAGTTGGCAGCCGCGGTTGCAAGGGAAAGTGAAGGCGCGCATGCGTATTTGAGACGACATTGTGACGGTTGGCTTTAGGAGGGGAGAGGGGCGCATGCGTATTTCAGACGGAATGACGGGGAGGGGAGGCGCGCACTGTAGGTGTGGTTACGATTGCAAAATGGCGAGGGGGGAGGTAAGTTGTCTTTGCTAGGCCATTTTGGGCTGGGGGGCCCTGCAGAGAAGTACAGCTACCTTTCTGGTTGGGTGAAAGGATCTGCCGAGTTGGAGTTGCCCTAGGCTGTGGCCAAATTTACCAGAAATTAACCTAGAATCTTAGCCCTTCAGTGGTCCATTGATAAATGTGGGTTTGAAAATGCCGAGGCAATGATGACTCTATGAAAGGTTTCGGCAGCTGGTGTGTGTAAGAAATGCGTAAAACGGGAGCCTTGGGGACAGGCCACATTCTGGCAATACACAGTTGGAGGGCTTTCTGTCAGACTTTGGGCCGCTGTACTTGGCACTCGACACATTCTCTCATCCCTTCAGATTTGCAGAACACGGTGATTGCAGTATTTTGAGAGTCTACTGTTACGTTGATCAGAAGCCCTTGCTTTTCTCACTTGCAGAACATAGGGCTGAGGATTTGGCTGTTTCCAAGTGCTTGTTACACTTTAAACCCAGGATTTGGGCAAATGGAAATGGTGGTGTGAAGGTGACCTAGGTTCATACTGTTTCCTCGAAATTATTTTTTTCTGCAAAATTTTAGCCTAGGGGGAAGACTTTTTTAGGTAGCCCTACTGTCGTGGATCTCAAGAGGGCTGTCAACGAGGATCTATTGTAAATCACTAAAACTAACAGTTTAGCATTTAAATATGTAGCAGAAAGGGCACAGGATTCAAAATTGAAGAGACAGGTCTTTTCCAGTAATCCTAGTTGTGATCTCCTAGTGGTCCTTTTCCTTCTCTGGGCCTATTTCTCTATTTATAATAATAATTGTATTCAAACGTCTGTAGCACTTAAAACTATGTGTCAGGTACTGATCTACCTGCTTTCACACGTGCCTCAACTCATTTAGTACTTTCGACAATCTTATGAAATAGCAGTACCGTTATTCAGATTTTACAAATGAGAAATGTGGGGGACACAGATTAAGTAATTTGCCCAAGGCTTTACATCCATTTGAATGGCTGAAACTGGATTTTTGTCCAGGTTGTATGGGTCCATAATGTTGTGTTCTTAACTATTATGCTTTAATTCCCTAAAATGAGGGGGCAAATTTAAGGGACCCTTCTTTTATGATTTCAAAAAATTTTTTTGTAACTTACCTGTGCTGTTTAAGAAAGGAGACCTGTTTGCTCTTGGCTACTTTTTACTCGGTGCATCCTACAGGGTTACATATGTAGAAGACAAAAAGTAAAAATTGTTGATTTGCAGCCTACCGGGGCGGCCATCCTTATCTACCCTTGTCTTCTATGCTTTTTGTTCTGCAGAGGGTTTAAAATGGCCGACTGCGGCAGGCTGGACACACCCATCTTGTTTTGCCTGATTGGAGATCTGGTCAAATGCTTTGAGAAAGCAGTCTTTTGCTGCGGTAGAGATTTTTTTCTTACCCGTTATTAATATTATGGTGTGTTAATACAAATGTCCAATAGTAAAGTCAGGTTATTGCCTTTTTTCCCCCTTATAATAGAAGACTGAAAATACATGCGTTTCTTTTATTATTGGTTAGGATAGATTCACTGAAGTGGAATTACTGTATCAATGCGTTTTTAACATTCAATATGTACTGATAAAGTTCATTCCGAAAAGGTCGTACCAAATTTTACTCATACAAGTATTAAGTGGTGTTTGTTTTTTAAAAAGATGTTATGGATAAAAACAAGTATTATTTTAATTTTGCATTTCTTTGGTTATTAGTGAGTTTGGACTCCTTCCTCCATGTATTTCTTAGCAGTTTAATTTTCTTTCATGTGATGTTAGTTCATGTCTTACACTGATTCATCTGTTGGAGTTTTTAGTTTAGTGTTATTATTATCTGTTTGAAAGTGTTTTTCAAATAAAGGCTATTACTCAGATTTCTGCATTGTTATATACTCCAGGTTATTGTTTACCTTTTAATTTTTGTTTTCAAATGTTTGGTTCGTAGAGATTTGAAAGCAAGTAGTAACTTTGTCTATCTTCTATTTTGTGATTTTTTTTCCATTAAGTTTGAATAGTTCCCTCAATCTAGAAATTTGGTAAATATTCATTGTAGCTTTGTCTGAGGATAACCATCAGGTATAGGGAAGAAGGATCTGTAATTTTACCACCCAGAGATAACCAGTGTTTATAAATGTGTTCACATCTTTTCATTCCCTGCATTTTTCTACAGTTGATCATGTATTTGTACTGTTTTATGTTCTGTTTTGTGTTTAACATTATAGCATGCATTTTTCCATGCTAAACATTGTTTGCAGTTGTCATGTAATGGTTTCATGATATATTGTTGTATGGAAATATTTTAGGATTTTCAGTAAAGTATTACAATGAATGTCTTTTCATTTTCATTTAGTTTTTATTGTTTATCTATTTTGAGTTATTTCTTTATAGAGTTCCAGAATTAGAATGGTTCATCAAAAAGTTTGAACATTATAGAGATTTGCTACAGTAACATTCCAAAAAAATATGTCATTTTTTTGTGCCCAGGTATTTAGAATATTTTTTTTGCTAACTTTATATGTAAAAGAACGGTATCTTTGTTTTATGATCCATTTCTCTGATTATTGGTGAGGCTGAATTCTCAAATGTTAATTATTAACCCTTCCCTTTGTGAACTATTCAATTTGGGTATGAATGTTAAATATTTGTAAGAGCTGTGTATTATGTGTTCTGTATAAGGATCTATTATCCTTGTCATTTATTGCAAAGGATACATGTGATTTGTTGCACATATACTCCTAGCATATGTTGCCTTTGAGTCTTAAAAAATGTTTGTGATTCCAAAGACAACTGCTTTGTGGAATACCTGTCAGATTCTTGGTAGCCATTTTGAGATAATGTTTCTTTGTCCTTTAAATAGATAGCTATTTCTTTTTATCTAGAGGAGAGCAGTCTTGAATGCTGCATAGCATTATTGCACCCTGGCTATGGATGTGGGAAGAAGACATGGCAACATTTTGTCCCTAATAAGAAACCAACTTATACAACACACAAAACAGTAGTACCCTCGCCCCCATCCATTCTGGGACTGATCTTATTTTGAATATTCACTAGTGATGTGGGAGACGGTATGGACATAGTGCAATGTCCACATATAGAGAGAACACTAAGCACTTTGAGGGTGTAAAATGCTGGTAGGAACAAACTGTAACACCTGAGAAGGCATTGTGAGTGTGGGCTGACCGTGGTAGAATAGAACAGTGTAGGCAAGAGCAATATAATGACTTCAGGGGAGACTAATGTGTTAAGCGTATAAAATAGTGGCCTCAGAGACATTGAATCCCAAGATAGGGATCCCAGTGTAAATGGCAACAGTTTATTGATGTCATCAGCTCAATTTGCTGGTGCAGACACAAAAGAGCCATTAAAAACATAGGCCCTATTAAGAACAGTATGGGTTGCAGAAAAATTCCATCCTGTCTTTGTATAAAACCATCTGAGCCAAGTGACTAGTAATCTCTTCACAAGAAGTCTGTTACTGTAACTCAGTTTTGAAAAGTGGTTGGGAAGAGTATATTACCTCATTTCATTTTTCTTATTTATTATGAGGTAGGTAATTTAGAGAATCTTTAATTATATTAAGTAAATCTTTCTAAATTATTATTCCCAATACATGAGCTATATACTACCTCATATATGTATTTAAAAACATTCTAATTTTTATATTTTCAGTTAATGGGGGGGGGATTATAGGATTTAGAAGTGCCAAGTCATTTGTTACATATTGCTTTTTGCTATCCAGTTACACTGGGTTAATCTAGTTAGTCATAACCTCCCATTTTTCAGCATTTTGTTAGTTGCAGATGTTAAACCAGGCTTAGGTATGGGGGTGGGGAGGTTGACAGATGTATAATAAGCAAAACAAAACAAGAACAGAGCCTGCATTGTAGAGGAGGTGGTGGAGAAGTTCCTTTCTAGAGGTCTATGCCTATCTTAAGCATAAGAATCCTATCATGCCAATATCTAGTTCCTGAACCCATCTCTGATTGGGAGTTAGGGAGAGCCTGGATATTTGAAATAGCCTAAAAGCATTTAACCTTTGATTTCCACAATTTGTTCCTCCCCTCTGTTGATGTTACAGCCAGCAGCAGCCTGGAGCAGCGCCCCTGGAAAGAAATTTTACATCGGCCATTATAATACAACCTGATAAGTGTTACAGCACTTACCAGGTTGTATTGTAATTGTCTGTGTATATGCCTGTCTCCTTTCCTATGTTATCAGTTAGACTGTGAGCTCCTTGAGGGCAGGGACAGAGTCTTCTCCAGAGCCCAGCCTGGCACATTAGTAGGCTTCAGTAAATGTTTATTGGATGAATAAATGAATGACTCATCAACAAACATTTATCGTGTGCCTGCTAAGGTGATCTCCACAGGCTCTGGACTGTCAACTGTTTATTCAAAATGCATGTGGTCAGAAACTTGGTGTTTCTTTCTGATTATGTATCTATCGTAAGAGTTTTTCTGAGATAATGCTATTTTTTTTGTGTGTTTGGATTTCAGTCCTTGGTATTTACAGATGTTGCTACTGTTGTTGCTGCTGACAGCCTCTTCCTTGGTGGGACCTGGGTGATAGCTGCCAGATCATGAGCCTCATCCTCACTGCCCAGTGTTTGCTCAATGGTTCCTGTTTGTAGAATCATCCCCTTTTCACCCCTCCTCAGATCATCCTTCAAATGGTGTTCCTAGGTAGGGCTCCACATTCTAGATATAGGTAGAGAAATACAGCCCATGAACTGCCTGGTTTTGCAAATAAAGTTCTATTGGATCACGTGTTATTTGTTGATATTTGGTCTGTGGCCCTTTTGGCCTGCAAAGGCAGTGTTGAGTAGCTCCATCAAAGATCCAGTGGCCCATAAAGCCTACCCTTTACAGAAAATGATTGCCTACCTTACTTTGGATCATTACCTAACAGTGATGGTTTAATTTCCCTCTCCATTCACCAAAGATACTTCTGGTATCTCAGAAACTCATTTATTTACCTCATTCGTTACTGCTTATAACAAGTCTTTTTCCTGTTTTACAGATGGGCCAGCTAGAACGCATCAAACTAGATGCTTATAAGGCCTCCACCAGAGTCCTACAGTCAGTCAGTTATACCATGTACTTCAACAGCAAGTTTTGAGCTTCATCTCTAGAAATTCCTTTTGTTATATCCTAACCTGAAGAATGTGGCCATATCATACCTTGGTGCCTTATGCCTTGACCCCCTCCTTCCTACACAGCTCTTTGCAATGAGAATATGGAAAATAACAAATTAATGTGAGATAAGGCAGACAGGTAGGCTGAGGCAAATGTTTACAGGGTCTGAATGCTAATGCACAAAGAAATGGGGTTTCTGAAATATTCACTTGCTTAGACTTAATACAGTTAAGGAGCCTGGACTTCCAAGAGCTTAGGACCTTCCCCTTTACCATCCCTAACCTCCCACACTGTTGTCTTGGTTACCTGCCTGTGGATATATTGTGATTCATTTCAGGTCATTTAAAAGTTGAGAGCTCCCAAGTCCAATTCAAGAAAGCTAGATCTAAAAAAAATAAAATGGAAAGAATATAGGATAGTTTCATTTCAGGAGTGAAATGGAGAGAAAGGCCTTACTTACAGCATTATTTTTCAAGCTGCTTGCTGGATTTTTCCCAGCATTCTGTTATGAAAAATTTTAAATATACATATAGAAAAGCTAAAGAGTTGTACATTGAAAGCCCATCTATCTACCAACTAGATGTTACAACTAACATCTTGCCATATTTGCTTTATTGCATATTCATCCATCTTTGTCAGATAGGTTTTATTTTTTTTTATTTTTTATTTTTTAATTTTTTTTTTAACGTTTATTTTTGAGACAGAGAGAGACAGAGCATGAATGGGGGAGGGTCAGAGAGAGGGAGACACAGAATCTGAAACAGGCTCCAGGCTCTGAGCTGTCAGCACCGAGCCCGGCGCGGGGCTCGAACTCACAGACAACGAGATCATGACCTGAGCCGAAGTCGGCCGCTTAACCGACTGAGCCACCCAGGCGCCCCTGTCAGATAGGTTTTTAAAATGTTTGTGTTGTCATCCATTTTGATCTCATCTGTATCTGACCCGCATGGTACTGAAAAAATAGTTTCTTTGGATTCTTCTCTGTATTTCCCAAGTTGGGGAATACTACTGCAGCCTAAATATGTGGGCTGATCTGCCTGGCAGTGAGATTCCAGGGAGAGAAGCCATTTGCTTTCTGAAAGAAAATGGTTGCTGCTCACTGTTTAGTGAAAATGGTAGGAGAAGGAAGGATGGAAGTCCAGGTTCCAGTGTCAGTGAATCTTCTAATTGTATATTGTTCTACACTCCATTCACTTCACTGCCTTGCGGGGGTCGGGGGTAGGGGAGCAGGTGGTTTTCTGAGCAGCTTCTACTTGGTTCTTACCTTTTAGACTTGATGAAAGAAAAACAACGAAGTCACATCAAAATGCCACTGAGGTGATTTAGCATTAGCACAATTCCTTGCAATTTTAGCAGATGGATTTTTAATTTGGAGTGCTGTCAAATAATATTCTTGTGGACCTTTTCTATTAGCAACAGCTGCAGAGTCCATTTAGGAATCACCATGAACTGAAATCTTAATTTATCCTCATTATGAACATGATAATGGTAAATGTTTCCAGTTTGTGTCTGTCTCCCTTCATTTAAGCTCAAGAGCAGAGACTGTATCTTACTCATCTTTGTAATTCTCTTAGTAATAAATGTTTGTATTCATAAGAAACTGTGTTATTGCATTTAATACCCATCACATGGGCAAATATTAAAAAATGTTACACTAGTGTTAGTGGGGTTACCCAGTCTCAGTATAATTCTTTGTAGGGGCAGTTTGGCAGTATATATTAGTGGGAAGAAGAAATATTGTCTGACTTTTGACCATGCAATTTCATTTCTAGGGCTATACCCCAAAATATTCTAAAAGAAATATTCTAAGGCTATTCTAAAAGATGTAGGTATGGGAATGTTCACAATGTTCATAGCAATAAAAAATGGAAAAATTGCCTGTTGATGAATAATTTGGGTAAATAAATTTTGATGTATTCATGCAATATTATAATATGGCATTAAAATAAAAACCTTAAATAAAAATAGTCTTACAGATGAATATTTTACTTGGAAAGGTGTATCAAGTGTATTAATTGAAAAAAAGGGTAGAGAGCAATAATACAGTTCTCATCTAATGTTTGTAAAATAAAAATTAATGTTTGTGTACAATAAGTAGTTGGAAGAACATACTCAGTGTTAAACTTGCTGGGATTCTATGATTTTTACTTTCTATCTTTAATACATTCCTGGAATTTTTTTCTCACAGTGTACATTTATGACTTTCAAAGTTAGACGAACACTGAAGCTATTTCCATTTTGAAATTTGTTGACCTAAACAGAAGCGGAATAAATTGGGTGGTAAGGGGGCTGGAAACTGGAGCAATTTCGTTTGGAAAAGAGCTAGATGGAGTGGGGGAAGGGAGTGGTGGAAAGAAAATCTCTGTCTTCAGAGAAAGTCCATAACTGCCAGCTACTCTATTCTTGACTCCTTAGTGAAGGCATTTCATGCATCAGGGTTTACATTTACCATTTATTTCCCAATTCTGCCCTTTACACATTTCTTTCCCGTTCTTGTCCCTCTGGTCTGTATGTAACAAGCTAAAAATAATTACTAGTGGCAGCAGCTGCTTGTAGGTGTCCAGATCTTACTCTAGTAGTATCTGCATTGATTTATCCAATAAAGAGATGGCTCAAACTCATCAAGACTCCTGCTCCCCTCCCCCAGTGCTTGGCCAGCATGAAATCTTCCCCATTTATGGTGGGAGAGCTTTCTGCCTGGCTCTCATGATTATTAGTAGATTATAAGACATTTTTGCTGGTGGGTAATGACACAGTTAAAAATGAGCCCTGAGAAACTGCCCCTTGGGTTTTTCTGGGGTTTGAGGGTTGTCTGCATCTCACTGGGTGACAGGAAACCTAGTTGCGTTAGCTTGTGCTACCAGCATCTGATGCTATTAATAACCTGGGGTGGGTTGTTTTTCATGCTAAGCAGCTAGGGACTGGGAAACTTAGAGGCAATAGGCTGCTTCCTTAGAGAGAAAGGACACTTGGGGATCTTAACTTATCCTGTGTGGGTCTTAGGTCTCAGAGCTCCATTCTTCCTAGTGGTTGAGTCTTGGAGATAGGGGAGTAGGCATTGGCCTACCTAGCTCCCTCCCTTTAATCATTTTGGTAACCCAGGCAGCTGATAAGGGGATAGATATGTTCAATTCCTTTTCATGTACAGGTAAGGTGAGTCCTGGTGGAAGTTGGGATTGTAAATGATAGCCCAGAGCCCAGGGTTTTGTTACCTTTTCTCATTAGTGTGAACCAAATGCCATCCAATGACTAGCTAGATGGAGGTTTCATTCACTTTTAGGGAGCTCTTTTAGCCAGGAATACAGAATGGAGGGTCATATCTGCCAGACATAGAAGGACCCCTAAGAAATCAAGTTTACTCCCATTCAAAGGTAAGGATATTGAGGTCTAAAGAGGGTAAAGGCTTGGAGGCAGCTAGGAAGATTAAGCATCACACTTCATATCTGAGTTCTAACACTTGGATACATCTATTTGCTTGGTGCCTGTAAATGCAAGTTATCTCATTTAAAATGGATGCAAGAATTCTTATTAAATAATAATTGTAGATATTGGAACAGTCTTCCAGATAGAGAATATAATTGACGCTAATAGTTATGCTTACCAAGAGCAAAATCTGAGATCTATGGTGTGGGCTGGATGACTTGACTGAGGTGGTAAAAGTAAATTAAAGCTATATCTCAAAACTTGGCTATCCTGTGTTACATTTGTTTCTTCTTCCTTCCCTCTATCCTACAGGTGACACCAAATGTGATCAGAAGCCATGCCCCTGGTGAAGAGGTGTACTGAACCCGGCCTGGCCCAGTGAGGTTACTAGAGAATTGGGAAAGGCTTAAATAAGTATCCTGCACATGGTTATCAAATCATTGCAAAGTCTTGGTAAGTGGTTAGCGGCTTTAGTAGGCTAGCCCAGTTACTGGGAAGGGACAGGGAAGGTAGTCTTAATAGATATTAGGCAATTACTTGGTATTTTCCCCATCATGGTATGAATAAAAAGCATCTTAAAATATTCGGACTACACAGAAAGCAATGAGCCTAACCTTTCATTTTTTGTTTCTTTTTAAAATTTTTTTGAGAGAGAACATGAGCATGAGTTGGGGAGGGGCAGAGAGAGAGAGGGAGAGAGAATCCCAAGCAAGCTCAAAGTCCAGTGTGGGGCTCGAACTCACGAACCCTGAGATCATGACCTGAACCAAAATCAAGAGATGCTTCACTGACTGAGCCACCCAGGTGCCCCCAACCTTTCATTTTTTCATCCTCTCATTTTGTGTATCTTGCCCAAGATTATAGCTAGTTAGTGTAGGAAATGGATTTGAATTTAAGCCAGTACTGTGTCTTTTTACCCAGTGCTTCCTCTAGGTTCCATCTAAGTGTAAGGAGGCCATATGAGAGAGAAATGTCTTTATTTCTCACTGAAATTTTTTCTTAAGTTTATTTATTTATTTTGAGAGAGACAGAGACATCGCAAGTCGGGGAGAGGCAGAAAGAGGGGGAGAGAGAAGATCCCAAGCAGCCTGTATTCTACCAGCACAGAGCCCGACGCAGAGCTCAAACTCAAAACTGTAGGATCGTGACCTGAGCCAAAATCAAGAGTCGGACGTTTAACTGACTGAGCTACCTTGGGCGCCCCTCACATTGAAAGATTTTTATAATAGCCTCTGATACTGTTCTTTCCCAATGAAGGAAATTTTCATGGTGTAAATTTTTTTTATGCAGAAAATCATCTGGAATGCTTGTTAAAAATGCAGATTTCTGGGCAGCCAGAAACCTTGCACTAGTCAAGAGCAACACTAAGACCCACCTGTCATTTATAGTGAGGCTTCCTGCCCGGTGGGTTCATCAGCAAGCCAGAATGAATCACCATTGCTGTGTGTGGATCCTTGTGAGGCAGCTGGGAAGTCTTGGTAAGCTGCCAGTGGTTTGGGTGGGGCTCCCCCATTGGTAGTAGAGAAGAGATGGTTGTGATGGACACTTCCCCCGCTTCCTTAAACAGACAGTTACTAAATGCTTACTAGTTGCCAGAGACTATTCTAGATATTAACAAAGTTCTGCCATCATGGAACTTTCATTCTTATGAGAGTAGACAGAGGAACAAAGAACCAGGGAAAGCATAAAGTATCATACATGTTACATCAGAAGTTTTCCATTATGGTATGAAAATTGTGTTAAAAATGGGTGGGTTAGGCTAAGCAACACCTTGTGTATTTTCCCCACTTCCCATTCTTCCTTTTAATACCTGCCCCTGTCTTTCAGTGCAGTGGAGGCTGACCAAGCTGAGTATGAGAGGGTTATAGGTGATGAAAGCAATCTTTTTCCTTTTTGTTACCCTCACTAGGCTAAATTGTGAAGGATGTCTTTTGAAAAGTGTTCTAGAGAGTCTACTGATTTTCCCACATGAGTGAACGTGTAGCAGAAGAGAGGATCCTCTCAGTGATTAAGGTAAATAGGGGAGGAAAGGATGACTTTGCCCTAACTCCTATCAGGGAGGCTCTTAGAAATGTCATTTCTGGGTGCCAATACTTTTACTTTCTTTTTAAATTTTATTTATTTATTTATTTATTTATTTATTTATTTACATTCAAGTTAGTTAACATACAGGGCAATTACGGTTTCAGGAGTAGAACCCAGTGATTCATCTCTTGCATATGACACCCAATGCTCATCCTGAAAAATGCCCTTCTTAATGTCCATCACCCATGTATAACCCACACCCCCCCAACCACATCAAGCCTCAGTTTGTTCTCTGTATTTAAGAGTCTCTTATGGTTTGTCTCCCTCTCTGTTTTTATCTTATTTTTCCTTCTCTTCCCCTATGTTCATCTGTTCAGTTTCTGAAATTCCACATATGAGTAAAATTATATGATACGTCATTCTCTGACTTGTCTTGCTTAGCATAATATCCTCCACTTCTATCCATGTTTTTGCAAATGGCAAGATTTCATTCTTTTTCATCACCGAGTGATATTCCATTTTACATATGTGTGTGTGTGTGTGTATATATATATCTCACATGCCTTTAAAGCCTGTAGTTTATTCTGTAATACATTTTTCTTGAAACAATTGGGGTAAATTATCTTGTTTACCCAGTCTGTAATCACCCCTGCAGAGGATCAGAAGAACTAAAATGGTTGCCAAGTAAACTAGGCAGCATAAGCTACAGACACAAATAATGGCAGTAGGACACTAATTATACTCCTCTTAAGGGGAGAGTGTCTTTTTAACCAGACTTGTTGAGAGTTTTTATCAGACAGTGGAGCTACATACATCTTGTCAAAAGTCAGCTCATAGCAGAGGTTCCATATTTCAGCGGCAGCCAAGTTAGTAATTTCAGAGATAGCAGTGTCTTCTGGATTTCACTTAAACCAATTGGACTAGTGTTCATTTTGGACTCCTAAGGGATCAGCCCCCTGATGGGCTCCAGGGAGCATTTAAATGGTCCATAGTTAAGAGAAGAGAGGCACAAAATCAGGTTCTTTGCTGACACTGGTCTAGTCTGGGGCCAATAAAGCCCCTGTGTTTTGGACACCACTTTGAGTCTGATACACCACTGAAAAGTGCTCTTCTGGCATCACCCTTGAACTCATTACCTCAGATGTCCGGATCAGTGGGTCCAAATCTTGGTAGACCGCTTTCACTCACTTTGTCTGAACCTCAGAATCTGCAGTCATGGCACAGACAAGCCAACCCACATGGAATACCTACAACGCAGAAAGACTTTTGCCCTCAGTGGAGCACAGGCACCAGGTCCTCTCCTTTCATTCATTTTCCTCCTCCTTCTGAACACAGAGCTAGACACCCAGTAAATAACCCCTTCACACGTGCAGCACAGCAGTTAACAAAGGCTTCAGTAAGAAAGTGCCTTTGTCAGAATTGGCCTGCTGACCCCAGTGTTGGAGGAGATTATTGACACGACGTGACCACTGGTTGACCCTTGAGCTTGACCCAGGCAAATGGAGGCTCCTCACTCTTTCCCTGTCCTTGGAGTGTACAGTTTCTGCACTAGGAACTGTTTCAAGGATGGAGCCTTGAAAAGGTAAGGTGTGGTATAGACCGTCTGGATGGCACATGTGACTGAACCACGTTAAGGCCTCTATACCTACAAACCTTTAAGACTCTGGCAGAGGGGTGCAGACATCTGCTAGTCTCTGGCTGCCCGAGACAAGCCTCATAAGTTCCCTTGCTTATTAAAACCACTGCCTACCAATCTGGAGTGGTCTACCTCTTTCAGCAGTTTCTTTTGCCCCATGTGTATATGGACCATCTGGGAACCAACACTCAGACACTAGGGGAGGTCAGGTCTTTCTGCTGCATCACTGGTAGGAGGGGCTGAGAACGGGCAGGAGTGACTGCCATACAGCAGACTCAGGCTGCGGGCCAGCCTGGTGGGACCAGCTGGCCTAGGAGAGCCAGTCACACGGCTTGACCTGTGGCTGCCACCATGATCAGGGTCATCCTGAGAGGTAGCTTTTGCCCTCATGGACAGGGAAAGACCAGAAGGTCACAACCCATCTCATCAGAGAAGAGGGAGGCAGGGAATGAAAACACAACACTGCTGGTAAGCAGATCTCTGCCACAAACCTTGGCAGAGCACACGCCTTTCTGAAGAGCCTGATCCTGTACAAGCCAAGACATAAACAAGTACAGAACGTCCCCTTCATCATTTCACCTATAGGTGGGGTAGGTAGTCTAAGGAGTTCACACAGGAATCAGGGCAAAAAGTTGATGGGGGAGGAGCGGTAAATAAGGTTCCAGAAAGGTAAAATAGGACTAGAAGAATTCACCATGACTGGCCAGTTCTCTGTCACCTTATACCATGATCACAATTCAAATTTAATCACTTATTTTAAAATTGACTTTAAACTATTAAATCTTTTCTACAACGGAAACAAAAAGGTCCATAGTTAAAGTAGGAGGCATCTATAATATGGCCATTCCTGGGAGATCTCTACAGAGGCCATCCCTACTTTAAGCTAGTAATGCCTCCCATCGAGAGTTAATAACCAGAATGCCAGTATCTGCCATTTTTCACAAAAGTAATCTGCCATTTTTCATAAAAGTAATAAAGGTCACCTTTTCCCATGAGGATGGTTTTGAGATGGTGCCTTCATAGCATAATGTTCCTCTGGAATATTTGGATAATTCTATTGACAGAATTCGATAATTAGCCTGCATGAGGAACCTGAATGATAGGAAAATTGTCTTTTCACTAAGGAGAAGCCTGGGATAGTACAAAGGGATTTCCCACATTCCGTGTATATTACAGCTTACATTAAAATGACATTGGTCTTTGGGTGTTTGGATGGCTCAGTCGATAAGCATCCAACTCTTGATTTCGACTCAGGTCATGATCTCACAGTTCGTGGGATCGAGCCCCACATTGGGCTCTGGGCTGACAGTGTGGAGCCTGCTTGGGATTATCTCTCTCCCTCTGTCTCTCTGCCCCTCTCCCACTTGTACTTAACTACCTACCTACCTAACATTGGTCTTGTATAAGGATAGGAATGTTAGTATGCTGTCCAAAAAAAAAAAGGTCTTCCTGTCTCTTTCTTTATATGGGCCAAAATGGGTTGTATAAATCTGGCTTTTGCTCTCTGAATCCCAGTTTTTTCCCTGGGATTTCCCTATCCTCATTATCCATTCTTTACTTTTGTGACAGCTGGGTCTGTTGCGTTTTTTTTTTTTTCTTTTGTCTTTCTGTTTAGGCTAGTCATCACTCCCATAGTAACACCCATGCACAATTTTTGAAAATTTTCTTTCTGAGGTCATGTAATATCAATAACAATGATTATTCAGTTAGTTATCAGTGTCTTTTATGTTCTAGGCAAGTGCTTTACACATATTTGTTGTCTCATTTTAACTTAATAGTAATTCTGGGATGTATGATTTGTTCCTACTTTACAGATAATAAAACTGAGGATCAGAGAGGTGATGGCCACTAGCATGCCACCAGGAGCCAGTGGTGGAGCTGTATTGTGTCATACTCTAAAGATCTTGACTACCTTACTCTACTTGAAGTGGTAGAATATGACAAGCATATTCTTAGTTTTTGGGACCTCCTGCCTCCTTATGGGGTCCTTGTCACTGTCTTCTTCCAGGACATAGGGGCATATGTGAAGGGTTTGTTATCAAATATTTATTTATTTTTGGGAGAACGCAAGTGGGGGAGGGACAAGAGGGAGACAGAGGATCCGTAGTGGGCCCTGCACTGATAGGCTGACAGCAGCAAGCCCAGTGTGGGGCTCGAACTCACGAACTATGAGATCATGACCTGAGCCAAAGTCAGACGCTCAACCGACTGAGCCACCCAGGTGTCCTGTGAAGAGTTTGTTTTCAAAGGGAGATTCAGATGTGCAAGAGGGATGGTGTGAGGGATGTGTGGATCCCTTTAGTTTCTAAAGATGACCACTTTAGATGAACTAGCATCACAGCTATTCACCGTGTGCTTATCTTTGTCTTTTTACTTTTTATTATAACCCCCACCTTCCTGCATAATGTTTATGTTGGATTATTTCCATGAGGTTATACTTTCTTCTACACCAAACAAAAAGGAATTGCAAGAGTCAGAGTCACAACTGAAAATCCATTGCTTGCAGAATTAACTCAGGCACAGGCTCATCAGGGGCTGGAGCAGCTTGCTGTGCATGTCAGGATGTCCCAGCTGGAATTCAGCATAAACAGTGCATTCTGTTAGCAGACAATACTGATAAAATTACTCTATTTGTATCAAGTGGAAAATAGTAGGGATACCTATCAATTAATACTTATGTAAATTTTATTGCTGGTGAGGTGTCCAGATAGTTGGCATAGGCTAAGGTTTGGCAAGGTGTGGCCCACTTGCTGGCTGCCTGTTTTTGTAAATATAATTTTGTTGGAACAAAGAATCATGCTGATTCTCTATTGTCTGTGGTTGCCTTTTGTGCTACAGTAGAGTTGAGTATTTGCAACGGACTGTATAGTCCACAGCCTGAAGCATTATCATCTGGCCCTTCACTGAAAATTTGCCAATTCCTGGGGCACCTGAGTGGCTCATTCGTTAAGTGTCTGACTTCAGCTGAGGTCATGATCTCACAGTAAGTGAGTTAAAGTCCTACATCAGGTGAAGCTTATGCCCCACTTTGGGTGAGCCCCACTTCTCTCTCTCCCTCTCTCTCCCTACCTGAGGAGACATGTCTAGAAAAGTTTTGATAAGGCTGATGTGAAAGAAATTACTGCCTGTGGTTTCCTCTAGGATTTTTATGGTTTCAGGTCTCACATTTAGGTCTTTAATCCATTTCAAGTTTATTTTTGTGTATGATGTAAGAAAGTGGTCCTGTATCATTCTTTTACATGTAGCTGTCCAGTTTTCCCAGCACCATTTATTGAAGACACTAGCTTTTTCCCATGGTATATTTTTGCCTTTTTTCTCATAGATTAATTTACTGTATAATCGTGGATTTATTTCTAGCTTCTCTATACTATTCCCTTGGTCTATGTGTCTATTTTTGTGCCAGTACTATACTGTTTTGATTACTACAGCTTTGTAGTAGTATCTTGAAATCTGGGATTGTGATACCTCCAGCTTTGTTCTTTCTCAAGATTGCTTTGACTATTTGGGTCCTTTGGGGTTCCATGCAGATTTTAGTATTATTTGTTCTGGCTCTGTGAAAAATGCCATTGCTGCTTTGATAGGGATCACATTGAATCTGTAGATTTCTTTGGATAGCATGGACATTTGAACTATTCTTCACCACATGAGCATGGAACATGCTTCCATTTGCTTGTGTCACCTTCAATATTTTTTATCAGTGTTTTATAGTTTTTAAAGTACAGGTCTTTCACCTCCTTGGTTATGTTTAATCCTATTTTATTATTTTGCGTAGCATTGTAAAGGGATTGTTTTTAATTTCTCTTACTGCTATTTCATTATTAGTGTATAGAAACAGAACCAATTTCTGTGTATTAATTTTGTACCCTGCAACTTTACTGAATTCATTTATTCTGATAGTTTTTTGGTGAAAACTTTAGGATTTTCTATGTAAGGTATCATGTCATCTGCAAATAGCCAAAGTTTAAATTCTTCCTTACCAATTTGGATTCCTTTTATTTCTTTTTCTTTTCTTTTTAATTTTTTAAATGTTTATTCATTTTTGAGAGAGAGAGCATAAGCAGAGGAAGGGCAGAGAGAGAGGGAGACACAGAATCCAAAGCAGGCTCCAGGCTGCAGGCTCCAAGCTATCAGCACAGAGCCTGACACAGGGCTCAAACCCATGAACTACAGGATCATGACCTGAGCCGAAGTTGGGCACTTAACTGACTGAGCCACCCAGGAACCCCATATTTCTTTTTATCTGATTGCTGTTGTTGTGTTGAATACAAGTGGTGACAGTGGACATCCTTGTCTTGTTCCTGTTCTTAGAGGAAAAGCTCCCAGTTTTTCACCATTGAATATGATGCTAGCTGTGGGTTTTTCGTATGTGACCTTATTTATGTTGAGATATATTCTCTTTAAAAATTTTTCTAATGTTTTTACTTATTTTTGAGACAGAGAGAGACAGAGCATGAGCAGGGGAGGGGCAGAGAGAGAGGGAGACACAGAATCTGAAGTAGGCTCCAGGCTCTGAGCTGGCAACACAGAGCCCGATGCGGGGCTTGAACCTCACGGACTGTAAGGTCATGACCTGAGCTGAAGTCGGACGCTTACCCGACTGAGCCACCCAGGCGCCCCTAGATATATTCTCTTTAAACCCACTTTGTTGAGAGTTTTTATCATGAACAGATGTTAAATTTTGTTAAGTGCTTTTTCTGCATTTATTGAGATGCTGTTATAATTTTTATCCTTTGTTTAGTTAATGTGTATTACGTCGATTGATTTGTGAATATTGAACCATCCTTGTATCCCTGGAATACATCCCACTTGATCATGATTAATGTTCCTTTAATCTATTATTGAATGCGGTTTGCTGTTGCCCTATAGTTCTCTTTTTTTGTAGCATCTTTGTCTGGGTTTGGTACGATGGGTTTTTCTTTGCATGACTTGGAATATTTATGTCATTTTTTCTTATCCTTACTTTATCCGTTCTAGTGTTTATGTTCTTCACCAGCATATGTATTCTCTGCTACTTAGGCCCATAAGTGAGTCTAATATAGAGGTTACCTTAGATGGAAACACTGTCCTTAGTCAAGGTAGGAGGCAGTGGTTTTGGGAATTTGCTGTGTCAAAACCTAAATTTCTCATTCAGGATAGGAGGAATTAATCCTTCCATTGCTATGTAAAAATGAGATCTGGACAAAGGAACAGCCATCTCAGTCAAGTAAGTGATTATTTTGACATGGAAGTAAATATTTTTCTTTGACCTTTTGTTGTATGTGTTCTATTTAATAGCTTTCTTAATAATGAACCTACCTTGCATTTCTAGAAGAAAACTTTTTACTTTTTAATGATTTTGAATTAGGTTTCCTAAATTTGCTATTTTTAATGTTATTTTCTGTTTTATTTTTTACTATTTTGTTTCTGTTTAAAAGTGAGTTTTTGGTTAGGGTGGCAGTCTTTGTCAGGTGTTGAAGTTAGGGTCATTAATGAAATCTTGTTTCCTGATCTTTTAAATTTAGCAGATCTCAAACATGTTCCATGACATTAAATATGGTTTAGATATGGTTTAGGGGCACCTGGGTAGTTCAGTCGGTTAAGTGTCCTACTTCAGCTTAGGTCATGATCTCACGATTCATGAGTTCAGGCCCTGCGTCGGGCTCTGTGCTGACAGTTCAGAGCCTGGAGCCTGCTTTGGATTCTGTGTTTCCCTCTCTCTCTGCCCCTCCCCAGCTCATGCTCTGTCTCGTGTCTCTGTCTCTGTCTCTCTCTCTCAAAAATAAACAGAAAAAAAATTTTAAATATGCTTTAATGACATCTCTTTTAAAGCGCATAATATGCTATTAATGTAAAATTTTAATTTAATTTAATTTAATAATATGCATTAATGTAAAATTTTAATTCTTATCCAATATTTGGGCTCTTGTTCAATTACTGCTTTTTTTAATATGAAATTTATTATCAAATTGGTTTCCATACAACACCCAGTGCTCATCCCAAAAGGTGCCCTCCTCAATACCCATCACCCACCCTCCCCTCCCTCCCACCCCCCATCAACCCTCAGTTTGTTCTCAGTTTTTAAGAGTCTCTTATGCTTTGGCTCTCTCCCTCTCTAACCTCTTTTTTTTTTCCTTCCCCTCCCCCATGGACTTCTGTTAAGTTTCTCAGGATCCACATAAGAGTGAAACCATATGGTATCTGTCTTTCTCTAATTACTGCTCTTTTAATATTGTATAAATAATACTGATGTGAACATCTCTTTAGATAAATCTTTGCACATATTCATGTTTGTTTCCTAAGATTGAATTAAATGTACCATCCCCCTAGTAGTGCATGAAAATGTCCAGTTTTTCATATCCTCACCAGTACATGACATTACAGTTTCTAAAAAATCTGTCAATTACAAAGGTAAAAAGTGGTGTTCCTTGATGTTTTAGTTTTTATGTCTTTGATTCCTAATGAGAAAGAACAGTTAAAAATCTTCCTTGAGACTTCTTTTTGAGTTTCTTCACACATATTTTGAAGCTACCATATGTTGTAGATATTTTCTCCAATTTGGTGTGGAAATTGTTTTGTTTTATTTTATTTTATTTTTATTCAGGCATAATTAAACATACAGTGTTACTAGTTTCAGGTGTACAGTAGAATGATTTAGCAGTTCTGTACATTACTCTGTGCTCATTATGATAAGTGTTCTCTTAATCTCCTTTACCCATTTCACCTGTATCCCCTCACACATCTCCCCTTTGGCAACCACCAGTTCTCTATATTTTTAAGAGTGTTTAGTGTTGCTTTGTTGGTCCACTCTTACTAGCTGGCTGGAAGTCCTAGCCATCATCCAAGCAATCATCCGAGAGAAAGAAATAAAAAGCATCCAAATTGGTAGAGAAGTTAAACTGTCACAATTTGCAGATGCCACGATACTATGACATAGAAAAAAAAAAACCTAAAGTTTTCACCAAAAAACTGTTAGAATAATTTCTCCCATTACATATTGGCTTGTGTGTTCACTTTATCTTTTTCAACCCACCTCATATTGTTAGCTTGTTCATCAGTTCTTCTTCGGCCTTCACTTTCATCGTAGGTTTTGCTTGCTTGTGGCCCTCATGGCCTCACCTCTGCATTGTGTTGGCTTGCTGTGTATCCTCTGAGTTTCAGTTCTCTTTGCTACTGTGATTACATTTAATAGCCCAGTTCTAATACTGAGAACACAAATTACTAGGCCCGACTTACCTCCGTTTAGTTCGATATTTATATGCCAAGAGCAGTAGTTTATGGGTCTTCCTGTCATGTTCTCCAATTAGTATGATTATTACACTTGGTCTCTGTTTTTTTTTACTTTGCTTCATTCCTTCCAGCTTCTAATGCATCCATTAAACAACTGGCCTCTCCATCTTCTATTTCAGGGGTTGCAATTGCAAATGTTTGCAGGCTCCAGATGGGGTATCTGTATAGCACCATCCCGATTTTTATTTTCTTCCTTTTTCTTCTTCTTCAAATGCTGCTTGGGGGATTTTGTGGGGAGCTCTTCTCTTGTTTATCTACTTTTGATGGAGACAGTGGAAAAGAGATTACTCTTAAAAAACAAGAGAGCAGATTAGATGGTAAAGAGCAGCTGATGCTTCCAAGAGTATTAGTAAAGAGTGTTTGGGATTGTGGTTCCCTGGAACATGCACCTTTGATACAAAGGAGAAGGCTAATACTCTGGCTCTTGATTGTTGCCCAGTAGGAAAATAGCCCAATATTGACAGGATTTTCAGCTCTACAAGGAGCCTGATTTTGAGCTGTTAACTTACTTTTTTAATGTTTATTTATTTTGGGGAGAGAGAGAGAGAGAGAGGCAGAGCACAAGCAGGGGAGGGGCAGAGAGAGAGGGAGACACAGAATCTGAAGCGGGCTCAAGGCTCTGAGCTGTCAGCACAGAGCCCGACACAGGGCTCAAACTCACAAGCCATGAGATCATGACCTGAGCCAAAGTTGGATGCTTAACTGACTGAGCCACCCAGGCACCCCTTAACAGGGGTTACTTTTTAGCTTACTTTTTAGCTTTTTTAGCTTACTTTTTAAACAAATTTCACAGACCAAAACACAATGTGTTTGTAAATGCTTTTATGACCTAATATCTTTGCTTCTTCATAATTTTGGCTTATTCATAGTGTTCCCTTTTCCCCATGTCGTATGAAAAATGGTGTGTAGCACTACCCATTCAACTTAACCTGGGAGTTGGCAGTTTCCCTTGGGTACTGTTTAAAACTGGGTCGCAGTTTTGAATGGAATTGTATAGCTTAGAATAGAATAGATTAGGACAGAACACAAAATAAGAAAATACTGGCTTCCATCTGACAAAGCGTAAGTACTTTGTGAAATTTTTGTTCCAGCTATATGTTTGTGTATGTGTTATCTTTGGTCCAATGTAACTGTATTTCTTACTGTGGATTAAACAACTTTATAAGACACTGAATGAAACGTGAGCAAGCTGGTATCCTCTGGTCTGGATCCCCACTCTAGACCCACAGAATGTTTCTTGAAAATCAGATGGTTGCCAAGAGCTAGGGGGAGGGGCCAAATGGGGAATTGTTTAATGGGTATAGAGTTTCAATTTTGCAAAATGAAAAGTTCTGGAGATTGGCTGCTGAACAGTGTGAATATGCTTAACACTATTAAACTGTAGGCTTAAAAACAGTTAAGGTGGTAAAAAAAAAAACAGAACAAGAATAACCCATTAAACAGAAAGTTTACACAGTCATCAGAATTTCCTTGGTATGTTAAATATAACATCTTCAAATTTAAGAGTTTCATGACCATCCTTCAATGTCTGTTTATCAAGGGTCTGTTCATAAACAGTGACCCACTACTTTTTCTACAGCCTGTGAGTGAAGATGATGTTTAATTTTTTAATAGTTGGGAAAAATCAAAATATTTCATGACGTGAAAATAATTCAAAAATCAAATTTCAGTTTTATTGGAACATAGCACCACATTCATGTATGTATTGTCTATGCCTGTTTTATGCTACAGTGGCAGAATAGAGTAGTTGTGACAGAAACCATATGGCCTGCAAAACTTAAATTATTTACTACCTGGCTATCAACAGAAAAACTTTGAGGTTGCTCTGTTGCAGAAGTTGCCAGATCCCTCACAAGCATCATCTCTGATGGCTTTAAATGCCAAATTAACAGCTTTGTCATGGACTACTAGTGGCTGTTATCATTCTAATATGTGGAGAGATTCTCACTTCTTTATTCCCTAATGTGACACCCTAACCACGTCCAGAAAACTCACATTCTTGGTGAGCTTCAGTTGTGGTTGTAATCCTGTTAGCAGTTTCTGGTATTGTAGCCTCCTTCATTTTCAAGAAACAGACTTCTCTTGCGCCATCCAAACAATTTGGACCACCCAGCTCTGCATAGCCAGCCTCCTAAGATAGACAGGGATCTCATAAGAATTCAGATACAGAAAACCCTGTATTTGACAGGCCCGTGGGTGGCTCAGTCAGTTTTGGCTCAGGTCATGATCTCACAGTTTTGTGGGTTTGAGCCCCACATTAGGCTCTGTGCAGACAGTGTGGAGCCTGGTTGGGATTCCCTCTCTCCCTCTCTCCCTCTCTCCCTCTCTCCCTCTCTCCCTCTCTCCCTCTCTCCCTCTCTCCCTCTCTCCCTCTCCCCCTCTCTCCCTCTCCCTCTCCCTCTCCCTCTCCCTCTCCCTCTCTCTCTCTCTCTCTCTCTTCCCTTCCCCCGCTCATGCTGTCTCTGCCTCTCTCAAAAATAAACTTTAAAAAAAAAAAACCCTGTATTTGAACAAAGACAATTTAAAAAATAAAATTCAGTTTCCCCTCTGTGGAAAATGGTTTGAGGATTAGAAGTGGTTCCAAGACATATCTGGGAATGTTGACAACAGGTTTGTATCATCCGTCTAGTATGTCACCTTTAGCATCTTTTTTTTAAATAAAAATTGTACATATTAAATGTATTCAACACAATGATTTGATATATATAGTGAAATGATTACTGTAGTCAGATGCCCCTACTAACTTAATCTTCTCAGTTACAGTTTTTTGTGTGTGTGATGAGAGCACCTGAAATCTACTCTCTTAGCAAATTTTCAGTAGTCAATACAGTATTGATTGTAGACACCATTTCATACATCACATTTTAACTACTCTTTGTCTCCACCTTTTTTGGTCTCTACTTCCTCATATCTACTCAAGCTTTAGTTTACTTCCTAGTTTTGTATTCTACTTCCTCGTAAATTTTCAATTACTCATCATTAAATCTCACTTGTTCCTCCAATGTCTTTAGCTGTATCTCATGTTTCCCAACTCTGTCTTTTAAGGTTCAGCTCCCTTTGCTATGGGACTCATTCGTTTTCATTTTACAAACTTCATTGTTCAGTGCAAGAATTCCAGTGGCTTAGCTCATGCCTCTTTGGGTAGTCACTTTTTGAGTCATGCGATAACAGCTTTTGGGTAGTGTATCCTACACCTGGTACATTCTACTTTGGCTGCCAGGGCAGGTCATATTCTAAAATCCATTGCTGTCTAGGACTGCCTTTTCTCCAGAACTATGGTTGGGACTTTACCTTAGTCCCAATGAGTGTGGCCACCATTTAATTCAGATGTGTTTGTATTGCATTTCTACATCTTGACCTCTAAGCACATAGGCTCCTCATTGCATATATTCATTTCTAATTTTTTTAATGTTTATTTATTTTTGAGAGAGAGAGCACACACGTGTGCATGAGTGGGGGAGGGGCAGAGAGAGAGGGAGGCACAGAATCTGAAGCAGACTCCAGGCTCCAAGCTGTCAGCACAGAGCCCAACACGAGGCTCAAACTCACAAAACGTGAGATCATGACCTGAGCCGAAGTCGGATGCTTAACTGACTGAGCCACCCAGATGGCCTCATATGTTCATTTCTAAAGATGTTCTGCCTATACTTTTCCAACACTTACTTAAGTGTAAATGTTGGAGAGTAACTAAGTCACAGCGAGATTCTGTAGTCTGAAGTAATGTCATAAAGCCACTTTAGAAATTTACTCTCCAATTTCAGAATCACTCACCTATCTGTGATCTTCCTTGGCCACTTGAATTTTGTTTGTTGTTGTGATTGTGTCACAAGTTACATTCACTGGATGTGTGCTCCTGTGACAATAACTTTGCCACAGTTCCTGGAGGCTCTTAACATTCCAACCTGGATTGTGGTGGGTGTATGTTCTCTCCACCCTACCACCAAGTAATAAGCAGGTCTAAATATTTCACATTCCTGCAGAAGTCCTGTTCATGTACCCCAACTGTATACTGTTTTCTAAATTATATGGGATTTCTGGTTTCAAGAAATAAGACACAGGTTTAGGTCAAGAAACAAGTGTTTATCACATAGATACACATAGTAAGATAACAGTAAGGAAAATAGGGATTTCATAGGAATTGCAAGAACAGTGTGGCATGGAAATGCATCTATGGTGGCTCGAGGGACTTAAGCACATGGAATTAGTGGACCTTTTCCACTGTGTCACTGACTTGATTCAGCATTCTATTCTCTTGGCTTATCTACACTTTTCTTCACTTGTCTTTCTTATGCCTGGCTTTTCCATTGTCTTGTCTTTGGTGAGGCTTTCAGCTTTAGATTTCACCATTAATTACCTGTCTGGTCCTAATTGGCTTGGTTTATCTTTATTTGTGCAGTGCTTTTTCATGCTTAGACAGGCCATAGGCTGCTGTCAGTGTATGGGTTGGTCCCATCAGCTGTACTCCATGGAGAGAATATAATACTGTTTTGTGAAACAAAACCTGATTGTAAGCCACCAGTTGGGCTTCCTTCCCCCTGCTCGAGGGATGCCAATAGACGTTTTTTTTTTTGTTTTTTTTGTTTTTTTTTTTCATGATTCCTTTATTTATTTAGGAGTTAAGGGGAGGGGCACAGGGGGCAGAGGAAAATTACCTACGGGGAAAGGATTGGGAAGGGTTTGCAGGGGCTGGGCTAGAAAGCAGTAACACTGATTCTATAGTTGAAAAGGAGTAGTTTGGTAGGAACCAGAACTGACATGTTTAGTTCAGTGATTATCAAATTTGTGAATCTATGACCTATCCATGTTATTCCATGCCTGTTGGAATGGCAACTGAGAACCATGCCTAGATATAATAGAGACAAAACCATGCTTTCCAGGGTCAGCACCTCATGGTTATATCAAGAATTTGTACATCAGTGTCAGAATAGAAACTGTCAAACCCTACTTTGCTTATTTCTTTGAAGTTGCTATAATACACAGCCACTACTGATTTCCTCAGACCTTCACCCTAAATGTGTGCACATTTGAGTCACAAAGGCAATTGTATAAGTAGTGGCTTTGCCAAACTTCTGAAACTTTCATCCTGGATTGTGTGTGATTTTCACTCTGCAATCATTCCCTAACAATTTCAAATGTTCCTTTTCTGCTGAGGGTTTGTTTCATGCAACTATATACTTGATACTAACTTCTATATTAATTTGGTTCTTTTGGTGTCAAGAAATGAATCACTCAACTTACCTCATTAATAGGGGTTTATTATATTAAATATGTGGAACAGTGGGAAGATGGGGAGTTAGTGGGACTGGAAATGAACAATACTGAGTATGGGAACTAGATTCAAGCAGCCCTGGGTACCTTAACAGCAGTACCTTTGGGTCATTATGCTTGTACTACACCATTGACATCACTCAGCCACTCTGCATTTGCTGTTTCTCCTGGCTTAGTGGTTCTGTCAGGGTTGTACTTTAGAATTAACTGGGGAACTTTAAAAATAAACCAGAGCAAGATTATTGTGATTTAAATAGCCTCAAATGGCCCCAGCCATCCGCATTTTAAAACCTCCTTCCCACTCTTAATGCTTCTTTTGCTATCAGGCTTCCCAGCTGATATTTCTTTACCTTTTAGCTTCTGCTTACTTGTGGTACTCGTGGATCAGATTGTAGTACCTCATAAATTTGCCTTCTCTTGGCCTTGAACTCCCTTAGAGAAGAGGCTGTGGGTATGACAAGCAGAATGGAAGTGTCTGCTCCAAAGGTTGGCAAAACATTTTATGTAAAAGTCCCAGATAGTTAATACTTTGGGTTTGTGAGCCACACGGTCTTTTTTGCAACTGTTCACTTGGGGAATCAACCGTAGACAATGAATGCAAAATCTGTCGGCAGGTTTGACCCATTGGCTGTAGTTTGCTGACCCCTGGTCTATTCCCTTCTTGCTTATAGTACAACTTCTTATTTATTCTTTCTCAATATTTTCCCTACTATTCCTATTTTCCTACTGTTCCATAATTCGTTTTTAACTGAATTTAGGAATTCTTTTGTAAAATTCTGCCTTGTTTAAAGAACTTCACTTGGGGATATTGTAATAATAGCCTTTTATTTGTACATTTGTTTGGTCAGAATTAACATGTTGGCAACATTTTTCTCCCCTTCTAAAAGCATTTATTAAACTCTTTAAATTCTAATCATAATTTTCACCATGTGAATCCCCAGTATTATGATACTCCTTAGTTATATTATGCCATATATAGCTAAAAGTAATTAGATTGTTTTCTGTTAATTTTATTTTTTTTTAATTTTATTTTATTTTATTTTTTAATATATGAAATTTACTGTCAAATTGGTTTCCATACAACACCCAGTGCTCATCCCAAAAGGTGCCCTCCTCAATACCCATCACCCACCCTGCCCTCCCTCCCACCCCCCATCAACCCTCAGTTTGTTCTCAGTTTTTAACAGTCTCTAATGCTTTGGCTCTCGTTTTCTGTTAATTTTAATAAGTAGTTATTTTTCATAGCTTATTTCAAAATGGAAGTACTATTTTTCCTGGTGATAAAGAGGTGCTTATTGTAAACAATTCAGATAACACAGGTTATAAAGAATACAGTCAAGATAAGCTATAATCCCATCATTCAACTAAAACCGCTATTAAACTTTTGGTGTATAGACTTCTTGAATGTCAGGCTGTCTTTGTTTAATGTTATTGAGCATTTATTTTGTCTAATTATGACACCTGTTCAAATTCCATGCCGATTAAGCAATTTTATGATATAATTTGGCTACAGGGAAAGAATATGCTCTTGATGTGGAAACAAGTTTCCTGGTTGCATTGATGAGTATATTCACATTCTTGTAAATTAAGAAATTGGCATGTTGAAGATTATTTACTCCTTATTATATATCAGCTATGGTGAATGCCCTTGCAATTTATATTTGCACTTGACTTGTCATTTCCTTACCAACCCATAATTTTTAGTCACAGAAGCTGCAGTGAATTCTCTCAGGGCCGTGAAGTATCGTTTGTTCTCGTAGAAAATAACCTAACTAGGGGCGCCTGGGTGGCTCAGTCGGTTAAGCGCTGACTCTGGCTCAGGTCATGATCTCACAGCTCGTGAGTTCAAGCCCCACGTCGGGCTCTGTGCTGACAGCTCAGAGCCTGGAGCCTGCTTGTGCTGACAGCTCAGAGCCTGGAGCCTGCTTCGGATTCTGTGTCTCCCTCTCTCTCTGTCCCTCCCCTGCTCACGCTCTGTCTCTCTCTCAAAAATAAACATTAAAATTTTTTAAAGAAAACAACCAAATGAGAGATTGGTAATGTGGACATGTTTCTGGCTTCAGGCATGAGGGTAAGTATGCATTTGGAAGTGTTAAGAGAAGACAATGTGATAATAAAAGTCAATGGTTATAGTTTGTTAGGAGAAACTCCCTCTTTTTCTAATTGAACCTAGAGAATTACTTTAGTCACTTTAGAGATAGCACGTATATCCCTGAGGCACGGTTGCTAGAAGTTAGCTACAGTGGGCCACCAAAAGTTCTTTACATTCCTCGAAGTCATCCAAGTAGAGAGAATTGCTTGAACTTTTTTTTTTTTTTTTTTTTTTTTAAATTTTTTCCCAACGTTTTTTTATTTATTTTTGGGACAGAGAGAGACAGAGCATGAACGGGGGAGGGGCAGAGAGAGAGGGAGACACAGAATCGGAAACAGGCTCCAGGCTCCGAGCCATCAGCCCAGAGCCCAACGCGGGGCTCGAACTCACGGACCGCGAGATCGCGACCTGGCTGAAGTCGGACGCTTAACCGACTGCGCCACCCAGGCGCCCCGCTTGAACTTTTTAAATTTAAAATATGAGTGACTGTTTTCATCTGGAACTTGATAGTAATGTCACTAATTAAAAATAGGATATATGATATATTTTAACTGAGGCCAACACCTTAATACCCAAAAAGAACTTCTGCATCACTAAAGAAGAAAAATGTCTTGCCGGGAACAAGCTAAGGAAACAATTGTACCACCTCCCTACCTTATTGATTGATTGATTGATTGATTGAAAGGTACCCTCAAAAACAAAACAAAATGACTTGCTTAGCTAGGAAGATGCATTTTTTTCCCTTAAAGACCAGCTTGACATTTTGTTCTAAGTCAAAACTAGTTACTAAGCTCTGTTTATGTTCTATAGATGTAACCTCATTTATTGATAGCTCTAATCCAGTGATTTTTACAAATCTTGACAATAACACCCCAAAACATCCAATTGTTATTAATGTAAATATGTGTTATATATAATTGTGGTTGAAAATGCAATTTTGAAACATGGAGGAAAATACATGATTTGGCATCTCAATATCACAAAATAGGTGGGATGTTGGGGGTCACTAGATCACAGGTCTCAGCATATAGTTGTACTCACAGCTGAGATTTATTATAACAACATAGTAAGGATATACAGCCTTTATTTTTTTTAATTTTTTAAGTTGATCTGTTTATATTGAGAGCAAGTGAGCAGGGGAGGGGCAGAGAGGGAGAGAGAGAAAATCCCAAGCAGGTTCTGCTCTGTCAGCGCAGAGCCCCATGCAGGGCTCGAATTCATGAACCACGAGATCATGAACTGAACTGAAACCAAGAGTCAGACGCTTAACTGACTGAGCCACCAAGGTGCCGCAGTATACAGCCTTTCTAAGGTTATCGAAAGGGAAGAAGGTGCAGGAGGGTGTGGAGGAATCCCTATGCAGCCCTCTTTCTGCTCTCCCTCCCGTGAGCAGTCACACAGAGTACATCCTCCAGCAATAGAAATGCAGCAACTTGTGTGCGATGTTTCTGCCAGGGAAGAAACAGGAAAGGTTTTTATTGTGGACTGGTCACATAGGTACTGTCTTGTTTAGCAGATACCAAAATTCCACTTTCCAGAAGGAAAGTAGGTGTTCAGCATGATCCACATTATTTATACCAGTAACCTAGATACAGTGAGCCACTCTTACTAGTTAGGGAAAGTTTTCTACCAGCGTAGGGACCTGTTTACCCATAAAGTTCCCAGATGCCAGCCAAGGCTAACCTTGAGAAGCAGGCCTTTCTGAGATAGTAGTCTTAGGGTTGCTTACGTTAACTTTTCTCTGTGTACATGCATTGGATGTATAATAAAAGATCAAAATAAGAGCATTCTATAATTGACCACATCCAGACCCTGTTTAAGGGAAGAGGGTGGGCCACTTCGATAGGAATAAGTTTAAATACATGATTTCCATTTTGTTGGGGACATGTGAAAAAATTGAGAGTGCCTATTTGGGACTTTTTTATGTCAAAGAGTGATCTAAGCTTATTTGTAAACTTTTTTTTAACAAAATCTTTGATATATTCACTACTTTTTGCTTCCTTTTTTTTCTCGTACTGTTGCAAAAGTTAACTGTGAAAAGTGTGATAATTTTTAAACTTTGTGCGTCATTCCTTCCCCACACATGAATTTGGAATTTGACCTTCAAGAAACTGTTCTTTAAGAAATAAGTCAAGGGGCGCCTGGGTGGATCAGTTGGTTAAGCATCTGACTTCAGCCCAGGTCATGATCTCGCAGTTCGTGAGTTCAAGCCCCGTGTCAGGCTCTGTGCTCACAGCTCAGAGCCTGGAGCCTGTTTCGGATTGTGTCCCCCCTCTCTTTCTCTGTCCCTCCCCCATTCATGCTCTCTCTCTCTCTCTCTCTCTCTCTCTCTCTCAAGAAGAAACATTTAAAAAAAAGAAGAAAGAAAAAGAAGTCTAGGGGCTCCTGGGTGGCTTAGTCAGTTGAGCCTCCAGCTGTTGATTTCAGCTCAGGCGATGATCCCAGGGTCATGGGATTGAGCCCAACTTTGGGCTCCGTGCTGAGTGTGGAATCTGCTTGAGATTCTCCCTCTCTCTCTCCCTTTGCCTCTCTTCCCCACTCGCATGCTCTCTTTCGAAAGAAAGAAAGAAAAGTCTTAAGGGAATGTGAAATTTTCGTTCTGTGGCCTCGCATGAATTTAGTTAGAAAACTGAAAGTCGGTTTAAAATAAACTTTTCCATTTGACTAAAATTTAAAAACAGATGAACTGTGCTATCTGGGCATAATTCAATTTAGGTAATAACTATTTTTACCCATTATGAGAAATTAAAGGAATTGCTGTAAAGTCGTTGATGCATTTTCCTGGTAAAGTTAAAAATGTTGAAATCTACACACCAAAATGTTCACATTGGTTATCTTTTGAGACAGGTGTAGATTAGTAGTTGTTATTTTGGGGGGAGTGTTTTGGTTTCCTCGATTTTTTTTCATAATAAAAGTATACCATGTTGCTTAGCTTTTTGTTCAACTTGTATGAATTAAATGCCTCCTATGCCATGGATACTGGACATACAGTTGTGCATGTAGTAATTTCTAGGTTTTCTCAGCAAGTTCAGTAAGCTAAGGGAAGTATAATAGAGTTAATAGGGTATGTAGGAAGGTTACTTAATAGTATAGAAGATATGAAGCCAAGATAGGAAGGGAGAGGAAGACTTTGTAACATTGGACCTCAGGGGAATTTTTACCAAGTGATATCCTAAGGCAGAATCCCACTTTGGGAACAACTAACCAGGCTGACATTGGTAGATCTTGGATCTTGTTCCCTGAAGGACTTTTGGTATTGTCGGAATAGACTTAGCACCATATATGTATATATTGCCACTAAATAATATTTTTAGGGCTTAAATTTCAACTATTGGAGGTTCCAAGGGATCTGATTTTCTGCATTAGGTGTTCTAAAATTACTATAATTTGGGGGTGCCTGGGTGGCTCAGTTGCTTAAGCGTCTGTCCAACTCTTAACTTCGGCTCAGGTCATTATCTCTCGTAGTTCATTAGTTTGAGCCCCACATCTGGCTCTGTGCTGACAGCGAGGAGCCTGCTTGGGATTCTCTGTCTCCTTTCTCTCTGCCTGTGCCCCTCCCCTGCTCATGCTCATGCACACACTCTCAAAAATAAACTTTAAAATAAAATAACTATAATTTGGGGTAAGGAATCACATCAGTCATAAATGCAGCCTTTTTCATGATGTTCTCAGATAAAATTTTGTCCATTTTTATTTCATGTTAAATTGTTGGTCATCATCCATTCTTTTCTCTTAGAGTCATAGTACTTTGGTAGCCTGAAGTAATTTCCAGATTATGTTCATTTCATAAAAACTTAAAAATCTGTTGAAGTAATGTTAAATGTCTGATTTAGGTTCTGCTTGGGCATGTCTTTGTCCCACTATGGTCCCTCTGACATTAGACCACACAGTGAAACCTTGGATTGTAAGTTGTTCTGCAAGTGTTCCACAAGACAAACATTTCCAATAAATTTTAACTTAACGAGCAACATCTTGCAATATGAGTAGTACGTGACACCAGACATCACATGATCAGAACTAAGCCAATGGTTCTTGAAATTCAGTTTGATATATGAATGCTTTGGATTACAAGCATGTTTCCAGAAGGAATTACGCTCATAAACCAAGGTTTTACTGTGTAGTAATCCCAAGGGGTCAGTATATCTTGTAATTTTAGTGACTGATCTCTGATTGGTAATTTGATACTTTGGGATTGATTATTTTCTAGTTAAGAGACTACACAATATGTCTGTCAGTACCTGGGATCAAATAATTGGTATATTATATAAGCATTGCACACTGGATCTGAAATTACATTGCTGTAATGTAAGCTGTAGACTTACCCATTTTCAACAAGTTGTATGAATCTCTTAAAACCAGTGAATTTCTACCAGAGTCATGGAGGTCAAACATATATTTTAGAATTTGTAGGAGTTTACTAAGCATTAACACTTGAGACTCAGGTTAGGTTGCAATTATATAAGGTGGCCTGCCATCTTGCTTTGGTATATTTTCCTATAACCTCTGATTGGTTTGGGAGCCTAGTGGCAGTTTGATAGCTGTTCCTGATATATAAGCCTCTTGCTGATATATACAAGGATTTGTGCATTTGTAGACAGAGAAGTTTTATCCTTTTAGAATGTTATGATTCCAATTCTTTAAAACTGCCTGGCACATAGTAGATGCTCATTAAATGTTGAATAAACATTGAATCACATGTATAAATGGTACTATATATATCATCCCCTAAATGCAAACAATGTATTACACGTTTATTCATATTTTTATGTGTCTTACAAATTGTCTTTAAGTACTTGCACTGGTAATACTATGTCATAGTTTATGAGTAAAGAGTATGCAGTTTTAATAATTTGATTCATTAGGTTTCTAGATTACCCTTTGAAAATGTTCCAGTTTTACACTCATAGATTATAATTTTTTTCAAAAATAATAATACATGCAAATGGCAAATAGTATAAAATTCAATTTGTACTAAAGTTAATTGAGTTCAAAGTTTCCTTTCCACCCCTGGTTTTCTAGTCCTCAATCTTCCTTCTTTCCAGATACAAGTATTATTATTAACTTCATGTGTAACCTTTCAGAGATCTCTGCATATATAAGTCAGTAGTCTTGTTATAAAGTCAGCATATTGTAGGGACAGTAGCCTGATAAAAACTGAAAAATGAAAGAAATCTGTAGACCAGTGTCTGATAGTGATATATAAGCAAATAACCTAAGTATAGATTTGGTAAAAAGAACCCAGAAACAGATTCATGAGTAATATGAAAACAAGTGGTATTCATGCCAACCATGCAAGGATGGTTCAATTTTAGGAAATCTGTGAATACAATTTAGGACGTTGTAGGTCAAAGGAAAAACCATCATATGAGTAGCTCTACAAGTTGAACTTCCTTTTAGTATTTTTATGATTTAATTAAAATTGATGTCAGTCATCATATAATCTCACAATTTATTTTAAAGGGCCAGTATCATTTATTGAAAATCCATCTTTTGCTTACTTAATTAAAATTATATCTGTCAGATATTGAATTCTCGTTATTTGGGTCTGCTTCTGGGCTCACTGGTTTCTGTCATTAACTTTCTTTTCCTATGACAGTATGGAATTATTTTGATTATATAAGTATAATAAATGTTACTGTTTGGTGTCCCATTTGCTGCCTGTCCACATTTAGATTCATTTGTGATGCCATTCTATATACTCTAAATTTCTTGGTTCTACATGATAATTTTTGCATCAGTGACTATTCATTATGGCTCCTGACTTCCTCACTTCAACAATTTACTAGAATAGGCTCTGTCTTGAGATTTTTCATTATTCTATTTGGTGTCAGTTCTGTCCAGGGTTTTGTTTGTTTTCCTCAGCTGCTATTACATTTTTTTTCTGCCAGATGTCCCATAAAGATGTCACATAGGGTGCATGTGTTGGGGAGGGAGGAAGAGAAAGAGAGACTTTATAACAGAAAAAATTTACAAGTTAAAATTAATATGTAGGGTGATTTTAATCAGAATGCATGTAACATAATAGAGCTATATCAGAAACAGTATAGACAATGTTTCATAATATATGCTTTCTTGCATGCCTGTTGCTGCACATTGCTTGTGTTCTTGGTTGAGTGAAAAGTAATTTTTATGGGATGTTTCATGACTGTCATACTCGTAAAGAGTCCTTTCCTTTGCCATGTGTCTTTGCATGTCTTAAACAAGACCCTTTGTCATACATAAGCCATTCAATTTTACATTCTAAAAATCATTGGTTTTGGCATTTAACGAGACTATGGGCTGTGCATCAGAAAACCTGGCTCTTAGTTTAAAATGAAAATTCATGTATACCATAATTTACTTATTGAACAGTTTACTTATTAATAAGGCTTTTGGTTGTCTCTTTAATAAATAATGCGGCAGTGAAAAGTTGGTCCATGTGTCCTTATTTCTATATGACAGTCTGGTGGTATCCTTGTAAAAGTTGATAAAAAAATATGAAGTTTTTGTTTATTAAAGTTCCTCCCAAATTGCCTATCCAAAACTATTTTAATATAATCCATAGTGCTTTTATTTAAGTATTTTATAGTTGCTTAAGTAACTTTCTTCAAAATATACAAGACTATGGACTGCTTAACCTGTAATTTAGGACTATATCACAAAACAGGTTTTCCAAAACTTTCCTTGAACACTAGGGGGGCCCCACAAGGATATCATAAACTTGATTCAATTTGCTTTATTGAATTTGTATTAAGTCTAATTTTTAACACACACAAAGTATCAAAATGTGTGATAACCTCTTTATAGAAGTAAACATTTTTTTGGGTGGATGCCACCATTCTGTTTAGTATTAAATAAGCTTTCTGTTTTCAGAAAAGTTTTAGATTTACAAAGAAGTTACAAAGAGTTCTCATATACCCCACACTCAGTTTCCCTTATATTAACATCTTATATTACTATGGCACATTTGTCATATTCCCCCTCTCCCCAGCCCTTGTTAAACTCTAATCTACTTTCAGTCTCTGTAAATTTGTCAGTTCAGGGTACCTCACAGAATTGGAGCAGTGCAATATTTGTCCTTTTGTGTAGGGCTTGCATCACTTAACAAATCCACAGGGTTCATCATCTGTGTTGTTGCATGTGCCAGAACTTCATGTTTTTTATGGCTGAATGATACACCATTGTATGTATATACCACATTTTGTTTAGCCATTCAGTTTGTATATGTGCCATGTTTTGTTTATAGATACATACATTAGTATATATTTATTTATATACATATTTTGTTTCATATATTAGTATATATTTATTTATATACATATTTTATTTATCTACCATCTAGCTAATGGATAGCACTGCTCTAGAACATATTTTTGGTTAATTGTTATCACATTTCATTAGTCTGATTAAATTGGTCATAGTAAACTATGCAATAGGAAATTATTTAACTCTTGCAATAAAATCTTGAAAATGTCTTTGGAGTATCAAGATAAAACTTCAGCCCACTGGAATTAGGAAGCATCCGTATCAATATTAGCACAAGCCATCCAAAAATTAACAAAAATGTTTTCTTATTCTAGGTGTGATACCTTTGGCATCATTGTATATTTTCCTCAGTTAAAATGAAACAGTAACACTGGGCGAGTAGTTTTGTGATTTAAAAAGTATTTTTCTTTTAGCCATTATTTTTAATGTAGGCTATAGCGTATGCTAGGTAGAATTGTATTATTATCCACTTCCCAAACATCTCTTTGCTTTCCTTTTTTCTTTCTTATTCTCTTCATACTTTCTCAGGGCCTTTAGTCAGTTTCTCTAGGGAAGAATAAGTTCAAATCTATACCTATCACTCAAAAAATTGTTTTCTTTCCTCCATTATATATTGTATTAAAGTATAAATGGCATAGATATTCATTGTAAAAAATTTGAAAGAACCATAGCACAATTAAAAAAGAATGCACAGGGGCGCCTGGGTGGCTCAGTCGGTTGAGCGTCTGACTTCGCCTCAGGTCATGATCTCACAGTTTGTGAGTTCAAGCCCCGCGTCGGGCTCTGTGCTGACAGCTCAGAGCCTGCTTCGGATTCTGTCTCCCTCTCTCTCTGCCCCTCCCCCCCTCATGCTCTGTCTCTCTCTGTCTCAGAAATAAACATTAAAATTTTTTTTTTTTTAAAAGAATGCACAGAGGGGCACCTGGATGGCTTAGTCGTTAAGCATCCGAATCTCGATTTTGGCTCACGTCATGATCTAATGGTCGTGAGATTGAGCCCCACGTTGGAGCCTGCTTGGGATATTTTCTCTCTCTCTCTCTCTCTCTCTCTCTCTCTCTCTCCCTCCCTCCCTCCCTCTCTCCCCCCTCTCTCCCCCCCCTCATTCTCTCTGCCCCTCCCCCACTTGTGCTCACACACGCATGCTCTCTCTACCTCAAAATAAATAAACATTTAAAAAAAATCTTTAAAAAATAAAGAATACACAGAAACAGATTGTTGGTTTCTTTCTAGTATGTATGTATATTACATAAATAATTAGTATATGTGTATTAATAAGGTTTTTAGATACTCTTGAGTGTAGTCAACATAAAATGTTAAATTAGTTTCAGGTATACAACTTAGTGATTAGATGGCTCTTGAGTTACCAAGAACATTTTCCTATCTTTAGGAATATCTTTAGGAATACACACAAGTCTTTTATTTGGGCCATGATTTTTTATATAATACTTACATCTTTTTTTAAACATTAGTATTATTTTAAGTTTTTTTAAACAACATTTGAACATAACGTAGTTAACGTACTTGTAGAAACATTTTTCTGTGCATATCTCCTTGATTATTTGTTTTACTATAATCTTGTTAGACACTGATTATTTTTGTCCGTTTTGCATCTCTTGACTAGCTAATGTGAACAAAGTCAAGTGTAAAGTAATTAGAGCAAATATTGTTCGTATATCCCCTACATCTCTTCACACTTAATTCATTCTCACCTCTGACAAACATAATCATCTCGTGCCCTGCTATCATCCACTATTCTTTGCTTTCCTCTCTCAGCCCTCTGTTATGAGATTGTTCTTTCTCTTTCACAAAATGATATACTTTGAATGGTCATAAGATTATTTTACCATTTTAATTGGTTTTCCTGGCACGTTCTACCAAATACATCTATTTTTTTTTTTCAATTCAGTACCTCTTAATTATCTCTTACCTATTTGTTCTATTTCAGGCAGCATTCCATTTTATACAGTATTCTTTTTTTATACTAGTCTTTTGATAACAATAGTTCACGTTAGCTGAGCACACACAGTAAGCATTACACACTGTTCTACATGTGCATTAACTCAGTTTTAATGCTCAGGAAGTACATTCTAATATTATCCTTTATTTTTTCAGATGAGGTAATTGAGGTCAGCTACACTCAGTAACATTGCCCCCAAATGTCACAGAGCAGGCAGTTTGGCCCCCCAGTCTCTACTCTATAGGCTCTCTCTCTTCTTTATCAATGATGCTTTAGTTGTGGTTCAAAAAAGAAAAAATGAGGTCCGTTTCAGTGTCCGATGGTGACTGTGTTCCTGCAAGGATTAGGAACTCTTTAAGAGTATTTTTTTTTTAAGTTTAAATGCTGGTCCAGCATAGTAGATACAGTTAGAAGAGTTTAGAGGATAGGAGTGTCAGGATTAACTGGGGCACCTCTCTAGCAGAGCACCTGGATGTGATCCATGTCCCCACATCTGGTTTTCAAACATGGCAGGCACAATGTGCCTCAGAAATGACCTTTAATAAAGGCCATTTCCTCCCAAGGTTGGTTTGTTTTAAAGATAGCCAAACATGATTGTTTTGATCATTTCTACTTGATATAATAATCTCACCAACACTCATGCTAGTATGGTTTTTAGTAAATTTCAGAGACAAGTTTTCAACCCAAGAGAAGTTCAGAACTTGGCCATGAATGTCCAGCCAGTAAATTGTAAACTCCTTTTTTGAACCCATGTCTTATGGTGCAAGGGCTTAAATTCTTAATTGCCCTGGGATACTACAGTGTCCTCTTTGGGCTTTGCTGATACCCTTGACATCTCTGGTGTTTCCTCTTGTGATGTCTCCACCCTGCCAATCTTTTATGCACATGTTTTTGCAACTTAGCCACACTCCAGGGGGGAAGCCCTTTAAAATGAGACTTGTTCCAAAGTACTCCATTGGCTTCCCAAGTAGATATATGCCTTTTGGTTCTTTTATCTGGCTGCTGGGACAGAGATTCCTAGGAGCCAATGCATCATCAAGTCAATTGTTTTGCCCCAGGTGTTTCTTTCCAGCTTCAGTTTTGGAAATTCAAGTCCCTCTACCTTCAGGTCTTCAGCCTCCATTTGACTCCCCATCATGTTCACTGAGGATTGTGGAATTAAGTCTCAGGTGAGGAGTCATACTATCCCATTTGGGAAGAGGGCTGTCTTTCTGTCAGAGGGGAAAATTTTTTATTCATTTAAACTACAGAATAAATTATGAACTATATGCATTACCCAATTGATTGATTTTAAAGAAAACTCATTAACACCTGGGTGGCTCAGTTGGTTAAGTGTCCAACTTCAGCTCAGGCCATGATCTCATGGTTCGTGGGTTTGAGCCCCACGTCAAGCTTTGTGCTGACAGCTCAGAGCCTGGAGCCTGCTTCAGATTCTGTGTCTCCCTTTCTCTCTACCTCTCATCTGCTTGCACTCTGTCTCTCTTGTCTCAAAAATAAACAAACATAAAAAAAAACTTTACAGAAAACCCATTAACAACATAGCTTTACTATGTCCTAACTGAATATCTTATGTCTATATTCCTATTGATTATTTTTTGAAGTTTATTTATTTATTTTGAAAGAAAGAGTGCATGCAAACAGGGGAGGGGCAGAGAGGGACATAGAGAGAATCCCAAGCAGACTCCAAGCTGTCACCTCCATCCATGAACCATGAGATCATGACCTGAGCCAAAATCAAGAGTCAGACACTCAACCTACTGAGCCATGCAGGTACCACTATTCCTATTGATTATTATGTACCATGGGCATTGCAGATATTCTCTTCCCCACATTCTCTAATGAGTTATAATTAATTGGTGTTAATATCATCTAAATTATACGTATCATGAAAGTGTGAATGGGGAGAGAGAATTTAAATGAGATCAGAATGTTTTTAAGTTATAGTTTGAATTTGAAGGCTCAATTTATGGCATTTCACATTCCAAGGAAAGCTTTGAATTATTTAGGATTCAGTTAACTCAGTTATATCACAGAATGGTAAGCATGGCTAACCTTCACACATGAAAATTTCCCAATATCATCCTGGCCACAGATGAGCTGTATGCACTCATGTCCTTGTCTAAGAGAGACATAGGGTTCCTTAGCAGTTGCGCTTTTGATTCAGTGAAAGTGCAGTTGGCCTCCCCCAACAAGACAGTTTTTCTAAGTAAGTTTTTTTTTATATGACATTTTAATTTTATTCTCAAGTTAGCTAATATACAGTATAGTCTTGGCTTCAGGAGTAGATTCCCATGATTCGTCACTTACATACAATACACAGTACTCATCCCAGTAAGTGCCCTCCTCAATGCCCATCACTCATTTTCCCCACCCTGCCACCCCCATCAACCCTCAGTTTGTTTTCTGTATTTGAGTCCCTTATAGTTTGCCTCCCTCTCTGTTTTTATCTTATTTTTCCTTCCCTTCTCCTACACTTATTTGTTGTTTCTTAAATTCCACATATGAGTGAAATCATATGATATGTCTTTCTCTGACTGATTTCACTTAGCATAATACCCTCCAGTAAGTTTTTTTTTTTCAATAGGAAAGAAAACAGCTGTGCACAGAGGGAGATTTGAACACTGTGTTCTTCAAAGATACCTGTGGCAGTGGTTGGGGCTGTTAGCGCTCACTGCCCTGACAGAGACTTGCTTTGGCAGGGTAGAAGGACAGTGGGCTTTGGGTGTCAGATTTTGTGTCTCTGGTGTTGACTGCAGCTTTCTTGAAAGTCAGGCTGTACTCCGTCTCCAGGGACTCCTGAAGTGGTGGAATTCTTTAATGCCTAATTAGTCTTAGTTCCTATCTTCAACATGTTTGCTGTCTGAAAATGTTCTAATATGATTTTTTTGCCTGTAGTGCCCCTGCTCTTTGGGAACCATATGATTGCAATAGCATTTCCACCCATTGGTTTTAAGGCCAGTTTTCCTGCAAGCAGACAAGAAGTTGTTTTAGTGTAGTGCTAGCACTTTTTGTCTTAGCCAACTGGTGTTCTTTTTTTTTTTTTTTAAGTTTATTTATTTTGAGAGAGAGAGAGCCCGCATGTGCACGTGTGCATGAGCGAGGGAGGGAGAGAGAGAATCCCAAGCAGGCTTCGCACTGTCATCCCAGAGCCCAACATGGGGCTCAAACTCACAAACCAGGAGATCATTACCTGAACCAAAATCAAGAGTTGAATGCTTAACCTACTGAGTTAACCAGGTGCCCCTAGCCAACTGGCGTTCTTCTAAAAACACTGGGGTTCTCAACTATCCCCTGATGGGCTGGGTTGTGTTTTTCTAGTTAATGTCTATTACTATTGGTAGCCATTATTGTTCATTTCAAGCATTCTACTGCCTAAGACATATTACTTAAATTTTCATAAAGTTAAGATTATACAGATAATTTCCTACATTGGTAGTGTAGCTAAGCTTAGCAATTTTTTAATAAACGCTTTTGGGATATTTTGTTTTCTTATAAGTGTGCTAATGTCATACTTCTCTGACTATCCATCTGCCCTTCCTAAGTATGCTCTTGTAGACCCTGTATTGTATTGCTGACAGCCACCGCTGGAGAATTGCTGTCCTGAAGTAGAATAAAGATCTCAGACATGGTGCTGCTTTTATTTTTCTAGCTTAACTGATTCTTTACATGGGACTTAACATCCAGTCAGCAGCTAAACTCAGCAAAGGATTATCTTGCCATGTGTATGGTTGTAATGAATTTCCAATTTTGGTTTCTGTATGGACAAATGAGAAGCAAATAAATCTTTTATATGTAACTGCAACCTTGTCCTTCTAGTGCAGAGCTCTGTTCCAAGTTTAGACCTAGTAAAATTTTGCTGCTTATTAAAAAATACTGCATCTTGGGGCGCCTGGGTGGCGCAGTCGGTTAAGCGTCCGACTTCAGCCAGGTCACGATCTCACGGTCCGTGAGTTCGAGCCCCGCGTCGGGCTCTGGGCTGATGGCTCGGAGCCTGGAGCCTGTTTCCGATTCTGTGTCTCCCTCTCTCTCTGTCCCTCCCCCGTTCATGCTCTGTCTCTCTCTGTCCCAAAAATAAAAAAATAAAAACGTTGAAAAAAAAAATTTAAAAAAAAAAAAAATACTGCATCTTAAGGGCTTTTGATTTTTGGAATTATGTATTCATTCATATACATATAAACACACAGGGATACACATCAGCCACTATGTTTTAGGTGTAATGTTTAATATTAGTTAGAAAGCCTATTTCCTAGTTGGGCTACTTCCATCCTGTGCAAATAGTACAATCAAGTTGCCCAATAGGATTACAGACTGGGAGGGCCTGGGTGGCTCAGTCAGTTAAGTGTTTATTTCTGCTCAGGTCATGATCTCGCGGTTCATGAGTTTGAGCCCTGCATCGGGCTTTGCACTGATGGTGCAGAGCCTTCTTAGGAGGATTCTGTCTCCTCTCTCTGCCCCTTACCTGCTCACTCACTATCTCTCTCTCTCTCTCAAAATAAATAAACATTAAAAAAAAGATTATAGACTGAACACCCATTTTCGAAATACTGAGGCATTAACTGTGCTCTATAGTGCAATAATGTAGTCTTTTGCTATCAGATAACAATTTTCTGTGGGAAATTTGATATTGTAATCAGACGCTATGATAATACTGAAAACCTGGATAGCTATACTTCTAAATATTTATGTATTCACATTAGCTCATGTTACTAATGTCCTATACTTATAGCTTCAGTCATCTTCCCTTCATTTGACAACACTGCCTAGAGGCTTACAAACAACAGTACGGGTTTATGGAGTTCCTAATGGTCTATTCTGCATTGCCCCTTTAAAGATATCATTACATACCCACTTCTCAGGGTATTTTCCAGTTGCATTTCATTAGGATCCCTCAATTCTATGCCAATACAACGAGGCTTTGAAGAATTTGCTGCAAATTATTGTGCTTTAGTGTTGTTACCTGTGTGGCTCAGCACATTACAGTGCTTTACATGTGTAACTGTTCATTGTTTAGTTTTAGTTCAGTGTTGCTATTTAGATTGGGTATATTCTAATAGTATTAGCTATTTAACTGCCTTTTGCCCCTTCAGTTCAGTTGACCGCCTGGAATTTTGTCTGTTACCAAAATATTAAGTATTAGGATCTGCCAACCATGGGGTGAGTAGTTTTGGAAGTACTGTTATTTGCCATATTATGAAACCGTAAGTCCATGAGTTGTTATACTGCCATTGTTGACTTAATAAAATGTACCCACAATTTTATCATGGTGTACTGTCATTATTTGTTGAATAGTATTAATCTAAACCATAGTCACCATGATGATTCAAATCTATTTGGAAAGTCTTAGACTTTTTCCACATTAAGACAATTTTGGGTTCAAGCCCTGTGTCGGGCTCCACACTGTCAGCTCGGGGCTTGGGATTCTCTCTCTCTCAAAATAAATAAATAAACTTAAAAAAAAAAAAAAAAAGACAATTTTGCTATTCCACTGTCTTGTTTGGTTGTGAGTTATCATATTTTCCTGTCTGTTGCCAGAAAATATATGTTGTCTAGTTGTTGACTCAGCAGTTCCTTTGTACTGTAGATATGGTCCTGCAAAGATTTTTTTTTTTTTTACCACCTGTGGTTAAATGTAGGAGTACCTTCTGTTTTTGAAGTTCTGTAGTGACGGTTCTTTGTCGAGTCTTGCCTCCGCTACTTCACTACTAGATCATTATTTAGCCCAACTATAATATGGGATCTTGTTTTGACTCCATGGTGTTACTGGAAAACTTATATCTCCTAGTGGATGAAAATATTTCAGTGGTAGGGCTAATCTCCATGTAGTTGGTATTCCTTTGTCTCTAATCTTTGCTTACATGTTTATGTGTTATACCTACACTTACTGGGCAGTTTGATGCCTTTACAAATCCTTTACCTTCACACATGGCCAAGATACCAGTAACCACTATTTGGGGGCAACCTGTCAACGGACTTATAGCTAACAAGTGTCCTCTCAATTTTGTAATAAGGTTAAATGCTTTAAAAGATTAAACACCTATCTTAGCAACCCTGCTAATCAGATTGACTCTGAATAAGGCAATTAACTTAAAAAAAATAATAATCATGACATCATTCATATACCCTGAAATTCACCCTTTTACTTTTCAGTGGCTTTTAGTATGTTCATAGAATTGTGCAATCATCGTTTCTGTATTGCTGTAAAACATTTTTGTCACCCCAGAAAGAAGCCCTATACCTGTTAGCAGTAATTCCTCATTTTCCTCTTTTGCCAACCCTGCTACCACTAATCTAACTTTTGTCCCTGAGGATTTGTCTATTCTAGACATTCATTTGAATGGAATCATTCAATGTGTCTTTTATATCTGGCTTCTATCACTTAGCATGTTTTGGTGGTTTGTCCATATTATAGTATATCTCAGTGTTTCATCCATTTTTATGTCTGATTAACATTCCAGTTTATGGATTGGCTTCATTTTGTTTATTCATCTGTTGAAGGACATTTGGGTTTCCACTTTCTGTCTGTTAAGAATAGGTGCTATAAACATTCATATACAAGTTTTTACATGGACATATTTTCATTTCCTTGAGTATACCTACATTTAACATTGGAATTGCTTTGTAATATGGCAACTTTATTTTTAATGTTGTAATTTTGAAACAGTTTATGAAAGTGCCTGCACCATTTTACAGTATCATCAGCAATGTATGAGGATTTCAGCTCTTCCCTAGTCTCACTTGTTACTTTTGGTCTTCTATAAAAATAGCCATCCTAGTGGATGTGGAGTGTCTCATTGTGGCTTTGACCAGTATTTCTGTGTTGAGCAATTTTTTATGTGCTTATTCGCTATTTATATTTCTTTGGAGAAATGCTTATTCAAATCCTTTGTTCGTTAGAATTGGGTTATATGTTTTTTGTCATTTTATTGTGAGAATTCTTTATACAACTGGATAATAGACCCCTATTGGGTATGTGATTTGTAAATATTTTTTTGTTCTATTCTCTGGGTTGTCTTTTAACTTTCTTGTTTGCAGTACGTAAGTTTTTAACATGGATGAAATCTAATTTCTCTATTTTTTGGTCACTTTTGATTTTGCTGCCATAACAAAGACACTATTATTTTACACTGAGGTCTGCTCCATTTGGCATTTATTTTTATATATGGTATGAAGTATAAGTTCAACCTTATCCTTTTGCATGTAGATATACAGTTTTCCTACTACCATTTATTGAAAAGACTATCCTATTGAATTATCTTGACACCTGTATTGAAAATCCATTGATTCTAAATTCAAAGGTGTATTTGGGGCCTATAAATTATTTTTCACTTCTCTGTGTATCCTTATATCCAGGCAATACTGTCTTTATTATTTTAGTTTTGTAGTAAATTTTGAAATCTGGAATTATGAATCCTTCGACTTGTTTCAAGATTGTTGGACCCTGAGTTTCCATATGAATTTTAGGATCATTTTGTCAATTGCTATAAATTAAGATCTGGAATTTTGATGAAGATCACATTTAACGTGTAGATCGCTTTGTGGAGTATTGCCACATTAACTGTTCTCTCAGTTCATTAATATGGGATGTCTTTCCATTAATTTAGTCTTTAATTTTCTTCAACATTGTAATTTTCAGTATAGAAAGTCTTGTATTTCTGTTTAAAACTATTCTAAGGGTATATGGGTGGCTCAGTCAGTTAAGAATCTCTTAATTTCAGCTCAGGTCATGATCTCACAGTTGGTAAGATCGTGCCCCATGGGGATCTGCAATGACAGTGCAGAGCCTGCTTGGGATTCTCTGTCTCCCACTCTCTCCCTCTCTCTACCCCATCCCCCACCTGCACATGTAAGCTCTCTTTCTCTCTCTCTCTAAAATAAACCTTTAAAAAATTATTCTATATGCTCCACTTTTACTCATGATATTGGTAACAGAATTATTCTCTTATTTCATTTTGATTATTAATTGCTAGTATATACAAGTAAAATTATTTTTTATTGGTACTGTATATTCTAAAGTTTCTGAACTCATTAGAATTGCTTCTTTTTATTCTAATAGATTTAATGTTAGGTGGGGTGAGTTTCTTTTTGGTAGATTCCTTAGGATTTTTATGTATAAGATTATATTTCCTACAAATACAGATCATTGTACTTCTTTCTTTTTAATCTCATTGATTTTTATTTCTTTTTTCTGCCTAATTACCCTAACTAGAATCTCCTATACATTATTGGCAAGAGCAGTCTTCCTGGCCTTAGAGGAAGTATACTTACCCCTAATTGCAATGATAGCTGTACAATTTTTCTAGATCCCCTTTGTCAAGTATGGAAAGTTCCCTTCTGTTCCTAGCTTGTTGAGGTTTTCATTTTTTTTAATCATGAATGATTGTCATGAAATTTCTACATTTGTTGATATGATCATGAGGTTATCTTTATTTTGTGTAGTGTGTTAGATTCATTCATTTTCAGATACTAAACCAACTTTACTGAGGTAAATCCAATTTGGTCATGGTATATAATCATTTCATTTCTGGATTTGGTTTGCTAGTATTATGTTGGACTTTTTTGGAACTCTCTATTCATGAGGCATTTTGCTCTGTAGTTTTCTCATTTTATCTTTGTCTGCCTTTGGTATCAGACTACAAATGGCCCCAGAGAATGATTTGGGAAGCATTTCCCTCTCTTTTTTTTTGAACATTAAACAAAGGATTGGTATTAATTCTTTTTAAACATTTCACCGAATTACCATGAAGTCATCTTTTCATGGACTCTTCTTTTGGGGACTTTTATAGATTAATTATCAAATTTATTTTTCTAGGTCTGTTCACAGTTTTCTTCTTGAGTCAGATTTGGTTGTGTCTTTCAAGGAATGTGTCCATTTCACCTAGTTGGCACACACTTTTTGATAGTTCTTCTTTGTGATTCTTTTTTTTCCCTATAAGGTTGGTAATGTCCCTTCTCTTATTCCTGATCATATTTATTTGAATTTTCTCTCTTTTTCATGGTCACTCTAGCTATAGGTTTGTCTTTTATTATTATTGTTTCAAAAAAACCAAATTCAGTTTCCTTGATTTTCTGTTTTTTCTATTCTTTACTTATTCCTATTCCAACCTGTATTATTTCCTTCTTCCTGACTCATTTGGTTTAGCTTGCCCTTTTTTAAATTTCTTAAGATTGTTTGTTTATTGACTTGAGATCTTCATTTTTTTTAATGTTTACTTATTTTTGAGAGAGAGCATGAGCAGGGGAGGGGCAGAGAGAAAGGGAGACACAGGATCTGAAGCAGGTTCCGCGCTATCAGCGTAGAGCCTGAAGCAGGGCTCAAACTCACGGACCATGAGATCATGACCTGAGCCAAAGTCAGATGCTTAACTGACCGAGCCACCCAGGCATTCTGAGATCTTCATTTTTATTATTATTTTTAAAATTTTTTTTTATATTTATTTATTTCTGAGACAGAGACAGAGCATGAGCAGAGGAGGGACAGAGAGAGAAGGAGACACAATCAGAAGCAGGCTCCAGGCTCTGAGCTGTCAGCACAGAGTCCGACACGGGGCTCGAACTCACAAACCGTGAGGTCATGACTTGAGCCAAAGTCGGTCGCTCAACCTACTGAGCCACCCAGGCGCCCCGAGATCTTCATTTTTAATATAGGTAACTACAGCTACAATTCTCCCTGTAAGCAATTTTTTTGTTGCATTCTATAAATTTTATATGTTTTGTTTACATTTTGAAAGTATTTTCTCATTCTCTTTATGATTATTTTTTTGACCCATTGGTTATTTAAGAGTTTGTTGTTTAATTTTCCCAAATTTGCAAATTTCCCAAATTTTATTCTGTTATGGATTTCTGATTTCATTTCTTGGTGGGAGAACATACTTTGTATGATTTCAATTCTTTAAGTTTATTGAGACTTGTTTTATGTCTTAGCATATGGTCTACCTGGAGATTATTTAATTCTATTTTTTATTAGTATAGTTATCCAGCTCTCTTGGTTACTGTTTGCTTGGTAGATCTTTTTATATCCTTTTACTCGCAAACATTTTGTGTCTTTGAATCTAAAATACATGTCTTGCAGATAACATATAGGTGGGTTATATTTTTTTTATCTATTTTTGCCAAACTCTGCCTTTTTATTAGATTATTTTTATTTATGTTTAATGAAGTAAAACATACTGATAAAGTAGGACTGATGTCTCTTGTTTTCCTATTTGTTTTCCATGTGTCTTATGTCTTTTTGTTTTAATTCCTTTTTTCTTTTACTGTATTTTTTAGCTTACTTTTTTCATGATTGGTCTGCTATTTCAGTTAACATCTTACCTTAAAATAATTGTTTTCAGATTAATTTCAATTGTGTACAAAATTTGCTCCACTATATCTTTGTTCCCTCCCCTCTTCTTGGTGCTGTTATTATACAAATTACTTCTGTATGCAATGTAAACATATCAACACAATCTTCTAGTTACTCCTTTATGCTATTATCTTTAAGTCAGAAATGAGAAAAAACATATTACATATAAAAATGGGTTTTTTTGTCTCTTAAATTTATTTATGAAGTTACCTTTATTCATGTTCTTTATTTTTCATTTATATGTGAGTTACCGTCTAGTGTCCTTTCATTTCTGCCTAATGGACTCTTTTGTATCTCTTATAGGGCACATCTGTTAGCACTGAATTCTTTTAACTTTTGTTTATCTGGGAATGTTATAATTTCTCCATTTCTCAAGGATAGTTTTGCTGGATACCGAGTTCTCAGTTAACATTCTTTTTCCTTCAGGAGTTTGAATATATCACCCCCACTATTTTCTGGTCTCTATGGTTTATGAAAAGTCAGCTTTAACTTTCTTAGGATCCATTACATACGATGAGTTGTTTTTCTCTTGCTGCATTCAAGATTCTGAAGTTACTTTGATGATTTATTATGAGTCTAGGTTTGATTTGAATATCTTTGAGTTTATCCTTGTGGCATATATTGATCTTCTTACATGATGTATAGATTAATATTTTCATCAGATTTGGCAAGTTTTGGCCATTATTCATTCACATATTCTTTCTGTCCTCTTCTCCTTTGTTTGACTCCCATTATGTTTGTTATCTTTACTAATTCTTTTTCATTATCTTATAAGAGAACTTAAGGTTCCGTGTAGTACTGGCTGAATCTCATAAGTAGTATTGTTTGTTGTTTGTTAAATATGTTTGATCATAATTACATTTCTTTTTTTTTTTTAACGTTTATTTATTTTTGAGACAGAGAGAGACAGAGCATGAACGGGGGAGGGTCAGAGAGAGGGAGACACAGAATCTGAAACAGGCTCCAGGCTCTGAGCTGTCAGCACAGAGCCCGACACGGGGTTCGAACTCACGGACGGTGAGATCATGACCTGAGCCGAAGTCGGCCACTTAACTGACTGAGCCACCCAGGCTCCCCGATCATAATTACATTTCTTTTTTGACTCCATTGTTTACTGTGATGCTTCCTATTGAGAATTTCTGGTTTGAACTGCCTTATACATACATGATATGTGTTATATAATTATGTATATAAGTATATAATATATAAACTTATGTGTTTTTATTACATATATAATTACATATACAATATACATATTGTTTTATTGTATTGTGATTAGTGTGGTTACTATCCTTTTGTACATACTGAGTTCTTAATAACTTCCTTAAAGCAAGTGCCTCATTCTTTTTAAAAAATATCTTTATTTTCATGTGCTTATTCTTCCAGGAGACCTTAGAAACAACTTGTTGAGTTCTCACCATGAATACCATTGGAATTGCAGTTGGAATGGCATTAAACATGTAGATTAATTTTTGGAGAGCGATCATCTTTATAATCTTCTCCTATATGAATGTGGTATGTTTCTCCTTTTATTCACATCTAAAGTATTGTGTATGTCTGTTCCACTTATTACCTTCAATATTTTTTCCTGGTTTCTGAAAGAAATAGGCAGATGTCTTAGGAGCTGAGATTCTGTTGGGCAAAGTAGAGAAGATGTCATCTACATAGACTAGATTCTTCAGTATAAAAGGTCATACAAAACATTTTTTTTCGATATAATGGTACTATTTCTTCCACATGGCCCTAGAAGTCTGCATTATTTATAATGTTCCATATCCTTGTTTTGTACAGAGGTGGTTTCTAATATTAGGAAAACTATGTAGTAAGCCCTTTGTTTTTTAGTGCCATCAGCATCCCTTTGACCCTCTCCTTTCCCATTTAGAAGTGCTTCCTCCATCCTGCTTCTGGGAACTCAGTGCTCATTGTTTACAGGATATGCACCCATTGAAGACCTCCATGGCCTCCAATATAAGGCTAACTATTTGTGTTATCACTACAAAAGTGTAGAATCAGAACGGTAAGAGTCCTGTTCCCACTTGATGGTTGGTTCTGTTTCCATTTTAAGAGCATCTCTCTGAGAGGGAAGCTAGAGAACATCCAGGATTCTGAGAGGGATTTGAACTTAGATCCTATGAGAAGCATCATAGGAATTAGAGCTCTTTAGATGGTGGGAGACAATTCCTCTGTAATAAGGAGTTTGATGATCTGTTTCCAGATCTTTTATGGAGTCAGGAATGGTTGATTTTTGCTGCTTTTCAAGGCAGTTCTAATTAATGCCTTCAATGAATAAACAAATTTAAGAACTGTCCAAAGATGAAAACATTCTTGGAAGTGATAACCTAGTGGTTTCTATGACCACTTGGAATAGAATTTGAGAATTTCCCTGCATGTAATGAGATATTGGATTACATGCACTTAAAAGTCACATTTATTTCTGAGATTCTGACTATCTCAGTAAGGACAAATGCAACTATTATTGTGTGCCTACTTCACATGTTCCCATTTAATAATTACTACAACTTTCTGAGCATCTCAGAGAGGTAGAATAAATTTAAGGCAACTAATCTAATTAATGGCAGAGTATACTTCTTTTACCTCTCTCTTCTAGTGTATCTTAATTTATAGTAGTGATTCCTTAAGTTTGTATAGCGCTTTATCATTTAGAAACCTTTCACAAGCATGGTTTTATTTGACCCTTTGGTAAAATCGGAAGAACAGATGTCACATGTCTGTTTTATAAGTGGAAAAACATAGGTTTAGAAACTTTTTTTTTAAAGTTTACTTCTTTTATTTTGAAAGAGAGAGCAAGAGCGGGGGAGGGGCAGAGAGAGAGGGAGAGAGAATCCCAAGAAGGCTCCACACTGTCAGCTGAAATCAAGAGTCAGATGCTTAACTGACAGAACTACCCAGGTGCCCCAGGTTTAGAAACTCCTTGAGTTTCTGTGGAGCAAGAGGAATCTAGGAGAACGTTCAATATAACTACCATATTTTGCAGTTGAGGAAACTGAGTACCAGAAGTAAAAATCAGGGTATTTTGTAGGTATTCTTTGATTTGTGTTGGGGGAAGGGGAAGGTCAGGCTAGTTGATTTCCTGGGGGTACAGAAGGGTTATGTTGCTTTTATCCATCCTTTAGTGTACGCTTGATTAATGCCAACCCACCACATTATAGATTAAGTGGCGTTTTAATAAACATTGTTCAAAGGCACTAAAGGTTTAAGGAGAAAATTTGAGGCTTTAGGGAGCAGGCTATGGAAGATATTTTGGGTCATGAGGTCCTTCTTGGTAGCCCTGAAAGCATTAAGTATTTCCTGCTCCAGGTTCAAGGGACACCTGGGAAGCAGGGCAGGAGAGAATGGTTTATGTTGTCCATTTGCAGTCGTTCTAGTATGGTTGGGAATGAAGCCCCAGCCCTTGCCCATGATTCTGGGAGCCAACTAGTCTCTCACTCATGGGTCTGTGACATAGGCTCAAGAGTGATGGCTCTCTTGAATATAGCATGGGTTGCAGATTTAGCACCTCAAGAATGGAAGGACCTTAAAAGTCTCCTATCCAAACCAGCTTATTTCAGTTTGATCCTAATTTGAGTTCTTTTACAATATACCCAATAAGGGATGCCCGGGTGGCTCAGTCCGTTAAGCATCTGACTTCAGCTCAGGTTATCATCTCACAGTTCATGGGTTCCGGCCCCAGGTTGGGCTCTGTGCTGTCAACACGGATCCCACTTTGGATTATCTGCCCCCCCTGCCCCTCTCCTGCTTGTGCACCCCCCCTCAAAAATAAATATTTTAAAAAAAGATTCTCTCACTCCCTCTGCCCCACTCACATACTCTCTCTCTCTTTCTCTCTCTCTAAAATAAGATAAATTAAAAATAAACTCTTCTTAAAAAATAGACAAATTAATAAATAAATAAAATATACCCAACAAATGGCCTTTTAGCCTGTAGGTAACTATAATCAGTGACAGTTATGGGGAAGTCCTTCCTAAGTCAGTTTGTCTCTTTCAAGACCTCTGCAGTATTGAGCTAAAATATATTTTTCCGCAGCTTCAACTTAATCAGCATATTTGTATTGTACCCCAACTCAAGAATATTGCTTTATTCTGTCTCCTGCATCTTCAGTTTCTTCTCTGCTGCCTTTTGAGCTGCCAGGCACTGTGCTGGGTGATGGGGATATGGAGACGAATTAGACACAGTTCTGCCCTCAGGAGTTCTCAGTCTAGTGAGAGAGTTCGACATGTACACAGATAATTACAACAGTATGGTATGCTCTACAATGGAGGTATGTACAAGATACTATGGGGTTCAGAAGAGAAATCATTTGATTGAGTGAGGAAATGCCTGAGGTTGGAGGAACTGATGCTTAAGTGGATTCTTAAAGGAAGTAAAGGTTGGCCAGGCAGAAAACAGAGGACCTTTTAAGCAAAGGCATGGACACTGGAAATAGAATGATGAAATGGGGGAACTGCAAGTAGTTCCTGAAATTAGGTTAGAAATGTAAGCTGAGAATAGATCCTAATAAGTATTCCATGAACTTTGGATTTCATTTGGAGCGTTTAAGTAGGGGATGCTTTTGAAGGTCACTTTGGCAGTACTATAGAGTATGTTCTGGAAGATTTTCAAACCTGGACAGGGAGGTTAGTTAGAAATACACCATAGTAGAGAAGATGATAAATGATCGAAGGCCAAAAGGATTGGGAGTGGAGAAGAGGGGATAGACTCTTAAATAAGAGGCTATAAAAACATGGACAGTTCTAGAACATGGAAAAATTAAGGTGGTAAAGAGGGAAAAATTAGGGCTCTCAGACGTTGGCAAATGTGCATCCACCTACTTCCATTCCTGGCCTTGTTGAGATCCTCTCGTGTTTACTTTTATTATTTTTATGAATGTTTATTTATTTATTTTGAGAATGAGAAAGTGGGAGTGGGGGGGGGGAGGCAGAGAGAGCGGGAGAAAATTCCCAGCAGGCTCTATGCTGTCAGTGCAGAGCCCAACGTGGGGCTCCATCTCACAAGCCGTGAGATCATGACCTGAGCCCAAATCAAGAGTCAGAGGTTTTTCTGACTGAGCCACCCAGAGACCCCATCCTCTCATGTTTTTTAGATGGGCATTGCTATTGATTTCTTTTGGACCAGAGCTTGACTGTACAGATTTGATAAGTTTTGTTCTGGGATGGCAGCTGTTATATGAAATGTTGATTCTCAGAAAGACGTCTGAACAGCTGTAGACCTCTAATAGTATTACTTAGTTCCTTGCCCTTCTCATCAGTAGCAGGTTTCCCTCACCATCACATTGTCTCCCAAAGTCAGAGAGGAAGCTTTTCCCTCTAAAACCCACTCAGGGGAGAAATGGCCCTAGTTGTGACTGTCTCAATTGTTTTATTGTTTGTTGAATGAAAAACTGAATCATCAACAGACATTAATTGGGCACCTGCTCTGTAATCTCCATGGACTCAGCTTAGGGATTTTACAACGTTTGTGGTTACATCTCTAAGTAAAATATATCCAGTAATCAAAAATCTAAACATATTCAGTATTCATTTCCTGTTTTCTCAAAGCAATATAAAAATGTTCTGTGGACAGTTCTCCACCTAAGGCTCAGAGTAGTGACCTTAGGGATTCAGAGAATGGATTCTGTGACTAGAATGATTAATAGGAGATTATATTTAAGTAGACCTTATGTATTTTCAGTGGACCTTATGTAAGTAGCCATCCTAGAGGGCAGTAGGGGGAAGAAGGATTGGGAGAGGAAGCTCTGAGTAGGACAGCAAAGCGGGCCTTGGGACTAAATAGCCTAGGCTCAAATCTGCTCTTAAACTCACCAGTGTGGTATTGAGCATGGTTTTTCACCTCTCTGGGACTTGCCTTTCTCTTATGTAAAATAGGGGTAATGGTCTTTTCTGCATGTGAAATGGGGGTAATGGCCTTTTCTGTGATGATTTGGATGGGGATGGGGGTAGGTGTAAGGATTTAATGGGATTATTGTACATTTCTTAGAACAAGTCTGGAATGTGCCAAATGCTATTATCAACTGTCATTGCCACTAATAATGATGTTGACCATGTCTGGGATTAAAAGGAGATAGTTAACCAGAGGTGCTTATGTTTTACATTGTCAATGAGGCTCTTCGGGTGTGAGAAAGAAAGGGAAACTAACTGGCCTGAAGGTTTTCAATGGTATGTTAGTATGAAGTCAACTCTCTACTTTCTTTTTCTTCTCTGCCAAATAGGTTGGGAAACCAGATGAATTTTGTCCATGCCCTGATCACTAATCTATTGCCTTTGCTCTTATTTCCAAATAGAAACCTGTTGAAAAGTTGTGTTACACCTGAATAAAGGTTATCCTAAAAATGTAGAAAAGTGCTTTGGAGTTGGTCAAAACTGGACTTGAAACCTGACTCAACTGCTTACTAGCTGTGTGATCTAAGACATGTTACTTAACCTCACTGAACCTCAGTTTTTTCATCGAATATAATAATTAATTTGCAGGGTTTCTCTGAGGATATTTGTGAAGTGTATGTCATAAGCACTAAGTCATAGCTGTCATTGTTAGTTCTTGGGATACTCACCACGTGACAGAAACAACAGCGGGCCCTGGTGGCTGGGAGGACTGCATGGATCCAACCTCAACCTGGAGTTGTGCTCTTCTGAAGAAATCCTACTCGGATGGATATAATACAACCTGCTAAGTGTCCTCGCACTTATCAGGTTGTATTATCATTGTCCGTGTCTATGGCTCTCGTCTACCAGACTCTAAATTCCTTACAGGCAAGGACAGTGCCTTGTTCATCTTTGTATTCGGTGCCTAATCCCGTGCACATTGTAGGCCTCATTAAATGTTTGTTGAATGAAAAAATGAATCATCAACAGACATTAATTGGGCGCCTGCTCTGTGATCTCCATGGGCTCAGCTTTTCCCCGCCAGTTGCCTACAACGTCCAAGCTGTCTTCAATATGCTTTCTCCTGGAGCTTACTCCTATCTTCTCACTCTTTTGCTGAGGACTTTTCTGTGTAGTACAAAGATAGCAAGTACCAAAGATCTCAAGTACCATCTCCAATCGGTCAATAGTACCTGCCTCGATTATGTTTCACAAAAAGGATGCTGAAGCCAGGTCTCACTCAGTTCAGTGTGAAAGAGAGTTATAACTAAGTAGCTATGTTTACTGAAGGTGGGAGAAGGGGGAATAGCAGCCTAAGTGCCGCATATATATCATATTTAATATGTTTTCCGTGAAATATTCTGTTTCTATGCCTGTATTTTAGTCTTGGCTACTTGCAGATGTTGCATGCCTGCTGCTGCTGCTGCTGCTGCTACTACTACTACTACAGTTGCTGCTGATTGCTCCTTGGGTAGGACCAAAGTGATCATTGATCAGAAACTTCATCCTCACAGTCTGGGGGTTGCTCCTGTGGCTGGTATTCACAGTTTCCCTTTCAACTTTACCTCAGCTATCCCCTTACCTACAGTGACAGGTAGGCCTCCACTTTCCGTTCACCACTCAACAGGCTCCTATTTCCTTTTCCTTCTTTAGTCTGATTAATGACTCTTGTTCCATGAGAAGCCTTCTTTCTGGTAGAAGATGTGACAAATAGAGTACAAGTTAAATGATTCCGTCAGGGCGCTACAGTGAGTCGTATAAGCTGCCCTTTAATGTGGGAGAAAATGGAGTATGCTTGCAGACTTCGGGGCAGGAAGGACAGAGAAGGAAATCATTGTTGATGGGGGAAAGAAAGACACTAACAGATGGAATAAGTTCCTGAAAAATGATGGCAGAAGGGAGGGTGAAACCTATGACTCTAAAATATAGGGAGAGAGAGCACCTCAGATGAAAGGAATTACCTCCTCGCTGGAGCATAGGGATAGGAGTTAGGAGAAACATGTGACAAGAGTGTTGAAGATTTGTAATTGTTGAGGTGGATGATGGAGAGGAAGCTGACAGGATTATGGGACAGGGATTATGGGACAGAATTATGGGGACAAATAATCCAGGGACAGGATTATGGGGACAAATCCAGGGACAGGATTATGGGACAAACCAGAGTCCAAGGGATATTTGGGCCAAAAGACTAGAGTGGGGCCTTTCGGTCTATTAAAGTGAGATACTATTATATTAAATTATATACTAAATTAAAGTAAGAAACCAGAAACTCAAGAAACTTTAAAGTGGTTTTAGGCCACCCGTCACAAGTAACTTGATTGCCTGGGACTGACCTTTATTGGTTGAGGGATGGACAGCTAGCAAGAGAGGGGCTACACAGAAATGAATTTGAAACTCCAGACTATATGTGGAAGGAAGTTAGATCAGAAGTGAGCTGAAAGTCTTGAATGAAAAAAGGCCCTAGTGTGATCAAGATGGGTGTTGGGTAGTTGGAAATTGGAATAATAGAACCTGTAATCAGAGAGTGGATTTTGAAACATTAAGATCGCAAAACCGGAGTGGTCAAGGTAACTTGTGAAGTGAGGTTGTCAGATGGTCAGTTACATAAATACTGAAGTGACCCGGGACTATAGCAAAAGCCAAGCTGGGAATGAACTCTGGAGGCCAGGTGTAATAGGCCTTGATGCCTGAGGAGTGATTTAGAGGTTGGCACATGGCAACTGTGCAGGTGTAAGAGAAGAAAGGATGTAGTGGGATAGTTGTACGAGCCATGGAGGAGCCATGGAGGAGCGGTAGGGATCATTAGAAGTTACCAAAACCATGATCTGCACATTGCTCTGAGGTGTTGGCTTGCAGAATGCCCAGCTAAAGTGATCCCCTCCTCTATCGGGTGCTTGCTCTATACCCAGCACCTTGCTGTGTGCTAACCATTTACCCCTTCTGGGTCTGTCACATATCAGGTATGAGAAAATGAGCAGCATTCCCAAGCAAGGACAGCTAGGGGAACTGCTGGCCCTTTGAATTGATGGAATGCTGTGGCCATCTCTACAGACTGGTCAGCTTGAAGTGGCATCAAAAGATTTCTTTTGGACCCAAATTTTTCCTTGACCTTGACCTAACTTTATCCACATGGTATAAGTTTGTGTTGGCTGTTCCATAATGTACTTAGACTTCTGAGTCTCTGACTTGAGGAGTATGCTAGAACTGTCCTTTAAAAAACAACAGGCACATCACATTAAAAACACAGATTAATTAACTAGAACAAGGGGGCCCTGTTACCTAATTGAGCTTTTAAGATAAAGGATAGACAAAAGAAAGCTCCCATCGGTGTGTAACAACAGCACTTTGTGACAGCCACTCTAAGGTCAGGCTACATCTAGTTTAGTGGCCATATTGTACATATTCCCTGTGTTGTTGGGAAGAAGGGCTGGAAATTGATGCAGAGAGATGTCCCTTAGGACTTGGAATGTAAAGTTTAGGAGAAGAGAATCTCCGTGAATCCTGTGACATTGCATGTCATCATTTTTCCTCTGTTATAGTCTTTGAATGAGTCAATATTTCAATGAAGGGGTAGAGCCCTTGAGACAGAGTTCCCAGGCCCTCAGACGGTGCATCCCCTCCTTTGGGGCTGCTTTATATTTATTCCTCAGGAGGATCTGGTAGAAGACTTCGTGTGAGGAAGAAGAAAAAGAAAGAAGCAGAGAATGACTACAGCCTGTCTTCATATCGGCTTCACAAAGCACGTCTCAACAGAGGGCTTACTCTCTTGAGACTCCAGACCACAGGTTGCTCTTTTCAATTGCACATTTGGCCCTCTCAGCTACTTCCTACATTCAGAAATTGTACTGTATGTGCATGTATGAACTATCATTTCCCATAAAGACTACTCCGCGTTCACAGCAAAAAAAAAAAAAATCCCTAAAATAAGGTATAATGCTTGTTCTGTTAGGTTTCCAATAGTCACAAATTGCTGGATCTCCACTGCTGTAATACAGGCCACCAGAGATGAGTTTGGGTTTCGGAAACAAAGGACCCCAGCATCCTGGAAGGAAGGCAGTCAGTTGACTTGAAAGTAACCCCTATCCCTGCATTCTTATTATTTCTTTTTCCTTCAGCCCCTTGACTAAGATACCACTGATGAAAGCAAACAAAGCCATACTTTCCCCTTCCACTGGCACTTTTCTGGCCTACGTATATGCCTTTAGGAGTCACTCTCTCTTTATCAGCACTTCCTTCTTCCCATCTCTTAAGACCCAGAGAGTCATGAATGCTAGAGTTGGGGTTGAACTTGTCACACCTACCTCCTGCAGTTGGGGAATACTAATGTTAATCAGCCTGATACCCACTTCCACCTGATAATCATGGCAGCCACTGGAGAAGCTGTAGCCAAGGCCAGCAACCATATGGACCCCAGCCCCAGGACTCACTCCTGATGTCTCAACTGATTGTGAAAAACTAGTAGGAGGGCTTGCCCCACCCCAGCCCCCTTCTGAGTTGGTCATCAGAGATCAGGACTTGTCTTAGGGCCTATGTTACATAAGAACAGATATCTGATAAACAGTATCAGGAGTCCTGGTTACCTTTTATCTCTCTTGGGGATGGGCAGGATAGGGCATAAGGATAAGTGGTAAGTCTTGTGCCTTTCAAATATATTCCCAGTGATTCCTCAGGACACCCTTGGTCACACCATCTGGTGCCTAATCCTGGGTCTCGCCTCTTCAAAGCTTTCCTAGTGTGTTCCTTGCTCTCACTAACCACCTTTTATTTCCTGCCCCATCCTGATGGATTTCAGCAGGTGATTTTTCTTTTCCTTCCTCAGGCCATCTGTAACAGCCTTTCATCTGGGAGGAGCCTTGTTGTGAATGAGTGAATGAAGCTTCAGTGAGTGTTTACAGTGACACCCATGTTTTTCTATGGATATAAGGAGAAAGAAGGAGGCTATGAAATGCCATCATGGAGTAACAAAAATTTGACATTTTAGTGGATATTGGACCTAGAAGCTTACATGAATGAAGGAAGCAAACCTGAGATTCTGATGTTTGTGAGTGAAGATAGCAGTGAACTCCTTACTGCTGTTAGTAATGGAAGAAGAGAGGGGAGAAAAGTGAGGGAGGTCATACAGTCCTTCACTTCAGTGGAGGGCGTGCTGAGACTTGCTTCATAAACCAGTAACTTATTAAGATGGATTGGAGAAGAATTGTTGTACTGTACTATTTCTTTTGCTGTTTGTGTGAAGTCACTGCCAGGCACTGTCCTCAGGTAGAGCTGCCTTTGTGGAGGTTTCTGTTGACCCCTAATGAGAAACAACCCAGACCAAGGTTTGCGACTTAGAACTCTCTGGTTCGGTGACAGAGTTTTAAAGAGGTCCAGGACAGAGGAAAGAGCACAAATAGTACCAGATAGCCTAGTTTTTCTTATTGGATGGGCAAGGTAGAGGCAGAGGGCACAATGATTCTAGGCAACTCCAAACCCCTGGTAAGGCATTAGGAAACAATATAATGAAAGGTTAGCCCTTAGACCTAGTGATTTGTCATTCCCCAGAGCGTGATAGATTATCTAAAAGAACAAGGAGAGCTGCTTTGGAGAAAAGTTCTAAATGATTCTTTCAGAGAACAGATTTAAAAGATGGGGAGCTTCCTGTTATGTAATATGGGCATTACAGCTTTTAAAGACTTCTGTTCCAAATAGCCAAATTATGGAAAGTGCCTAAATGTCCATCAGCTGATGAATGGAGAAAGAGATTGTGGTTTATATACACAATGGAATACTACTTGGCAATGAGAAAGAATGAAATAATGGCCTTTTGTAGCAACGTGGGTGGAACTGAAGAGTGTTATGTTAAGTGAAGTAAGTCACACAGAGAAAGACAGATACCATATGTTTTCACTCTTATGTGGATATGGAGAAACTTAACAGAAGACCATGGGGGAGGGGAGAAAAAAAAAAGGAGGGAGCCAAACCATAAGAGACTCTTAAAAACAGAATAAACTGAGGGTTGATGGGGGGGCGGTGGGAGGGAGAGGAAAGTGGGTGATGGGCATTGAGGAGGGCACCTGTTGGGATGAGCACTGGGTATTGTATGGAAACCAATTTGACAATAAATTTCATATAAAAAAAATAAAGACTTCTGTTCCCTACCTAGATCATGGAAGCTGACACTAGTATCAGCCTATGGCTGCATAGGCCAGTATTAACATAGAAGTATCGTGCTCTTGGAGAGATCTTGCCACTCTCTTGCTTTGACAGGTGTTCAGCTGCAATACAAGTCCAGTGCTTGAAGAAGCAAAGAGGGCAACAAGCCTCCAGGGGACAACAGTGTAGTCTTCTAAGTGAAGATAGCAACAGAAGAGATCACGGACTTGGCTGGATTGGGCTGGGCTTGTTTGTTTGTTCAAAATTTTAAAAATACTTTTTTTCTTGACCATAAAAGTAACATGATCATTGTTGAAAAATGAAACGAAAGGTATAAATTAAAAAGTAAAGAACACCTATAATATAACCAAGAAAACAACTCAACATTTGAGTGTTTCCCTTTGTTCTTGTAAAAAAGAATGTGTGGAACACAATTTTTAAAGTTTTTTTTTTTAATTCCAGTTAGTTAACATACAGCACTCTATTAGTTTCAGGAGTATGACTTAAAAACAAAATTGACATATTGTATATGTTGTTCTCTAACTTTTTTCATTTGAAAATAAACATATTTCTACATCATTGACATTCTTTGAAAACACAGTATTTTTTTTTTTACAGGGCTGTTGTGTTTATTTTTTTTTCAATATATGAAGTTTATTGTCAAATTGGCTTCCATACAACACCCAGTGCTCATCCCAAAAGGTGCCCTCCTCAATACCCATCACCCACCCTCCGCTCCCTCCCACCCCCCATCAACCTTCAGTTTGTTCTCAGTTTTTAAGAGTCTCTTATGCTTTGGCTCTTCTCCACTCTAACCTCTAAAACACAGTATTAGGTGTTACATAATATTTCATATGAATCTAACAGAATTTATGTAAGAAAATCACATGCTACTGGACATGTTGGATATTACCAATTTTGCCTATAAAATATAATAAACATCATTGTATGTTAATTATTATGTGCATTTCTAATTATTTCTTTGCAATAAATTTCCAGAATTGGACTCACTGAGTTTGAATGAGAGTATTATTAAGGCATCTGAAAGGTATTGTTGCATTGTCTTCAATATAGTTGTACAAATTACATTTCCATCAGTGGTGTATAAACGTGCATATTTCTCCACACATTCATCAAAATATGGCCATTCTGTCTTTATAAATCCCTGCTCATTTGACAGGCAAAAGTATACATCTTTTCTATTAGAGCTTTTTATTTGTAATTTACATACAGTAAAATTCACTCATGATTTATAGTTGGGTGGGTTTTGACAAATATAGTCAGGTATACTACTCCAGTACCATTCCAAAGAGTTTTATCACTAATAATTTCTCTCAATTGTTCTTTTTTAAAAAAAGTTTATTTATTTTGAGAGAGAGTTTGCACACACACTCAGAGGAGAGCAAGAATCCCAAGCAGGGTCCTCACTGTCAGCGCGGAGCCCACTCAATTGTCCTTTTTGTTGTAAACAAAAGTCCCCATTCCCAGTCCCCCAAAACCACTGATTTGTTGTCCATCTCTTTGGTTTTTGCCTTTTCCAGAGGTTGTATGATTGGAATTATGCAATATATAGATATTTTGGTCTGGTTTCTTTCACTTAGTAAAGTGCATTTAAAGATTCATCCGTGTGGGGTGCCTGGTGGCTCCCAGCTCTTGGTTTTGGCTCAGGTCATGATCTCACAGTTTGTGGGTTTGAGCCCCGCATTGGGCTCCGTGCTGACAGTGCTGAGCCTGCTTGGAAATTTCTCTCCCACTCTCTGTCCCTCCCCCGTGTGTGTGTGCATGCACACTCTCTCAAATAAATAATAAATAAATAAAATTTTATGAGAATCATTAGTTTATCCCTTTTTATTGTTGTACACCATTGTATGAATGTACCACAGTTTTTTATCCATTAACTAATTGATGGACATGTGAGATGTTTCCACTTTGGGTGATTATGAATAAAGTTGCTATAAATATTCAGGTACTGGTTTTGTGTGAACATAAATGTTCCATTTCTATAGGGTATATAGAGTAAATGCCTAGGAGTGGGAATGAGTACCAAACTTTTCCAAACTTTCTGTATCATTTTGCATTCCCACCACAAATATAGGAGTTACAGTTGCTCCGCATCTTCCCAGAATTTTGCATTATTATTTATGTTTTATTTATTTTATTTTAGAGAGCATGAGCTGTGGAGAGGGGCAGAGGAGGGAAGAGAGAGAGAGAATCCCAAGGAGGCTCCGTGCCCAGCACAGAGCCTGAACCAGGACTCGATCCTACAACTCTGAGGTCATGACCCGAGCCAAAATCAAGAGTTGGACACTCAACCAACCAAGCCACCCAGGTGCCTGTATATATTTTTTTAACGTTTAGCCGTTCTACTAGGAATATAGTGTTATCTCACTGTAGTTTTAATTTGCAGTTCCGTAATGGCATAATGAAGTTGAGCATGTCTTCATATGCTTATTTGCTATCTTTGGTGAAGTGTCTGTTGAAATCTTTTGCCCCCTGACCTTTACTGGGTTGTTCCTTTTCTTACTTTTACGTGTTTAGATTTCCATATATATAAACTTTTTAAAATTTTTTATTTTAATTCCAGTTAACATACAGTGTTCTATTAGTTTCAGGTATGCAATGTAGTGATTCAACACTTCCATACAATGCCCAGTGCTCTTCTCAAGTGCCTTTAATCTCCATCACCCGTTTCACCCATCCCTCCACCCCTCATAAACATCATATTGTCCTCCATAATTAAGAGTCTGTTTCTTGCTTTGTCTTCCTCTGTTATTTTCTCCTTTGTTTTGTTTCTTAAATTCCACATGTGAGTGAAATCTTCATATTCTTGATACAAGTCCTTTGCCAGATATGTTATTTGGAAATGGGTTTTCTGAGTTTGTGGCTTGTTTTACCATTAACAATGCCTTTTTCAGAGCAACAGTTTTTAATTCAATGAGTCCCACCTTGTCAAATATATGACAATATAAGTAGTAATGGGCATAAATGGAGCTGAAGCATTCTAAACCACTTATATTATCCAGGAGGTTTTTTAATAATAAATATTTATTGTAAAAGTATGATTCTAAAGGTAGATGTAGGGGCGCCTGGGTGACTCAGTCATTTGAGCATCTGACTCTTGATTTTGGCTCAGGTCATGATCTCAGTTTGTGAGATCGAGCCCCATATTGGACTCCACACTGACATTGTGGAGCCTGCTTGGGATTCTCTCGCTTTCTCTCTTTCTGCTCTTCCCACCCACTTGTGCTCTCTCTCTAAATAAGAAACATTTTTAAAAACTGGTAGATCTAAAAGATCTGTCATGATCCTTACACTGTGTAATCTCCCCTTAACTGTGGGCAAGATCTGTCTTGCTTCTAACCAATAGGGAATGGCAAAGTTGATGGGATGCTGCTTCCGTGAAAATGTTACATAATATTACACATACACTTAAAAATAGCCTCAAAATATACAAAATAGTAATAGAAGTACATGGAGAAATTGAAAAACTCCAAGTGAGTGAAATTCAACACCCTTTCTATTATGAGAAATCACATCTACAAATCAACAGCATACAAAGATTTAAACAACCCAACTCACAAGCCTCACCAAATGGAAATATATGCACTCTGCTTTGAAGAATTACAGAAATAATTCATCTGAAGCATATTTGCAATAGTTACAAGAATTGATTCTGCATTAGATCAGACAAAAATTATTCACTAATAATTGGCATTGATATTGGCATTATAAGATTCATGTTGTCTTCCCACACTGCAATTAAGTTCTATATTAACAAAAAAGGTAAATAAGTCATTTACATGTATTTCATAATTTAAAGCACATTTCTAAATATGGTATTTGTCTTTCTCTGATTGGCTTATTTCATTTAGCATTATACTCTCTAGCTCCATCCATGTTGCAAATGGCAAGATTTCATTCTTTTTAATGGCTGAATAATATTCTGTTGTGTATATATACCATATTTTCTTTGTCCATTCATGTGTGGATGGATACTTGTGTTGCTTCCATATCTTAGCTATTGCAAATAATGCTGTGATAAACAGGGGTGCACATATCTTTTTGAATTGGTGTTCTCATTTTATTTGGGTAAATATCCAGTAGTGGAATTACTGGATTATGTGGTAATTCTATTTTTAATTTTTTGAGGAGCATTTATACTGTTTTCCACTATTGTTGCACCAGCTAGTTTTCCTGCCAAAAGTGCATCACAGTTCCTTCTGTATATCAAATAAGAAATCATGAGGTACATCTTAAAATATAATGATAATGAAAACACATTAAAAACGTGTGAGATGTGGTGAAAGCACGTTTCAAGGGAAATTTATAGCCTTAACTACTTCTATCAGAAGAGAAAAGAGGGTGAAAATTAGCTTAGTATTCAAGCTAAGAATATAGTAAGAACATTAGGGAAAAAAGGAGGTATTAAAAGTAAAAGCATCAATTCATGAAATAGGAAACAAAGCTACATTAAAGAAGATCAACAAAACCCTACATTTGTTTCTTTTATAAAACTAATAAAATACAAGGTGCCTGGCTGGCTCAGTCGGTGGAGCATGTGACTCTTGATCTCAGGGTTGTGAGTTAAGCCCCATGTTGGGTGTAGAGATTACTTTTAAGAAATAACAAAATCTTTAAACAAAATCAACAAATGTTTGGCTGACTCATCAATATTTAAAAAAGATATATAGAAGTAATATGAAAAAAGGGGGGAACTTAAAGATTTGAAAGATCGGGGAACAGTACTAACAATTCATGCCAATAGTATTGAAAATCTAGAGGAAATAGGCAAATTCCTACAAAAATGTAACTTAACAAAACTGACAATAAAAATTAGAAAGTTTGTATAGTCACATAAAATATTAAGTAGTTGCTCAAATCTTCCTCAAGACCCAACTATATGCTTTCTACCAGAAACTCTATTTAGATAAAAATGCATAGATAAGTTATACTATGCAACCATTATTCAAAAGAAAGTTTGAAAGCTATATTGACATCAAAAAGTAGACTTCAGAAGAGGGAATATTCTCAGGATAAAGAAGGACATTACATAGTGATGAGGACAATTTACCAAGAAGACATAACAATACCTGAAGCAAAATCTGACAGAACTGCAAGGAAACACAGGCAAATCCACAATTATGTTTGGAGATTCCAATACTTTTAAGAATTAACAGAACAATTAGCTAAAAAGTTAGTAAGAATAGATCTAGGGATACCTCGGTGACTCTTGATTTTGGCTAGGGTCATGATCCCAGGGTTGTGGAATCAAGCCCCACACTGGGTGTGTAGCCTGCTTGAGATTCTCTCTCTCCCTCTGCCCCTCTCCCCTGCTCAAAGGTGCTCTAAGATTAAAAAAAAAGAATTAAAAAAAAGAATAGATCTAAACAACACCAGAATCAACTTATAACTGACATTTGTATGACACTATACCAATCAGAAGTAGAATTCATATTGTTGCAATTTCACATGGGATGCTCACCATGATAAACTATATCCTAATTCATAAAATAAATTAACAGACTAGCTTCTTTTATTTAGCAATATAAATTTAAATTTCTTCCATGTCTCTTCGTGGTTTGATACCTCATTTCTTTTTATCCCTGAATAACGTTCCATTTCTTGGATGAATCTCAGTTTAACCATTCACCTGTTATGGGACATCTTGATTGTTTCCAATTTGGGGCCATTATTTAAAAAGCTGCTATAAGCATTCATATGTGCATTTTGTGTAATCATATGTTTTCACTCATTTGGATAAATGCCTAGAAGGGCAATTTCTGTATGACATGGTAAGTCTATGTTTACTTTTATAAGAAACTGCCAAACCATCTTCCAAAGTGACGATACCATTTTATATTCCCCCCAGAATGAGTTCCTCTTGCTCCAAATCCTTGATGATAGCTGGTATTGCCAGTATTTAGGATTTTAGCCATTCTAGCAGATGTGTAATAATATCTAGTTGTTTTGATTTACAATTCCCTAATGACATAATGCTGAGCATCTTTTCATATGCTTATTTTCCATACGTATATTTTCTATGGTAAGATGTCTGTTCAGATTTTTTTCCCACTTTAAAATCAAGTTGTTCATTTTCTTATTGTTGAGATTTAAGAGTTCTTTGTACATTCTGGACAACAGTTATTTATCAGGTATATCTTTTGCAAATATTTTCTCCCAGTTTATGGCTTATCTACACATTTTCTTGACAGTGTCCTTTGCAGGGAAGAAATTTTTAATCTTAATAAAGTCCAATTTATCACTTCTTTCTTTCATGAATTATGCCTTTGCCATTATATCTAAAAAGCCATTGTCAAACGAAGGCTATCTAGATTTTCTTCTCTTATCTTCTAGAAGTTTTATACTTTTGCATTTCACATATGGGTCTATGATCCATTTTGAATAAAGTTTTGTGGGGCATGTAAGTCTGTGTTTAGCTCTCCATCAAGGCTTACCATATCTCACCTGGCTGCCTACATTTCTTCTGCCCTCCAATTCCAAGTCAAAAAGATCAAATTCCTGGTGAGTGCAGCCCAGAGTGTAAGGGTTCTTTTCCTTTATCCAGTCCCTGTTTATAGGATGGAGATTCTACTCCAGATGTGTCAGGACTAGAACACTGCAACTCTGGCTTCTCACCCTTGCCCCAGCTGTTTCATGGGGTGGAGGTTCAACACGGAGAGAAAAAGCCTAGAAGTTAAGAGACTGCCTCTCCACCCAGTACCCATAGTAGTTTTTCAGAGAGTTTTCCCGGAGGTAGAGACAGTCCATAAGAAAAATGAACTCTAAAGCTATACCCAAGGCAAATGACTATTTGAAACAGAGTGTAGGAAGCTCAAGTCTAAGGGCACTCTTGAAATAATTATTTTCTCCCATTTAAGAGAAGAGGCTATACCATAGGCCAGCTAATTTGCCAGAGAAACCAGGGAAAGACAGAGCTAAAAAGAACTTTTCTGGAAGTAGAACAAACTACAAAGATAGTTTCAAACTCTACCTTTGTGAATCTAATTAAATCAGACTGCTAAGCAATCTATGCTTCACAGCATTGTTGAAAACATTGTAACAGTCAGCTAGTAATTAGTGGATACTAATAGGTGAAGTATAATAACATATAGAGCAAACATCTGAAAAGATAAATCAGAAAAAGGTAGTCAGGGGCGCCTGGGTGGCTCAGTCCGTTAAGCATCAACTTTTGGTTTCGGTTCAGGTCATGATCTCATGATTCATGAGTTCAAGCCCCACATCAGGCTTCACGCTGACAGTGCAGAGCCTGCTCAGAATTTTCTCTCTCCCTCTCACTCTCTCAGCCCCTCCTCTGCTCACCCTCTCTCAAAATAAATCTTTAAAAATGTTAAAAAGAAAAAGAGATAGTCAAAGAGAGCACTGCTAAACTTTCTGAGATCCCAAGATAACTATGCATATACTCAAGTCTCCACCCTCTGAAGAACAATATCACATGCTTCACACCACAAAGAAATAGACTTCGCTAAATCATCTTAGCTGCAAAACAACAACAGCAACAACCAAGTAAAGAAGAATAAAAAGTCTTGCTAGAGGTTAAGATCCAATGTTTAACATATTACCTGAGATGTCTAGTTTTCACAAAAATTGTGAGATATTCAAAGAAACAAGAACATGTAATCCATAAGCAGGAAAAAAAAAAGTAGGCAACAAAAACTGCCTGTGAAAGAGAGCAGATGTCATGTTTAAGAGACAAAGACTTCAAAGTAACCATTAGTTCAAAGGAATTTATTTCCAAGTACTAAAGGAAACTGCTTAAAGAAATATAGGAAGGAGAGAATATTATGAAAAACTAGATGCCAACAAATTGGACAGCCTAGAAGAAATGGATAAATTCCTAGAAACATATAACCTGACAAAACTGAAATAAGAAGAAATAGAAAATTTGAACAGACCAAAAACAAGCAAAGAAATTGCATCAGTAATCTAAAAACTCCCAACAAACAAAAGTCCATGACCAAATGGCTTCACAGGCAAATTCTACAAAACAATAAAAGTTATTGTCTATTCTTCTCAAACTATTCCAAAAAATAGAAAAGGAAGGAAAACTTCCAAATTCTTTCTATGAGGCCAAAACCAGGCAGAGAGACCAGAAAGAGAAAGACAGGCCAATGTCTCTGATGAATATGAATGCAAAATTTCTTAGTAAAATACTAGAAAACCAAATATAGCAATACATTAAAAAATCATTCACCACAATCAAGTGGGATTTATGTCTGGGTCACAAGGGTGGTTTAGTATTCATGAATCAATCAACATGATATATCACAGCAAAGGATAAGAACCATATGATCACTTCAATAGATGCAGAAAAAGCATTTAACAAAGTACAACATCCATTCATGATAAAAAGCCTCAACAAAGTAGATTTTAGAGGGAAATTACTTCAACATAATGAAGACCATATATGAAAAACTCACAGCTAATATCATCCTAAATGGGGAAAAACTGAAAGCTTTTCCTCCATGGTCAGGAACAAGATGAGGTTGTCCACTCTCACCACTTTTATTCAACATAGTACTGGAAGACCTAGTCTCAGCAATCAGACAACAAAAAGAAATAAAATACATCCAAATTAGCAAGGAAGAAGTAAAACTTGCACTATTTGCAGATGACATGATACTATACATAGAAAACCTGAAAGACTCCATCAAAAAACTTCTAGAACTTATAAATGAATTCAGTAAAGTCACAGGATACAAAATAAATGCACAGAAATCTATTGCATCATTATGGGGTGCCTGGGTGGTTTGGTCAGTTAAGTATCGAACTCCTGGTTTTGGCTCAGGTCATGATTTCACAATTCTTGAGTTTGAGCCCCATGTCAAGCTCCTCTCTGACAGTATGGAGCCTGCATGAGATTCTCTCTCTCTCCCTCTCTCTGCCTCTCAGGCACAGACACACACTGTCTCTCAAAATAAGTAAATAAACTTAAAAATATTTTTAAAAATTCTGTTGTGTTTCTATACACCAATAATTAAGCAGCAGAAAGATAAATCAAGGAATCAATACCATTTATAATTGCACCAAAAAATACCTAGGAATAAACCTAACCAAATAGGTGAAAGATCTGTACTCTGAAAACTATAAAACATTCATGAAAGGAATTGAAGATGACACAAAGAAATGGAAAAAACATTCTATGCTCATGGATTGGAAGAACAAATAGTGTTAAAAATGCCTATATTACCCAAAGCAATCTATACATTTAATGCAGTCCCTCTGAAAATACCAACAGCAATTTCCACAGAGCTAGAACAAACAACTCTAAAATTTGTATGAAATCACAAAAGACACCAAATAGCCAAAGCAAACTTGGAAAACAAAGCTGGAGGCAACACAATTCTGAACCTCAAGTTATATTACAAAGCTGAGGTGACCAAAACAATATTGTACTGGCACAAAAATAGACACATTGATCAATAGAACAGAATAGAAAACCCCAAAATGAACCCACAACTATATGGTCAATTAATCTTCCACAAAGCAGAAAAGAATATCCAATGGAAAAAAGACAGTCCCTTCAATAAATGGTATTGGGAAAACTGGACAGCAACATTTAAAAGAATGAAACTGGATCACTCTCTTACACCATACACAAAAATAAATTCAAGATGGATTAAAGACCTAAATGTGAGACAGGAAACCGTTAAAATCCAAAAGGAGAACATAGGCAGTAACCTCTTTGACACTGCCTACAGCAACTTCTTACTTGACATGTATCCTGAGGCAAGGAAAATAAAAACAAAAATAAACTATTGAGACAATATCAAAAAGCATCTGCACAGTGAAAAAAAACAACAAAACTAAAAGTCAACCTATGGAATGGGAGTAGGTATCTGCAAATGAAATATCTGATAAAGTGTAAGTACCCCAAAAATATAAAGAACTTATCAAACTCAACACCCAAAAAACAAAGAATCGAGTTTAAAATGGTCAGAAGACATGAACAGACATTTTCCCAAAGACATAGAGATGGCTAACAGATACATGAAAAGATGCTCAACATCACTCATCATCAGGGTAGGACAAATCAAAACTACAAGGAGATATCACCTCACAGTAGTTATAATGGCTAAAATCAACAACAAAAGACACAACAGGTGTTTGTGAGGATTTAAAGAAAGGGGGATTCGTCCGGAAGATGGCGCCGTAGGAGGACGCGGGGCTCACAGCGCGTCCTGCCGATCACTTAGATTCCACCTACACCTGCCTAAAGAACACAGAAAACCGCCAGAGGATTAGCAGAAGGGAGTCTCCGGAGTCAAGCGCAGACTAGAGGCCCACGGAAGAGGCACAGGGGAAGTGCACTGCAGGTCCTCACCACGCAAGGGACTCTCCAAAATGACCAAACGGAAGAATTCCCCTCAGAAGAATCTCCAGGAAATAACAACAGCTAATGAACTGATCAAAAAGGATTTAAATAATATAACAGAAAGTGAATTTAGAATAATAGTCATAAAATTAATCGCTGGGCTTGAAAACAGTATACAGGACAGCAGAGAATCTCTTGCCACAAAGATCGAGGGACTAAGGAACAGTCACGAGGAGTTGAAAAACGCTTTAAACGAAATGCAAAACAAAATGGAATCCACGATGGCTCGGCTTGAAGAGGCAGAGGAGAGAATAGGTGAACTAGAAGATAAAGTTATGGAGAAAGAGGAAGCTGAAAGAAAGAGAGATTAAAAAAATCCAGGAGTATGAGGGGAAAATTAGAGAACTAAGTGATACACTAAAAAAAAATAATATACGCATAATTGGTATCCCAGAGGAGGAAGAGAGAGGGAAAGGTGCTGAAGGGGTACTTGAACAAATTATAGCTGAGAACTTCCCTGAACTGGGGAAGGAAAAAGGCATTGAAATCCAAGAGGCACAGAGAACTCCCTTCAGACGTAACTTGAATCGATCTTCTGCACGACATATCATAGTGAAACTGGCAAAATACAAGGATAAAGAGAAAATTCTGAAAGCAGCAAGGGATAAACGTGCCCTCACATATAAAGGGAGACCTATAAGACTCGTGACTGATCTCTCCTTTGAAACTTGGCAGGCCAGAAAGGCTTGGCACGATATCTACAGTGTGCTAAACAGAAAAAATATGCAGCCGAGAATCCTTTATCCAGCAAGTCTGTCATTTAGAATAAAAGGAGAGATAAAGGTCTTCCCAAACAAACAAAAACTGAAGGAATTTGTCACCACGAAACCAGCCCTACAAGAGATCCTAAGGGGGATCCTGTGAAACAAAGTACCAGAGACATCACTACAAGCATAAAACATACAGACATCACAATGACTCTAAACCCGTATCTTTCTATAATAACACTGAATGTAAATGGATTAAATGCGCCAACTAAAAGACTTAGGGTATCAGAATGGATAAAAAAACAAGACCCATCTATTTGCTGTCTACAAGAGACTCATTTTAGATCTGAGGACACCTTTAGATTGAGAGTGAGGGGATGGAGAACTATTTATCATGCTCCTGGAAGCCAAAAGAAAGCTGGAGTAGCCATACTTATATCAGACAAACTAGACTTTAAATTAAAGGCTGTAACAAGAGATGAAGAAGGGCATTATATAATAATCACAGGGTCTATCCACCAGGAAGAGCTAACTATTATAAATGTCTATGCGCCAAATACCCGAGCCCCCAGATATATAAAACAATTACTCATAAACATAAGCAACCTTATTGATAAGAATGTGGTCATTGCAGGGGACTTTAACACCCCACTTACAGAAATGGATAGATCATCTAGACACACAGTCAATAAAGAAACAAGGGCCCTGAATGATACATTGGATCAGATGGACTTGACAGATATATTTAGAACTCTGCATCCCAAAGCAACAGAATATACTTTCTTCTCGAGTGCACATGGAACATTCTCCAAGATAGATCATATACTGGGTCACAAAACAGCCCTTCATAAGTTTACAAGAATTGAAATTATACCATGCATACTTTCAGACCACAATGCTATGAAGCTTGAAATCAACCACAGGAAAAAGTCTGGAAAACCTCCAAAAGCATGGAGGTTAAAGAACACCCTACTAACGAATGAGTGGGTCAACCAGGCAATTAGAGAAGAAATTAAAATATACATGGAAACAAACGAAAATGAAAATACAACAATCCAAACGCTTTGGGATGCAGCGAAGGCAGTCCTGAGAGGAAAATACATTGCAATCCAGGCCTATCTCAAGAAACAAGAAAAATCCCAAATACAAAATCTAACAGCACACCTAAAGGAAATAGAAGCAGAACAGCAAAGGCAGCCTAAACCCAGCAGAAGAAGAGAAATAATAAAGATCAGAGCAGAAATAAACAATATAGAATCTAAAAAAACTGTAGAGCAGATCAACGAAACCAAGAGTTGGTTTTTTGAAAAAATAAACAAAATTGACAAACCTCTAGCCAAAGTAATTTTGAAGAAGAAGACCAAAGCAGGAGGCATCACAATCCCAGACTTTAGCCTCTACTACAAAGCTGTCATCATCAAGACAGCATGGTATTGGCATAAAAACAGACACATAGACCAATGGAATAGAATCGAAACCCCAGAACTAGACCCACAAACGTATGGCCAACTCATCTTTGACAAAGCAGGAAAGAACATCCAATGGAAAAAAGACAGTCTCTTTAACAAATGGTGCTGGGAGAACTGGACAGCAACATGCAGAAGGTTGAAACTAGACCACTTTCTCACACCATTCACAAAAATAAACTCAAAATGGATAAAGGACCTGAATGTGAGACAGGAAACCATCAAAACCCTAGAGGAGAAAGCAGGAAAAGACCTCTCTGACCTCAGCCGTAGCAATCTCTTACTCGGCACATCCCCAAAGGCAAGGGAATTAAAAGCAAAAGTGAATTACTGGGACCTTATGAAGATAAAAAGCTTCTGCACAGCAAAGGAAACAACCAACAAAACTAAAAGGCAACCAACGGAATGGGAAAAGATATTTGCAAATGACACATCGGACAAAGGGCTAGTATCCAAAATCTATAAAGAGCTCATCAAACTCCACACCCGAAAAACAAATAACCCAGTGAAGAAATGGGCAGAAAACATGAATAGACACTTCTCTAAAGAAGACATCCGGATGGCCAACAGGCACATGAAAAGATGTTCAACGTCGCTCCTTATCAGGGAAATACAAATCAAAACCACACTCAGATACCACCTCACGCCAGTCAGAGTGGCCAAAATGAAGAAATCAGGAGACTATAGATGCTGGAGAGGATGTGGAGAAACAGGAACCCTCTTGCACTGTTGGTGGGAATGCAAATTGGTGCAGCCGCTCTGGAAAGCAGTGTGGAGGTTCCTCAGAAAATTAAAAATAGACCTACCCTATGACCCAGCAATAGCACTGCTAGGAATTTATCCAAGGGATACAGGAGTACTGATTCATAGGGGCACATGTACCCCAATGTTTATAGTGGCACTCTCAACAATAGCCAAATTATGGAAAGAGCCTAAATGTCCATCAACGGATGAATGGATAAAGAAATTGTGGTTTATATACACAATGGAATACTACGTGGCAATGAGAAAAAATGAAATATGGCCTTTTGTAGCAACATGGATGGAACTGGAGAGTGTGATGCTAAGTGAAATAAGCCATACAGAGAAAGACAGATACCATATGGTTTCACTCTTATGTGGATCCTGAGAAACATAACAGAAACCCATGGGGGAGGGGAAGGGAAAAAAAAAAAAAAAAAGAGGTTAGAGTGGGAGAGAGCCAAAGCATAAGAGACTGTTAAAAACTGAGAACGAACTGAGGGTTGATGGGGGATGGGAGGGAGGGCAGGGTGGGTGATGGGTATTGAGGAGGGCACCTTTTGGGATGAGCACTGGGTGTTGTATGGAAACCAATTTGACAGTAAATTTCATATATTAAAAAATAAAAAAAAAAAAAAGAAAGGGGAACCCCCCCAAAGAAAGAAAGGGGAACCCTCTTGCACTTTTGGGAATAAAGACTGGTGCAGCCACTGTGGAAAATAGTATGGAGGTTCCTCAAAAAGTTAAAAATAGAGCGACACACTATGATCCAGCAATTACACTGCTAGATATTTACCTAAAGGATACAAAAATACTAATTTGAAGGGATACATGCACCCTGATGTTTACAGCAGCATTATCAACGATAGCCAAATTATGGAAAGAGCCTAAATGTCCACTGATTGATGAATGGATAAAGAAGATGTGTTATACAATGGAATATTACCCATGAAAAAAATGAAATCTTGCCTTTTGGAATGATAAAGATGGAGCTAGAGAGTATTATGCTAAGTGAAATAAGTCAGAGAAAGACAAATATATGATTTCACTAATACCTGGAATTTTTTAAAAAATCAATCATAGGGGAGGGAGAGAAACCATGAAACAGACTCTTAACTATAGAGAACAAACTGCTGGAGAGGTGGATGGGAAGATGTTAAATAGGCGATGTGGGTCCTTATTGTGATGAGGACCAAGTGTCCTATGTAAGTGTTGAATGACTAAATGGTACACTGTATGTTAACTAACTAATTTAAATAAAATCTATGAAAATAAAAAGTAAAAGAGCTGAATGAAGGAGAAGAGGAGGTGGTGGAGCAGCATGGAGACCCTCAGCTTGTCTTGTCCCTGAAATGCAGCTAGATCAGCACCAAACCATTTTGCACACCTAGAAAATTAATCTGAGGATTAATACAACAATTTGCATAACTTCAGCCACAGAACTCAGCAGGTATGCAGTGCAGAGAGGTTAACTGGGGGAGAGAAAAGCCTCAGAGGGTAGGGAGCTGTTTTTGCGGAGAGAACAAAGAAAGGAAGAGAGTAGGGCATATCGGGAGAGTGCAGGAAAAACACTCCCCTGAAAGTAGCTGGAAAGAAAGAGATAGAAAGAGTGAAAACACTCACAGGGGACTGAACAAGAAATCTATTCCCCAAAACCAGTGACAGGAAGAAAGGAGAGGGTTTCACTACCACCAGGATTCTATAAACAGGGAGTGCAGAGTCTGAAGTTCCAGAGCTCAATGCCTGGCAGTGCTTTGGTGAAGAAATAGGGTGAATCCCCATGAGCAGGCAGCAGAGTCTGAGGGTCTGAGTGCCACACGGGGAGAAGAGATTCCCCTTATTGGAGAGCATTTGGTAGAGGCCATATGGCCTCCCCATAGGCAAAGATCTAAGTGGACCACGGAAAGCAGCCAAGTTTGCTGATAATGGGACAAGGACACTAGAGGACAGTGAACCCTGGCACTGGCTGTGAGTTGTGATTTGGCATAATCTCTGAACCTCTGCTGCTATGTGATAGCGTGAAGATTTTCTGTGACAAGCTGGCAACCAACCATTGCTCAATGAGACCCTTCCCCAGAGAGTCATCACAGGTCCAAGCCACAGGGGTCTCTGAAGTGTGGGGTCTTGAAACACAACCCCATCTGACATAAAACTCTGGAGGGAGGTGCTGCCAGGGTGGTGGACGGCTTGGACAGGGACAGGGTAGAGGCAGGGAGTAAATGGATGCCTGAGACAGAGGGGTGATTGATTGTGGGTCGCTAAAAACCCAAAGTTCCTGTGTCAGACTAGGGAGTTGGGTGAAGCCACTTCCACCTCTCCCACGCACGTGCATGCACACCAGACTGATCCACCCCAGTAAGGTAAGCAGCGCCACCTAGTGGAGAATAGAGCCATTACACCAAGCCCCACCCAATTGTGCCCTCCAGGCACATCCCCTAGAAGACCAGCATGAGTCCCTCCACCTGCTTAGTGTACAGAGTGCTTCATAGTTTGAGTTCAAGGGGAAACTGTATGTAACTTCATTTGGATTTCATTCTGTTTGCTGGTTCATTTATTCCATTTTTTAAAAATTGTTTTAATGTTTATTTTTGAGACAGAGTATGAGTGGGAGAGGGATAGAGAGAGGGAGACACAGAATCTGAAGCAGACTCCAGGCTCTGAGCTGCCAGCACAGAGCCCGACATGGGGCTCGAACCCATGAACTGTGAGACCATGACCTGAAGTCAGACACTCAACTGACTGAGCCACCCAGGCGCCCCCATTCCATGTTTTTTTGCTTCTATTTTTGTTTACATTGTTTTTGTTGTTTTTTTTTCTTTTCTTTTTCATGGATACAGAAAGGGAAATTTTTAATTTTCTTTTTTTAATTTTTAAATTTTTTTCTATTATTTTTTACTTTATTCTTTGTTTCTCTTAAATTTTTTCTTCTATTTCATTTTATTACATTTTATTCTATATTATTATATAAATATTTTTTTATTTTTTCTTACTTTTTTTCTTTTTCTTTTCTTTCCCATTTTTCTCTACTCTATCAAACCTCTTTCAACAATCAGACAAAAACACACCTAGATTCTAGCTTCCTTTATTTGATTTTTTGTTTGGCTTTTAATTTTTTAATTTTAAGTTTTAATTTTATTAATATTTTTCTTCCTCCAAAGTGACAAAATGAAGGAATTCACCCCAAAAGAAAGAACAGGAAGAAATGACAGCCAGCAGCTTAATCAACACAGATGTAAGCAAGATGTCTGAACTAAAATTTAGAACCACGATACTAAGAATAGTAGCTGGAGTTGAAGAAAGCCTAGAAACCTTTTCTGTGGAGATAAAAGAAGTAAATCTAGTCAGGACGAAAATAAAATTGCTATAAACGAGATGCAATCTTGAGTGTATGCCAAGATGACAATAATGGACGAAGCAGAGCAGCGAATCCGCTATAAAGAAAAAAATTGTGGAAAATAATGAAGCAGGAAAAAGAGGGAAACAAAGGCAAAGAGCACAATACAAGACTTAGAGAACTCAGTGACTTATTAAAAAGGAATAACATCCAAATCATAGGAACATAGGAGTTGAAAAGAAAGAAAAAGGGTCAGTGAGCAAATTATAGCAGAAACCTTTCCTAATCTGGGAAAGGACACAGACATCAAAATCCAAGAATCACAGAGAACTCCCATTAGATTAAACAAAAACCAACCATCAAAAAGGCATATCATAGTCAAATTCACAAAATACATAGACAAGGAAAGAATTATAAAACCAACAAGGGAAGGGTGCCTGGGTGGCTCAGTCAGTAAGCATCCGACTTCAGCTCAGATCATGATCTTCTGGTCTATGAGTTCGAACCCTGCATCGGGCTCTGTGCTGACAGCTCAGAGCCTGGATCCTGCTTTGGATTCTGTATCTCCCTCTCTCTCTGCCCCTCCACCAGTCGCACTCTATGTCTCTTTCTCGCTCTCAAAAGTAAATAAACAATTACAAATTAAAAACAACAAGGGAAAAAAATCCTTAACCTATAAGCGAAGACAGTTCACGTTCGCAGCAGACCTATCCATAGAAACTTGGCAGGCCAGAAAGGAGTGGCAGGATATATTCAACATGCTGAATCAGGAAAATGTGCAGCCAAGAATTCTTTATACAGCAGGGCTGTCATTCAAAATAGAAGGAGATAAAGTGTTTCCCAGATAAACAAAAACTAAAGGAGTTCATGATCACTTAACTAGCCCTGCAAAAAATTTTAAGGAGGACTCTTTGAGTGGAGAAAAGACAAAACAAAACAAAAAAGTCAAAAGCACTACAGACAACACAATGGCACTAAATTCATAACTTTCAGTACTCGCTCTAAATGTCAATGTACTAAACGCTCCAATCAAAAGACATAGGGTATCAGCATGGATAAGAAAACAAGGCCCATCTATATGCTGCTTACAATAGACCCATTTTAAACCTAAAGACACCTGTAGATTGAAAGTAAGGGGGTGGAGAACCATCTATCATGCTAATGATTGTCAGAAGAAAGCTGGAGTAGCCATACCTATATCAGACAAAATATTTTAAAATAAAGGCTGTAACAAGTGATGAAGAAGGGCATTATATCATAATCACGGGGTGTATCCACCAAGAAGACCTAACAATGGTAAATATTTATGCCCTCAACTGAAAGCCCCTGAATATATAAATCATTAATTACAAACATAAAGAAACTCATTGATAATAATACCATCATTAGTAAGAGACTTCAACACCCCACTTGGAACAATGAACAAATCATCTAAGCAGAAAATCAATAAGGAGACATGGCTTTGAATGACATGCTGGACTCGATGGACTTAACAGATAAATTCAGAACACTTCATCCTAAAGAAGCAGAATACAAATTTTACTCGAGTGCACATGGGACATTCTCCAGAATAGATCACATACTGGGACACAAATCAGCCCTCAATAATACAAAAAAGGTCGAGGTCATACCATGCATATTTTCAGACCACAACACTATGAAACTTGAAATCAACCACAAGAAAAAATTTGGAAAGACAATGAATACTTGTAGATTAAAGAACATCCTACTAAAGAATGAATGGATCAACCAATAAATTAAAGAGGACATTAAAAAGTACATGGAAGCCAATGAAAAGGAAACCACGACAGCCCAAAAGCTCAGGGATGTGGCAAAGGTGGTCAGAAGAGGGAAGGATATAGCAATCCAGCCCTTCCTAAAGAAGGAAGAAAAGTCTCAAATACATAACCTAACCTTAGACCTAAAAGAGCTGGGTAAAGAACAGCAAATAAAGCCCAAAACCAACAGAAGAAGGGAAATAATAAGGATAAGAGCAGAAATCAATGATATCAAAATCACAAAAACAGAACAGATCAATGAAACTAGGAGCTGGTTTTTTGAAAGAATTAACCAAATGGACAAAGCCCTGGCCAGATTGATCAAAAAGGAAAAGGAAAGGACCCAAAGTAATAAAATCACAAATGAAAGAGGAGAGATCACAACAAACACCACAGAAATACAAACAACAATAAGAGAATATTAGGAGAAATTATATGCCAAGAAGTTGGGGAATCTGGAAGAAATGCACAAATTCCTAGAACATATAAACTACCAAAATTGAAACAGGAAGAAATAGAAAATTTGAACAGACCCATAATCAGTAAAGAAATTGAATCAGTAATCAAAAATCTCCCAAAAAATAGGAGACCAGAGCCAGGTGACTTTCCAGGGGATTTCTACCAAACATTTAAGAAAGAGTAACACCTACTCTTTTGCAGCTGTTCCAAAATATAGAAATGGAAGGAAAACTGCCAAACTCATTCTATGAGTCCAGTATTACTTTGGTTCCAAAACCAAAGACCCCACTAAAAAGGAGAACTACAGAACAATTTCCCTGATGAACATGGATGAAAAAATGCTCAACAAGATACTAGCAAACCGGATCCAACAATACATTAAAAGAATTATTCACCATGATCCAGTGGGATTTATTCCTGTAATGCAGAGCTGTTTCAATATCTGCAAATCAATGTGATACATCACATGAATAAAAGAAAGGATAAGAACCACATGATCCTCTCAACAGTTGCAGAGAAAGCAATTGACAAAATACAGCATCCTTTATTAACAAAAACCCTCAAGAAAGTAGAGATAGAGGGATCATACCCCAAGATCATAAAAGCCATATACAAAAAAACCATATACAAAAGACCTGGAGCTAGTATCATCCTCAATGGGGAAAAGTTGAGAGCTTTTCCATTAAGGTCAGGAACATGACAGGGATGTCCATGCTCACTGCTATTCAACATAGTGTTGGAAGTCCTATCCTGAGCAGACAACACAAAGAAATAAAAGGCATCCAAATCAACAAGGAGGAAGTCAAACTTTCATTCTTCGCAGATGACATGATACTCTATATGGAAAACACAAAAGACTCCACCAAAAACTTGCTAGAACAGATACATGAATTCAGCAAGGTTGCAGGATATAAAATCAATGTAGAGAAATCAGGTGCATTTCTATACACCAATAATGAAGCAACAGAGAGGGAAATCAAGGAATTGATCCCATTTACAGTTGCACCAAAACCCATAAAATACCTAGAAATAAACCTAATTGAAGAGGTAAAAAAGCTATATGCTGAAAACTATAGAAAGGTTATGAAAGAAATGAAGACACCAAAAAATGGAAAAATATTCCATGCTTATGGATTGGAAGAACAAATATTGTTAAAATGTAGATACTACTCAAAGCAATCTATGTATTCAATGAATTCCTATTAAAATAACAGTAGAATTCTTCACAGAGCTAGAACAAATAATTCTAAAATTTATATGGAACCAGAAAAGACGTTGAATGGCCAAAGAAATCCTGAAAAAGAAAACCAAAGCTGGAGGCATCATAATTCCGGACTTCAAGCTGTATTACAAAGCTGTAACCATCAAGACAGTATGGTATTAACACAAAACAGACAGACCAGTGGAACAGAATAGGGAACCCAGAAATGGACCCACAAATGTAAGACCAACTAATCTTTGATAAATTGGGAAAGAATATCCAATGGAAATAACAGTCTCTTCAGGAAATGGTTCTGGGAAAACTGGACAGTGACATTTAGAGGAAAGAACCTGGACCGCTTTCTTAAAACATACACAAAAATAAACTCAAAATGGATGACAGACCCAAACATGAGACAAGAAGCCATTAAAATCCTAGAGAAAACAGGCAACAACCTCTTTGACCTCAGCCACATCAACTTCGTACTTGACGTGTCTTTAGAGGCAAGGGAAACAAAAGCAAAAATGAACTATTGGGGCCTCATCTAGATAAAAAGCTTCTACACAGTGAAGGATACAATTAGCAAAACTAAAAGGCAACCAACAGAACGGGAGAAGACATTTGCAAATGACATATCAGATAAAGGGTTAGTATCCAAAATCTAAAAATAAACTTACCAAGCTCAACATCCAAAAAACAAATACTCCACTGAAGAAATGGGTAACGACATGAATAGACACTTCTCTAAAGAAAACATCCAGATGACTAACAGACACATGAAAAAAATGCTCAACATCATTCATCTTTAGGGAAATACAAAGCAAAACCACTATGAGATACCACCTCACACCTGTCAGAGTGACTAAAATTAACAACTCAGGCAACAACAGATGTTGGTGAGGATGTGGAGAAAGGGAACCCTTTTACACTGCTAGTGGGAATGCAAACTGATGCAGCTACTCTGGAGAACAGTCAGGAGGTTCCTCAAGAAACTACAAATAGAACTACCCTATGACCCAACAATTGCATTACTAGGTATTTATCCAAGGGATACAGGTGTGCTGTTTCGAAGGGACACATGCACCCCAATGTTTATGGCAGCACTATCAACAATCGCCAAAGTATGGAAAGTGCCCAAATGTCCATCGACTGATGAATGGATAAAGAAGAAGTTGGTATGTATGCACAATGGAATATTACTCAGCAATCAAAAAGAATAAAATCTTGACAATTGCAACTACATGGATAGAACTAGAGTGTATTGTGCTAAGCGAAATAAGTCAGAGAAAGACAAATAGCATATGATGTCACTCATATGGAATTTAAGATATGAAACAGATTAACATAAGGGAAGAGAAGTAAAAATAATACAAAACAGAGAGAGAGGTCAACCATAAGAGTCTCTTAAATACAGAGAACAAATTGAGGGTTGCTGGATGGGTGTTAGGTGGGGGGGATGAGATAAATGGGCAAGGGGCATTAAGGAGGACATTTGTTGCAATGAGCACTGGGTGTTATATTTAAGTGATGAACCACTAAATTCTATTCCTAAAATCATTATTATACTATATGTTAACTAACTTGGATTTAAATGTTTAAGAAAAGAATTTTTAAAAAGAGCCGAATGAAAAATGAATATATCTGTACTATTCCATTTATTCATTCATTCATTCATTCATTCATTCATAATTAACATACAATGTTATATCAGTTTCAGGTGTACAATATAATGATTCAACAATTCTACAGATTACTTAGTGCTCATCGTAAGTGTTCTCTTAATCCTCTTGACCTATTGACCCAACCACCTCCCCTTGGGCAACCACCAATTTATTCTATATATAAGAGTCTGGTATTTTGTTTCTCCTCTTTCTTTCTCTGTCTCTCTCTCTCTCTCTGTCTTTTTAATTAGGCTTCATGACCATCAATCACCCCAAAGCAGGGTGAACCCATGACCCTGAGATCAAGAGTCGGACGCTTAACCAACTGATTAACCCAGGCGCCCCTGTTTCTTTTTTTCCTTTGTTCATTTGTGTTTTTTTTTCTTAAACTCCACTTGTGAGTGAAATCATATGGTATTTGTCTTTCTGACTGACTTATATCACTTAGCATTGTACCCTGCAGATCCATCCGTGTTGTTACAAATGGCAAGATATTCATTCTTTCTTATGACTAATATTCCATTATATATATATATATATATATATATATATATATATATACACCACATCTTAACCTAGGTTGCTACCATATCTTGGCTATTATAAATAATGCTGCAAGAAACATAGGACTGCATATATCTTTTCAAATTAGAGTTTTTATTTTCTTTGGGTACATTGTTTTCTAATCATATAATTATTTAAATGAGAACTATTCTATACTGATCAGAAATGGGTCAATGGTTACCAGTGGATATGTGGGGGTGTTGTTGAAGGCATTACAAATGCCCAAGAGAACACTTTTCCTGATAATAGATGTGCTTATTATCTTGAATGTGATAGTCTTGCATGTGTAAAAACTTATCAAATTGTACATTTTGAACATGTACATTTTGTTCTATGTCAATTCTACCTGTCAATTATGTTAATACCTATGCAAATTCTGGCATTAAAGAAAGCACCACTAAAGGGAAAAAAATGTCAAGAACTTGTATCCTAATTAAAATAACAATTTATCAACATTGGTGACTGAAATAACAAAGAAAGAAGAAAATGTGTAAGGTGCTAAAGTTGTTGCCTGGTGTTTTGATGCTTATAATGAAATGTGAAAAGAGAAACTAAAAGGAGTATTAATCATAAAGGAGTTTAGACCTAATTAATGGTTTAGAAATGTTTTAGCATCTCCTGAAGGTCAACTATGTTTAAGTTATGTCTTCCAAGTAAAGAGAAAATCCAAGATCCTGCCAGGAAAATATGGTCTCAAGGTGAAGCTGAAGCTATGGTGCTAAAATTCTTTGTTAAAGTATGAGAAAGACAAAATGTTGTGCCTCAGAATATTAAGCTGGACAAAGGCACTTTAAAAAGTTTAAGGGTGTGCCTGGGAGAGTATCTTCATCACACAATAGGGCTTTTAAGAAATGTAAAGACTATTATACAAAACTCCCAAAAGAAGACCAGGGTGAAACGGGGCTTAATGAAAGAGATTTCGGGGATTGGTGTTTCTTCATAGAATATCAAAAATAATTTTGAAAGAATTATGTTTCCAGACATATCACCAAATTTACTAACAAGGACAGAAACACCACAAAAAAGGAAAAAAAAAGGACTTTGAACCCTCAAAACCTACTTAGCTGGACCACTTTCTTATACCATACACAAAAATAAATTCAAAATGGATGAAAGACCTAAATTTGAAACAAAACACCAATAAAATCCTAGAGGAGAACACAAAAAGCAACCTCTTTGACCTTGGCCATAGCAACTTCTTACTAGATATGTCTCCTGAGACAAGGGAAACACAACAAAATATGTACTATTGGGACCTCATCAAGATAAAAAGCTTCTGCACAGTGAAGGAAACAATTAACAAAATGAAAAAGGCAAGTTATAGAATGTGAGAAGATATATGCAAATGACGTATCAGATAAAGAGTTAGTACCCCAAATCCATGAAGAATTTACCAAACTCAACACCTCCCCAAATAATCTAGTTTTAAAAAGGGGCATAAGACATGAATAGACTTTTTCCCAAAGAAGACATAGAGACGGCTAACAGACACATGCAAAAATGCTCAACATCATTCATCATCAGGGAAATACAAATCAAAACGACAATGAGATACCACCTCACACCTGTCAGAATGGCAAATATTAACAACACAAGAAACAACAGGTGTTGGTGAGGATGCAGAGAAAGGGGAACCCTCTTGCAATATTGTTGGGAATGCAAGCTAGTGTGGCCACTCTGGTGAACAGTATGGAGGTTCCTCAAGAAACTAAAAATAGAACTACCCTATGATCCAGCAATTGCACTACTAGGTATTTATCCAAAGGATACAAAAATACTGATCCAAAGGGGCACATGCACCACAATGTTTATAACTGTATTATCAATAGCCAAATTATAGAAAGACCCCAAATGTCTATCAGTTGATGAATGGATGAAGATATAATACACACACACACACACACACACACACACACACACACACACACACACACTGGACTATTACTCAGCCATCAAACAGAATGGAATATTACCATTTGCAATGATTCAGATGGAGTTAGAATTATGCTACAGGAAATAAGTCAGTAAGAGAAAGACAAACACCATATGATTTCACTCATATGGAAATTTAAGAAACAAAACAGATGAACATAGAAGGAAAAAAGAAGAAAACAAAACATAAATGACTATTAACTCTAGAGAACAAACTGCAGGTTCCTGGAGGGGAGGTGGGCAGGGATGAGCCAAATGGGTGATGGGTATTGAGGAGGTCATTTGTGATAAGCACTGGATGTTATATGTATAAGTGATGAATCATTAAATTCTATTCCTGAAACCAATATACACTATATGTTAACTAACTAGAATTTATTTTAACATAATTTATCCTCAAATTGGTTTCCATACAACATCCAGTGCTCATCCCAACAAGTGCCATCCTCAATGCCCATCACCCACTTTCACCTCTCCCCCAATCCCAATCAACCCTGTTTGTAACTCCCCCCCCCCCCATGGTCTTAAGTTTCTCAAGATCCACATATGAGTGAAAACATATGGTATCTGTCTTTCTCTGACTGACTTATTTCACTTAGCATAATACCCTCCAGTTCCATCCACATTGCTGCAAATGGCCAGATTTCATTCTTTCTCGTTGCCAAGTAGTATTCCATTGTATATAAAAACCACATCTTCTTTCTTCATTGATCAGTTGATGGACATTTAGGCTCTTTCCATAATTTGGTTATCATTGAAAGTGCTGCTACAAACATTGGGGTATATGTGCCCCTATGCACCAGCACTCCTGTATCCCTGGGATAAATTCCTAGCAGACCTATTGCTGGATCATAGGGTAGTTCTGTTTTTAAATTTTTGAGGAAACTCCACACTGGTTTCCAGAGTGGCTGCACCAGTTAGCATTCCCATCAACAGTGCAAGAGGGTTCCCATTTCTCCGCATCCTCGTCAGCATCTATAGTCTCCTGATTTGTTCATTTTAGCCACTCTGACTGGCGTGAGGTGGTATCTCAGTGTGGCTTTGATTTGTATTTCCCTGATGATGAGTGACGTTGAGCATCTTTTCATGTGTCTGTTGGTCATCTGGATGTCTTCTTTGCAGAAGTGTCTATTCATGTCTTCTGCCCATTTCTTCACTGGGTTATTTTTTGGGGGGGTGTGGAGTTTGGTGAGTTCTTTATAGATTTTATCCCTTGCCTTTGGAGATGTGTCAAGTAAGAAATTGCTGCGGCTGAGGTCAAAGAGGTTGTTGCCTGCTTTCTCCTCTAGGGTTTTGATGGTTTCCTGTCTCACATTCAGGTCTTTCATCCATTTTGAGTTTATTTTTGTGTATGGTGTAAGAAAGTGATCTAGTTTCATTCTTCTGCATGTTGCTGTCCAGTTCTCCCAACACCATTTGTTAAAGAGACGGTCTTTTTTCCATTGGATACTCTTTCCTGCTTTGTCAAAGATTAGTTGGCCATACATTTGTGGTTCCAGTTCTGGATTCTCTATTCTATTCCATTGGTCTATGTGTCTGTTTTTGTGCCAAAACCATACTGTCTTGATTACAGCTTTGTAACACAGGCTGAAGACTGGGATTGTGATGCCTTCTGTATGGTCTTCTTCTTAAATATTACTTTGATTATTCGGGGTCTTTTGTGGTTCCATACAAATTTTAGGATTGTTTGTTCTAGCTTTGAGAAGAATGCTGGTGCAATTTTGATTGGGATTGCATTGAATGTGTAGATTGCTTTGGGTAGTATAGACATTTTAACAATATCTATTCTTCCAATCCATGAGCATGGAATGTTTTTCCATTTCTTTGTGTCTTCTTCAATTTCCTTCATAAGCTTTCTATAGTTTTCAGCATACAGATCTTTTACATCTCTGGTTAGATTTATTCCTAGGTATTTTATGTTTCTTGGTACAATTGTGAATGGGATCAGTTTCTTTATTTCTCTTTCTGGTGCTTCATTATTGGTGTATAAAAATGCAACCAATTTCTGTACATTGATTTTGTACCCTGAGACTTTGCTGAATTCATATATCAGTTCTAGCAGGGTTTTGGTGGGTTTCCATGTATAATATTGGGTTTTCTATGTATAATATCATGTCATCTGTGAAAAGTTAAAGTTTGATTTCTTCCTTGCCAATTTTGATGCCTTTGATTTCATTTGTTGTCTGATTGCTGATGCTAGGACTTCCAAAACTATGTTAAACAACAGCGGTGACAGTGGACATCCCTGTGGTGTTCCTGATCTCAGGGAAAAAGCTCTCAGTTTTTCCCCATTGAGGATGATATTAGCTGTGGGCTTTGCATAAATGGCTTTTATGATGTTTACGTATGTTCCTTCTATCCAGACTTTTTTGAGGGCTATTATTAAGAAAGGAGGCTGTATTTTGTCAAATGCTTTTTCTGCATCGATTGACAGGATCCTATAGTTCTTATCCTTTCTTTTTTAAATGTTATTGTATCACATTGATTGATTTGCAAATACTGATATCACATTGATTGATTTGCAAATACTGAACCAACTCTGCAGCCCAGGAATGAATCCCACTTGATCATGGTGAATAATTCTTTTTATATGCTGTTGAATTCAATTTGCTAGTATCTTGTTGAGAATTTTTGCATCCATATTCATAAGGGATATTGCCCTGTAATTCTCTTTTATTGCTGGGTCTCTGTCTGGTTTGGGAATCGAAGTAATGCTGGCTTCATAGAATGAGTCTGGAAGTTTTCCTTCCATTTCTATTTTTTGGAACAGCTTGAGAAGGGTAGGTATTATTTCTGCTTTAAACGTCTGGTAGAACTCCCCTGGGAAGCCATCTGGTCCTGGACTCTTATTTGTTGGGAGATTTTTGATAACTGATTCAATTTCTTCACTAGTTATGGGTCTGTTCAAATTTTGCATTTCTTCCCATTTGAGTTTTGGTAGTGTGTGGGTGTTTAGAAATGTGTCCATTTCTTCCAGGTTGTCCAGTTTGTTGGCATATAATTTTTCATAGTATTCCATGATAATTGCTTGTATTTCTGAGGGATTGGTTGTAATAAATCCATTTTCATTCATGATTTTATCTATTTGCGTCCACTCTCTTTTCTTTCTGAGGAGCCTGGCTAGAGGTTTATCACTTTTGTTTAATTTTTCAAAAAAAAAATTCTTGGTGTCATTGATCTGTTCTACTTTTTTTTAATTCTATATTGTTTATTTCTGCTCTGATCTTTATTATTTCTCTTCTTCTGCTGGGTTTGGGGTATCTTTGCTGTTCTGCTTCTAGTTTCTTTACGTGTGCTGTTAGATTTTGTATTTGGGATTTTTCTTGTTTCTTGAGATAGGCCTGGATTGCAATGTATTTTCCTCTTAGGACTGCCTTTGCTGCATCCCAAAGAGTTTGGGTTGTTGTATTTTCCTTTTCATTTGTTTCCATATATTTTTAAATTTCTTCTCTAATTGCCTGGTTGACCCATTCGTTCTTTAGTAGGATGTTCTTTAACCTCCATGCTTTTGGAGGTTTTCCAAACTTTTTCCTGTGGTTGATTTCAAGTTTCATAACATTGTGGTCTGAAAGTGTACATGGTATGATCTCAATTCTTTTATATTTATTGAGGGCTGTTTTGTGACCCCAGTATGTGATCTGTCTTAGAGAATGCTCTGTGTGCACTCGAGAAGAAAGTATATTCTGCTGCTTTGGGATGTAGAGTTCTAAATATATCTGTCAAGTCCATCTGGTCCAATGTATCGTTCAGGGCCATTGTTTCTTTTTGATTTTCTGTCTAGATGATCTGTCCATTGTTGTAAATGGAGTATTAAAGTCCCCTGAAATTACCACATTCTTATCAATAAGATTGCTTATGTTTGTGATTGTTTTATATATTTGGGTGCTCCCGAATTCGGCGCATAGACATTTATAACTGTTAGCTCTTCCTGATAGATAGACCCTATAATTATTATTTAATGTCCTTCTTCATCTCTTGTTACAGCCTTTAATTTAAAGTTTAGTTTGTCTGAAATAAGCATGGTTACTCCAGCTTTCTTTTGACTTCCAGTAGCATGATAGATAGTTCTCCATCCCCTCACTTTCAAACCGAAGGTGTCCTGAGGTCTGAAATGAGTCTCTTGTAGACAGAAAATAGATGGGTCTTGCATATCTGAGATAAATTCCACTTGGTCATAGTGAATGATCCTTTAATATGCTACTGGATTTGGTTTGCTAATATTTTGTTGAATACTTTTGCATCTATATTCATAAAGGATATTGATTTGTAAATTATAATTGTAATAATTCAGGATTTTATTTTGTTGGGGGGTTATATTAGTTACTCTATCTCTTTACTTGTTATGGGTCTATTGAAATTTTCTATTTCTTGAGTTAGTTTAGGTAGGTTGTGTATTTCAAGGAATTTGTCCATTTTTCTGTTTTCTAATTTATTGGTGTACAATTTATCATACTATTTTCTTACAATAACTTTGTTAAAGTCAGTAATAATGTTACCACTTTCATTTCTCACTTAATTATTTATGTCTTCTCTTCTTTTTCTCAGTCTAGCTAACCATTTGGTGATTTTGCTTTTCTTTCAAAGAATAATTTTTTATTTCATTGATTTTCTTTATTGTTTGCTTAGTCTTTATTTTGTTTATCACCACTTTAATCTTTATTATTTCCTTTTTTGTTAGTTTTGGGGTAGTTCACTCTTACTTTTCTGGTTCTTTCAGGGTTGAAGTTAGGTTATTGATTTGAGATCTCTATTCTTTTTTGATGTAGACATTTACAACTATAAATTTCCCTGAGAACTGTGTTCTCTCATCCCATTATTTTGATATGTTGTGTTTTCATTTACACTCGTCTCTAGGTGTCTTCTAATTTCCCTTGGGATTCCTTCTTTGATCCACTGGTTGTTTAAGCATGTTGTTTAATTTTAATATATTTGTGAATATTCTAGTTCCTTCTGTTATTGGTTTCTAATTTTATCCTGTTGTGGTCAGTTAATATATTTTGTATAATATCCATCTTTTTATATAAAATGAGACTTGTTTTGTGGCTTAATATGTACTCTATCCTGCAGAATGTTCCATGTACATGTGAGAGAATGTTTATTCTCCTATTCTTGAGTAGAGTGTACTTCATATGTCTTTTAGGCTTATTTGGTCCATTGAGTTGTTCAAGTCCTCGTTTTCTTTACTTATTTTCTGTTTGGTTACTCGATCCATGATAGAAAATAGAGTATTGAGGCCTCCCACTTCTTATTGAAGAACTGTCTGTGTCTCCCTTCAATTCTGTTCATTTTTGTTTCATGTATTTTGAGGATTGGTTATTAGGAGGGTAATTGTTTATAATTATTATCTCCTCCTCATACAGATGGCCAACAGACACATGAAAAGATGTTCGGCATCACTAATAATCAGGGAAATGCAAATCAAAACCACAATGAGATATTGCCTCATACCTACCAGAATGTCCAGAATCAAACAGACAAGAAATAATGTTGCAAGGACGAAGAAAAAAAAGAACCCCTAATGGAAATGTCAATTAGTACAGCCACCGTGGAAAACAGTATGGAATTTCCTTAAAAAGTTAATAATAGAAATACCATATGATCCAATAATACCACTACTGGGTATTTACCCAAATAAAATTAAAACACTAATTTGAAAAGATATATAGACACCCTCTGTTTATTGCAGCATTGTTTATAATAGCCAAGATATGGAAGTAATCCAAGTGGAAGATGTGGTAGACACACACACACACACACACACACACACACACACACAAGTTACAGCATAGGTAATATATTCAATGATATTTTAATAGTATTATATGAGGATAGATGGTAGCAAATTTTTTAAAGTTTTTATTTAAATTCCAGTTAGTTAACATACAGTGTAATATTAATTTCAAGTGTACAATTTAGTGATTCAAAACTTACATACTACACACAATGCTATTCACAGCCAACTGTACTCCTTAATCCCCATCACCTATTTAACCCATCCCCTCAACCACCTCCCCTCTGGTAACCATCACTTTGTTCTCTCTAGTTAAGAGTCTGTTTCTTGGTTTCTCTCTCTTTTTTTATGCCCTTTGGTCATTTGTTTTCTTAAATTCCACATATGAGTGAAATCATATGGTATTTTACTTTTTCTGATTGACTTATTTTGCTTAGCATAATACTCTCTAGCTCCATATAAGTCATTGCAAATGGTTAGATTTCATTCTTTTTTATGGCTGAGTAATACTCCATTGTGTATATATGTATATCACATCTTCTTTATCCATTCATTGGACATTTGGGCTCTTTCCATAATTTGGCTATTGCAGATAATGCTGGTATAAACATCAGGATGCATGCATCCCTTTGAATTAGTATTTTTGTATTCTTTGGGTAAAATTCTAGTAGTGCAATTGCTGGATTGTAGGGTAGTTCTAATTTTTAAACTTTCTGAGAAACATCCATACTCTTTTCCACAGTGGCTGAGCCAGTTTGCATTCCCATCAACAGCACACAAGGGATCCCCTTTCTCCACATCCTCACCAACACCTATTATTTTCTGTGCTGTTGATTTTTAGCCATTCTGATAGGTGTGAGGTGATAGCTTCCTGTAGTTTTGATTTGTATTTCTGGGATGATGAGTGATGTTGAGCATCTTTTCATCTGTATGTCTTCTTTGGAAAAAATGTGTGTTCGTGTCTTCTACCCATTTTTAATTGGATTATTCATTTTAGAGGTGTTGAGTTTTAAATTCTTTACATATTTTGGATAATAACCCTTTAGCAGATATGTCATTTGCAAATACCTTCTCCCACTCTGTAGGTTGCCTTTTCGTTTTATTGTTTCCTTCGTTGTGCAGTATAGAAGCTTTTAATTTTAATGACGTTCCAATAGTTTATATTTCCTTTTGTTTCCCTTGACTCAGGTAACATATCTAGAAAGCAGTTGCTACAGCTGATGTCAAAGAGGTTACTGCCTGTGTTCTCCTCTAGGATTTTTATGTTTTCATGTCTCACATTTAAGTCTTTAATCCATTTTGAATCCTAAAATTTCTATGGAACCACAAAAGACCCCCAAAGAGTCAAAGCAACCTTGAAAAAGAAAAAACAAAGTTGGAGGCATTACAATTCCAGACTTCAAGTTATATTGCAAAGCTGTAGTAATCAAAACAGTATAGTACTGGCACAAAAATAGACACATAGATCAATGGAACAGAATAGGAAACCCAGAAATGAACCCACAACTATATGGTCAGTTAATTTTGTACAAAGCAGGAAAGAATATCCAATGGAAAAAAGACAGTCTCTTCAACAAATTGTGTTGGGAAAACTGGACAGCAACATGCAAAAGAATGAAACTAGATCACTTTCTTACACTTTTTTTGTTATTGGATTCCTTTGCTGTGTGAAAGCTTTTTATTATGGTGTCATCCCAATAGTTTATGTTTGCTTTTGTCTTTGGTCTGAGGAAATATATCCATAAATATATTGCTAAGGTTGATAGCCAAAAGTTTCCTGCCTATGTTTTCTTTTAAAATGTTTATACTCTTAGGTCTCATATTTAATTCTTTAATCCATTTGGGTTTATTTTTGCATTTGATAGAAGAGAGTGAACCAATTTTATTCTTTTATGGAAAAACTGTCTTTTCCTCATTGTATAATTTCATCTCCTTTGTCACAAAGATGTGGGTTTGACTATATAGATGTGGGTTTATTTCTGGGCTCTATATTCTGTTCTGTTGACCTATGTGTCTACTTTTGTGTCCGTACCATACTGTTTTGATTATTACAGATTTGTAGTATATCATGAAATCTAGGATTATGATACCTCCAGCTTTATTCTTCTTTCTTAAGATTGTTTTCACTATTCAAAGTCTTTTGTGGTTTCATACAAATTTTAGAATTCTCTGTTCTAGTTCTGCAAAGGAAAAAAATGGTACTGGTATTTTGAAAGGGATTGCATTGAATTTGTAGATTGCTTTACATCATATGAATATTTTAACAATATTAATTATTCTAAACTATGAGCATGGTGTATGTTTACATTTGTGTCATCCCCAATTTCTCTCACCTCCTTGGTTAAATTTATTCTTAGATATTTTATTCTGTTTGGTACAATTGGACCATTTTCTTATTTCTCTTTATTTTATTGAGGTATAATTGATAGTCGGTGCTATATAGTTTCAGGTGTATGACACAATGATTCAACACTTCTATACATTTCTCAGTGCTCATCAAGTTAAGTGTACTCTTAGTCCCATTTACCTATTTCACCCATCTCCCCACCGACCCCCACTCTGGCAACCACCAGTGTGTTCTCCCTATTTAAGAGTCTGTCTTTTTCTTTGTCTCTTTTTTTTTTTCATTGTTTGTTCATGTTTTTTTTTAATTCCACGAATGAATTCATATGTTATTTCACTTATTTCACTTAGCATTATACTCTATGCCCATTCATGTTATTGTAAGTGGGTAGATTTTATTCTTTTTCATGGCTGAGTGATATTCCATTGTGTGTGTGTGTGTATGTATATGTGTACACACACACACACACACACACACACACACATATATATATATATATATACACATATATATACCATTTTTTAATCTGCTCATCTATTGATGGTCACTTGGATTGCTTCCATATTTTAGCTGTGGTAAATAACAATGCAGTAAACATTGGAGTGCATATATTGTTTTGATTAATGATTTTATTGGGGGGGGTGGGGTAAATATCCAGTGGGGAAATTACTGGATAATATTGTAATTTTATTTTTAATTTTTAGATTAATTTCCATACTGTTTTCCACAATGGATGCACAAGTTTGCATTCTCACCAATGTGCACGAGGATTCCTTTTTCTCCATATCCTCGCCAGACTTGTTTTTCTTGTCTTTTCAATACTAGCCATGCGACTGGTGTGAGGTGATTTCTCACTCTGGTTTTGATTTATATTTCCCTGATCAGTGTTGTTGAGCATCTTTTCATGTCTCTGTTCGTTATCTCTATGTCATCTTTGGGAAAATGTTTATGTCCTCTGACCATTTTAATGGCATTATTCAAGTCAATTTTTTTTTAGTACCATGATGCTCTTTTGTTTGTTTTTAAATTCCAGTGTAGTTAACATGCACTGTGACATTAGTTTTGGGTGTACAATATAGTGATTCAACAGTTTCATATATTACTCAATGCTCATCAAGAAAAATATACTCTTAATCCCTTCACCTATTTCATCCATCCCCTTACCCCCTTCTGCTCTGGTAACCATCTGTTGTCTATAGCTAAGATGGGACTATTTGTTTTTTGATTCTAAGTTGTATAAGCTTTTTATATATTTTGCATATTAACCCATTATCAAATATGTAATTTACAAATACCTTCTCCTATCAGTAGGTTGCCTTTTTGCTTTCTTGATGGTTTTCTTCACTGTGCAAAAGCTTTTTACTTTGGTGTAGTCCCAATACTTTAATTCTGTTGTTTCCTTTATATCTATAAAACATATCTAGAAAAATGTTTCTATAGCAGATGTCAAAAAATTACTGCCTATATTTTCTTGGAATTTCATGGTTTCAGGTCTCACATTTAGGTATTTTTTTAAGTTTATTTACTTATTTTTGAGAGATGGAGAGAGACAGAAAGAGAGGAAGAGACAGAGAGGGAAAGAGAGAATCTCAAATAGGCTTCACACTGTCAGTGCAGAGCCCAGTGCAGAGTTCAAACTCATGAACCATGAGATCATGTGAGCCAAAATCAAGAATTGGACGCTTAACCAACTGAGCCACCCAGCCACCCCTCACATTTAGATATTTAATTCATTTTGAGTTTATTTTTATGTACGGTGTAATAAAATGATCCAGTTTCATTCTTTTGCATGTAGCTATCCAGTTTTCCCAACACTATTTCTGGAAGAGACTGTCTTTTTTCCCTTTATATATTCTTGCCTTCTTTGTTAGATTTTAATTGACCATACAAGCATCGGTTTATTTCTGAACTCTGTATTCTGTTCCATTGATCTATGTGTCTAATTTTCTTCCAGTACCATACTGTTTTGATTACTACAGCTTTGCGGCATATCTTGAAATCTGGAACTGTGATACTTTCAGTTTTGTTCTTTTTCAATATTTCTTTGACTATTTGGGGACTTATGTGGTCCCAAACAAATTTTAGGATTATTTATTCTACTTCTTTGAATAATGCTGTTGTTATTTTGACAGGGATTTGATAAATGTGTAGATTGTTTTGAATAGTGTGGACATTTAAAAAATAGTTTCCCCCAACCCATAAACATTAAACATCCCTCTATTTCTTTGTGTCATCTTCAATTTCTTTAATCAAAGTTTTATAGCGTTCAGAGTTCCTGTCTTTCACCTCCTTGTTGTTAAGTTTATTCCTGGGTATTTTATTCTCTTTGGTGCAGTTGTAAATGGGATTGCTTTATTAATTTATTTTCTGCTACTTCATTATTAGGTTACAGAAATGCAACAGATTTCTGTACTTTGATTTTGTATCCTGCAATTTTACTGAATTCGTATTTAGAACTGTATCAGTTCTAGCAATTTTTGATGGAGCCTTTTAGGATTTCTACAGAGTATCATGTCATCTGCAAACAGTGGAAGTTTTACTTCTTCCTTACTGATTTGGATACCTTTTATTTCTTTTGGTTGTCTAATTGCTATGGTTAAGACTTCCAGTATTATGTTGAATAAAAGTGGTGAGAGAGGACATCCTTGTCTTGTTCCTGACCTTAGGGGAAAGCTCTGTTTTTCACCATTAAGTATGATGTCAGCTGTGGGTTTTTCATTTATGGCCTTTATTACTTTGAGATATGTTCCCTCTAAACCTACATTGTTGAGAGTGTTTATCATGAATGGATATTGTACTTTATCAAATGCTTTTTCTTCATCTATTGAAATGGTCATATGGTTTGTAGCCTTTCTCTTGTGAATGTGATGTATCACTTTAATTGGTTTGCAGATGTTGAATTACCCTTGCATTCTGGAAATAAATCACACTTGATTATGGTGAATGATTTTTTTAATGTGTTGTTGGATTTTGTTTGTTAATATTTTGTTGAGAATTTGGTTCATCAGAAATATTGGGAGTGTAGTTTTCTTTCTTAGTGGTATCTTTATCAGGGTTTGGTATCAGGGCAATGCTGGACCCATAGAATGAATTTGGGAGCTTTCCTTCCTCTTGTATTTTTTTGGAATAGTGTGACAACAACGGGTATTAATTCTTTTAAATGTTTGGTCCTGAAATTTTGTTTATTGGGAGTTTTTCTTTACTGATCCAACTTCATTGCTAGTAATTGGTCTGTTCAGATTTTGTATTTCTCCTTTATTCAGTTTTGTAAAGTTATATGTTTCTACAAATTCCTCCATTCCTTCTAAGTTGTCCAATTTGTTCGTATATAATTTTGTATAATATTCACTTATAATCTTTTTATTTCTATCATGTCAGTTGTTATTTCTCTTTTATTTTATTTGAGTGTACTCTCTCTCTTTTTCTATCTCCTTTGTTGTTGTTGTTGTTGTTGTTGCTTTGTTGTTGTAGAGTTTGGCTGAAGGTTTATCGAATTTGTTGATCTTTTCAAAGGACCAGCTCCTGGTTTCATTGATCTATTCTACTGAATAGATAGAATTTTTGTCATTTTTTTTTTGCCTCTATTTCATTTATTTCTCCTCTAGTCTTTCTTATTTCCTTCCTTCTACTGGCTTTGGGTTTTGTTCATTCTTCTTTTTCTAGCTCCTTGAAGTGTAATGTTAGGTTGTTTATTTGATATTTTTCTTGCTTCCTGAGGTAGACCTGTATTGCTGTAATCTCTCTTAGAACAGCCTTTGCTGCATTGCAAAGATTTTGGACTGCTGTGTTTCATTTTCATTTGTTCCCATGTGTTTACAAACTTCTTTAATTTCTTGGTTGACTAATTAATTGTTTAGTAGCATGTTATTTAAATTTTTTTTTTTCAACGTTTTTTATTTATTTTTGGGACAGAGCGAGACAGAGCATGAACGGGGGAGGGGCAGAGAGAGAGGGAGACACAGAATCGGAAACAGGCTCCAGGCTCCGAGCCATCAGCCCAGAGCCTGACGCGGGGCTCGAACTCACAGACCGCGAGATCGTGACCTGGCTGAAGTTGGACGCTTAACCGACTGCGCCACCCAGGCGCCCCAGTAGCATGTTATTTAACCTCTATGTACTTGTGTCCTTTCCAGATTTTTTTCTTGGTATTGACTTCTAGTTTCATACCATTGTGTTTGGGAAAGATACAGGATATGATTTCAAATTAAAAAAAAATTGAGGCTTCTTTTGTGTCCTAACATGATCTATTCTACAGCATATCCCATGTGTACCTGAAAAGAATGTATTCCATTGTTTTTTGCTGGAGTGTTCTGAATATATATGTTAGATCCATCTGTTCCAATGTGTCATTCAAAGTCACTGTTTTCTTGTTGATTTTCTGTCTGGATGATCTATCCATTTATATAAATGGAGTATTAAAGCCCTTTACTATCATTATATTACTATTGATGTTTTCCTTTATGTCTGTTAATGGTTGCTTTATATATTTTGTTGTTCCATATTGGGTGCATAAATACAATTGTTTCATTTTCTTTTTGGATTGTCCCCTTTATCATTATGTGGTGTCCTTCTTTGTCTCTTGTTGCAGTCTTTGTTTTAAAGCTTACTCTGTCTGATATAAGTATTGTCACCCTACCTTCTTTTCACTTCCATTTGCATGATAAATATTTTTCCATTCCTTTACTTTCAGAATGTGTCTTTATGTCTGAAGTGAGTTTCTTGTAGGCAGCATAAATATGGGTCTGCATTTTATCCATTCAGTGATGCTGTGTCTTTTGATTAGGGCTTTTTGTTCAGCTACATTCAAAGTAACTATTGATAAGTATGTACTTATTGCCATTTTGTTACATTTTTAATGGATGTTTTTGTAGCTCTTCTCTGTTCCTTTTTTCTCTATATCTCTTCCCTTGTGGTTTGAATGCGTTTTTTTTTTAGTGATATGCTTGGATCTCTTTCTGTTTATTTTTTGCATATGTATTACAGGTTTTTTATCTATGGTTATCATTAGATTTATTTTTAATATCCTATGCATACAGCAGTCTATATTAAATTGATGGTTGCTAAATTTTAAACCCATTCTGAAAGCATTTAATTTTTATTTCCCCCTTCCCCCACTTTTTAGGTATATGGTGGAAAATCTAGTAATGCAATTACTGGATCATATGGTAATACGGTTTTTAACTTATTGAGAAGACTCCATACTGCTATCTATAGTGGCACACAAGTTTGCATTCCCATCATAGTGGGATTCATTTTGAGTTTAATTTTGTGTATGCTATAAGAAAGTAGTCCAGTTTCATTCTTTTGTGTGTTGCTGTCCAGTTTTCCCAGCACCTTTTGTTGAAAAGACTGTCATTTTCCCATTGCATATTTTTGACTCCTTTGTTGAAGATGAATTAACCATATAATCACTGGTCTACTCCTGGTATTTCTATTCTATTCCATTGATCTATCAATCTATTTTGTGCCAGTACCGTATTCTTTTGATTATTACAGCTTTGTTATATAAGTTGAAATCTAAAATTATTATACCTCCAGTTGTGTTTTTCTTTTTCAAGATTGCTCTGGCTATTTGGGGTACTTGTGATTCCATACAAATTTTAGGATTGTTTTTTCTAGTTCTGTGAAAAATGCTGTTTGTATTTTGATGGGGATTTCATTAAGTGTGTAGATTGCTTTGGATAGTATAGACATTTTAACAATATTTATTCTTCCAATCCATGAGCATGAAATGTCTTTCCATTTGTTGGTGTCATCTTCAATATATTTTATCAATATTTTATAGTTTTCAGAGTTCAGGTCTTTAACCTCCATGGTTAAGCTTATTCCTAGGTATATTATTCTTTTTCGTGCAATTGTAAAAGGGATAGTTTCTTAATTCTCTTTCTGTTGATTCATTATTAGTGTATAGAAATACAGTGATTTTCTGTATATTGATTTTGTACCTTGTGGCTTTACTGAATTTATTTATTAATTCTAATAGTTTTTAGGTGGAGCCTTTAGGATTTTTATGAATATAGTATTATATCATTTGCAAATAATGACAATTTTACTTCTTTCTTAACAATTTAGATATCTTTTATTTCTTTTTCTTGCCTGTTTGGTGTGGCTAAGACTTCCAGCACGATGTTAAGTAGAAGTGCCAAGAGTGATGTTCTTTGTCTTGTTCCTGACCTTAGAATGTTCTCAGTTTTCACCATTTATTTTTATGCTAGCTGTGGGTTTTTCATATATGGCCTTTATTATGTCAAGGTATGTTTCCTCTAAATCTACTTTATTGTGGGTTTTTATCATGAATGGATGTTGTATTTGTCAAAAGACTTTTCTGCATTTATTGAAATGATCATATGTTTTTTATCCTCTCCTTTATTGATATGATGTATCACATTGATTGATTTGTGAATATTGAACCACACACACATCCTGAAAATAAATCCCTCTTGATTATGGTGAGTAATGTTTTTAATGTATTGTTGGATTCAGTTTCCTAATATTATGTTGATTTGTGCATGTGTGTTCATCAATGATATTGGCCTGGAGTTCTCTTTTATTGTCGTGTCTTTATTTGGTTTTGGTATCAGGGTAATGCTGGCCTGATAGAATGAATTTGCAGGTTTTCCTTTTTCTAATTTTTGGAAAAGTCTGAGAAGAATACATATTAACTCTTCTTTATTTATTTTTTTGGTATTAACTCTTCCTTAAATGTTTTTTAGAATTCACCTGTGAAGCTGTTTGATCTTGGACTTTCTTTGTTGGGAGTTTTTCTTTTTTTTTTTTTTTTTATTTCTAATTCAATTTCATTGCTGGTAATCTGTCCCTTAAAATTTTCTCTTTCTTCCTGCTTCAGTTTTGGTATGTTGTATGTTTCTAGTAAATTATCTATTTCTTCTAGGTTGTCTAATTTTTTGGCATATACTTTTTCATAATATTCTCTTAAAATCTTTTGTTTTTATGTGTTGTCAGTTGTTATTTCTCCTCATAATTTCTGATTTTGTTTATTCGAGTCCTCTCTCATTTTTTTATGAATCTTTCTAGATGTTTATCAGTTTTGTTTGTCTTTTCAAAGAACCAGCTTCTGGTTTCATTGATCTCTTATTTTAATTTTTTTAGTTTCTATATCATTTATTTCTACTCTAATCTTTATTATTTCCTTCCTTCTGCTGGTTGGGGTTTTGTTTATTTTTCTATCTCCTTTAGGTGTAATATTATGATGTTTATTTGAGATTTTTCATGGTTCTTGAGGCAGGTCTGTATTTCTGTAAATTTCCTTCTTTGAACAGCTTTTGCTGCACCCCAAAGATTTTGGACATTTTTGTTTTCATTTTCATTTGTCTCCTTGTTTTTCTTTTTCTTCTTCTTTGATTTTCTGGTTGAAACATTCATTGTTTAGTGATATTCTGAATTTGTTGAGACTTGTTTTGTGGGATAATATATGATATATTCTGGACAATGTTCTGTGTGCACTTGTAAAAAAAATGTGCATTCTGCTGATTTAGGATGGAATGTTCTGAATATATTGGTTACGTCCATCTGGTCCAGTGTGTCATTCAAAGCCACTGTTTCCTTGCTGATTTTCTGTTTAGATGATCTGTCCACCGATGTAAGTTGGATGTTAAAGTCCCCAACTATTATTATATTACTGTTAGTTAGTTCCTTTATGTTTGTTATTAACTGTTTTATGTATTTGGGTGCTTTCATGTTGTGTGCATAAATATTTACAATTGTTATATCTTCTTGGATTGTTTCCTTTATTATTATTAGTTTCCTTCTTTGTCTCTTGATACAAAATCTTAATTTAAAATATGATTTAAAACTCTTGTTTAAAATTTTTTTATGTTTTATTTATTTGTGAGAGCAAGAGAGACAGAGCATGAGTGGGGGAAGGGAAGAGAGAGAAGGGGAAACACAGAATCCGAAACAGGTTCCAGGTTCTGAGCCATCAGCACAGAGGCTGACGTAAGGCCCCAACCCACAGACTGCAAGATCATGACCCTAACCAAAATCAGATGCTTAACTGACTGAGCCACCCAGGTGCCCCTAAAACTCTTGTTTTAAAATATAGTTTGCTGTAAAGTATATTTTGTTTGATATAAATATTGGTATCTGGCTTTCTTTTCACATCCATTTGCATTATAAATGTTTCTGCATCCCCTCACTTTCAATCTACATGTGTCTTTAAGTCAGAAATTAATCTCTTTAGACAGTACATAGTTTTTTTTTTATCCAATCAGTCAACCTATGTCTTTTATTGAAACATTTAGTCCTTTTACATTCTAAGTAATTATTGATAGGTGTGTATTTATTGCTATTTGATTTGGTTTTGGTTGGTTTTGTAGTTCTTCTCTGTTCTTTCTTCCTTTGCTCTCTTCTTTCATCATAGGTTGGCTTTGTTTAGTGATATACTTGTAGTCCTTTCTCTTTATTTTTTATATCTCTATAACTGGTTTTGACTTATGGTCATCATTACTATGGTTTGTATATAACAACTTCAGCATATAGCAGTCTATATTAAGTTGATGGTCACTTAAGTTTGAACCCATTCTTTACTCTTCTCCTCCCCATGTTTTAAGTATATGGTGTCATATTTCACATCCTTTGATTTTGCTAGTTTCTTGATTTATTGTTACAGATATACTTAATTTTACTGCTTTTGTGCTTCCTACTTTTCTTTTACTTATGGTTTTTCTTTTCCACTCTAAGATTACCCTTTACCATTTCTTGTATGGTTTTTTTAGTAGTCATGAACTCCTTTAGCTTTTGTTTATCTGAGAAACTCTGTCTCTCCTTCTATTCTGAATTATAGCCTTGCTGGATAAAGTATTTTTGGCTGCAGATTTTTTCTTTTTAGCACTTTGACTAATATCTCATGCTACTGTCTTCTGGCCTGCAAAGTTTCTGCTGAAAAATTCCCTGAGAGCCTTATGTGATTTCCCTTATACATAACTGTTTTCTTTTCTATTGCTACTTTTAAATTTCTCTCTTTATCAGTACTTTTTAAATTTTAAATATTATGTGTCTCATTGTTGACCTCCTTGGGTTGATTTTGTTCGGGATTCTCTGTGCCTCCTAGATCTGGTGTTGTTTCCTATATCAGATTAAGGATGTTGTAGCTATTATTTCTTCAAATAACTTTTCTGCCCCTCTTTCTCTTTCTTCTCCCTCTGGCATTCTTATGATACAAAAAATTATTATGCATGATGATGTTCTTGAGTTCCCTTAACCTATTCTCATTTTTTTATTGTTCTTTTTGCTTTTTCAGCTTGGTTTCCATTACTTTGTCTCCCAGGATACTGATGCATTATTCTGCTTTCTCTAGTCAAATATTTATTTTCTCTAGTGTATTTTTAATTTCAGTTATTGAGTTTTTCATCTATGATTGGTTATTTTTTAATATTGTCTATCTCTTTATTGAAGTTTTCACTGAGATTTTCCACTATTTTCTCAAGTTCATTGAGCATTTTTGTGGCTATTTATTTTGAATTCTTTATAAGGCATACTGCTTATCTTCATTTCATTTAACTCCTTGCTGTGATTTTGTCCTATTCTTCATTTGGGACATATACATTGGTCTCATTTTGTATAACCCTCTTTATTTGTATATATTAGGAAAGTGAGCTACATCTCGTGATCCTGTAATTAGTGGCCTTATGAAGAAGAGGTCCTGTAGTGCAATGTCCCATGTTCACCAGAACTAGGCCTTCAGGTGTGTGTATTGTGTGTTTTGTGCACCCTATTGTTGTGATTGAACCCGTATGGCTTCAGTACAGTCAGTTGCCATAACCCCTTTGGCCTATTTTGGGGAGGTTTTGATACCTGTGCTGTTAAGAGTCTAGTCTGACATTACCTTGGTCTTTTTTTTCTCCAAATCTTACAGTGCTTTAACTTAAAAAAAAGTACATGTATGAACATTTCCAACATATGTAAAGGAGATTTGTAATATCTTAAGGAAATACTATGTCTACATACAGGCTAATTAATTTGAAATCTCAAAAAGATAATGATTTTCCTAAATATAAAAGACAAAATTGACTGAAGAAAGAGAAACTATGAATAAATCAAAAACTATAAAAAATGTTGAAAAATTCAAAAATTACATCCAAATAAGGATATGGAATAAAATAATATTGATATCTTTCTAGCCTTTAAAAAACAGATAATTGCACCTTATATGATCTGTGCATGCATTTTAAAGTTCCATTGCCAGGTTGCCAGGTTCCAGGTTTAAAGTTCCAGGTTGCCAGGTCATCTAAAACCTAATTCAGATAATAGAAATTTATCATATTAATATATGAAGAAGTTAAAAAAAATTGAGAGAGCTGAAAAGTCAAACTTCACAAAAGAATAAAAACTGATAATCAGCATAAAATTCAGCTCTATTGGTCAATTCACCTTCACCTATCCATGGCAGATGTTGATTATTAACCAATCTAGAACCTCTTATTTATACCAACCACTTATGTTTATTATGTTAATCTTTTTTTTAATGGTTTCAGGAGTAGGATTTAGTGATTCATCACTTACATATAATACCAAGTGCTTATCTCAACTTGTACTCTCCTTAGTGCCCATCACTCATTTAGCCCATCCCCCACCCAACACCCCTCCAGCAACCCTCAGTTTCCTCTCTGTATTTAAACATCTCTTATGGTTTTCCTCCCTGTTTTTACCTTATTTTTCCTTCCCTTCCCTGTGTTCATTTGTTTCCTTAATTCCACATATGAGTGAAATCATATATTTATCTTTCTCTGATTAACTAATTTCATTTAGCATAATACACTCTAGTTCCATCCATGTTGTTGCAAATGGCAAGACTTCATTCTTTTTGATCCCCGAGTAATATTTCATTGTGTATATATACCATATCTTCTTTATTTGTCAGTCAATGGACATTTGGGCTCTTTCCATAATTTCGCTACTGTTGATAGCACTGCTATAAACATTGCAGGGCATGTGCCCCTTGGAATCAGCATTTTTATATCCTTTGGATAAATACCTAGTTGTGCAATTGCTGGGTCATAGGGTAACTCTATTTTTAATTTTTTGAGGAACTTCCACACTGTTTTCCAGAGTGGCTGCACCAGTTTGCATTCCCACCAACAGTGTAAAATTGATCCCCTCTCTCTGCATCCTCACCAATATCTCATGTTTAATGAGTTGTTAATTTTAGCAGGTTTTGACAGGTGTGAGGTGGTATCTCATTGTTGTTTTGATTTGTATTTCCCGGATGATGAGTGATGGTGAGCATTTTTTCATGTGTCTGTTAGCCATCTGGATGTCTTCTTTGGAGAAGGGTCTATTCATGTCTTTTGCCCATTTTTTTTACTGGGTTATTCATTTTTTGGGTGTTGAGTTTGATAAGTTCTTTATAGCTTTTGGATACTAAGCCTTTATCTGATATGTCATTTGCAAATATCTTCTCCCATTCTGTCTGTTGCTTTTTAGTTTTGTTGATTGTTTCCTTCGCTGTGCAGAAGCTTTTTATCTTGATGAGGTCCCAATAGTTCATTTTTGCTTTTGTTTCCCTTACCTCTGGAGACATGTCTAGTAAGAAGTTACTGCAGCCTATGTTAAAGAGGTTGTATGCCTGTTTTCTCCTCTAGGATTTTTATGGTTTCCTGTCCTACATTTAGGTCTTTTATCCATTTCGAGTTTATTTTTGTGTATGGTGTAAGAAAGTAGTCAAGGTTCATTCTTTTGCATATCGTTGTCTAGTTTTCCAAACATCATTTGCTGAAGAGACTGTTTTGTTTTGTTTTGTTTTTTTCCTGTTGGATACTCTTCCCTGCTTTGTCAAAGATTAGTTAGCCATACATTTTTGGGTCCATTTCTGGGTTCTCTATTCTGTTCCATGATCTATGTGTCTGTTGTTGTGCCAGTACTATACTGTCTTGATGATTACAGATTTGTGATATAGCTTGAAGTCTAGAATTGTGATCCCTCCAGCTTTGGTTTTATTTTCCAACAGGATCTTTTCTGGTTCCATACAAATTTTAGGATTGTTTGTTCTAACTCTGTGAAGAATTCTTGTGCTATTTGATAGCAATTGCATTGAATGTGTACATTGCTTTGGGTCGTATCAACATTTTAACAATATTTGTTCTTCCACTCCATAAACATTTAATGTTTTTCCATTTCTTTGTGCCTTTCTTCAAATTGTTTCATAAACTTTCTCTAGTTTTCAGTGTGTAGATCTTTTACTTCTTTTGTTAGGCTTATTCCTAGGTATTTTATGGTTTTTGGTGCAACTGTAAATGGGATCGATTCCTTAATTGTTGGGTCATAGGGTAGCTCTATTTTTTCTGCTGCTTCATTATAGGTGTATAGAAATGTAACCAATTTCTGTACGTTGGTTTTATATCTTGTGACTTGGCTGAATTCATGAATCAGTTCTAGCAGTTTTGTGTGTGTGTGTGTGTGTGTGTGTGTGTGTGTGTGTGTGTGTAATCTTTCAGGTTTTCCACATAAAGTATCCTGTCATCTGCAAATAGTGAATGTTTGACTTTTTTCTTGAGGATTTGGATGTCTTTTATTTATGTTTGTTGTCTGATTGCTGGGGCTAAGACTTCCAACATATGTTGAATAACATTGGTGAGAGTGGACATCCCTGTCATATACCTGACCTTAGGGAGAAAACTCTGTTTTTCCCCATTGAGGATGATATTAGCTGTGGGTCTTTCCTATATAACCTTTATGATCTTCAGGTATGTTCCTTCTGTCCCTACTTACTTAAGGCTTTTTATCAAGAAAGGATGCTGTATTTTGTCAAATGCTTTTTCTGTATCTATTGAGAGGATCATGTGGTTCTTATCCTTTCTTTTGTTAATGTGATGTATAACGATGATTGGTTTGTAGATATTGAACCAGCCCTATAGCCCAGGAATAAATCCCACTTGATCATGGTTAATAATTCTTTTAATGTATTGTCGGATTCAGTTTACTAGTATCTTGTTGAGAATTTTTGCATCCATGTGCATCAGGGAAATTGGTCTGTACTTCTCCTTTTTAGTGAGGTCGTTGTCTGGTTGTGGAATCAATGTAATGCTGGCCTCATAGAATGAGTTTGAAAGTTTTCCTTTCCTTTCTATATTTTGGAATATCTTCAAAAGAACAGGTATTAACTCTTCTTTAAATGTTTGGTAGAATTCCCCCTGGAAAACCATCTGGCCCTGGAGTCTTGATTCTTGGGAGATTTCTGATTACTGATTCAGTTTCCTTTCTGGTTATGAGTCTGTTCAAATCTATTTCTCCCTGTTTCAGTTTTGGTAGTTTATATGTTTCTAGGAATTTTTTCATTTCTTCCAGATTGCCCAATTGGTTGGCATATAATTGCTCATAATATTCTCTTATTATTGTTTGTATTTCTGTGGTGTTTGTTGTGACTCTCCTCTTTAATTCCTGATTTTATTTATGTGGGTCTTTTCCTTTTCCTTTTTCATGAATCTGACCAGGGGGTTAACAATTTTGTTTTCTTTCAAAGAACCAGCTCCTGTTTCTGTTGATATCTTCTACTGTGTTTTTTTTTTTTTTTTTAATTTTGATATCACTGATTTCTGCTCTAATCTTATTTCCCTTCTTCTGCTGGCTTGGGCTTTATTTGCTGTTCTTTTTCCAGCTCCTTTAGGTGTAAGGTTAGGTTGTGTATTTGAGACCCTTGTACCTTCTTTAGGAAGGCATGGATTGCTATATACTTCCCTCTTATGACCACCTTTGCTGCATCCCAGAGATTGGAGCTGTCGTGTTTTCATTTTCATTGGCTTCCATGTACTTTTTAATTTGCTCTTTAATTTCTTGATTAAACCATTCATTCTCTAATAGGATGGGTTTTTTTTAGTTTTTTAATGTTTTGTTTATTTTTGAGAGAGAGAACACAAGCAGAGCAGGAACAGAGAGATGGGGGACAGAAGATACAAAGAATGCTGTGCACTGAGAGCGTGGGGCTTGAAGTCACGTACTGCAAGATCATGACCTGAGCTGAAGTCAGACACTCAACTGACTGATCCACCCAGGTGTCCCAGTAGGATGTCCTTTAATCTCCAAGTACTTGTGGTCTTTCCAAAAATTTTCTTGCAGTTGATTTCAAGTTTCATAGCATTGTGGTCCAAAAATATGCATGGTATGATCTTGACTATTTTGTACTTGTTGAAAACTGGTTTGTGACCCAGTATATGATCTATTCTGGAGAATGTTCCATGTGCACTTGAGTAAAATGTGTACTCTGCTGCTTTGGGATGATATGTTCTGTATATATCTGTTAAGTCATTCTGGTCCAGTGTGTCATTCAAAGCCATTGTTTCCTTGCTGGTTTTCAGCTTAGATGATCTGTCCATTGCTACACATGGGGGTATTAAAGTCCTACTATTTTGGTGTCATTATCAATGAGTTTCTTTATATTTGTGATTAATTGATTTATATATTCAGGTTTTCCATGATGGGGGCATTTACCATTTACCATTTTATTTATATTTACCATTGTTAGATCTTCTTGGTGGATAGACCTCTTAATTATGATATAGTGCCCTCTTTCATCTCTTGTTACAGTTTACACTTAAAATCTAGTTTGATATAAGTATGGCTACTCTGGCTTTCTTTTGATATCCATTAGAGTGATAAGTGGTTATCCATCCCCTCACTTTCAATCTGCAGGTATCTTTAGGTCTAAAATGAGTCTCTTGAGGGTAGCATAGAGATGGGTCTTGGGTTTTTTTATCCATTCTGATACCTTATGTCTTTTGATTACATTTAGAGTGATTATTTAAAGATATAAATTTAGTGCCATTCTGTTGCCTCTAGGGTTGGTGTTTCTGGTGATGTTCTCTGGTCCTTTCTAGTCTTTGTTGCTTTTGCTCTTTTTTGTTTTGTTTTGTTTTTACTCCAAAGATTCCCCCTTAAAATTTCTTGCAGGGCTGGTTAAGTGGTCACGAACTCCTTTAGTTTTTGTTTATCTGGGAAACTCTTTATCTTCCTTCTCTTTTGAATGAGAGCTTTACTGGATAAAGAATTCTTGGCTGCATATTTTTCTGATTCAGCACATTGAATATATCCTGCCACTCCCTTCTGGCCTGCCAAGTTTCTTTGGACAGATCTGCTGCTAAAGTGATGTTTTCCCTTGTACATTAAGGACATTTTTTCTCCTGCTGCTTTAATAATTCTTTCCTTCTCTGTGTATTTTGTGAATTTGACTAAGAAATGCCTTCGTGATGGTTGGTTTTTATTGAATCTGATGGGAGTTCTTTGTACTTTTTGGATTTTGATGTCTATGTCCTTCCCCAGATTAAGGAAGTTTTCAGCTATAATTTGCTCACATAAACCTTCTTCCCCTTTTTCTCTTTCTTCATCTTCTGGGACTCTTATGATCCAAATGTTATTCCTTTTTAATAAGTTACTGAGTTCTCTAAGTCTTGCATCATTATCTTTTGCCTTTGTTTCCCTCTTTTTTTCTGTTTCCTTCTTCTCCATAATTTTATCTTCTATATCACTGACTCAGTGCTCTACTTTGTCCATCCTTGCCCTCATGGCATTCATTCGAGACTGCATCTCAGTTAACAGCATTTTTAATTTTTGCCTGACTAGATTTTACTTCTCTTATCTCTGCAGAAAGGGATTCTTTGGTGTCTTCTATGTTTTTTTTTTTTACCCCAGCTAGTATTATCATTGTGGTTTTAAATTATATTTCAGACATCTTATTTATATTTGTGTTGATTAAATCCCTGGCCACCATTTCTTCTTGTTCTATCCTTTGACAATTCTTCTGTCTTATCATTTTGAAGAAAGAAAAAAATAATAAAATAAAAAATGAAAATTAAAAACAAAACAAAAAAGTCAAATAAAGGAAGCTAGATCCTAAGTGTGTTTTGGTATGCTTGTTGAAAGAAGCTTGATAGAGGGGCACCTGGGTTGCTTAGTTGGTTAAGCTTCTGACTTCAGCTCAGGTCATGATCTCACAGATCATAGGTTTAAGCCTGGCATCATGAGCTGTGCTGACAGCTCAGAGCCTGGAGCCTGCTTTGGATTCTGTGTCTCCTTCTCTCTCTGCCCCTCCCCAACTCACAAATTGTCTCTCAAACATTAAAAATTTAGAAAAATAAAATCATCTCTTTAAAAAAACAAGCTTGATAGAATAGAGGAAAAAGAAAAAGGAAAAAAAATTTTTTTAAATAAAATAAGAGTAAAAAGTTAAAAAAAATAAAAAAAGATTTGCTGTTTCTGTATCCAAGAAAGAGAAAGAAAATGAAAGAAAAAAGGAAAACAATTTAAGCAAAAACAGAAGCAAAGAAAACAAACGAACCAGCAAACAAAATGAAACCCAAATGAGGTTACATTCAGTGTTCCCTAGCACTGGAACTTTGAAGCATACTATAATCCATAGACTAAGTAGGTGGAGGGATTTGTGCTCGTCTTCTGGGGGATGTGCCTGGAGGGTACATTTGGGTGAGGCTTGGTGCAACAGTTCCATTCTCCACTTGGTGGCACTGCTTAACTTACTGGGGTGGATCTGTGTGTGTGCCCACACATGTCTGCATGCATGCACTCGAAGTGAAAATGGCTTCACCACCCAGCTCCCTGGTATCTGGCGCAGGAACTTTTCACTCTCACCATGCTGTGATCAAACACCCCTCCTTTGTCTCAGGCCTCCATCGGCTCCCTGGCCCTACCTTGTCTGTGTCCAAGCTGTCTGCCTGCCAGGTGGCACCTCCCTCCAGAGTTTTATCTTAGATTGGGCTGTATTTCAAAACCCCACACTTCAGAGACCCCTGTGGCCTGAACAAATGGTGAGTCTCTTGGGCAGAGTCTCACCCAGGAATGGCCAGGTGCTAGCTTGTCTCAGAAAATGTTTGCGGGATCATGCAGTGGCAGAAGTTCAGAGTTTATGGCAAATCACAACACAGCCAGTGCCAGGTTTTGCCACACTCTGGCGGCTTTGTCCCAATACCAGCAAACATGGCCCTTCTCCGGGGTCCACTGGGACCTTTGCCCATGGGGAGGCCATATGGCCTCTACTAAATGAACTCCAATCAGGGGAACCACTTCTCCCCATGTGGCACATAGACCACACAGACCATGCTCCCTGCTCCTGAGATTTGCCCTACGTCCTCACCAGAGCACTGCCAGACACTGAGCTCTGAACCTTCCGTCTCTGTTCCACTGTTTATAGAATCCTGGTGGTATTGAAACCCTCTCCTTTCTCCCTGTCAATGGTTTTGGAGAACAGATTTCTTGTCCAGTCCCCTGCGAATGTTTTCACTCTTCCTCTCTCTTTCTCTCCAGCTACTTTTGGCAGGGAGGGCATTTTTCTTGGACGATAATGAAACACTCCACTCTCCCCCTTTCTCTTTTTCTCTCTTTCTCCAAGAAAACAGCTTCCTACCCTCCATGGCTCCATGGCTCTTCCCCAGTTCCCCTCTCCACACCATGTACCTGCCAAGTTCTGTGGCTCAAATATGCAGATTGTTGCTTTAATCCTCAGATCAATTTCCTAAGTGTTCAAAATGGTTTGATGCTGACCTAGCTGCGTTTCAGGGACAAAATAAGTTCAGGGACTCCATACTACTCTGTCATCCTTTTTTTTTATGTTTCATTATTTTTTTTCTTTTTGAGAGAGAGAGGGTGAAAGTGAGCAAGAGGCAGAGAGAGAAGGAGAGAGAGAGAAATGGCACTCACCCAAATCAGAGCTCAAACTCACAAATTGTGAGATCACGACCTGAGCTGAAGTCAGATGCTTAACCAACTGAGCCACCCAGGCACCCCACTACTCTGCCATCCTAACCCGAAAACCTCACCTTTGTCTTTTAATTGAATTTAATCAAATGCCTTCCCTCAGCCCACTGCCAATGTTGTGACTGCACTGAACTGCAGGGCACTCTCCCTGTGATATCCCTGAGAGGCTCTAATTTGTGAATGGGGCCTGCAGTATCAGATATCTGCCCATAGTCTATCTGTTGGGTTTGCAGTGACCCTGAACTATAGGACTTTCTCCTTGTACTGCCCTTTGTGAGGTTTTTGTTGGTTGGCAAAGCCAGAAGTCTGATCATATGTCTGCCTCCAGCCCACTACTGGGACTGCAGTTGAGCTGTTGTGTAATTATCTTCCACTCTCAACAGGGCAAGAGTCACTTTGAGGTGGTGCTGGTCACTATCTCAGCTGCTTGCAGAATGAGACAGGTCAGGTGCCACTTTGGAGGGATTCCTGCTGAGTAGGTCAGGTTGGATGTGGTATATCTACAGGACAAGATGAGCCTGGGTATGGTATGTTAACATATTGTGTGGAGAGTGTTCATTCTGGCTACAGCAGGTATCTGGGTATCTAGGCTGGAGAGGGGAGAGAAATGGTGCCAGCCAGCCTTTTTTCTTGGAGAATTTTCCTAAGTATTCCTGTCTCTCCAGCACACTTTCTGAATTTTCTAAATATCCTTCCTGTATACCTTGAGTGCTTTTCAAACTGATGCTTCTATGCTGTATCTTGGTGAGGTTGTTTGTTATGTTATCTCTTTAAGGGTGGGGACTCAGTTCCCTATCTCCCTCAGTATCTTCCAGAGCTGAACCTCCTAATTTTTAAAGTAACTGGAGTTAAGCTCCACCAATTCAAAAAATTACAGAATTAAGCCCCATTGATTTTCAAAGCAAAATATTATGGGTACTCATCTTCCCAGTGCAGGTGCCCCATGTCTGGGGTGCCTGGTGTGAGGACTGTTCCTCTCCTTTATCTGTGCTTGTGGTGTCACTCCTGTTTGTGATTAGTCTTGCTGGGAGTTTCATTTCAGACCAGGTCTCTACCCCTCCTACCGTTTTTGATGTGGTCTCCTGTCTCTAACTGTAGAGAGTCTGTTCTTCCAGTCTTCACATAATTTTTTGGTTAGTTGTACTGATGTGACTGTTATTTAGGTGTATACATGGGATGAGGTGAGCTTAGGGTCCTCCTACTGTGCCATCAGTTTTAATAGTTTTTTTTATGTGGTCTTTATGGTTTTCTATATATGGTATCATGTCATTTGCAAAGAATGATGGTTTAATTTCTTCCTTGGCAATTTGGATGTGTTTTATTTCTTTTTATTTTCTGATTTCTGTGGCTAGAAATTCCAGTATTACGTTGAATGAAAGTGATGAGAAAGGACATTCTTGACTTGTCCTTGATCTTAGAAGAGAAACTGTCAGTACTTCAGTAAGTTAGCTGTGGTTTTTTCATATATGGCATTTATTATGTTGAAGTGTTTTTCCTCTAAGCCCACTTTGTTGAGAGTTTTTATCATAAATGGATGTTTTATTTTGTGAAATGTTTTTTATGCACCTCTTGAGATTATATTTTTTTTAACTTGAGTGTAGCTGACACACAATGTTACATTACTTTCAGATGTACAACATAGTGTTTCAACGAGTTTATACATTATACTATACTCACCATAATTGTTGCTACCATCTCTTACCATACAAGGCTATTGCAATATCATTGACTATTTTCCTTCTGCCATTCCATCTATTTCAATGTCTTATTGATTCCATAACTACAAGCCTATATCTTCCACCTCCCTTCACCTATTTTGCCCATTCCCCCATATGCTGCCCTCTAGCAACCATCACTTTGTTCTCTGTATTTACAGAACTGATTCTGCCTTTCATTTGTTTATTCACTTGTTTTCGTTTTTAGAATACACATATAAGTGAAATCATATGGTATTTGTTGTTCTCTGGTTGACTTAGTTCACTTAGCATAATAAACTTTATCCATCTATGTAGAAAATGGAATAATCTCATCCATTTTTATGGTTGTGTAATAGTCCATTATATATAGAACACATCTTTCATTTTTTCATTTTTATATATTTTTTTTACTTTTTATTTAAATTTTAGTTAGTTAACATACTGTGCAATATTGGTTCCAGGAGTAGAATTCAGTGATTCATCACTTACATACAACACCTAGTGCTCATAATAACAAGTGCCCTCTTTAACACCCATCATCCATCTAATCCATCCAATCCAACTTCTTCATTCAACCCTCAGTTTGCTCTCTATCATTAAGAGTCTCTTGTGGTTTGTTTCCCCTCTCTCCTTTTTCCCCACTTTCCATATGTTCATCTGTCTTGTTTCTTAAATTACACATGAGTGAAATCATATGGGATTTATCTTTCTCTGATTGAATTATTTCACTCGGCATAATGCATTCTAGCTCCATCAGTGTCTTTGAAAATGAAAAGATTTCATTCTTTTTGATGGCTGAGTAATATTACATTGTGTGTGTGTGTGTGTGTGTGTGTGTGTGTGTGTGTGTGTGTGTGTGTTGTGTGTGTGTGTCACATCTTCCTTATCCATTCATCAGTCGATGGACATTTGGGCTCTCTCCATAGTTTGCCTATTGCTGATAATACTGCTATAAACATCAGGGTGCATGTACCCCTTCAAATCTGTATTTATATATCCTTTGGGTAACTACCTAATAGTGAAATTGCTGGATCTTGGGTAGTTCTATTTTCAGTTTCTTGAGGAACCTCTATACTGTTCTCCAGAATGGCTGTACCATTTTGCATTCCCACCAACAGTGCAAGAGGGTTCCCCTTTCTCTGCATCCTTGCCAACACCTGTTGTTTCTTGTGTTCTTAATTTTAGCCATTCTGATAGGTGTGAGGTGGTATCTCATTGTCATTTTGACTTGTATTTCCCTGATGATGAATGACGTTGAGCATCTTTTCATGTGTCTGTTAGCCATCTGGATGACTTCTTTGGAAAAGGGTCTACTCATGTCTTCTGCCCATTTCTTAGCTGGTTTTTTGGGTGTTGAGTTTGGATACGAATCCTTTATCAGATATGTCATTTGCAAATATCTTCTCACATTCCATAGGCTGCCTTTTAGTTTTATTGATTGTTTCCTTTGCTGTGCAGAAGCTTTTTATCTTGATGAGGTTCCAATAGTTCAGGTTTGCTTTCGTTTCCATTACCTTTGGCAACGTATCTAGTAAGAAGTTGCTCTCGCCAAGGACAAAGAGGTTGCTGCTGGTGTTCTTCTCAAGGATTTTGATGGCTTCCTGTCCCACATTTTATGAGGTGACCATATAGCTGTGGGTCCATTTCTGGGTTTTCTTTTCTGTTCCACTGATCTATGTGTCTGTTTTTGTGACAGAACCATACTTTCTTGATGACTATAGCTTTGTAATATAGCTTGAAATCTTAAATCGTGATGCCACCACTTTTGTTTTCGTTTTCAGCGTTGCTTTGACTATTCAGGGTCTTTTGTGGTTCCATAACAATTTTAACATTGTTTTAGCTCTGCGAAAAATACTGATGGTATTTTTGATAAGGATTGCAGATTGCAATAAATATGTAGATTGCTTTGGGTAGTATAGACATTTTAACAATGTTTGTACTTATAATCCATGAGCATGGAATGTTTTTCTATTTATTTGTGTTCTCTTCAATTTCTTTTATAAGTATTGTATAGTTTCCAGAGTATATATCTTTTAACTCTTTAGTTAGGTTTATTCCTAGGTATCTTATTGTTTTTGGGTGCAATTGCAAATGAGATCGATTCCTTGATTTCTCTTTATGCTGCTTTGTTATTGATTTATAAAAATGCAACAAATTTCTGCATGTTGATTTTATATCCTACAACTTTGTTTTACATGAAGAATAATTTACATGTTGTGTTTGTTTTACATGAAGAATAATTCTTCTTTTTTTACATTTATGTATTTATTGAAAGACAGAGAGCAGGGGAAGGGCAGAGAGTGAGGGAGACAGAGAATCCCAATCAAGCTCCATGCACTGTGCAGTCTGAAACAGGGCTCAAATTCATGAACCATGAGATCATGAAGTCATGAGCTGAAGTCAAGAATCAGATGCATGACTGAATCACCCATGTGCCCTGAAGAATAATTCTTTAAATGTACTATTGAATTTGATTTGCTAATATCTTGTTGAGAATTTTTGCATCCATGTTCATCAGGGCTATTGGCCTGTAGTTCTCCTTTTTCGTGGTGTCTTTGTGTGGTTTTGGAATCAAGGTAATGCTTGGCTTCATAGAATGAGTTTGCAAGTTTTCCTTCTATTTCTATTTTTTGGAACAGTTTGAGAAGAATAGGTATTAACTCTTCTTTATTTTTTTTTTTTAAGTCTTTTTATTATTTATTTTTGAGACAGAGGGAGACACAGACCATGAGCTGGGAAGGGGCAGAAAGAGAAAGAGACACAGACTCTGAAGCAGGCTCCAGGCTCCGAGCTGGCAACACACAGCCTGATGTGGGGCTCAAGCTCATGAACCGTGAGACCATGACCTAAGCCAAAGTCGGACGTTTAACAGATTGAGCAACCCAGGTGCCCCAGTATTAACTCTTCTTTAAATGTCTGGTAAAATTCCTCTGGAAAACCACATGGCCCTGGACTTTTGTTTGGTGGGAGATTTTTTATTACTGAGTCGATTTCTTTGCTGTTCTTCCTGTTTCAGTTTTGGTAGTACAAGAGTTTCTAAGAATTTGCCCATTTCTCCCAGATTAACAAGTTTGTTGGCAAAGATTTTTCATAATTCTTTTCAAAGAATTTCTTATAATTGTTTGTATTTCGGTGGTGTTGGTTGTGTTCTCTCCTCTTTCATTTGTGATTTTATCTATGTGGGTCATCTCTCTTCTTTTTGATAAGTCTGGATAGGGGTTTATCAATTTTGTTAATTCTTTCACAGAGTCAGCTTTTAGTTTTGTTGATCTGTACTACTGGTTTGTTTATTTGTTTGTTTCTCTATCATTTATTTCTGCTCTAATCTTCATTATTTCCCTCCTTCTGCTGGCTTTAGGCTTTATTTGCTGTTCCTTTTCTAGCTCCTTTTGGTGTAAAGTTAGGTTGCATACTGGGGACCTTTCTTGCTTCTTGAGATAGGCCTGAATTGCAATATGCTACCTTGTTAGGACTGTCTTTGATGCATCCCAAAAGGTTTGGACTGTCATGTTTTCATTTTCATTTGCTTAGATTTATTTGTTAATTCCTCTTTAATTTCCTGGTAACCCATTCATTCTTTAGTAGGATGTTCTTTAGTCTCTATGTATTTGAGGGCTTTCCAAATTTTTTCTTGTGATTGGCTTCCCATTGTGATCTGAAGATATGCATGGTATGATCTCAACAATTTTGTACTTGTTGAGGCCTGATTTGCGACCCAGTATGTGACGTATTTTGGAGAATGTTCCATGTGCACTCAAAAAGAATGTGTATTCTCCTGCTTTAGAATGAAATGTTCCGAATATACCTGTTAAGTCCATCTGGTTCAGTGTATCATTCAAAGCCATTTTTTCCTTGTTGGTTTTCTGCTTAGGTGATCTGTCCATTGTTGTAAGTGGGGTGTTAAATTTCCCTACTATTATTGTATTATTATCCATAACTTTATGTTTGTGATAAATTGATTTATATATTTGAGTGCCTCCAGGTTGGGAGCATATTTACAATTCTTAGATCTTCTTGATGGATAGACCCTTTAACTATGATATAATGCCCTTCTACATCTTTTTTTACAGTTTTTGTTTTAAGTCTAGTTTGTATGATATAAATATGGCTATTTCAGGTTTCTTTTGACATCCATCAGCATGATAGGTGTTTCTCCATCCCCTCATTTCAATCTGCAGGTGTCTTTAGATCTAAAATGCATCTTTTAGGCAACATATAGATGGATCTTATTTTCTAAAAATTTTTTTTTAATTTTTTTTTTTAACGGTTATTTATTTTTGAGACAGAGAGAGACAGAGCATGAATGGGGGAGGGTCAGAGAGAGGGAGACACAGAATCTGAAACAGGCTCCAGGCTCTGAGCTGTCAGCACAGAGCCCGACCCGGGGCTCGAACTCACGGACCGCGAGATCATGACCTGAGCCGAAGTCGGCCACTTAACCGACTGAGCCACCCAGGCGCCCCTTTTCTAAAAATTTTTTAACACTTATTTATTTTTGAGAGAGAAAGAGCGTGAGTGGGGGAGGGGCAGAGAGGGAGGGAGATACAGAATCCAAAGCAGGCTCCAGGCACTGAGCTGTCAGTGCAGAGCCTGACACGGGGCTAGAACCCACGAACTGTGAGATCACAACCTGAGCCAAAGTCAGACACTCAACTGACTGAGCCACTCAGGCACCCCTTGTTTTTAATCCATTCAATATCTGTCTTTTGATTGGAACATTTAGTCCATTTACATTCACATTGATTATTGAAAGATATGAATGTAGTGCCATTGTGTTACCTTTAGAGTTGGTGTTTCTGGTGATGCTCTCTGGTTCTTTCTAGTCTTTCTTGCTTTTGGTCTTTGTTCCCCCTCTACTCAAAGAGTCCCCCTTAAAATTTCTTCCAGGGGTGTCTTTTTTTTCACCTTTATTTTTTTTATTTTTTAAAATTTACATACAAATTAGCATATAGTGCAACAATGATTTTAGGAGTAGATTCCTTAGTGCCCCTTACCCATTTAGCCCATCCCCCCTCCCACAATCCCTCCAGTAACCCTCAGTTTGTTCTCCATATTTATGAGTCTCTTCTGTTTTGTCCCCCTCCCTGTTTTTATATTATTTTTGTTTCCCTTCCCTATGTTCATCTGTTTGGTCTCTTAAAGTCCTCATGAGTGAAGTCATATGATTTTTGTCTTTCTCTGACTAATTTCACTTAGCATAATACCCTCCAGTTCCATCCATGTAGTTGCAAATGGCAAGATTTCATTCTTTTTGATTGCTGAGTAATACTCTATTGTATATATATACCACATTTTCTTTATGCATTCATCCACCGATGGACATTTGGGCGCTTTCCATACTTTGGCTATTGTTGATAGTGCTGCTATAAACATGGGGGTGCATGTGTCCCTTCGAAACAGCACACCTGTATCCCGTGAATAAATGCCTAGTAGTGCAATTGCTGGGTCATACGGTAGTTCTATTTTTAATTTTTTGAGGAACCTCCATACTGTTTGCCAGAGTGGCTGCACCAGCTTGCATTCCCATTCCAGGGGTGTCTTAATGGTCACAAATTCCTTTAGCTTTTGTTTGTCTGGGAAACTCTTTATCTTTCCTTCTATTTTTAATGACAGCTTTGCTGGATAAAATATTTTGGCTGCATTTTTTCCCATTCAGCACGTTGAATATATCTTGCCATTCATTTCTGGCCTGTCAATTTTCTGTGGAAAGATCTGCTGTGAACCTGATCAGTCTTGACTTGTAGGTTAAGGATTTTTTTCCCTTGCTGTTTTCAGTATTCTTCCCTTGTCTGTGTATTTTGTGCATTTAACTATGATATGTTTTGGTGATGGCCAGGTTGTATTGAATTTAATGGTTCTCTCTACTTCTTGGATTTTGATGTCAGTGTCCTTCCCCAGATTAGGGAGGTTTTCAGCTATAATTTGTTCACATAAACCTTCTGTCCCTTTTTCGTTTCCTTCATCTTCTGGGACTCCTATGATAGGAATGTTATTACATTTTAATAAATTGCTGAGTTCCCTAAGTCTGCCTTCATGATCCCTGACCTTTGTTTTCCCTCTTCTTTTCAACTTCATTATTTTCCATAATATTATCTTCTATATTGCTAATTTGCTCCTCTGCCTCATCCATCCTCGTTTTTATGGCCATCGTTTGAGTTTGCATGTAGTTTTAGCATTTTTTATTTGCTCCTGATTTTATTTTAGTTCTTTCATCTCTGCAGAAGAATTCTCTGGTGTCTCTATGCTGTTTTCAAGCCCAACTAGTATACTTATTATAATCATTGTTTTAAATTCTAGTTCAGACATCTTACTTATATTTGCATTGACTAAATCCCTGGCTGTCATTTCTTCCTGTTCTTTCTTTTGAGTTGAATTTCTCCATCTTGTCATTTGGAGGAAGAAACAACGATAGAATGAAAAATTCAAAAATGTTTAAAAAATCAAACAAAGGAAGCTAGATACTAGGTGTGTTTCGGTCTTCTTGTTAAGAGAAGCTGCCACATTTTCTCCCTCAAATTATGCAAATTGTTCTGTTAATCCTCAGATTGATTTCCTAGGTGTTCAAAATGGTTTGATGTTGATCTAGCTGTCTTCGAGGGATGAGACAAGCCCAGGACCCCCTTATTACTCTGACATCTTAACTCCTCCACCAGGTTTTCCATAGTAGACTGTCATGTATCTGTAAATAGAGTTTTGCTTTTTCCTTGCTGAATCAGATGCCTTTTATTTCTTTTTGTTTCCTGATTGTTGTGGCTAGTACTTCCAGTACTATGTTAAATAACAGTGTTGAGAGTGGACAACCCTGTCTTATTCCTGATCATAAAGGAAAAGCTCTCAGTTTTTCCTCATTGAAGATGATGTGGTTTTTCATAGATGTCCTTTCTTAGCTGTGGGTTTTTCATAGATGGCCTTCATTATACAGAGGTATGTTCCCTCTAAACCTACTTTGTTGAAGATGTTGTACTTTGTCAAATGCTTTTTCTTGCACCTATTCAAAGGATCAGATGGTTCTTATCCTTTCTTTTATTAATGTGGTGTATCACATTGATTGATTTGCAAATACTGAATCACCCTTGCAACACAGGAATAAAGGCTACTTAATACTGGTGAATGACTCTTTTAATGTATTATTGAATTCAGTTTGCTAGTATTTCAGTGACAGTTTTTGTATCCATGCTCAGGAATATTGGTTGTAGTTCTTTTTTTTAGTGGAGACTTTAACCGTTTATTGTTGTTGTTGTTGTTGTTGATGATGTTGTTGTTTTTAGTAATCTCTACACCCAACACGGGCTCAAACTCATGACCCTGAGATCATGAGTTGCATGCTCTTCCAACAGAGCCAGCTAGGCACGTTTTTATCTGGTTTTGGTATCAGGGTAATGCTGGCCATATAGAATGAATTCAGAATTTTACCTCCTTACCTATTTTGGGGAGTAGTTTGAGAATAGTTACTGTTCTTGAAATATTTGGTAGAATTCACCTGTGAAGCCATCTGGCCCTAGACTTTGTTTATAGGGAGATTTGGTATTACTGATTCAATTTCTTTGCCAATTATCAGTCTCTTCAAATTTTCTACTTCTTCCTATTTCACTTTAGGTATTTTATGTGTCTTGAATTTATCCATTTATTCCAGGTTGTCCAATTTGTTGGCATATAGTTTTCCATAATATTCTATTTTTTTTGTATTTCTGTGGCACTAGTTGTTCTTTCTCCTCTCTCATTTATGATTTTATTATTTGGATCCTTTCTCTTTTCTTGCTGATAAGTCTAGCTAAATGTTTATCAATTTTATTAATTTTTTCTATATACCAGCTCCTGGTTTCATTGATCTGTTCTATTGTTTTTAGTTTCTATATCATTTATTTCTGCTCTAATCTTTATTGTTTCCTTTCTTCTGCTGGCTTTACACTTAGTTTGTTGTTCTTTATCTAGCTCCTTTAGGTGTAGGGTTAGGTTGTTTTCTGATATTTTTTTCTTGTTTCTTGAGTTACTTCTGTATTGCTATATACTTCCCTCTTTAGACTGCTTTTGCTACATCCCACAGGTTTTGGCCTGTGTTTTTACTTTAATTTGTTTCCATGTATTTTTAAACTTTCTTCTTTGATTTCCTGGTTGACCCATTTATTCTTTAGTAGCATGTTATTTAACTTCCATGTATTTGTGGTCTTTCCAAATTTTTTCTTCTGGTTGACTTCAAGTTTCATAGTGCTCTAGTCAGAAAACATGCATGGTATGATCTTAATCTTTTTGTATTTTTTGAGGTCTGATTTGTGACCTAATATGTGATGTATTCTGGAAAATGTCCCCTGTGCACTTGAAAAGAATGTGTATTCTTCTGTTCTAGGATGGCATGTTCTGAATATACCTGTTAAGTCCATCTGGTCCTGTGTGTCATTCAAAGATACTGTTTCCTGGAAAATTCAAAGATTTTCCATTCAGATGATCTGTCTATTGACGATAGTAGGGTGTTAAAGTCACCTACTATTATTGTATTATTATGAATGAGTTCCTTTATGCTTGTTATTAATCATTTTATATATTTAGGTGCTTTCATGTTGGGTGCATACATATTTACAATTGTTAGACCTTTTGGTTGGATTGTCCAGTTTAGTATATTATAGTGGCTTTGTTTTTTAATCTCTTGTTACAGTCTTTGTTTTAAATTCTAATTTGTCCAATATGAGTATTGCTACTCTGGCTTTCTTTTGACATTCTTTTGCGTGATAAATTTTTCTCCATCCCCTTTCAATCTGCAGGTGTCTTTAGGTCTAAAAAGAGTCTCTTGTAGGCAGCATATAGACGGGTCTTGTTTTTTATCCATTCTGACACCCTATGTCCTTTGATTGGCACATTTAGTCCATTTACATTCAGGGTAATTATTGATAGATATGTATTTAGTGCTATGTTGCTACTTGTTTTTGTTGTTGATGTTGCTTCAGGAGATTTTCTCTGATCCTTTCTTTGTCATTTTTGGTCATTCGGTTCCACTCAATGAAGTTCCCTTTAATATTTCTTGCAGGGCTGGTTTAGTGGTCATGAATTCTTGTAGTTTTTGTCTGGGAAACTCCTTATCTCTCCTTCTATTCCGAATGATAGCCTTGCTGAATATTGTCTGTAGATTTTTCTAATTCAGCACTTTGAATGTATCATGTCACTGACTTCTGGCTTTGACAGAAATCCCTGTTTATGTTGAGAAATCCCCAGCTAGTTTTATAAGTCTTCCCTTGTAAGTTAAGGACTTCTTTTCTCTTGCTGCTTTTAAGACTTTTTTTTCTTTATCACTATATTTTGCCAATTTAATTCCAATAGTTTTTGGTGTTGGCATACCTGTGTTGATATTTTTAATTTTTTTTTACTGTTTTTTTTTTTGAGAGGGAGGGAGAGAGCATGAGTGGGACAGGGGCAGAGAGAGAGGGAGGCACAAAATCTAAAGTAGGCTCCAGGCTCTGAGCTGAGAGCACAGAGCCCGATGCGGGGCTTGAACTCATGAACTATATCATGACCTGAGCTGAAGTCAGATGCTTAACCGACTGAGCCACCCAGGCACCCCACTTTTGTTGATATTGTTGAGTTCTCTGTGCCTCCTAGATCTATATGTGTTTCCTTCCCCAGATTAGGGAAATTTTCAGTTACAATTTCCTCAAATAAATTTTCTGCTCCCTCTTCTCTCTCTTTTCTTTTGGGACTCCTAAAATATGAATGTTACTATGTTTGATGGAATCCCTGTGTTCCCTAAGTCAATTCTCATGGTCCATAATTCTTCTTTCTCTCTTTTGTTCAGGTTCATTATTTTCCATTATATTGTTTACTAGGTCACTAATTCATTCCTCTGCTTCTCCAGCCTGCTGTTCATTGAATTGAGAATGTTTCCAGTCCCATTTTTTTTTTTTTTGCACTCATTTCTGACTGATTCTTTTTTTTAACTTTTTATCTCTGTGGTAAGGGTTTCCCTGATGTCTTCCATTCTTTCTCAAGCCTAGTGAGTATCGTTATGCTATAAATTCCCCATCAGGCATGTTACTTGTACCTGTTTTGCTTAGATCTCTGGCCATGACCTTATCTTCTTCTTTCATTTGGGGTGAATTTTTCCATCTTGGCATTTTGTGTTAGAAAAACGAGTTATGTTTCCTGCTCCTGAAAATAATGGCTTTATTTAGAGATCCTGTAGTCCCCAGGTCCTGGTGCTTCAGAGAGTATCTCTGGTGTCTGCTGTGTGCACTCTGGTGTTGTGTTTTGTTTGCTCTATCCTTCAGTCCAGTCATCTGCATAGGCTCTCCTTGCCTGTAGTGGGCAGTCCTTGGTTTTACTGTGGTAAGTTTTAACTAGATGTGTTCTGGTCTGCTTGTGAAATGAGACCTGATACTACTTCCACTAGAACTAAAGCCATGCAGAACTCTTTAGTAGGGAAATGTGTTGTGGTCAGGGGTTTGTGCTGGTCTTCTGGGGAAGGGTCCTGTCACACTGGGTCTGAAGCAAGCTTGATTGAGGACAGTCCCACCAGAGTGCAGGGATATGGGTTTGGTGTAAACAAGTTAGGAAGCCAGTATTGGCACTGTGCTGCTTCACACAGAGGGCTCTGTGTTAATGTTGAAGGGTGGGGGGAGAGAAATGGCAACACCCAGCTCCTTTGTCCCTGGAGAAGCGTCTCTGTAAACACTGCCTCTTAGGAATGCACTGGGAGAAGAGCAAATAATCTACTCCCTGTGTGCCCCAGGCATTCTTCAGATCACTGTTTCCATGCAGTCTACCTCCAGGTGGTTTGCTTGCCTTCCTTCCAGGACAGGGCCTTGCCCTCAGGACTCTATCCCAGCCAAGCCTGCTGACCTTTAAAACTCAAGGTTTTAAACCCTGCTAGTTGCAAGAACTCAGGAAATCAGCCCCTTTTTTTCCCAGCCAATGTCTTTGGGGGAAATCTTCTCCTTATGTGTTCCCATGTGTGCTTTCTTACCCTTCTCTCCACAACCATGGCTCCCTCTCCTCCACAGCACCCATGATGGGTTTCTCTCCTAAACCAAGTCTCCACACTTCCTACTTTCTTCAATGTGACCTCTTCTGTCCTTCTAGTTGTGCAGTTCATTCTGTCAGTCTTCAGGTTGATTTCTGGGATAATTAGGGTGATTTGATAGTTATCTAGTTGTGTTTGTGAGACAAGATGAGCCTAGTGTCCTCCTACTCCCCCGCCATCTTCACACGCTGTTTTTTTAATCCATTCCATTATTCTATGTCTTTTGATTGGAGTATTTAGACCATTTGCATTAAAATAACTCAGAGCATGTACTTACTGGCATTTTGTTAATTATTTTGGATATTTTTATAGTTGTTCTTTCTTCCTTTCTTCTTCTCTTGCTCTCTTGTGGATGACAGCTTTATTATACTTGGATTCCATTCTTTTTTTGTGTGTATGTATGTATTATAGGTTTTTGATTTGTGGTTACCATTAGGCTCATATATAACATAAAATATGTGTAGCCGTCTATATTAAGTTGATGGTTCCTTAAATTTGAATACATTCTAAAAATTTTTTAATGTTTTATTTATTTTTGAGAGAGAGACAGAGCTTGAGCAGGGGAGGGGCACAGAAAGAGGGAGACACAGAATCTGAAGCAGGCCCCAGGCTCTGAGCTGTCAGCACAGTCTAATGTGGGGCTCAAACTCAATGGGGTTTGCCCCACTGGTTTTCAAAGCCAGATGTTATGGGGATTCATCTTCTGAGTGTAAGTCCCCAGTGCCTAGGGTGACTGGTATGGGATTTGATCTTCTTGCTTCTTTGTGCTTGTGGTGTCCCTCCTGTTTGTGACTAGTCTTGTTAAGGGTTTGTTTCCCAACCACATCTCTGCCCCTCCTAGCTTTTTTGATGTGGCCTCCTTTCTACAATTAACCGTGGAAGGTCTGTTTTACCAGTCTTCAGGTTATTTTCAGAGTCCAGTCAGTTTCACGGATGTAGCTGTTATCTCAGTGTGCGCATGGGAGACAGTGAGCTCAGGATCTTCCTACTCCACCATCTTCCCTGAACTCCCCTTAAATGACCTTTTTATTCTCAAAGGGAAATTTTTCTTTTTTTCCAGTTTTATTGCGATATAATTGCCATACAGCATGGTATAAGGTATACAGCATAATGTTTTGACTTACACATACTGTAAAATAATCACTATAAGTTTAGTTAACATCCATTATTTCATATAGATAATAAATAAAGAAAAAAATGGTTTCTTTTCTTGTGATAAGAACTTTTAGTGTAACAGGGAGGAAATTTAACATGTATGGCTCCTTGCAGCTTCTATTTCCCTCGCTGCTGTTACCTATAGCTTAGAAGCTTCAGCTTAGCCCTGAACATATGCATGTTACAGATAAGATTTGCAAAAACTGCTTTTTACTTAAAATCTACCTTATCCAAGGAGATAAAGAAGTATGTACAAAATGACTATGCTATGTTTAAAATTTACAGTAATGACATGACCAGATTTCAGTACACAAAGTTCAACTGACCAAGGACAGAGAAGTTACATGACCTTCCTGGGGTGTCTACAGACATCAGTAACCTTTTGACCCCTAGCCTCTCCTGCTTTCCCCTTTTGCTAACATAAAAGAAACTTGAATTTTATGCCAAGGGGAGATGATTCTTTGGGACAACAGTCTGCAATCTCCTTGGTTTGATGGCTTACTGAATAGTCACTTTCCATATCCCAAATCCTGCCTCATGACTTACAGGCCGGTCAATGCAGTGAGCAGAATGAGCCTGGACTTGGTAACATTAGGATCTACTCTTAACAACTTTCAAATATACTATACAGCAGTATTTACTATAGTCACCGTGTTGTACATTATATCTTCAGTATTTATAACTGTAAATTTGTACCTTTTGATCACTGTCATCCAATTCCCTCCTCCCACCCTATTTAGAGACTTTAACACTAATCCCGTACTCCTTGTTGTTTTGGCTTCTGAAGTCTCTATTCTGTCCCCTAATAATTGCACAGATTTCCTTAAACATTTGAAGACAAAAAATCTTCATCTTTGACCATGGGCTCTGTGTTGGGGCACATCTCCAAAACTGAGTCCAGACAGTTTACACTTCTGCCTTTGTCTTCATTTCTTGCCTCCATAGCTACCCCTTTTGGAATAAGTAGTGCCCAAGTTGATTCAAGCCTTTGGTTAATTTCCAGAGTTCTGAAAAATGTTGATCTGACAGTTTTTTGTCTATTTGTTCACTGAATTTATGGGGAGGACATCAAATTTTGAGTATTTTACTCTGTCATTATTGCTGACAACATTACTATAATGGTTCAAAAATACATCTACCAGTTCTCTAATATTCATCCTTTACATGGTAGAGTCTAAATACCATCATTTCACTCACAGAAGTAGAAAGTGAGAGACTTAGGGTCTACTCAGATTTTTTCTACATATACACACAGCCATGAGTAAGCATGTGGCCTTTTAGATTTCCAGAAATTTCACAGAGGTTTTCAAAGCCCTTTCAGATATATCATTCCCCAGCCTTACCTCTCAAACTGTTTTGTTAATGTATTATATGCCCTGTTACCTATTGCTTCAGGCAGCAGACACCTAAGACATTATCTTACACATATTTTCCATAAATGCCTCCTGAGAAACATCTTTATCACTAGATCAGTTCTGAGTTAAAGATATCTTAATAAAGATAAAATTCTGAATCAGTGTCCCAGGTAGCCATAAGACAGGTAAAAACAAATAATTAATTACATTTATTTATAATGTCAGTTCCAGGCATCTAGGCTGGTATTTTCACTACTACCATTTAGCCAAGGATTGGAGAATAATACTGAGATAAATTAAAATGGCACAATTTGCGGTTCTCATTGAGAATCAATTACACTTTTTGGAATAAGCATCGCCCAGGTTGATTCAAGACTTTGGTTAACTTCCAGAGATCAAAAAAAAAAGTTGATTTTGACTATTTTTGTCCATTTGTTCATTGGTTTTGTGGAGAGGTAAGATTATGAGTCTTTTACTGTCACAATTGCTGACATCTCTCCTATAATGGTTTAAAAATACATCTACAAACTCTCTAGTATTCATTCTTTAAATTAAAAAAAAAATGTTAATGTTTATTAATTTTTGAGATTCAGAGTGTGAGCAGAAGAGGGGCAGACAGAGAGGGAGACACAGAATTTGAAGCAGGCTCCAGGCTCTGAGCTGTCAGCACAGAGCCTGACGCAAGGCTCAAACTCACGAATCGTGAAATCATGATGTGAGCTGAAGTCGGACACTTAACCAACTGAGCCACCCAGGTACCCCTCATTCTTTAAATGGTAGAGTCTATCATTCTATAAATGTGGGTTGCATTTTGTGACTCAATCATAATAAATAGAAAAAAGTGGAAGGGATGGTACATGACTCAAAAGGACTATGTCACAAAAAACATCTTTTTTCCTCCCGCTCTCTTGGATTATTCACTATTGGGAAAGCCAAGTGCACATGCTGAGGCCCACACAGAAGGAATGGAGTATTTCTACCCAAAGCAATGTGGTTGAGAAATCTTAAAAATTAATCCTACAACCCAGTCAAACCTTCAGATAATTGTAGTCACAGCAGACTCCTTATCTCCAGTATCCTGAGAGCCTCTGTGCCAGAACTATTAACTAAGCTACACCCAAATTTCTAACCCCTACAAAACTGTGCAATTAATGTTTGTTGTTTTGATCCACTACAATTTGTTACACCACAGTAGATAGCTCATAAACCCTCTCATAAAAAAAGATTAAACTTTTAAGAGCAGTCCTGAAAAATATATTAGATGATAATCTTTTCCAGTGCTAATCAAATATTATTAGAAAAGGTAAAAGCCTGTTAAAATGGATTCTAGATATAGTTCTTGACAGGTTGTCTGTTATACCTCTGAAATGATCTCTAAAGAAAATGAGAGAAATATATAAGCTGAGGGCCAGTTTTTTGTAGTGAATTTGGAAATTTCTGACCTGACCTAGGAAAAATGTGACCACCAGGTGGCAGTAGCATACCATGAGTTTTATTCAGATGGTACATTAATAAATTTGTATGAAGAACAGGGGATGGGGGAATTCCTTACAGCATGGGACCTTACAGAGTCTCACAACTTAGAAGACGAGGAGGCGAAGAAACTTCATTGAAAGAAGGGAAATAAGAAAGGGTCTTACTGTCTAGGTGGTATCACTCAGCAGCAAGATGGGGACTCTGGGTCAGTGAGCTCCACAAGGCAACAGGGGCTTGAGGTCATTTATAGCACCAGAATTTACCTTATTTGTCACCAGCAGATTTACAAGTACAGTTTTATAAAGCATGCAAACCAGGCAAACCCAAAATGGCTAAGCAAATCCTTATAGGGGCTACATTTACAGTAAATGCATGCATACAATGTATACATTTGTTAAAAATTGTACAAATTTGTAAAATGGGTAAAAAATTGAGTTTGTCACTGGTGGGCTTAAAGTTAATTATTCTGGCCTGCTGTGAAGAAGGAAACAATATAGGGCCAATATACAAGAGCCATCTTTGGCTTATTTATTTACTTTTTGGCTTATTTATATAACAAGTTCCCATGCCACTTAATATGAAGACAGTCTTCAATGATATAGAGGTCTTTGTAGGTATGTTAATATTTTAAAAATGTCATTCAAGACAAAATAGCCTCTTCCCATTGTATGCCATGGGAATTCACTGGTTCTCTAGAGGGTAAATCAGAATTAAATATTTACCTTGGGTGGGGGCTCCTGGGTGGCTCAGTTGGTTAAGCGTCTGACTCCTGATTTCGACTCAAGTCAGATTCTCATGATTGTGAGATCGAGTTCTGCACTGGGCTCCGTGCTGTCAGTACAGGGCCTGCTTGAGATTCTCTCCCTCTCTCTGCGCCCCTCACCCTTCTCTAAGTAAACAAACTTAAAGAAAATATTTACCTTGGGAAAATTTTTGAAAGACAGGTTACTTACAGAGAACCAACTAAGATTCATATTAAGCTTTGTATGTGTTTTCTACATTTGTCTAAAAATTGCCACAAACCTAACAGCTTTAAATAAAATACATTTATTACATCGTGTTTTCTGAAGGCCAAGAATTTGTGACAGTTTACTTGCATCCTCTGTTTAGGGTCTCACAAGACTGTAATCAAGGTGTTAGCTGGGCTGCATTCTCATCTGGAGAAATAAATGGGGAAGAATATATTTCCAAGTTCATTCAGGTTGCTGAAATAATTTTAAAATTTTTAAATTAAAATTAAAAAAATGACAGGACCAAGAGAGGTTAAAATTTTAAAAATGACAGGGACCAAGAGAAATATCATGTTACCTAGGCATGATATTTCTCAGACTTAAGAAGATAACAAATTACTATGAATTCTGTATGTATATAAAATAGATTACTTTCTTTCCCATGTTTTTACTACTAGCTGCAATTTACTCTTTTACAATTGCCATAGCTAATATTGTGATAGTAAAAAACACAACAAACATTAATTTTATTTCCATCAGCCTACAAAAAATCTTGATGACAGACACTTCTGAATATATGAGGAAATATTTTATTTTTGGAATAAAGTATCATAGCCCAACTTAAGAACACCGATAAGCGGTTATAAACTGGTTCTCAAATAAATTTGCCAAAGTGAGTTAAAATTGCTCTACAGGTAAAGTTTTCTAATTATAATTGCTCTAACCTTTTAAGGTTAACATTTGAAAATATTATGAAAGAGAAATGAGAATTTTAATCTAATGCTTAAAAATCAGTCTTCCAAAATTAATTTGAGCATTCTAAGCTCTGAGATGTAAATTTGAAAGTGTTGTTTCTTCAGAAGAATTCTCCTCAAAAGAAATTCCAGGAAGAAATGACAGCCAGAGAATTGCTCAAAACAGAGACAAACAATATATCTGAACAAGAATTTAGAATAACAGTCAAAAGACTAATAGCCTGGCGTAAAAAAAAAAAAAAAAAAAGCATAGAAGACAAAAGAGAATCTATTACTACAGAGATCAGAGACCTAAGAAATAGTCACAATGAATTAAGGAATGGTATAAATGAGATGCAAAATAATAAACTAGATGCAGTGACAGTGAGGATGGAGGAGAGAATAGGTGAAATCAAAGATAAAATTATGGAAAATGATGAAAAAAAGAGGGAAAATAAATGACTAGACCATAAGGAGAGAATTCAAGACCTAAGTGATTCAATGAAATGAAATAATACCTATATCGTAGGAATTCCAGAAGAGAGAAAGGGGCAGAAGGTTTATTTGAACAAATGATAGCTGAGAATGTCTCTAATCTGGGGAAGGAAACAGGCATCCAAGTCCAAGAGGCACAGAGAACTCCCTTCAAAATCAACAAGAACAGGTAAACACCACGACATATCATCATGAAACGCAAAATACAAAGATGAAGACAGAATTCTGAAAGCAGTTAGGGACAAACAGGTATTAAACCACAAGGGTAGACACATAAGGGTAGTAGCAGACCTGTCCATTGAAACTTGGAAGGCCAGAAGGAAGTGTCAGGAAACATTCAATGTGCTGAACAGGAAAAATATGCAGCCAAGAATCCCTTATCCAGCAAGGCTATCATTCAGAATAGAAGGAGAGATAAAGGTTTTCCAAGACAAAAACTAAAGGAGTTCATGCAGGAAATTCTAAGAGGGACTCTGTGACTGGAAAGCAGCAAAGATAACAAAGAACCAGAAACACCACCACAAGCATGAAACCTACAGATATCACAATGACACTAAACTCATATCTTTCAATAATCACTCTGAATGTAAATGGACTAAATGCCCCAATAAAAAGACATAGGGTAACAGAATGGGTTTAAAAAAAAAAACAAGATCCATGTATATGCTGCCTACAAGAGATTCATTTTAGACCTGAGGACACCTGCAGATTGAAAGTCAGGGGATGGTGAACCACCTAATATGCTACCAGACATCAAAAGAAAGGTAGAGTAGCCATACTTACATCAGACAAACTATATTCTTTAAAAAGACTGTAACAAGAGATGAAGGGCATTATGTCATAATTAAGTGGCCTATCCATCAAGAAGAGCTAACAATTATAGATGTTTATGCCCCCAACATGGAATAACCAAATATATAAATCAATCACAGACATAAATAAATGTATAGATAATAATACCGTGATTGTAGGGGACCTTAATACTCCACTCATAGCAATGCACAGATCATCGGCAGAAGAAAATCAATAAGGAAACAATGGCTCTGAATGACACATTAGACCAAATGGATTTAACAGATATATTCAGAACTTTTCATCCAAAAGCAGCAGAATACACATTCTTCTCAAGTGTGCATGGAACATTCTCTAAAATAGATCACACGTTGGGTCAGAAAACAGCCCTCAATAAATATAAGAATTGAGATCATACCATGCATATTTTCAGTTCACAGCACTATGAAACTTGAAATCAACCACAAAAAAAAATTTGGAAAGTCCCAAATACATGGAGATTAAGGAATATCCTACTAAAGAATGAATGGGTTAACCAAGAAATTAAAGAAGAAATTTAAAAATATATGGAAGCAAATGAAAATGAAAACACAACAGTCCAAACCCTGTGGGATACAGCAAAGGCAGTCCTAAGAGGAAAATACATTGCCATTCAGGCCTATCTCAAGAAGCAAGAAAGGTCCCAAATACACAACCTAACCTCACACCTAAAGGAACCAGAAGGGCAGCAGCAAAGAAAGCACAAAGCCAAAAGAAAAGAAATAATAATGATTAGAACAGAAATAAACAATATAGAATCTAAAAAAAAAAACAAAAACAGTAGAACAGATCAATGAATCTAAGAGCTGCCTTTTTGAAAGAATAAACCAAATTGTTAAACCCCTAACTACACTTCTTAAAAAGAATTGAGTACCCAAATAGATAAAATCACAAATGAAAGAGGACAGATGACAACTAACACCAAAGAAATACAATTATTAGAGAACACTATGAAAAAATCATATGTCAACAAACTGGACAATCTGGAAGAAATGGGCAAATTCCTAGACACTCACACACTACCAAAACTCAAATGGGAAGAAATAGAAAATTTGAATACACCCATATCCAGTGAAAAAACTGAATCAGTTATCAAAAAACTCCCAAGTAAGAGTCCTGGACTAGATGGCTTCCCTGGGGAATTCTACCAGACATTTAAAGCAGTTAACTCCTATTCTCCTCAAGTTTTTTCAAAAAATATAAATGGAAAGAAAGCTTCCAGACTCATTCTAGGAAGTCAGCATTACCTTGATTCCCAATCCAGACAAAGACCCCACTAATAAGGAGAATTACAGGCCAATATCCCTGATGAACATGCATGCAAATATTCTCAACAAGATACTAGCAAATCTAATTCAACTGTATATTAAAGGAATTATTCACCATGATCAAGTGGGATTCATTCCTGGGCTGCAGGGTTGGGTCAATAATTGCAGATCAATCAATGTGATACATCACATTATAGAAGAAAGGGTAAGAACCATAGGATCCTGTCAATAGAAGCAGAAAACACATTTGACAAAATACAGCATCCTTTCTTAATTAAAACCCTCAAGAAAGTCAGGATAGAAGGAACACACCTAAACATCATAAAAGCCATATATGAAAAGGCCACAGCTAATATCATCCTCAATAAGGGAAAACAGAAGAGCTTTCCTCCTGAGATCAGGAACACGACAGGGATGTCTACTCTCACCACTGTTGTCTAACATAGTGTTGGAAGTCCTAGCCTCAGCAATCAGACAACAAAATGAAACACAAGGCATCCAAATTAGCAAAGAAGAAGTCAAACTTTCACTCTTCGCAGATGACATGATACTCTACATGGGAAACCCGAAAGATTCCACCAAAAAAACTGGTAGAGCTGATACATGAATTCAGCAAAGTCGCAGGATATACAATTAATGTACAGAGATCAGTTGCATTTCTATACACCAATAATGAAGCAACAGAAAGATATCAAGGTATTGATCACATTTAGAATTGCACCAAGAACTATAAAAATACCTAGGAATAAACCTAATCAAAGAGGTAAAAGATCTGTATGCTGAAAACTATAGAAAGTTTATGAAAGAAATTGAAGACACAAAGAAATCGAAAAACATTCCATACTCATGGATCAGAAGAATATTGTCAAAATGTCAATACAACCCAAAGCAATCTACAGATGCAATGCAATCCCAATCAAAATAGCACCAGCATTCTTCACAGAGATAGAACAATCTTAAAATTTGTATGGAACCAGAAAAGACCCTGAATAACCAAAGTAATGTTAAAAAAGAAAACCAAAGCTGGAGGCATCATAATCCCAGACTTTAGCCTGTATTACAAAGCTGTAATTGAGACAGTATGGTATTGGCACAAAAACAGACACTAGGCCAATGCAACAGAATACAAAACCCAGAAATGGACCCACAAACATACAGCCAACTAATCTTCAACAAACCAGAAAAGAGTATCCATTGGAAAAAAGTCTCTTTAGCAAATGGTGCGGGGAGAACTGAACAACAACATGTATAAGAATGAAACTGGACCACTTTTTTTATACCATACACAAAAATAAACTCAAAATGGATGAAAGACCTAAATGTGAGATAGGAAGCCATCAAAATCCTCGAGGAGGTAACAGGCAGCAACCTCTTTGACCTTTGCCACAGCAATTTACTTGACATGTCTCTGAAGGTAAGGGAAGTAAAACCACAAATGAAGTATTGGGATGTCATCAAAATAAAAACCTTCTGCACAAGAAATGAAACAATCAACAAAACTAAAAGGCAACCAACAAAATGGGAGAAGATATTTGCAAATAACATATTGGATAAAGGGTTAGAATAAAAAATCTATAAAGAACTTACCAAACTCAACACCCAAAAAACAAATAATCCAGTGAAGAAATGGGCAGGAGAGATGAACAGTCTCTTTTCCAAAGAAGACATCCAAAGGCAAACAGACACAATGAAAAGATGCTCAACATCAGTCATCTTCAGGGAAATACAAATGAAAACAAGCTGCTCAGAGTGGCAAAAATTAACAACTCAGGAAACAACAGATGTTGGCAAGGATGTGGAAAAAAGGGAACACTCCTAAACTGTTGGTGGGAATGCAAACTGGTGCAGCCACTCTGGAAAAGTGTGGAGGTTCCTCAAAAAAATTAAAAAAGAATTACCCTACACCCCAGCAATAGCACTACTCAGAATTTATCCAAAGGATACAGGAGTGCTGATTCATAGGGGCACATGCACCCCAATGTTTATAGCAACACTATCAACAATAGCCAAACTATGGAAAGAGTCCAAATATCCATCAATTGATGAATGGATAAAGAAGATGTGGTATATATACACAATGGAATACTATTTGGCAATGAAAAAGAAATATTACCATTTGCAACAACATGGATACAACTAGAGGGTATTATGGTAAGCTTAAATAAGAGAAAGACAAATATCGTATGATTTCACTCATATGTGGAATTTGAGAAACCTAACAGATGACCATAGAGAAAGGGAAGGAAAAATAAGATACAGAGACGGGGGTAAGCCCTAAGAGACTCTTAATTAGAGAAAACAGACTGAGGGTTGATGGGGGTGGAGGGCTGGGGAAGTGGGGAAGATGGGTGAAGGGCACTGAGGAGAGCACTTGTTGGGATGAGCATTGAGTGTTGTATATAAGTGATGAATCACAGGAATCTATTCTTGAAGCCAAGACTACACTGCTCGTTAGCTAACTTGACAATAAATAAATAAAAACAAAGAAAAAAAGAAAAGAAACTGTTGTTTCTTATTACTTCACTTCACACACATAAAGTAGTTGTATTAGTTAGGGTTCTCCAGATAAATAGAAATAGAACCAATAGGGGAGATGTATATATATATATACACACATAAATACACATACATATACATATATTATAGGAATTAAATCATGTAATTATGAAGGCTAAGTCCCACGATCTGCTGACTGTAAACTGGACAATCAGAAAATCTGGTGGTATACTTCAGTCTGAGTCTGAAGTTCTGGGAACTAGGGGAGCCAATGGTGTAACTTAGTCAAGATTGAAAGCCTAGGGGAGGAGAGATGTGCTGCTGTAAGTCCTGGAGTCTGAAGCCTGAGACCAGGAACTCCAATGTCTGATAGTAGGAAAGAGAATTCCTTTGCCTTTTTGTTCTATTGAGGCCCTCAACAGATTGGATGGAATTTCTCAAATAAAAATGTTCAAAATATTTTCATGTACTTATAGCTGCTGATGTATCAACTTTGGAGAAATGTCTTATTTAAGCTCTTGGTGTATTTGGTTTTGAGTTTATTTATTTTGAGAGAGAGAGAGAGAGAGAGCGAGAGAGAGAAAGAGAGGAAGACAGAGCAGGGGAGGAGCAGAGAGGGAGAGGAGAATCCCAAGCAGGTTTTGCACTGTCAGCATGGAGCCTGATGTAGGGCTTGATGTGGGATTTGACATGGGACTGGAAGACGGGTTTGAACTCACACTGTGAGATCATGACCTGATCAAAAGTCTGATGCTTAACCAACTAAACCACCCAGGTGCCCCTCTTGGTGCATTATAAATTGGGTTTTGTTTCTGTTTTTTAATTGGAAGTGTTCTTTATATATTCTGCATGCTAGTACTTTCTTTTTAAAAAAAAATTTAATGTTTTTATTTGATTTTTGAGAGACAGAATGCAAGCAGGGGGGAGGAGCAGATAGAGAGGGAGACACAGAATCCCAAGCAGGCTCCAGGCTCTGAGCCATCAGCACAGAGTCTGACGCGGGATCAAACCCCTGAACCGCAAGATCATGACCTGAGCTGAAGTCAGATGCTTAACCAATTGAGCCATCCAGGCACCCCACATGCTAGTACTTTCTTAAATATATTTTTTCCAAGTATTTCCAATTTTGTGGGTTGTCTTTTCACTTTCCTGACAGTGTCCTATGGTATAAAAGTTTATGTTTGATGGAAGTCCAATTTATTTTCTTTTCGTGATTTTAATTTCAGTGTTATACCTAAGAATCAACTGCCAAATTAAAGGTCAGGAAATTTTAACTATATTTTCTATTAAAGTTTTTATAGTGTTAGCTCATACATTTAGCTTTTCATTGATTTTGAGTTCATTTTTGTAAAGGGTATGAAGTAAAGGTCCAACTACATTCTTTTCTAAGTTGCTCTCCAGTTGTTGAAGGACCATCTGTTGAAGAGATTATTCTTTCATAATTGAGTCATCTTGGCAACCTTCTTTTTTTTTTTATTTTTTTTTTATTTTTTTATTTTTTTTATTTTTTAATATATGAAATTTACTGTCAAATTGGTTTCCATACAACACCCAGTGCTCATCCCAAAAGGTGCCCTCCTCAATACCCATCACCCACCCTGCCCTCCCTCCCACCCCCCATCAACCCTCAGTTTGTTCTCAGTTTTTAACAGTCTCTTATGCTTTGGCTCTCTCCCACTCTAACCTCTTTTTTTTTTTCCTTCCCCTCCCCCATGGGTTTCTGTTATGTTTCTCAGGATCCACATAAGAGTGAAACCATATGGTATCTGTCTTTCTCTGTATGGCTTATTTCACTTAGCATCACACTCTCCAGTTCCATCCATGTTGCTACAAAAGGCCATATTTCATTTTTTCTCATTGCCACGTAGTATTCCATTGTGTATATAAACCACAATTTCTTTATCCATTCATCAGTTGATGGATATTTAGGCTCTTTCCATAATTTGGCTATTGTTGAGAGTGTCTTGGCAACCTTCTAAAAAATCAATTAGCCATAGATGTATGGGAGTATTTCTGGACTCTCTTTTCTTTTCCATTGGCTGATATGTCTATCCTTATAAAAATACCACATTGTTTAGATTACTATAACTTTGTTGTAAGGTTTGAAAAAAGGAAGTGTCCATCATCTAGATTTGTGTTTCTCAAGATTGTTTAGGCTATCCAGGGCCCTTTGTAATTCTGTATCTATTTTAGGATCAGCTTTTCCATTTCTATAAAAATGACAGTTGAGATTTTGATAAGGATTGCATTCAATCTGTATCACTTTAAGGGCTGCCACCATGCTAAAATATGCTTTCCAGTAAATGAACACAGGATGCCTTTCCATTTGTTTAGGTTTTCTTTTATTTCTCTCAGCGAAGTTTTATAGACTTAAATTTACAAGCCTCCCACCTACTTGAATAAATGTACCCTATTTTATTCTTTATGCTAATATTATAGATGGAATTGTTTCCTTACTTTCCCTTTTGCATTGTACATAGCTACTGTATAAAAATACAACTGACTTTTGTGTATTTTGCAAATGCTCTGAAACTTTGCTGAATTTCTTACAAGCTCTACTGGTTTTTCATGCAGATTCTTTAGGACTTCCTACATGTAAGATCACCTCATCTGAGATTAAGACAGCTTTACTTCATCCATTCCAATTTCAGTGTATTTTATTCTTTTTCTTGCCTGACTGCTCTGGCTAGAACTTGTAGCACAAAGCTAAATACGAGTGGCATCATAGTTTTATTTGTGATAACAAAGGGAAGACAGACTTTTCACAGTAAGTATGTTAGCTGTTTTTCACAAATGCTTTTCATCCTGTTGAGGAAATTCCATTCTATTTTTAGTTTGTAGAGCTTTGTACATTGTGAAAGGGTGTGGATTTTGTTAACATGTTGCTACATTTGATTTACTAGTACTTTATTAAGGTTTTTGGCATTTATAGATAAGGTATATATAGGTTGTGTTTGACACTGGTACAAGGGAAATGTCTCAAAATGAGCTGGAGTGTTTTCTCAATTTTATTTTCTGAAAGAGGTTGAAGAGTGGTATTAATTCTTTAATTTCTGAAAGAACTCACCAGTGGAACAATTTGGTACTAGGCTATTCTTGTGTCAGGTCATTTTTTAAAACACAATTTCCTGATATGAAATCCATATAACATCAAAGTAACAATTTTAAAGTAAACAGCTTAGTAGCATTAAACCACATTCACATGATCTACCTGCAAAATGTTTACCTCACTCAAAACACTGTAGTCATTAAACAGTTTCTCCACATTGCCTCTCCAAGCTTGTGGCAGCTACCAATCAAAATTCTTTTTCAAAGGAATTATCTATATGTATGGAATCATACATATGACCTTTGTGTCTACTTTCATTCACTTCGCATAATGTTTTGTAAGTTCATCGACACTATAGCATGTATCAGTAATTCATGACTTTTCATGCCTGAATAATACTCCATTTTATGCATATACCAAAATTTTATTACTTTGGACATTTGCACTGTATTCTACTGCAGCTAAACCATTTTAAATAGCAGTTATGTAGACATTTCAATTTATGCACATTCTTGCCAAGACTTATTATTTTTCATGTTTTTTAAAAACCATGTTTATTTTGATAGAGAGCACACAAGCAGGGAAGGGCAGAGAGAGGAGAGGAAGAATCCCAAGCAGACTCCACGCTATCAGCACAGAGCCCCAACGTGGGGCTCTATCCCATGAACTGAGATCATGACCTGAGCCAAAACTAAGAGTTGGATGCTTAACTGACTGAGCCACCCACATGCCCCTATTCTTCATGCTTAAAAATATATTTTTTTCACACTTACTCATTTTTGAGATTGAAAGCATGAGCAGGGAAGGGGCAGAGAGAGAGGGAGACACAGAATCCAAAGCAGGCTCCAGGCTCTGAACTGTCAGCACAGAACCCGACGTGGGGCTTGCACCCATGAACCATGAGATCATGACCAGAGACGAAGTCGGACACTTAACCGACTTCAAGCCACCCTGGTGCCCCTTTCACGCTTTTTAAATTACAAGCAAACTAGTGGATGTGAAATGATCTCACTGTGGTTCTGATTTGCACTTCACTTACGTCTAATGTGAAGAATGTTTCATGTGTTTTTTGTCCATTTGTACATTTTCTTTGAAAAAATGTCTTTTCAAGATTTTGCATTTTAATTGTCAATTTGTTATTGAGATGTGACCAGGTTTTTAAAAAATACATAACATATTCATGGGGCACCTGGGTGGCTTGGTCGGTTAAGCGTCCGACTTCGGCTCAGGTCATGATCTCACGGTCTGTGGGTTCGAGCCCCGCGTGGGGCTCTGTGCTGACAGCTCAGAGCCTGGAGCCTGTTTCAGATTCTGTGTCTCCCTCTCTCTGTGACCCTCCCCTGTTCATGCTCTGTCTCTGTCTCAAAAATAAATAAAAACGTTAAAAAAAAAAGTACATAACATATTCTTGATACCAGACCTTTAATATATGCTTTGTAAATATTTTCTCATCGTCTGCATATTGTCATTTTATTTTCTTGGTAATGTCTCTGGATGCATGGAAGTATTAATTTTTGATGAATTGAATATATTATTTGTTTTTGCTTCTGCTTTAGGAATCACATTTAAGATTCTATCATCAAATCCAAGGTCATGAAGATTTATTCCTATTTTCTACTGAAAGTTATAGAGATTTAACTCTTGTATTTGGGATGCTGATACATTTTGAGTTAATTCTGTAGAAGGTGTAAGGTAGGGGTCCATCTTCATTTCTTTGCATGTGGAAATCCAGCTGTCCAAGCACTATTTGTTGAAGGGACTCTTCATTCCTGTAAATCATCTTGGGACCCTCATCAATAATCAACTGGGTACAGATGTATGGATTTATTTCTGGAACCTCAATTCTATTCCAGATTCTATTAAGCTTTGAAATAAAAACTTGAGTCCTTCAACTTTATTCTTTTTCAAGATTGACTTGGGTATTCAGAAACCCTAGCAATTTTATATGAATTTCTGGATTAGCTTTTTCACTTCTGCATAAAATGTTGTTCAGATTTTGAAAGAGATTGCATTGAATGTGTAGATCACTATGGGTTGCACCAACATCTTAAGAACATTGTATTACATTACACGAACACAGGATGTTTTGCCATTTATTTACATGTTCTCTAATGTATTCCAGCAAAGTTTTGCAGTTTTCACTGAACATGCATTTTACCTCTCAGGTTAAATTTATCCCTAGGTATTTTCTTTTGTATGCATGGAATTATTTTAATTTTTCACACTGTAATTAGCTATAGAAATGCAATTAATTTTATGTGATTTTTAACCCTTTAACTTTGCTGATTCTGTTATTATGTCTGAAACTGTGCCCATAGGGTTAATGAGGTTGAAACTAGCAGAAAATTTAAAGCTTGTGTTTCAGAGAACTGTTTTCCCCTAATCAGCCATTGTATCTTTTCAGAACCCACCAATAAATCCACTAGCTGTCTCTGCAGAAGCCTGGACTCAAGGTCAACTAATATGGTTCCAGCCTATGAACAAGCAAAGTTCCATACAGTTTATGCCAGTTCTGAGAGCATGCAAGTAGCTCCTTCTTCTTGTTCTAAGATAACCTCCTGACATCAGGGACTGAATTTTGCCTCATTTTGATGTTAACTTTCCACCCCAAAGTGAACAAGGAATGTATGTTACATATATGTTTGCTCAATGAGCATGTTCCACCTTTCCTCATGAATAGTCACAAGTTTCCCCACTCTTTTCTTCAATATGTATGTAATCTCAACTCCTATGGTTATAAAAAACTTGTTCTCTCCACCTTTGCGGAGTTGGATTTGAGGCTTGCCCTCCTGTCTCGTTTGGCTGCCTCTCAAATAAACCCTTTCCTTACTGCATACTGTTATTTTAAAATGCATAGATTCATCTAAACAACACGAAGCAAAAACTTCTATAACCAACAAAATAACTTGTCTACTCTCATCTCATACTTAACCTCAGGAAAACAACTTATTCTGTGTTACTATACTTTGCTTTTACCAAAACATCATCTATATATAGGAATTTTGAATATGGATTCCTTCACCTACCAAAATCCATTTGAAATTCATCTACATTGCTCATGTATCAATAGTTCATTCTGCATTATTGTTTAGTTTTACATTATATGGATGTAGCACATTTTATTCATCCAATACTCTATTTGAGGGTCATTCAGGTTTTTTTCCAGTTTGGGCTGACAAAAAAAAAAAAAAAAAAAAGCTACTATGTTTTGATGGTGCACAACATTAACGCACAGTTCTATGTTAGAACACAGATTATTTCAACTTGGATAAATACCTTTAAGAGTAACTGCTTGGCCATATAATAGATGTACATTTAATTTTCTAAAAAACTGACAAACTGCTTTTACAAAGTACCTGTCTCATTTGATAAGCAATGCATAGGACTTCCATTTATTCTCTATCTTTAGCAGCACCTTAAAATGTTGGTTTTTATTATTCAGCCATTCAAGATGTTTAGTGACGTCATGGTGATTTTAATCACCATTTCCTTAATGACAAATGGATGCTATTTTTCTATTTGCTTGTGTATTAATAAAAAATGTATTTCCATCTTCTGTACATTTAATCGTGATATAATTCATATACTACAAAATTAACCCTTTTCACTACCCACTTATTCTTTCTAGTCTCTGAAAACTACTCTTTACTTCTGCTCTATCACATAATAAATGGCATTTTGTGTCTGGCTTCTGCCATTTGCATAATATTTTCAAATTCATCCATATTGTACCAAGCATCAGTACTCTATTTTTTTTTCATTGTAGAATTTTTTTTTTTTTTTATCAATAGGGGATCACTTTATTTCATCAATTTTTTTTATTTTCTATTTTTTTAAATTTACATCCTAATTAGTATATAGCACAACAAAGGTTTCAGGAGATTTTTTAGTGCCCCTTACCCATTTAGCCCATCCCCCCTCCCACAACCCCTCCAGTAACCCTCAGTTTGTTCTCCATATTTATGAGTCTCTTGTTTTGTCCCCTTCCCTGTTTTTATATTATTTTTGTTTCCCTTCCCTTATGTTCATCTGTTTTGTCTCTTCAAGTCCTCATATGAGTGAAGTCATAGTACTTTATTCTTTTTATTATAATTTATTTCACTTTTTTGGCAGTGTCTCTTTAAGCATGAAAGTTACTAATTTTGATGAATTTTATGTACAGGTTGTCTTTGGCTGCTTGTACTTTACATATCATATCAAATCCAAGGTCACGAAGATGTACAACTGCTTTGGTTATTTCAGCTCTTAAATTTAGGTCTTTGATTCATGTTGTCATCATTTTTGCAGTGTTAAATCCTTGGACAAACTTCTTTTGTTTGGAATGGGGATATCCACATATCCCAATATTATTTGTTGAAAAGATTATTGTTCTCCACTGCACTGTCTTGACACCCTTTTCAGGGAATCAATTAATCATATACATATGAGTATATTTGTGGACTTTCAATTCTATCCTTCCATATGCCTTTGTAACCTAACCTATAGGTCTATCCTTAACAATATTACTATTCTTATGTACTGGATTTTTGTACTAACTTTTAAAAAAGTAAAATGTAAGTTCTGCACTTCAGTTCTTTTTCAGATTGCTTTGTCTATTCTGTAGCTGTATTTCCATGTGAATTTTAGAATCAGCTTGCCAATTTCTACAAAAAAAGCCAGTTAGAACATTGATGAGACTGTACTAAATCTCTGGATCAATTTGGGGAGCTGCCTAACAAACTACCACTGGAACGCTTAAAACAAGAAAAACTGGTTCTTCCACAGTTCTGGAGACTAGAAGACAGAAATGAAATTGTCAGCTTAAAGCAAGTGAAATTAATTCTCTCACCATTCTGGAGGACAGAAATCTGAAATCAAAATATTCACAGCCGTGCTTCTTCTGAAGCATATTTCTCTTCCATATTTCTTCTTCCATATTTCTCTAAGCTTTTAGTGTAGCTAGCAATCCTTAGTGTTCTTGATCGTGTAGAAACATCAATCTCTGCCTTTGTAATCATATGCCATTTTCCCTGTATATCTCTTTCTTTTGTGTCCTCTCCTTACAGGAACACCAGTCCCATTGGATTAAAGCCCCAACCTCCTCCAAAATAACCTCATATTAACTTGATGACATTTGCAAAGCCCTTATTTCCAAATAAGATCAAATTCATAGGAAACAGAGATCAGAATGTTAATAATATCTTTTAGGGGTACATAGTTCAACCCAGGACACCATCTTAACATTACAAATTTTTCCAATTCATGAACAAGGTGTTTAGTTCTTAAATTTCTTGTAATGTGGTTTTACTAGTTGTCAGTGTAAAACTCTTACTTCTTTTGTTCAATTTATGCCTAAGTATTTTTATTCTTTTGGATACTATTGATGGGGAAACATAAGGTAAGCTGACAGGCTGCAAACACCTCCCCCACCCCTAGGTGGGATATGTGTGATATTCCTCAGGCACTCCTGACTGTCCACGGGTCTCCATCAGTTTGCAAATATCTTAGTAAATTACAAGAAAAAGGCAATCTTATCAGTAGCCTAATCTCCAGAAACCTATAGGCTCAGTTTTCTGGAGCCCCAACATCACCCCTCAATAATGATATGGGGAAACAAAGGCAAAAGGAAATGGCAGGTAAAATTAAATTTCCTTACAACCTGCAGCCCATTGACAGATAATTGAGGCTGGCAGAGGAAAACATTTCTCCAGGAACTCCCTACTGTCTTAATGTTAATGCTTTGCTAGAGGGAAAAACAACCTTAGCTTGACAATAGCAAGGCCTCGGGTATCTTAGAGTCCTCTTTAGCATATCAAAGTCCCTCTGGAGGCCTCCCTTTTGACTTTACCTCCCCCAACTTCAAAGTATATACTGAACCACTCTTCACAACCCCAGTGCACCTCTTTCTGCCCAAGGGTCCAGTCCCCATGCTTTAATAAAATCACCTTTTTGGGGGCGCCTGGGTGGCTCAGTCGGTTAAGCGTCCGACTTCGGCTCAGGTCACGATCTCGGGGTCCGTGAGTTCGAGCCCCGCATCGGGCTCTGGGCTGATAGCTCAGAGCCTGGAGCCTGCTTCCAATTCTGTGTCTCCCTCTCTTTCTGCCCCTCCCCCGTTCATGCTCTGTCTCTGTCTCAAAAATAAATAAAAATGTTAAAAAAAAAATTAAAAAAAAAAAATCACCTTTTTGTACCAAAGACATCTTCAAGAATTCTTCCTTGGCTGTCGTAGACTCCGGACCCCACGAACTCCCACCATCACCCCAAAACTTCAGCACTATTGTAAATGGAATTTTCATAGTTTCATTTTCAAACTGTTCATTGCTACTATACAGAAATACAACTTATTTTCTATTTTTTCTTCTATCTGGCAATCTTCCTGAAATCATTTATTAGATCTAATCATGTTATGTGGGTTACCTAGGATTTTCTACATACAAGATCATTTCATCTGTGAATACAATTTTTCTTCTTCCTTTCCAATCTAGATGCAACTTGTTTTTCTTGCCTTGAATGACCTGAATGAAATTTCTAGTGTAATGTCAAAAAGAAGTAGTAAAAGCAGACATTCATGTCTTGCTCCTGATCTCAAGGGGAAAGTATTGAGTCATTAAACATTAAGTTTCTTGGGGAGCCTGGGTGGTTCAGTCAGTTGAGCGTCTGACTTCGACTCAGGTCATGATCTCACAGTTCATGAGTTCAAGCCCCGCGTTGGGCTCTGTGCAGACAGCTCGGAGCCTGGAGCCTGCTTTGGATTCTGTGTCTCCCTCTCTCTCTCTCTGCCCCTCCCCAGCTTGCACTCTGTCTCTCCCTCTCTCAAAAATAAACATTAAAAAAATTTTTTTTTTAAAAACCCACATTAAGTTTCTTAGCTGGAGATTATTCCTAAATACCCATTATTCGGTTGAGAAAGTGATCTTCCATTCCTTAACATGAACACGTGTTGGATTTTGTCAAGTGCTTTATATCATCTATTGTGCTTATGTGTATTTTAAAATGCATCCATTTTCTGGATGTACCACAGGTTATTCATCCATTCACCTACTAAAGGATGTCTTTTTTACTTCCACCTGGGCAATTATGAATACAACTGCTATAAACATTCATGTGCAGACTGTGTAGACATAAGTTTTCAACTTTTTTGGGTAAATATCAAAGAGCATGATTGCTGGATTGTATAGTAAGAGTCTGTTTACTCTTGTAAGAGCCATTTTGAATCTCTACCAGCAATGAAGGGGAGTTACTGATGTTCCACATTCTTGTCAGCACATGGTGTTGTCAACGTTTCAGAATTTGGCCATCTCATAGGTATGTAGAGGTATCTCATTGATGTTTTTAAATTTACATTTCCCTTTTCTTATGTTTACAACATATCTGTATATTTTCTTTGGTGAGGTGTCTGTTAAGGCCTTTGACCCACTTTAAAAATTCTTAGGGGCTGTAGGAGGGGGGATGGCCTAAATGGGTAAGGGGCATTAAGGAATGTACTCCTAAAATCATTGTTGCACTATATGCTAATTTGGATGTAAATTAAAATAAAATATCTTGAAAAAAATAAAAATTTAAAAAAATTTTAAAAATTCATTGTATATACTAGATTAACAGCTCTTTATCAGATATGTCTTAAAAAAATATTTTCTCCCAATGTGTAGCTTGTCCTGACAATCTCTGGACATTGTCTTTCACAAAGCAGAGATTTTTAATTTAATGAAGTCTAGCTTATCAACTATTTCTTTCATAGACTGTACCTTTGGTGTATCTAAAGAGTTATTGGCATACCCAAGGTCACTTAGGTTTTCTATTATCTTGTAGGACTTTAAATTTGCATTTTAAATTTACTGTAAAATGCCTGGGATTCATTTGGAGTTAATTTTTACAAAGAGTATAAGGTTTGTGTCTAGATTCACTTTTCCCATATGCATATCTAGTAGTTCCAACACTGTTTGTTAGAAAGATTACTTTTGCTTCATTGTATTGACATTGTCCTTTGTCATAGGTCAGTTGGCAATATTTATTTGGGTCTATTTCTGGCTATCCTATTTCATTGATATATTTGTTTATTTGTTGGATAATACCACAGTATTTTGATTACTGTATCTTTAAAGTAAGTCTTGATGTACAATAGTATCAGTCCTCTAAGTCTGTCCTTCTCCTAGAATAATGTGGTTGGAAATGTGGGGTCTTTTTGTCCCTCCATATAAACTTTAGAAGCAGTTTGTTGATATCCACAAAATAAGTTCCTGAGATTTTGATTAGGATTACATTGAATCTATCAATCAAGTAGGAAAGAACATACATCTTAAAGATACTGAGTCTTCCTTATCCACAAACATGAGTATCTCTCCTTTTATTTAAATCTTGATTTCTACCATCAGAATTTTATAATTTTCCTCAAACAGATCTGGTATATATTTTATTAAATTTCTACTTAAGTATTTCATTTTGCGAGGTGTCAATGTAAATGGTATTGCATTTTAACTTCAAATTCCACTTTTTAATGGTGGTATACAAACAAGCAATTGACAAAAACCTTGTATCTCACAACCTTGCCACAATCATTTTAGTTCCAGTTTGTGTGTGTGTCAGTTTGGATTTTCTACACAATCACATCATCTGCAAAGACAGTTATACTTTTTCCTTCCCATCTGTGTTCCTTTAATTTCTATTTTTTGCCCTATTGCATTAGCTAGAATTTCCAGTACAATGTTGAAAAGAAGTGGTAAGAGGTGACATCCTTGCTTTTACCTGATTTTAATGAGAAAGCTTCTAGTTTCTCACCATTAAGCATAATGTTAGCTGTAGTTTGTCTATGGATAGATCATCTTTATGAGATGAGGGAATTCCCCTCTATTCCTAGTTTACTGTAACTTTTTATCACAAATGGGTGTTGGATTTTGTGAAATGCTTTTCCTGCAAGTAAAATCATATGGTAATTATTTTTCTTTGGCTGACTTATTTCACTTAACATAATACCCTCTATGTCCATCCATGTTGTCACAAATGGCAAGATCTCATTATTTTTAATGACCAAGTAATATTCCATTATATTACCCACACCCACACACCACATCTTTATCCATTTACCTACTGATAGACATTTGGGTTGTTTCCGTAACTTTGCTATTATAAATAACACTACACTAAACACAGGGGTGCATGTATCTGTTTAAGTTAGCGTTTTTTTGTTTTCTTTGAGTAAATACCCAGTGATGGGATTATGGGATCATATGGTATTTCTATTTTTAATTTTTTGAGGAGGCTCTATACTGTTTTCCACACTGGCTATACCAGTTTACATTCCTAACCACCAGTGCACGAGGTCTCCCTACTTCCCAAATCCTCATCAACATGTTATTTATTGGCTTATTGATACTAGCCATTGTGACTGATGTGAGGTAGTATCTCATTGTGGTTTTTATTTGCATTTCCCTAATGATTAGCAATGCTGAACACACCCTCATGTGTCACTTGCTATCTGTATGTCTTTTAAAAAATATCTATTCAGGTCCTCTGCCCATTTTTTTACTGGATTGTTTTGTTGGTGTTGAGTTGTATAGTTCTTTATATATTTTGGATATTAACCCTTTCTCAGATATATCATTTGCAAATATTCTCCCATCAAGTAAGTTGCCTTTTTATTATGTTGATGGTTTGCTTTGCTGTGCAAGGTTTTTTATTTTGGTGTAGTTTCAATAGTTTATTTTTGCTATTGTTTCCCTTGCCTTAGAAGACATAGCTAGAAAAATGTTGCTAAGGCTAATATCTAGGAGAATACTTCCTGTGTTCTCTTCTAGAAGTTTTATGGTTTCAGGGCTCACATTTAGGTCTTTAATCCCTTGTGAGTTTATTTTGGTGTATGGTGTAAGAAAGTGGCCCAGTTTCAGGACAGTTACATGTAAAAGAATGAAACTGACCTAGGGGACTAGGGCTTACTGAGACAGCAGGCATGTTAGGGTGTCCAGACCCTGCTATTGTCTGCACTACCAAAGTGGAAGGAAATGTAAACATTAGTGTCTATCAGCCCCCCCCCCCCCCAACCCCGGAGAGAATTCCAGCAGGCCACCTACCATTTGGCAGAAGAGTAGTTCCTTTATATTTTAGTTGCCTTTTCCAACTACAATTTTTCTTTGCCCCAGGGCAGATGAATCTGCTTCTGGTACCTCAGTACTATCCTTCCCTACTGCAGTTTGAAGCATCAGGAATGGGTTTCCCATCATTAGTGTGTCTCTCCTACCATTCTCTAGGTTATCCCTCTCTATCCTTTGTTGTATAGAAGCTGTCCAGACTTCTTAAATATATGTGTTTTTGTTTATATATATTTGTGTATCTGTGTATATGTACACATGTACTTCCTAGCTGAAAGGGCAAAAACCCCAGGAGCAATGAGCAATCTACTGCCTAGATCTCGGTTTCTAAATACTATTCCTCCACTAAAAGGCTCCTAAAAAAATGTATAATTGTAAGATGAGGCAGGATAGGTACAAGATGAGTCTTACAACAACAAAAGTAAGGACGTTTTCAAATATGTGTTGGGGATATATCACAAAAACACAAAAAGACAGTTTGAAGGGGCTCACACTGTCCAAAAAATCTAGATCATTTTGATCACAAAAATAAATATGATGAATTATAAGCCATTGAAAAAAAGCTAAGAATTCGAATCCCTCATGATAATTAATAAATAGAGAGAAGGTAGGTTTTGTGCTTATGGTATTATGCTGAGGCCTGACCGATAAATCTAGAGAGAGTACCAGAGTTGCAAAACAATCATGGTAAAGAATGGGCAAGGTAAAAGGCTAAATACAAGGAGACATGTTTGATAGGGAGAATATTTTCCTGATCATAAATGTCTCACTACATTTTGATGGAATCATTGTGTATTCTAGACTGCAACAACATGAATATTCAGGTTGCCATACTGTACTACAGTTTTTCAAGGCTGTAGAAATGCTGCAGATTAAAGAAGGCTAAAAAGACATGACAAGTAAATGCAATACTTGTACCTAGACTGAATGCAAACTTAGAAGGGGTAAAAATGCTATTAAGAAAACATGGCTATGTAATATGAAGGGTAGTTTAGAAAAATGAGGTTGACAAATTTACTATGGTTATAAAAACAAATCCAATTCTTAGGAAGTATCCACTTAAGTATTTATAAGTAAAGGACCAAACAGTCTAGAAAAAAACTATTCACAGTGGAAGAGGAGGAGCACAAAAGATAAAACAAGTGATGTAAAATGTGAACAAAAGACAAATCTTGATAAGGGAATAAATGTGTTCATTGTATTATTTTTTGGTAAATTGTTGAAGTATGAAATTGTTTTCAAATAAATTTTTAGGAAGAATGATATCTACAACATTAAAAAAAAAACTAACGTAAAACAGAATCCAGAATATTTAAAGTCACAAATCAATTAACAAAATTAAAAAATAAAACAAGCCAACAGATAACAGTGAATGACATGAACAGAAACTTCAGAAAATAAGAAAGCAATCAGTAATAAGGCTATGAAAAGATCTTCGCATAAGCACAAGATACCATTTTATATCCATTATACTGGCAAATTTTTAAAAACAAATAACAAAGTGCTGAAAAGAACAAGTAGGGGTGGGGGGGGAAGGGATATAGACAGGAAAGAAAATGATATAGAGAAACCAATATTCTCAGACCCTTTGGTGAAAGTATAAATTAGGACAATCTGGAGAGTAACACACATTTCACTTTAAATACAATGCAATTTTAACTTTAAGTTTAAAAACTAAAGAAATTCTCATAGATGTTCATAAGAACTCATTTTAAGTCAATAACTAGAAACAACCTAAAAGTCCATCGATAGAATAATAGATCTACTGTATTTTCACCAAGTGGAATATGACACAGTAATTGAAATAAATTGATTAGATCAATACATTTATCAAATCAGATAAATCCAAGGGTGAAATACTAAAAAATTTAAAAACTAGTATAGGTATTAATCAGAAAGGACATGGGCTGTAAATAACTACTATGGATACAGAAGTCCATACTTGCTCATTACCCTATATGTCCAAACACATGAGTGAAAAAAATCAAATGGGATAAATAAAATGATATAAATTTTATAGTTTAAGTACATCAAAATACCATTAATCTATAACTGCACAAAGTATAAAAATGCATAGTAAGGATATACACCTTCAGAACAGGACTTACTTATGTGGAATGGAGATGTACAAAAGGGACTTCAACTGTACCTATGTTATTTAAATTTTTTAAAAATCTAAAACAAACATGGTAAAGTGTAAGATTTGTTAAAGCAGAATAGTGGTAAGAAGTGTTCAGTACGTCATTTCCAGTATTTTCTGTCTGAAATATTTCATCTAAAAAACTGTATTTAAAATCTTCAGATGGCTTGTTGTTTTCACCACAATGAAGTGCAAATTACCAAGGAAAACCTTGTGGGTTCTGTACACTCTAGCCCCAAACTATGTCTATCTTATCACCTACCACTCACTCTCCACCTCATATAACCCTGTTACAGATACAAACAATAGTACTTAGTACAAGTATTAGTACTTGGCGTGTCTCGGCCTGGGTTCCTGTTAACAGCTCTGAGCCCTATATGCATCCATTGGGACTAGGTGCTCTTTCTAAGCTTGTTCAACACTGGCACTCAACTATAAGACAAAAATGATTTGTTGGCCTGTTGATCATGGGTATCTTAGCAGCAGTAGGCATTATCGCCTCTGCCACTGTCACTGGAATCAGTCTACATTATACTATCCAAACAGCTATGTCCTTAATAAATTTACAGTTAACGCTATTGAAGAATTAATAGGCCAAACTTCTATTGATAGACAAGTTCTGGCCCACCTCGAAGCTCTTGAGACTGCAGTGGAATTTATTGAGAAAAGACAGGACGCCTTGATCATCCACTCTAAACTAACCTGCAACCCTAACTACCAACATATTTGCGTGACTGGCATTCCTTATAATCACTCTCAATCTTGGGATGCTGTCTAGACACACCTTCGCAGTGTTTTTTCTTCCAACCTCTGTAACAATATAGAAAATTTAGATGTGACCTTGCACCAACAAGTACAATATGCAGAAGACCAACTAAGAAATGAATGGGCTGATTCCTGGGCAATGTAGCATAACCTAAATCCTTTCTCATTTATAGCCAGCATCCATCTCAAATTCTGGATAACTCTGTGTCTCTTTTTATATCTTTGCAGAATCGCCCTCCAAGCCACCCGACAGCAAAACAAGGACCAAGAGCTCGTCTTGACAGTCCTCTCACACAAGACCAGAAGAACCAAGAAAAACAAGAGGGAACTGTGGGGAATAAGTTTAAGAATTCTCTAGGCTTACACCAATGGGTTAACAAGGCTTAGAGCAGAAAGCCGCTTTTGCTTCCACAGTAACAGGTAGGGGAGGAAAGCTGCCACAGGTAGAAAGTGCCCAAGGCTAGTCATTAAAAAAAAAAAAAAAAAAAAAAAAGGATAGAGCTGAAAGCGGCTGCAGGGTGAAAACGCCCAAGGCTAGCTAGCAAGAAAAATGCCTCCTTAACCTTAAGCTGGCATGCCCCACTTACCTTAATCCCTAGAAAAGTTAAGATAAAATAAACAGATATGGTGCCTGCTTTAAGTAAAGTGCCTGCAGTAAAAGCACTGAGATGCTATGCTGATTTGTCTCGACCCTAACCCCTAACACTGCATACCTTCAAAACCCCTTTTCTCACACACATGAATTAATGATTACTATTTTATTGTTTCTACATGTCCATCATGTATGCAGGCCTTCTGATTCTAATAAATACAGAGAAAGGCCCCTTACTCTGGGCTCTTGTCACTTCCTGGACATTAGCCTCTCTTGTTTACTTTTTTTTTTAATTTTTTTTTTAACATTTATTCATTTTTGAGAGAGAGAGAGAGAAAGACAGAGCATGAGTAGGGAAGGGGCAGAGAGAGAGGGAGAAATAGTATCAGAAGCAGGCTCCAGGCCCTGAGCTGTCCGCGGGGTTCAAACTCATGGACCACGAGATCGTGACCTGAGCCGAAGTCAGACACTTAACCAACTGAGCCACCCAGGTGCCCCTCTTGTTTACATTTCTGCGTCTGCTCTATTGCTGAACAAGAGAGAAAGACAGGAAAGTAGAAATAAAAAAGCAATAAATTACTACCAACACTATCATCAAAAACAGGCTTGAAATTTAGTGAACATCTTTTGCATATTTCTGCCTATCATTCAGAAAGAAAAAAGTGTTGGGGGGGCACCCTGGTGGCTCAATTGGTTAAATGTCCAACTCTTGATTTTGGCTCAGGTCATAATCTCATAGTTTGTGAGATGGAGCCCCACATCAGGCTCTGCACTGAGAGCATAGAGCCTGCTTGGGATGCTCTTCTACCCCTCCCCCTCTTGCGGTGTGTGTGTGTGTGTGTGTGTGTGTGTGTGTGTCTTTCTCAAAATAAACATTAAAAAAAAAAAAAAAGACTAAGTCTTAATCCAAACATTGGAGAATACTCTCCCCTATTCTACCCTCACAAGCACTGAGTGAAATTAGAATCACACACAGGGGAAAGCTGAGTAAGAAAGATCCTGTCATGCGAGCAGTACAAAGGAGGAAACCCAAAACCAAGCAGGGACACAACAACAAAGCATCTTTACATGGTTCTAAGTCTCTGGTGTAGAGAGTAACCTTAGTAACAAAACTCTAAAGCCAGTCCAATTCTAGTTTGACACAAAATTCTACATGAAGAACCTAGAGAAAGGAAAGGTGTACTTTCCTCAAAGAATAAAAAATATTTACCTGAGGAGGTTGCAGGAAGATGGCAGATAAGGAGGACCCTGAGCTCACCCCAACCCATGTTTACAACTAGATATCATCCACATCTGAGTCAATAAACTGGAGAACAGTTTGAAGACTGACATAACAAACTCCACCAAGTAAATATAGAGAAGAAGCTGCATCTGAAAGGTTAGGAAGGTCAGAAAGGCAAAGAAAGGCTGCCCACAGGAGGGAGAGAAATGGGCCCTTACATCAGGAACTCACACAGGGAAGATTAACCCCATAATGTCAGCTTTAAAAACCAGAGGGGCTGGTGCAGATGAGTTAGGAGAGGTCAGCAAGGATGATATTTGGCCAAATCTATTACAGTCCTACTTGGCTCCTGATATGGAGGATGAAGAGGAAGGGGAAGAAGATGACAATGAAGGACTGGAAGATGAAAAAGGACATAAGGATGAAGGTGAAGAAGAGGTGATGAAGATGAAGATGAAGGTGAAGAGGAAGAGGAGGAGGAGGAGGAAGGACAGGAGGATGAAGGAGAAGATACCTAATGGAACGCTGATGGATTCCAACCTTCCTTTTTAAAATTTTCTCTGGTCCCTAAGAGCAAGCTGTACACTTTTTTTTTTCCCCTCCTCTTGTGCTCATTTACCGTTTTTTTTTTTTTAATTTGTTTATTTGAGAGGGAGAGAAAGCACGAGTGGGGGAGGGGCAGAGAGCAAGAAGAGAGCAAGAATCCCAAGCAGGCTCTGCACCAGCAGCGCAGAGGCCAACGTGGGTCTTGAACTCGCGAACCATAAGATCATGACCTGAGCCAAAGTCAGACACTTAACCAACTCAGCCACCCAGGCACCCCTGCCCTGTTTTTTGAAGTCTCTTTTTTCTCCCTTTATAACATGGTCCTCAACTTACCTGGGGAAGGAGAATACCTTGAGCAGAACACACTGGGAAAAGAATATCCCTTTCTGTTCTAAATTCATTTTTATTGATTCCTGTCTCAACAAAAACAGTATAGAATCAACACCACTGTGCTCTGTGGGAAAAAGAGCTCTGCTCCCTCACCTGCTAGAAGCTGGAGGGTGCTGTGCCCCTGTATAGCAGTGCACAGAATTTTAGCTTTTTTCCTCCTTTTTCTATATTTTGGGCTCAGAGATCACACAGTATCTCTATGTGAATATGGACAGTTAGCATTTACCAACATGTATCCCTCTACTTTCAATTATTTTAAAAAATTATTTAAAAAAATAAGAGGGGCACCTGGATGGCTCAGTTGGTTAAGTGTCCGACTTTGGCTCAGGTCATGATCTCATGGTTCATGGGTTCAGGCCCCACGTCAGGCTCTGTGCTGATAGTTCACAGCCTGGAGCCTGCTTCGGATTTGTGTCTCTCTCTCTGCCCCTTCCCCACTCACGCTCTATCTCTCTCAAAAATAAACATTAAAAAGTTTTTTTTTTTAAGTTTTTTTAAAAAGTTTTTTCAAAGGAAAACTTTAAAAAATGGGATTACAGAAGGTCAGCAAAGGGTGGGTTTGAGATGCTTGGCTGGGTTAAGTGGGCATTTTGACAACAAGGCTTTCCTATCGCCATGTTTAATAGTGATATTTAATGGACATCCTTGCAGTTTAAGTTGATACCTTTAAAATAATACTCTCCAGGAGCTCCTGGGTGGCTCAGTTGGTTAAGCATCCAACTTTGGCTCAGGTCATGACCTCATGGTTCCCAAATTCGAGCCCCGCATCAGGTGAGCTCAAGCCCCCCTTCAGGTGAGCATGAGCCCTGTTTCAGGTAAACACGAGCCCTACTTCGGGTGAGTCCTGCTTCTCTCTCTCTCTCCCTCTCTTCTGTCCCTTGTTTACTTGTACCTATTTCTCTCAAAAAATAAATAAATAAATAAAAATTTAAAAGTTAAAAAAGAAAAAAGAAAAACCCACAGTTAACATCATCCTTAATGGAGAAAAACTGAGAGCTTTTCCCCTAAGTTTATGAAGAAGACATGGATGCCCACTCTGACCACTTTTATTCAATGTAGTACTGAAAGTCCTAGCCAGAAAAATAGACACAACAGAAAGAAATAAAAAGCATCCAAATCAGCAAGGAAGAAGCCAAACTTTCATTATTTGCAGATGACATGATATTCTATATGGAAAACCCAAAAGACTCCTAGAACTGCTAAAACCTGCTAGACCTGATAAACGGATTCAGTAAAGTGGAGATACAAAATCAGCATACAGAAATCTGTTGCATTTCTATACAGCAATAATGAAACAGCATAAAGAGAAATTAAAGAATCAATTCCATTTACAACTGTACTAAAAATAATAAGATACCTAGGAATAGACTGAACCAAAGAGGTGAAAGGTCTGTACTCTGAAAACTATAAAACATTGATGATAGAAATTGAAGACAACATAAAAAAATGGAAAGACATTCCATGCTCATGGATTGGAGGAACAAACTGTTAAAATGTCTATACTACCCAAAACAATCTATACATTTAATGCAATCCCTATCAAAATACCAATAGCAAACAATCCTAAAATTTGTATGGAACCACAAAAGACCCCAAATAGCCAAAGCAATTGTGAAAAAGAAGAGCAAAGCTGGAGGCATCACAATTCCAGACTTCCAAGTAACATTACAAAGCTGTAGTGATCAAAACAGTATGGAACTGGCACAAAAACAGACACAGATCAAGAGAACAGAATAGAAAATCCAGTGATAAACCCACAATTTTATGGTCAATTAATCTTTGACAAAGCAAGAAAGAATACCCAATGCAAAAAAGCTTTTTCAACAAATGGTACTGGGAAAATTGGACAGCTACATGCAAAAGAATGAAACTGGCCACTTTTGTAGACTACATACAAAAATAAATTCAAAATGGAGTAAAGACCTAAATGTGAGACCTGAAACCATAAAAGTCCTAGAAGAGAACACAGTCAGTAACTTCTTTGATATGGGCTGTACCAACTTCTTACTAGATATGTCTCCTGAGGCAAGGAAAACAAAAGCAAAAATAATCTCTATTAATATTACTGTCTTTTGGTATTTTGAGTTTTTTAAAAATTTTAATCATTCTAATTTGGGTATGGGGATTTTTCATTTTTTTAAATTTACTTTCTCTAATTGCAAATGAGCTTCTTTCCATTTGCTCATTTGCCATCTCTGTATATTCTTTGGTGAGGTGTATGTTCAGACCTTTTGCACTATTTCTATTTGGGTTGTATTCTTATTACTGTATTTTAAGAGTTCTTTGTATACTAAAGTCTTTTACTGGATATGGGTTTTGCAAAATTTTCTTCTAGTCTGTGGTTTGTCTTTTCATTCTATTGACACTTTTTTCAGAGCAAACATTTGTAATTTTAATGAAGTCCTACTTATCAATTTCTTCTTTCATGAATTATGCTTTTTGAGAGAGACATGGGGGAGGAGCAGAGGAAGAGGGAGAGAGAGAATCTTAAGCAGTCTCCATGCCCAGGATGGAGCCCAATGTAGGGCTCGATCTCACGACCATGATATCATGACCGGAGCCAAAATCAAGAGTCAGATGCTTAACTGACATAGCCACCCAGGTGCTCGATGAATTAATGGCTTTTGATGTTGTATCTGAAACTCACTACCCAAACCCAAGGTCATATATTATTTTGTATTTACTTTTAGAAGTCTTACAGTTTTCCATTTTATATTTAAGGTCTGTGATCCATTTTGAGTGAATTTTTGTTAAAGTGTAAGGTCTCTAAGTAAGTTCACTTTTTTTTTTTTTTTTTTAAACCTGTGAACATACATTGTTCCAACACTATTTGGAAAGACTATCCTTTCACCACAGAGCAGTCTTTCTGCCTTTGACAAAGATCAGTTTGTTATATTTGCGTGAGCCTATTTCTGAGCTCTTTAATCTGTTCTATTGATCTACAGATCTGTCCCTTTACCAGTAGCATGCTATCTTCATAACTGTAGTTCCACACTAAGTCTTGAAACCAAATGGTCTGAGTCCTTCGATTTTTGAGTCCTTCGACTTTGTGCTTCTTTCCCACTACATTACTTGTTACAGAGTATCCACCTTTCCACATAAAGCTCAGAATTAGCTTATCAGTAGCTACAACATATTTTGGTGGAATTTTTTTTTTTGGTGGAATTGTTTTTTAATTTTTTTAATGTTTATTTATTTTTGAGGGGGAAAGCACAAGTTGGGGAAGGGCTTAGACAGAAAGGGAGACCAGAATCCGAAGCAGACTCTAGGCTCTGAGCTATCAGCACAGAGCCTGATATGGGGCTCGAACTCACAAGCTGTGAGATCATGACCTAAGCCAAAGACAGATGCTTAAGCGACTGAGCCACCAAGGCACCCCTTTTTGGTGGAATTCTGATGGAAACTGCATTCAATTTGTAGATCAAGATGGGAAAAACAGACATTTTAATAATATTCAGTCTTCCAATCCCTGAACACAAAATACATTTAGATCTTCTTTGACATCTTTTCTCAGTGCTTTCTAATTTTCCAACAATAGATCCTGTACATATATTGTTAGATTTATATACAAGTATTTCAACTTCACTTGGTGCAACTGGAAATGGTATTTTTAAAATTATACACTCTAATTGTTTACTGTTGGCTTATAAGAAAACCATCCACTTCTGCATATGCAACAGGTGTCATGCATCCTTCTTATCCTTGCTTATTAGTTCTAGGTTTTTGGAGATGCTCTGAAATTTTCTACATAATCTTATAATCAACAAAGAAAAATAGTTTTATTTCTTTTCCAATAAACATTTTAATTTCTTTTTCTTATCTTATTGAACTATGAACTAGCTAAGACTTCCAGTATGATTTTGAGTAGGATGGCAAAAAAGGACATGCTTACCATGTTACTGATCCAAGGGGGAAAGTAACCAGACTCTCACCATTAACGAGGTGGGTCTAGTCTGTAAGACTAAAGGCAAAAGGAACTATCTATAAATACTATACTCCAGTGGATAAGACTATTTCCCACAGGGGTAAAAATCTTTTCGAAGTTTTTAAACTGCTATATATACATAACTGAATCAAACAATTAAGTTTAATGGACAGCAAATACTAGGAGCCAGATTACTCCCTGCAGGAGTGGGAGATTAATAGACAAAGGGGAGAGAACTATAATTACTCATGTGCTAACAGATTAGAGTTGAAGACATCAATATGAATGCATGTTTAGCTTAAGATAAATACAGATGAATAAATACAAAAATATTTATAGATGGGCGCCAGGGTGGCTCAGTTGATTAAGTGACCAACTCTTAATTTCGGCTCAGGTCATGATCTCACGGTAGCAAGATTGAGCCCCATGTCGGAATCCACAATGAGCATGGAGCCTGCTTGGGATTCTCTCTCTCCCTCTTTCTCTCTGCCACTACCCTGCTCATGCTCTCTCTCTGTCTCTCTCAAAATAAATAAATAAACTTAAGAAAATATTTGTAGATAATGTGTATACATATTTGTTAGTATGCATATGTATAGTTCTTTCCCTGTCAGCTGAGAGAGCTGCCTATACTATACAAAATCCATATACAGTATAAACTGTTTCTCCGACATACTAGCAATGAACAGACCAAAAATGAAATTAAGAAATCAATCCCATATACAACAGGATCAAAAAGATTAAGTATTCAAAAATAATTCAATAGGGATACCTAGGTGGTTCAGCTGGTTAAGAATCTGACTTGATTTTGGCTCACCTCAAGATTTCACAATTGTTAGACTGGCCTTGAGTCGGGCATTGCCCTGGGCATGGAACCTGTTTAACATTCCCTCTCTCCCTCTCCAGTTGCCCCTCCCCTGATCACTCTCTTTCTATCTCTCAAAAATAAAAAAAATAAAAACAATTCAACAAAAACCTTGCAAGACTTGTACAATGAAAATTACACAATGCTACTGAAGAAAATTAAAAGATCTAAATAAATGGATGGATACTTCATGTTTAAGGTGCATTATGATTAAAATAACAATTCTCCCAAAACTGATCTATAGATTCAATTACAATTGCTATCAAAATTACATCAGGCCTTTTCCAGAGGGAAAAAAAAAGTTTATTTCAGAAATTACTACAATTATCTAGACAATGTGCTACTGGAATAAGGACACAGATATTGTTCAAAGCAACAGAACTGACTACAGAAGTAAACCTTTATCATTATGGACAATTTGTTTTCAACAAAGGTACCAAGCAAATTCAATGGGGAAATAACAGTCTTTTCAAATTATGGTGATGGAAATATTGTATATCCACAAACAATAAGATGAACTTAGGCCCTTATTTCACAACATACATAAACATTATCTCAAAGTATATACAGAAATCTAACTGTAAAAGAATAGACTATAAACACATAAGTAAATCCTTGAGTCAGTGGGGTAGGCAAAGGTTTGCTAGATATGGTACCAAAAGATGAACCCTAAAAAAAAACAGCTGAAAATTAGACTCATCAAAAACCAAAACCTTTTGTTTCATAAGACACTAATAAGATAATGAAAAATATAAGGTATATACTATACTAAAAGAGAATACTTGCAAATCACATCTGGTAAGAGACTACTATCTAGAATACACCACAAACTGTTACAACTCATTAAGAAGGCAAACAATCCACTTAAAAATTGGGTAAAATATTTAAACAGACACTTTACCAAAGAAAATATACAAATGACTAACAATTCATATACAAATGAAAAAAACCCACAAACATTTCCAAGTGAATGTCCTTAGAAGCGTAATTTTTAATAGCCAATAAAACAGAAAACAAATTCCCATCAACTGTTTAATGGGGAAACAAAGAGTGGTATATATTCATATAATTGAACATTATTCATAAATAAAAATGAAATAGTGATACATATAATAATATGGATAAACCTCAAATTAACCTATGTAAAAGAACTCAAACATAAAAGACTATATATCATCTAATCCCAATTGCATGAAAGGTCTAGAAAAGACAAATCTACAGAAACAAAAGTACATTTGTGCCTGGGGTTGAGGGTGGGAATGCAGATGAAATATAAACCAGTATGAAAATGTTACAAGGGTGGTGAAAATATTATAAAACTGTATTATGGTGATGGTTGCAGAACTTATTAAACTTACCAAAAACTGTTTAATTGTATACTTTAAATGAGTAAACTACATAGTATGTTAAAGTTTTATCTGTAAAACGTTTTTAAAAATTAGCATCTTCTAACCACCACCAGTAAAAAGACAAACATTGTCATATGAAGTGAAACACAAGCCAAACCATCTACCTATTTTATCTGACCTAAAAATCCAACTACCAACCTACTTACTGAGAAATACAAACACACACACACACACACACACACACACAAGCTATACAAACACACAAAGATTAAAAGTAGAAAGATGAATGGGGCACGTGGGTAGTTCAGTCAGTTAAGTGTCCAGCTTCGGCTCAGGTCACCATTTCATGGTTCATGAGTTCAAGCCTCACATCGGGCTCTCTGCTGTCAGCACAGAGCCTACTTCAGATCCTTTGTCCGCCCCCCTCCCCCACCCCACCCCCGCTAATGCACTCCCTCTTTCTCTCTCTCTCACAAAAATAAACATTTTCTTTAAAAACTAGAAAGATGAAGAAAGATATAACATGGTAACATTAACCAAAGAAAAAGGTTGAGAACTTGTATTAATTTGAAACAACATCAACATCAAAACCAAAAATAATATCAGAGGATAAAGAGGAATATTTTGAAAAAATAAAGGGGTAACATCTGGCAAGGCCATAATTCCATGTGCACATGTACCTAGCAAGATTTTCATAATGCATAAGAAAATAAATTATAGATGTGAAAAGATAAACAGGTAAATCCATAATGAGTTTGAGATATCAACACTGCTCTCTCAAAAATGAGTAACACAGAGTCGGAAGAATCCTAAAAGATATGGAAGTCCTGTATAATACTATCAACCACCTGGATATGCTTACAGAATACTCCAAACAACAGAATACATATTCTTCTAGAATACAGATGTGTAACATTCAACAAAAAAGATCATGTTCTAGTCTATAAAATAAATTTCAATGAATTAAAAAAATAATAATAATGCAAAGAGCATTCACAGAACATAAAATTAAACTAGAAATCAACAAAGAGAGGTATCTGAAAAATTCCCAAATAATTGGAAATTAAACAACTAACCTCTAAATAGTACACAGATCAAAGAGAAAGTCTTAAGGGAGATACAAACATGGATTACACAAAAAGACAATGAAAATACAATATATCAAAATCTGTGGGATGCAAGTAAAGCAGTACTAACAGGAAAATCTATAGCATTAAATCAATATATTAGACAATAACAACTAAAATCAGTATAACTAAAGCTTGTATTAAAAAAAACTAGAGAAAGAGGAAATCAAATCTAAAGCAAGCAAAAGAAAAGAAATAAAGATTAACAGCAGGTATTGAAAACAAAAACAATACCAAAAAAAATCACTAAAACAAAAAGCTAGTTATTTGTAAACATTAATATAATTGATAAACTTATAGCCAGATGACCAAAGGTGGGGGGGGGTATAAATCATTAGTATCACAAATAATGCCAAAGACATTAAAATACAGAAATACTACAAAAAAAATCTGCTCACGAATTTGATAAATTACATGAAATGAACAATTATTTGAAAGACCACCAAAACTCGCTCAAGAAAACAAATAGCCCTATACCCAGTAAATAATATTGGATTGCAAGTTACAAACTTGCAAAGGTTGCAAAGGTTTCATAAAGAAGAAAACTTCATGCCTAAATTCTACCAAACAAGTAAGAAGTCATACCAATTCTATACAACCAATTCCATTAAAAAGAAAAAGAGAGAACATGTCTCAATTATGAAGCCAGTATTACCCTGTTTACAAATCCAGAGAGAAATACTACCAGAAAAGAAAATTACAAATCAGTATCTCTAATAAATGTAGATTTAAAAAATTTTCACAGAATGTTAGCAAATAAAATGGTGTAATATGAAAAATATATATCACAATCACGTGGGTTTCATTCAAGAAATATAAAGTTAGTTCAACATTCAAAAATCAATGAATTTCTATATCAACGACTTGAAGAAGACCATAAAATCATCTCAATACATTTAGAAAAAGACTCTTAAGAAATTCAACATACTTTCATGATAAAAACTCCCAGAACACTAAAAATAGAGTGGTGCTTAACCTAATAAAGGGTACCTACAAAAGACCTACAGTTACCAAACTCTGGAAAGAAAGGAAAGTATGCCCTCTCTATCCTATTGCATATTGTACTGGAAGGCATACCAGTTTAATAAAGCAAGAAAACCTATTATAAGGCACATGTGTTGGAACAGAAAAAATTTATTTAAGTTGCAAGAAAGATTACTGTCTATCTGAAAAATCTAAAATAATCTATCAAAATAAAAGGCCCTCTTAGGGTGCCTGGGTGGCTCAGTTGTTAAGCATCTGACTTCGGCTCAGGTCATGATCTCATGGTTCATGAGTTTGAGCCCCACTTCAGGTAAGCTCGAACCTCACTTCGGGTGAGCTTGAGCCCCGCTTCAAGGTAAAACACGAGATCCGCTTCAGGTGAGCCCTGCTTCCCTCTCTCTCTCTGCCCCTCCTGAGATTCTCTCTCTCTCTCTCTCTCTCTCTCTGCCCCTCACTCACTTGTGTCCTCTCTCAAAAAAAAAAAACCAAAAAACCCCTCTTAGAATGAAAAAGTGAGTTCAGCAAGGTAGCAGAATATAAGGTCAATAGACAAGTCAATCATATTCCTATATGTGGCTATAAATGGAATTTGAAATGAAAAAAATAATAAAATTTATAATAGCACCTCCAAAAATAAAGTTCTTATGTATAAATCTAACAAAATGTATGCAAGAACTATATGTGGAAACAAAATATTAAAGAAATAAATCAAAAATAGATCTAAATAAACAGGGAGAAATACTATGCCTATGAATTAGAAGACTCAATAAGATATCAAATCTCCCCAAATTCATCTATAGATTCAATGCCATTCCAATCGAAATCCCAGCAAGCTCTTTTTAAGATTTTTTAAAGATATTTTTGTAGATGAGAGGAACACTAATGTTGAAAGAGACATTCTCTGACACATAGCACAAAGGAAAAACTTAACCTGAAGGTGCCATAGTCATTTAGGAAAACTAGAAGCTAGCTAAAACAAAACCCAGAGGAGAGACTTAGCACTCACTCCTTGTTGGGGAGGAAGTTGGTTCCGGAGTGCACAGTGTAGTGTAGTGATCTCCAGGTCGCAATGGGAGAGAGCAGTACACTTCCTGGTGTACTTTGGGAAGAGGGTTTATTGCCTCCCCAAGGACAAAAAGACTCTGCAGGTCAGCCACAGACCTTTCATCAGTAGGGTGGAGAGGCTCTACTCCGGAGCAGGGGAGTAGATCCATGTGGTGCCAGGGCCCTTAAGAAATGGGGTTTTGAATCCCAGCCAAGCATCAAGAAGAAGGCTCAGGAGAACTGTGGCACAGGGCAAGCTGACCACCCTTGCTATTCTGTTAGGGCTGCCTGAACAGGGTGGATTGAGATTCCCAGTCCAGAGAGGAAAGAATGTGGTGACACCATTTTCCCCCCAACATCAAACAGTGGGACTTTAGAGAGGAGCACAGAAGCCCCCAATAGCGGTGGGACCTGCTTACACCAAACCGTGCCCCTCCATGCCTGGCAACTGCTTACTTTCTGGAGTAAGACTGACAGACCCAATGTAGCTGGCCTCTCCTCCAGACCAGCACAGCCACCAGCCCCAAGTACCAACAGACAACTATTTTTTTTTTTTCTAAGAGGGACTCTGTAAGTGAAAAGCAGCAAAGACTACAAAGAACTAGAAAACATCACCACAAACATGAAACCTACAGACAACACATTGGCACGAAGTCCTTATCTTTCAATAATCACTCTGAATGTAAACGGAATAAATGCCCCAATCAAAAGACACAGGGTACCAGAATGGATTAAAACACACACACACACACACACACACACACACACACACACACACACACACAAGATCCATCTATATACTGTCTACAAGAGACTCATTTTAGACCTGAGGACACCTGCACATTGAAAGTGAGGGGATGGAAAACCACCTAATATGCTACTAGATGTCAAAAAAAGCTGGAGTAGCCATACTTATATCAAAGTACATTTTAAAACAAAACTATAGAGATAAAGAAGGGCATTATATCATAACTAAGGGGTCTATCCATCAAGAAGAGCTAACAATTATAAATATTTATGCCCCCACTTGGGACCCCCAATATATAAATCAATTAATCACAAATGTAAGCAAACTCATTGATAATAATACCGTAATTGTAGGAAACATTAATACTCCACTTACAACAATGGACAGATCATCTAAGCAGTAAATCAACAAGGAAACAATGGATCTGAATGACACATTGGACCATACGGACTTAACAGATTTACTCAGAACATTTCATCCTAAAGCAGCAGAATACACATTCTCCTCAAGTGCAGATGAAACATTCCCTAGATTAAATCACATATTGGATCATAAATCAGTCCTCAACAGGTGCAAAAAGACTGAAGTCATACCATACATATTTTTAGATCACAATTCTATGAAACTTGAAACCACAAGAAAAAATTTGGAAAGTCCTCAAACACATGGAAGTTAAAGAACATCCTACTAAAGAATGAATGGGTTAACCAGGAAATTAAAGAATTTAAAAAAATACATGGAAGCAAATGAAAATGAAAACAAGACAGTCCAAACTCTCTGGGATGCAGCAAACACAGTCCTAAGAGGGAAGCATATTGCAATTCAGGCCTATCTCAAGAAGCAAGAAAGATCCCAAATACTCAACCTAACCTCATACCAAAAGGAGTTAGAAAGCAGCAAATAAAGCCCAAAGCCAGCAAAATAAGGGAAATAATGATTAGAGCAGAAATAAACGATATATAATCCAAATCAATATATAATCCAGATCAATGAAACTAAGAGCTGGTTTTTTGAAAGAACAAAATTGATACACCCCTAGCCAGACTTCTCAAAAAGAAGAGAGGACCCAAATAGATAAAAACAAGAATAAAAGAGGAGAGGCCACAACCAACACCAAAGAAATGCAAACAATTATTAGAGAATACTATGAAAAATTATATGCCAACAAACTGGACAATCTGGAAGAAATGGACAAATTCCTAGACACACACTACCAAAACTCAAACAGGAAGAAGTAGAAAATATGAACAGACCCAGTGAAGAAATTGAATCAGTTATCAAAAAATTCCCAACAAGTAAGAGTTCTGGGCCAGATGGCTTCCTAGGGGAATTCTATCAGACATTTAAAGAAGAGTTAACTCCTATTCTTCTCATTCTGTTTCAAAAAATATAAACAGAAAGAAAGCTTCTAGACTCATTCTATGAAGACAACATTACCTTCATTCCCAAACCAGACAAAGAGCCTACTAAAAAGAATTATAGGCCAATATCCCTGATGAACATGGATGCAAAGTGTCTCAGCAAGATACTAGCAAATCGAATTCAACAGTATATTAAAAGAATTATTCACCATGATCAAGCAGGATTCATTCCTGGGCTGCAGGGCTGGTTCTGTATTTGCAAATCAATCAACATGATACATCACAATAGAAAAATGTGTAAGAACCACAGGATTCTGTCAATAGATGCAGAAAATGCATTTGACAAAATACAGCATCCTTTCTTAATAAAAACCCTCAAGAAAGTAGGGATAGAAGGAATGTACCTCAATATCATATAAGCCATATGTGAAAGGCACACAGCTAATATCATTCTCAATGGGGAAAACTGAGAGCTTTCCCCCTAAGATTAGGAACAAGACAGAGGCAACCTAGTGGTAGAAGTCGCAGCTTCAGCATCAAACGAAAAGTATTAAAAGGCATCCAAATACGCAAGGAAGAAGTCAAACTTTCACTCTTCACAGATGACATGATAGTCTACATGGAAAACCCAAAAGACTCCACCAAAAATCTGTGAGAGTTGATACATGAATTCAGGAAAGTCACTGGATATAAAATCAATGTACTGAAATTGGCTGCATTTCTATATACCAATAATGAAGCAGCAGAAAGAGAAATCAAGAAACCGATCCCACATAATCGATTACTTTACAACCAAAAACCAGAAGATACCCAGGAATAAGCCTAACCAAAGAGGTAGAAGATCTGTACGCTGAAAACTACAGAAAGCTTATGAAAGAAATTGAAGAAGACACAAAGAAATGGAAAAATATTCCATGCTCATGGACTGGAAGATATTGTTAAAATGTCAATGCTACCAAAGCAACCTACAACATGCCATGCAATCTTTATTGAAATATTACCAGCATTCTTCACAGAGCTAGAACAAAGAATCCTAAAATTTGTATAGAACCAAAAAGACCCTGAATAATCAAAGTAATGTTGAAGGAGAGAACCAAAGCTGGAAGAGGCATCACAATCCCAGAATTTAGCCTGTATTACAAAGCTGTAATTGTCAAGACAGTATGGTATTGGCACAAAAACAGACACACAGACTAATAGAATAGAGAACCCAACTAACCTTCAACAAGGCAGGAAAGAGTATCCAATGGAAGAAAGTCTCTTTAGCAAATGGTGTCGGGAGAACTGGATAGCAACATGCAGAAGAATGAAACTGGACCACTTTCTTATACCATACACAAAAATAAATGCAAAATGGATGAAAGACCTAAATGTGAGACAGGAAACCATCAAAATCCTACAGAAGAAATCAGGCAGCAACCTCTCTGACCTCAGCTGCAGCAACTTCTTACTTAACGTGTCTTTGGAGGCAAGGGAAATAATAGCAAAAATGAACTATTGGGACCTCATCAAGATAAAAAGCTTCTGCACACTGAAGGAAACAATCAACAAACCTAAAAGGCAACCTCCGGAATGGGAAAAGATATTTGCAAATGACATATCAGATAAAGGGTTAGTATCCAAAATCTGTTAACTTACCAAACTCAATACCCCAAAAAACAAATAATCTGGTGAAGAAATGGAGAGAAGACATGAATAGACCGTTTTCTAAGGAAAAAATCCAGATAGCTATCAGACACAAGGAAAGATGCTCTATATCACTCATCATTAGAGAAATACAAATCAAAACCATGAGATACCACTTCACACCTGTCAGAATGGCTAAAATTAAAACTCAGGAAACATGAGATGTTGGTGAGGATGCAGAGAAAGGGAACCCTTTTGCACCTCTGATGCAAATGCAAACTGGTTCAGCCACTCTGGAAAACAATATGGAGGTTCCTCAAATAAAAATAGAGCTACCTTACGAGCTAGCAATTGCACTACTAGGAATATATCCAAAGGATACAAAAATGCTGATTCAAAGTGGCACACACACCAATGTTTGTAGCAGCGCTATCAACAATAACCTAATTACAGAAAGAGCCCAAGTGTTAATCGGATGATGAATGGATAAAAGATGTGGTATATATATACAATGGAATACTACTTGGAGATGAAAAATAATGAAATCTTGCCATTTGCAACAACATGGATGAAACTAGAGGGTATTATGTTAAGCAAAATAAGTCAGAGAAAAACAGAATTATATGATTTCACTCATGTGGAATTTGAGAAATTCAACAGAAGAATATAGAGGAAGGGAAGGAAAAATAAGATAAGAACAAAGAGGGAGGCAAACCATAAGAGACTCTTAATTGCAGAAAACAAACTGAGAGTTGCTGAAGGGGAGGTGGGTGGGGGAATGAGTTAAATGGGTGATGGACATTAAGGAGGTCACCTTTCAGGATTAGCACTGGGTATCATACGTAAGAGATGAATCACTGATTTCTACTCCTGAAGCCAGAACTACACTGTATGTTAACTAACTTGAATTAAAATAAAAAACAAAAACAAAAACCCAAAGTGGAACTAATAAGCAATTATACCAAGGTTGCAGAAAATAGGATTAATATACAAAAATCAACGGTTTTCCTACATACCAGCAATAAATAGTGGAATTTGAAGTTAAAAACACAATACTGTTTACATTTACACCCCCCGAAATTAAATACTTAGGTATAAATCTAATAAAATATATACAAGATTTATATGAGGAAAACTACAAAACCCTGATGACAGAAATCAAAGGACTAAAAAATGGAAACACATTCCATGTTCATAGATAGGAAGTCTAAATGCTAATCTTTCTCAGCTCATGACGAGGTTATGTCCCAAAAAACCCCATCGTAAATTGAAAATGTAAGTTGAAAATACATTTAATGCATCTAGCCGACTGAACATTATTCCTTAGCCTAGTCTACTTTAAACATGCTCAGAACACTTATACTAGCCTAAAGTTGGGCAAAAATCATCTAACACAAAGCCCATTTTATAACTAAAGTGCTGAATATTGGGGTGCTGGTGGCTCAGTTAGTTAAGTGTCAGACTTTTGATTTCAGATCAGGTCACGATCTCATGCATTCAAGAGTTAGAGCCCCACACTGGGCGCCACGCTGATGGTGCACATGGAGCCTGGAGCCTGCTTGGGATTCATTTTCTCTCTCTCTCTCTCTCTCTCTCTCTCTCTCTCTCTCTCTCAGAATAAACTTAAAAAAAAATGAAGTGCTGAATATCTCATGTAATTTATTGAATAATGTACTGAAAATGAAAAACAAAATGGCTGTATGGGTACAGAATGGTTTTAAGTGTGTTGGTTGTTTACGCTCATGATCTCATGGCTGACTGGGCACTACAGCTCACTGCCACTGCTCAGCATCACAAGAGAGTATCATACTGGATGCTGCTAGCCGGGAAAAAGATCAAAATTCAAAATCTGGAGTACAATTGCACTTTTCCACCACCATGAAGTTGAAAAATCTAAGTTGAGGTATCATAACTTGGGCATCATCTGTATTGCCAAGATGTCAGTTCTTCCCAATTTGTTTCAACGTACTCAATGTAATTCCAATCAGAATCCCAGAAAATTATTCTGTGGATATCAGCAAACTGATTACATTTTTTATATGGAGAAGTAAAAGGTTCAAGATAGCCAATGCAATACTGAAAAAGAAAAATATAGGACTGACACTGACTTCAAGATTTGCTATAAAGCTACCGTAATGAAGACACTGTGCTATTGGTGAAGGAATAGACAAATTGATCAACAAAACAGAATAGAGAGCCTAAGCCCAGAAATAGACTCACATATATATTCAATTGAACTTTGACAAAGAAGCAAAGGTAATAAAGAAAAAAGAGTCTTATCCATAAATGGTGACTGAATAAGTGGACATCCACATGCAGTAAAATTAATCTAGACACAGCATTCACAAAAATTAACTCAAAATGGATCACAAACCTAAATATAAAATGTGAAACTATGAAATTCCTACAACACAGGAAAATCTAGATGAACTTGTGTATGGTGAGGACTTTCTAGATATAACACCAAAGGTAAGATCCATGAAAAAAAAATTGATATGTTGGACTTCATTAAAATTCAAAACTTCTGCTCTGCAAAAGACACTATCAAAAAAAAAGTGAAGGAAAAATATCCGTAAAGACATTAATTGATAAAAGACTGTTATCCAAAATATACAAACACACTTAAAACGCAACATGGAAACCCAATTAAAAAATGTGCAAAACACCTGAACAGACACACCTAACCAAAGATATACAGATGGCAAATAATCGTATAAGATGCTCCACAACGTATCATCAGGAAACAAATTAAAGTAACAATGAGATACCACTATATACCTATTACAATGATCAAAATCTGGAATTCTGACAATACCAAATGCTAGAGAGGGTATGGAACAACAGGAACTCTCATTCATTGCTAGTGGGGATGCAAAATGGTACAGCCACTTTATAAGACAGTTTGGCAGTTTGTTACAAAACTAAACATACTCTTATAACAGGATCCAATTATCATACTTCTTGGTATTTACCTAAAGGAGTTGAAAACTTGTATCCACACAATAACCTGCACATAGATATTTATAGCAGCTTTATTCATTAATTGCCAAAACTTGGAAGCAATCAAGACGTCCCTCTGTAAGTGAATGAACTGGTACACGAAATAATGGAATATTCAGCACTAAAAAGAGATGAGTTATCAAGCCATGAAAAGACAAACAGGAACCTTAAATGCATATTACTAAGTGAAAGAAGTCAATCTGAAAAAACTGCATACTGTATGATTCCATCTATCTGACATTCTAGAAAGACAAAACCATGGAGACTATAAAAAGATCAGTGGTTGCCAGGGGCTAAGGAGGAGAAACACACACACACACACCAAAAAAAACCCTAAAAACACTAAAGTTGGAGCACTCACACTACCTGTTTTCAAGACTGATTTCACAACATATTATGCTATGTTAGCAAAATATAAGACACGTAGATCAGTGGAACAAAATACCATATCTAGAAACAGACCCACACATATATGGTCAATTAATTTGTGGCACTGATGTAAAAGAGTTCAAAGAAAAAAACAGGCTTTTCACAAACAGTACTAGATTATTAGAGAATGAGGGAAAACGGCTAACTACAAAGGATCAGGAGAGAAATTTTTTAGGCTGTGAAACAATTCTATACCTTGATTATAGTGATAGTTATACTGTAAAATCCCTTTGTGAAAACTCATATAAGTATAAAACTAAAGAGGGTGAATTTTACATTATTTAAATTACACTTCAGTAAACCTAAATAAAATTTTAAAAACTAGACACTGCATAGTGGGAAAATAAAAATCATGATATAAAGATATTAAGATAATGGAAATGACTAGCAGTTGAGTATGTATTCAGATAGCTGAATTCAGGGTGGGGGATTGAAGGGTATGTGTATGAAAGAAGTTAAATCTTTATAATCCAGGGTGGTCAGTCAATAGATAATGGCTAAAACTTAAAAATAAACTCTACTAGCATATTATTTAGATAAGCAGATCTAACAGAAGAATCAACTGAAATTTCAACATCATCTGTTTACCTTTGAAAATGGAAAATTCAGGGGTGAGGGAAATCAGACAACTGTATTTTTTGTTTAAACAACCTTATAAAACTGTACAACTCTCTGGTAGAGCTTTTATTTTTAATAATTTTTTAAATGCTATTTTTTTTTTTCAACTTTTTTTTTTTTTTATTTATTTTTGGGACAGAGAGAGACAGAGCATGAACGGGGGAGGGGCAGAGAGAGAGGGAGACACAGAATCGGAAACAGGCTCCAGGCTCCGAGCCATCAGCCCAGAGCCTGACGCGGGGCTCAAACTCACGGACCGCGAGATCGTGACCTGGCTGAAGTCGGACGCTTAACCGACTGCGCCACCCAGGCGCCCCAAATGCTATTTTTGAGAGAGACAGAGAGCAAGAGAGCACATGAGCAGGGGAGAGGCAGAGAGAGAGGTAGACACTAAATCTGAAGCAGGCTCCAGGCTCTCAGCTGTCAGCACAGAGCCTGATGCAGGGCTTGAACTCACAAACCGTGAGATCATGACCTGAGCTGAAGTCAGCTGCTTAACCGACTGAGCCACTCAGGCACCCCAGATTTTATTTTTAAATTTAAATCATAAGAAGTACATCTGCATCTGGAATATGTGCCATTAGTTCACTGGTACATTAAACTGTTGTTTAGTTAACTTATAAATTACATTTTACATAAAGTTAAGGATCATTTAAAAGATGCACAAGAAGATGGGGATGGGGAGACTTCTAAATACAAAGGAATAGTGCATTCCCTAAGTCCAAACATTACTATAAATAAACAGCTTAGGTAGCCATCTAGTATAAAATTGCAACTTAATCAGCTGGAGTCTCTGAGGCTGGGCACTGACTGCAAAAGGATTAATTCTGGAGTTCTACCCCTTACCAATGGGTAAAACTGAAACTACTTCACTACAAAAACCTGATATGTAGTATGACAAAGGTGAGCCCTGACAACCTATGATTTCACAAAAATGGAGCTTTCCTCTAACCTCCTATTCTCAATCTGATAAGACTGTTAGGAATCTTGCCCTGTATCTCAATCCTTTGGTTTGGGTCCTACACCATCTAAACCAACCACCAAGGGAGGATAATGTGCTAGTATCCATCTGCCTGAGTAACATACCTACCGAGAACTTTTCTGCTGAAATGCTCTACCTACCAATTTGGATCCCATCCCCCTGAATGCCAGGCTAGATCCGACTTATACCTTGTCCCCAATCCCAAACATGCACTTTAGACCAGTGGTTTTAAAGCTTTTCAAGAGTTTATACTCTTAGAACTATTGAGAACCCAAAGAGCTTTAGTTAATTTACTTACTAAAATAATTTAATAATTTACATACGTGTTTAAAATATCTATTAATAATATAATCATCAATTTAATGATTTGATTAGTTAACTTTGATTAAAATGGTTAATGATTTATTTATAACCCTAACCCTAATATATTACATACATAACAAATTCTTGTGGAAAATGATATTTTCAAAACCAAATAACCTTAGTGATGAATGACATTGTTTTATATACATGTATACATTCTTGCAATTCTCCTTAATCCTTAGTTTCATAGAAGAGAACTAGACCTCATATACGCTTCTGCATTCAAACTATTATGAAATGTTTTGCTTGGGTGGAAATGTATAAAATCCTGCCTGATATGTAGTTGAAAAATAAATACATTAATATCCTTTCAAAAAATTATGAATATTCTTCAATGGTACTATACCAAAACCCAAAAAGTGGTAGTTTCCCAAAGATTAGTTGTAATGTTGAATCTAAAAATGTAACTTTTCATACCCTGTTATATTAAAACCCACTGGTCTGTCTTGCTCTTTCAATGAATATTTGATCCATGCATGATTATGGAACATCCTACAAGGATCATTTGGAAAATATTGGCTCAGGAAGATGGCGGTATAAGAGGACACTGGACTCACCACATCCTGCTGACCACTTAGATTCCACCCACATCTGCGTAAATAACCCAGAAAACCACCAGAAGAATAGCAGAATGGACTCTCCGGAGCCAAGCGTAGACGAGAGGCCCACGGCGGAGGGTAGGAAGGGCAGAGAGGCGGTGCGCGCTCCATGGACTGGTGGGAGGGAGCTGGGGCAGTGGAGGGGGAGCCCGCCCGGCCAGGCAGAGGCCCCGAGTCTGGCTTGCAAAAGTGGAGGGGCCAGACGGAGTGTGTTCTGACAGCCAGCGGGACTTTAACATCTGGAATGTTATAGGTCAACAGCTCTGCACGGAGAGCGGGAGGGCTAGAGGACAATGGGAGGGAGAGTTGTTGAGCCCCGGAGGACAGAGCCCAGCTTGGCGGGGAACAAAAGCACTGGGAAGCGCCATCTCCCTCACCCACCCCCCAGCCAAACTACCAAAGGGAACCAGTTCCCGTCACGGAACTTGCTTGCACCGTGCAAACACCCAAGACTGTGCTTCTGTGGATCCATCCTTCCAACGGGTATGCCTCCCTCCTGGTGCCACAGGGCTCCTCCCAAAGCAGACCACCGAAGGCAAAGCAAGCGGAGTCTGCCCCTCCTGCCCCTATGCACCTTGCGGATCCACCCCAGCTAATACGCCAGATCCCATCGAAGCAGCACCACAAGCCTGGCAGTGTGCAAGTAGCCCAGACAGGGGACACACCACTCCACAGTGAGTCCTGCCTCTGGGAGAGGGGAGGAGAAGATACACACCAGGCTGACTGTGGCCCCAGCAGTGGACTAGGGCAGACATCAGGACTAACTGCAGCCCCGCCCACCAACACAAGTTACTCCAGACAGCACAGAGGAAGAGCCCTGCAGTTCTGCGCCACTCCAGGGACTATCCAAAATGACGAAACGGAAGAATTCTCCTCAAAAGACACTCCAGAAAGTAGTGACAGCTAACGAACTGATCAAAAACGATTTAAGCAATGTAACAGAAAATGTTTTTTAAAATAATAGTCATAAAATTAATCGCTGGGCTTGAAAACAGTATAGAGGACAGCAGAGAATCTATTACTACAGAGATCAAGGGACTAAGAAACAGTCAGGAGGAGCTAAAAAATGCTATAAATGAGCTGCAAAATATGATGGAGGCGGCCACAGCTCGGATTGAAGAGGCAGAGGAGAGAATAGGTGAATTAGAAGATAAAATTATGGAAAAAGAGGAAGCTGAGAAAAAGAGAGATAAAAAAATCCAGGAGTATGAGGGGAAAATTAGAGAACTGACACAATTAAACACAATAATACACACATAATTGGGATTTCAGAGGAGGAAGAGAGAGGGGAAGGTGCTGAAGGTGTACTTGAAGAAATCATACCTGAGAACTTCCCTGATCTGGGAAAGGAAAAAGGCATTGAGATCCAAGAGGCACAGAGAACTCCCTTCAGACGTAACTTGAATCGACCTTCTGCACAACATATCATAGTCAAACTGGCAAAATACAAGGATGAAGAGAAAATTCTGAAAGCAGCAAGGGATAAACATGCTCTAACATATACAGGGAGACCGATAAGACTCGTGACAGATCTATCTACTGAAACTTGGCAGGCCAGAAAGGAATGGCAGGAAATCTTCAATGTGATGAACAGAAAAATTATGGAGCCGAGAATCCTTTATCCAGCAAGTCTGTCATTTAGAATAGAAGGAGAGATAAAGGTCTTCCCAAACAAACAAAAACTGAAGGAATTCATCACCACTAAACCAGCCCTACAAGAGATCCTAAGGGGGATTCTGTGAGACAAAGTACCAGAGACATCGCTACAAGCATGAAACCTACAGACATCACAATGACTCTAAACCCATATCTTTCTATAATAACACTGAATGTAAATGGACTAAATGCTCCAACCAAAAGACATAGGGTATCAGAATGGATAAAAAAACAAGACCCATCTATTTGCTGTCTACAAGAGACTCATTTTAGACCTGAGGACACCTTCAGATTGAAAGTGAGGGGATGGAGAACTATTTATCATGCCACTGGAAGCCAAAAGAAAGCTGGAGTAGCCATACTTATATCAGTCAAACTAGACTTTAAATTAAAGCCTATAACAAGAGATGAAGAAGGGCATTATATAAAAATTACAGGGTCTATCCATCAGGAAGAGCTAACAATTATAAATGTCTATGCGCCAAATACCGGAGCCCCCAAGTATATAAAACAATTACTCATAAACATAAGCAACCTTATTGATAAGAATGTGGTAATTGCAGGGGACCTTAATACTCCACTTACAACAATGGATAGATCACCTAGACACAGGATCAATAAAGAAACAAGGGCCCTGAATGATACATTGGATCAGATGGACTTGACAGATCTATTTAGAACTCTGCATCCCAAGGCAAAAGAATATGCTTTCCTCTCGAGTGCACATGGAACATTCTCCAAGACAGATCACATATTGGGTCACAAAACAGCCCTTCATACGTATACAAGAATTGAGATCAAACCATGTGCACTTTCAGACCACAATGCTATGAAGCTTGAAATCAACCACAGGAAAAAGTCTGGAAAACCTCCAAAAACATGGAGGTTAAAGAACACTCTACTAAAGAATTTATGGGTCAACCAGGCAATTAGAGAAGAAATTAAAAAATATATGGAAACAAATGAAAAGGAAAATACAACAACCCAAACTCTTTGGGATGCAGTGAAGGCAGTCCTGAGAGGAAAATACATTGCAATCCAGGCCTATCTCAAGAAACAAGAAAAATCCCAAATACAAAATCTAACAGCACACCTAAAGGAAATAGAAGCAGAGCAGCAAAGACACCCCAAGCCCAGCAGAAGAAGAGAAATAATAAAGATCATAGCAGAAATAAACAATATAGAATCTAAAAAAAAACTGTAGAGCAGATCAATGAAACCAAGAGTTGGTTTTTTGCAAAAATAAACAGAATTGATAAACCTCCAGCTAGGCTTCTCAAAAAGAAAAGGGAGATGACCCAAATAGATAAAATCGTGAATGAAAATGGAATTATTACAACCAATCCCTCAGAAATACAAGCAATTATCAGAGAATACTATGAAAAATTATATGCCAATAAACTGGACAACCCGGAAGAAATGGACAAATTCCTAAACACCCACACTCTTCCAAAACTCAAACAGGAAGAAATATAAAGCTTGAACAGACCCATAACAGTGAAAAAAATTGAATCAGTTATCAAAAATCTCCCAACAAATAAGAGTCCATGACCAGATGGCTTCCCCGGGGAATTCTACCAGACATTTAAAGCAGAGATAATACCTATCCTTCTCAAGCTATTCCAAAAAATAGAAAGGGAAGGAAAACTTCCAGACTCATTCAATGAAGCCAGCATTACTTTGATTCCTAAACCAGACAGAGATCCAGTAAAAAAAGAGAACTACAGGCCAATATCCCTGATGAATATGGATGCAAAAATTCTTAATAAGATACTAGCAAATCGAATTCAACAGCATATAAAAAGAATTATTCACCATGATCAAGTGGGATTCATTCCTGGGATGCAGGGCTGGTTCAACATTGGCAAATCAATCAATGTGATACATCCCATTAATAAAAGAAAAGATAAGAACCATATGATCCTGTCAATCAATGCAGAAAAAGAATTTGACAAAATTCAGCATCATTTCTTAATAAAAACCTTCAAGAAAGTCGGGATAGAAGGCACATACTTAAACATCATAAAAGCCATTTATGAAAAGCCCACTGCTAATATCATCCTCAATGGGGAAAAACTGAGAGCTTTCTCCCTGAGATCAGGAACACGTCAGGGTTGTCCACTTTCACCGCTGTTGTTTCACACCGTGTTGGAAGTGCTAGCATCAGCAATCAGACAACAAAAGGAAATCAAAGGCATGAAAATGGGCAAAGATGAAGTTAAGCTGTCACTTTTTGCAGATGACATGATATTATACGTGGAAAACCCGACAGACTCCACCAAAAGTCTGCTAGAACTGATACATGAATTCAGCAAACTCGCAGGATACAAAATCAATGTACAGAAATCAGCTGCATTCTTATACACTAATAATGAAGCAACAGAAAGACAAATAAAGAAACTGATCCCATTCACAATTGCCCCAAGAAGCATAAAATACCTAGGAATAAACCTTATCAAAGATGCAAAAGATCTGCATGCTGAAAACTATAGAAAGCTTATGAAGGAAATTGACGAAGATATACAGAAATGGAAAAACATTCCATGCTCATGGATTGGAAGAATAAATATTGTTAAAATATCAATACTACCCAAAGCTACCTACACATTCAATGCAATCCCAATCAGAA